>NC_073746.1:117347139-118547139 GCF_029784135.1 Toxorhynchites rutilus septentrionalis | reverse complement strand
CTAACCTACAAAAGAAGAGAAAAAGCTAATAAAACAGAAAAAAAACTTAACATTCTGTTCTTGTTACGATAAAATATTCAATAAAATTAAAGATTCATCTTTTCATAGTATCATAGGTAAGAGCCGACCCTGATGTTAAAAAAAACAATTCAGTACCACTGAGCTAGCCAAAACTTACAGTTTTTAGGAGCGTTGGAAGTGTAATTTTTCTGAG
Source organism: Toxorhynchites rutilus septentrionalis (assembly GCF_029784135.1). NCBI lineage: Eukaryota > Metazoa > Arthropoda > Insecta > Diptera > Culicidae > Toxorhynchites > Toxorhynchites rutilus. The sequence goes on along the minus strand of NC_073746.1, from coordinate 118,546,925 downwards.
AGATGCTGAAAAACTACTATTCAATAAGTTTATTGATTACTTATTTCGCAGTCCTACGCCGACAATGAGGTCGTGTCATGGACACAACATAACTGTTTTGTATCACGCAGAAAATACTAATGAATCTGATAACATCAGGAAGCATAAATATGGGTTTCTAGTCAACTTGAAAAGAAATCTCATCCTCAAATGGATAGTTTTATCTCTTTGAAATGCTACTACCTAAGGGTGGGTTTAGACTAGGGATATATTCATGTGAAGAAATATGATGAGATTTATAGAAATCGCATCAACCCTTTACACTAGCGTGAACTTCTATAATGAATATATTCATATCTTCGGTGAATTTATTCACCTGAAGTAGAACTGCAGCCAACTTTAGTGATTTCTCACCAGTGAGAAATTCACAAGCGTTTACATATGCTGAATTTATTCAAGTTATATATACCTCGAATAAGTGCATCATATTTATTCTCACCCGTTTACATTTATTTTCACGTGAATAAATCCATCTATAGCTATAGATCTCCCTAATGTAAACCCGCCATAACACTCTAATACTCAGAGCCTGTGAACACATCCTAAACGCGTGCATCGTCACCTACAAAATCACAAATCAGACATCACAAATGATGGCACATGTATCCCCCATCAAATATAAACCTCATTGAGCGAGGATATCCAACAGCACTAAATGAATGTATTCGCGTGACAATGTGTGGTTTTTCCAATGCCAATAAACCCATGACGGGCGAAAGCGGGAAAGAACATATTGACTACAATATAAAACCATTAATCAATTGCCATCCCTCCTGCAGTCGATGATCGTAACGAGACTTGATTCGTGAATCAAATATCCTCTGCCCGTTGTTCACTCTCACACTCGCAAAACCACAAAATGCGCTCAGTTCGAAGCGGGGGAGGAACGGTCGATAGATACAAAGGGACGAAGTGTGTGTGTGTGTATGTAATTCAAATAATAAACAAAGTCAGCTTTAATTAGAGCATCCATTGTATTCACTCTTCCCATTCGCTCGCCGAAGGATGCTGCCTGCAGATTCCATTCCGCCATTAACTAGCAACCATGCGTTGGTGTATCGCAATTTACACGTCTAACTCATGTTATTTGACTTTCTTTAGTTCCAGGATGGCTTCATAAAACAAATTTAAAATTGTCCTGTATTTTGGAAAAAAAGTTAGTTGATAGTAATTTTAATAAACACAGAAAATACATTATTTCGATTAACGGTGTAGCCTAGTAACGATAACTTCTAGTCCGGTTGGAGGTGTAAATACGACTGTACATCCCTGTAAAGATCCTCTCCGTTAAGTAACGGAAAGGAGCCGTGAAGCCTTGAAAAGCACTTACCGCTTTGGATGCTGCCCTCCGTTGTGAGCCGCTGTGTTCTCCTCTAATGGTCGTTGGTGAAAAGTGCTATTACTCTCCAGACGCACCGACTGCGGAACAATAGGCGAAGTGTTGATGTGGTAGGTTTGGCCTATCTGGTTACACGCAATTCATGCCTTATAGCAGATGTTCGTACACTTTCTAGGTTCTGTAGATGTAGTTGAAGCAGCGGATTGTTAAATGGTGCTCTCTTAAGTTTCTGGAAACAAATGTTCGGTCGAAATTTGGAAATAGCTGGAAAAGTGAATTCGGTTGAACACCTGAAAAGGCAAAATATGTGTGTGATGCTCCGAAATGATCCCATCTCATAAAATAAAACCCCTTTGCGTCTGGAAAGTTTCAGCAATTACCTCCATTCAAACACACACCCGTATGTTCTTACTTGACACATCCGACCATTTTTACGACACACGCCCCCTGCGCCAAGTAATTTAATTAAAACGGTTTAATAATACACGAAAATTTAATATTCTATACAATCACGAGCAGTTATGAAATTAACAATTTGAAACTTCTGCCAGCTTTCGCTCACGCGAAAAATGTTAGCGAAGTATCCTTCATTCACATCCCCGCAGTCGCCATACCAGGAGCAGCAAGTTTTCCAACTCCTAGAGAAATCTTAATGACAGCAACATGTTTCCATCGTCTACCGGTGCTGGCTCTGCTGGCGAAGGCAGCCTGCGGCGGAAGATGTTACTTATTGAACGTGCTGAAAATTAGCTGACATCTCTGTCGCTGGAGCTGAAAGTCTGGCTGTGGCGCTTCTAGTGGTTCCGTGCGCGGAATTGAAAGGATGGCATGTTGGCTGACTAAACAGCGTAATGCAATTGAGGACCAATGGCTGGCTGGTGAGGTGATGTGGCAATTATTTTCTCAACGATATGCTGCATGTTCACAAGTACTCTTCATGGAGTTATCATATTGTGGATGGCATTCGCATTCTGTGTCACGAAAGGTCTTCTGAGAAAAATGTTCTTCTTGTTCTTAGGTGGGCTAAAATTCTAAGAACTTCGCCCTCTCAAGGTAATATTGCTGGAGTTATATTTTTAAGTGCTTAGTTGAAATTTCTATGCCAAATAACACACCGTAACTGTATTCCGAGTGGCGAATTCGAAAATACGCATGTATAAGCGTTAGCAATTTTGTTAACATGTTGAGCCCCGCGTCGGTAACTAAAGGGTGTATCACATCAAATTGCATCACGGAAAAAACGCTGTAGAAATTTAATTTTTAGGAATTATATCTTCAGCTTTCGCTTATAATCAGATAAGAGTGTATAGATCACGTTGGCCATGCTTCACTGTCAATTTTTCGTAAATTTGGAAAAATGTCGTCGAACGAAAAAGAACGTCGTGAATTAATCCTGCGCACTCATTTCGAGAATCCGGAGTTGTCACATCGGGACATCGGTAAGATGCTGGGAATCGTCCAATCCACGGTCAGCAGAGTACTAAAACGATACTTCGAGAACCCAACCATCGACCGGAAGGTGAAGAACGGCAAAAATGGATGCTCCGTCAGTGAAAAAGATCACAAGCGCGTAGTTAAGCAGTTTAGACGTGATCCGAGAAGTTCGGTCCGGGATGTCGCCAATAAGCTGAATTTGTCAAGTTCATTCGTCCAGCGGACCAAGCAGCGGGAGGGCCTGCGTACATACAAGGTTCAGAAGGCTCCTAACCGCGACGAAAGGCAAAACATGGTGGGGAAGACGCGAGCCCGGAAGCTGTATACCGAAATGCTGACGAAGCCGCATTGCCTGGTAATGGACGACGAAACCTACGTCAAAGCGGACTTTCGTCAGCTGCCGGGCCTGTTGTTCTTCTCCGCAGAGGACAAATTCAGCGTTCCGGAGGAGATTCGCAAGCAGAAACTATCCAAGTTTGCCAAAAAGTACATGGTATGGCAAGCGATCTGCTCTTGCGGAAAGCGGAGCGCCCCCTTCGTGATGACCGGCACGGTAAACGGGCAGGTTTACCTTAAGGAGTGCCTACAGAAGCGCTTACTACCACTATTGAAGCAGCACGAGGGCCCGACCATCTTCTGGCCGGATCTCGCTTCGTGCCACTATTCAAAGGACGTGTTGTAGTGGTACGAAGCCAACGGGGTCACCTTCGTGCCAAAGGAAATGAACCCGCCCAACGCGCCGTAGCTTCGCCCAATAGAGAAATATTGGGCGATTATGAAGCCGTTACCGGGTGTCGGGTCAGGGCTACCCTACCATAATAATAAATATTGGCAAACCTCAAGATAGTGACATTGGACCTCTACTGTTCCTAATGAACGTCAATGACATAGGGCAACTGTTTTTGAGAGGAACATCCAGATTGTTTGCGGATGACACAGTATCAGTCTTCCGTGTTGCACATAGAACACCACGTACGAGATGAACATGCTCACGCTGTTTTCACAGTTTAGTGTTTGCACACGAACATGACTTTTTTGTACCTGTGTTTGAACACATGGCATGTGTGTATTCGTAGCAGGGTCCAACATTTTCGAAGATGGAAAATGAGAATCGACTCTCCTCTCAGTAGCTTCGTTCCGACTAGAACTACTTCGGCATTGGTCATCAACATGATTTGAATTGAATGGAAATGAATTGACGAGCATTAAAAGCGAGGATGAACTATTCTAGCAAATGGTTATTCTAATTAACGTGACGAATGAATGAAAATCTGCCTCTTCATTCAACCTGACTTCAATCCACCACTACTACTCCCCCTGATATGAACCTCGTTGCCCACGTATACAATCTTATTTTAACGTCCATATAAAATGAAACGAAAGCTTGATTTATGATGCAAAAAAAGAGTTACACTATTGAAGGACGGCTCCATCGTTTTCACACCGTGAACTCAAACATCGATACATGCATACGTGATACATGAGAGGAAAACGAATTCAGTCTGGGGGGAGAGGGATATAGCAATCAAACGCCCGAATGACTGTTGAGTCATGTTGATGGAGAAACTGCTAGAAGAAACAAAATCTCATTCCCAATTTTTGGTAACCAAAAATTTCAACCGAGTGACAGAATTATTCAACAGTGCTTTACAGCACACTCTGTGAAATAAACGTCAAATTTTACTGAATCGGTGATCTGATCGGTGAAGATTAGTGGATTTCAAAACGTGCAAATGTGGGCGAATAATTCCGCTGTTAGATATTCGGTCAAAATTGCAAAAATATTGATAATAACATTTGCTGGGCAGGATGTATTTACTAATTATGTATTACAAAGAACGTTGGAAAAGTGCACACATGTTATTGCACTTTATCAGTAATTGGAGTGAAAAGCAATGTAACATATTGCTTAATTCCTGTCACATTTAAAACAATTTAAATATATGCTTATCCTAAGATAATTGATTGTAACTATTAATGGGGGCAGTACACTATGGAAACATGAAAAAAAATGTTAAAAAAATATTTCTGACTTAAAATGTTCTCTGGGATGTCTACTTTACTGTAGCCAATTAGTGCACCGGAGTGCAACAATTTCTGCGGAAATTCTGACACGGAACGAATCAAACGAGCAATGATGCGGATTTTAGAAGCAGCTAGAGAAGCCCGCAAGTCCAATTTGGCAACAGAAAAGCGACAGAAAGAACACATTTTAAGCGTTGAAGGTCAGTTTTTGTTCTTCAGTATGCAATCACTGAAGATACGATGTGAAATAAACGAAATAACTGGTGGGAGTTCTACCTCCGGAACTGTCCATCCGATTTTGTTGAAATGTTTTTTCCCAGATTCTCCACTAAATTTCATGTCATAGTACGAAGGATTTTTGATATTTCGAAAAATAAAATGTTGGTGACTATTTTTGTCTCGATTTTTGAGGCGACGCAATATTTCCACAAAGAATGTCGCAATTTTGACAAAAATCAAAATTTCGAAAAAATCCATAGTTTTGGCTGCAATGGTTTAACAAATCGGTTGGGGCTATTCATGGTACAGACCAATTGACACTTATATTTTTTGATTGTTATGTAATAGAGGAACTGGTACAAATTCGGTACGCCGTGAGTAATTTGGTACCCACCCGGATCTCCGGCGGTAATGAGCGCACTCTGATGGTGAATAAAAAAATCTACTAGTGTTCTAGTAGTGTAATAACAAACGTCATATGCCGAAAACCCAAAATATCTGTGTTTAAAAAAAAAAATCAAGTTTTGTTGTTTTTGAAATTTCGAAAATTTTTCATGTGCGTCTTTTGAAAAATCATTAAAAATCGAATGGTGAGCCGATTTGAAATTTAAAAGTTGATTTGGATCAAGAAATTGATGTTCTTCAACGAATTCGAGTAAGTGTATCGAGATTTTAATCACAAATTTCATAGATTTCATTCCAAAGTGAAAATTCGGTATGCGGGTAATTTGGCACCCCAATGTAAACATAGTGTTGATGATACACTATGCTAAGTATTGCATGCCAATGCGAGACTGATTACTACACTTGCGACTTTTGTAAAGGCTTTTGATTCGTTTTACTTTTTTAGTTAGAAATAAATCGAGATGAAATTTGTTCACTTTTTCTTGAAAAAAATCGTTTTTTTGTTCCTCTTCGTTTTGTAAAATTGCATACTTTTTCGTCAAAGTTGAGTTAATTTACCTAAGATAGTGTACTTCACTTCTATTTTGTATGAAAATGACAAAAAAAAATACATTTTTCAGTGATTTCAGGACTTTTAATTTGAAAAAATAAAAAAAATGGAGTGCCAAATTTATACCCATTCATCTCGGGTACTCGAATTTGAGTTGTTTCAATTCTATACTCAAAGCTCCGAACCAAATCAAGATTTTTGAAATCGGTTTGCGGGGAAATGTCCGCAATAGATCTCTTCATAAGCTGACGTTATATGTAAAAAAAATCGAGCATTGGCCAAGAGCTAAGTCCAAAAAAAAACAAAATGGGGTACCGTATTTGTACCAGTTCCTCTATATATCTAATAAAACTGTAAAATCAGATTAATCATAGTAATTTTTTTTCTCGTTGACAAAAATCGCAGAAATCACATACTTTTTATGCTGTCTATATTGAATTTCAAACATTTTGTTCTAATAACGCGTCTTCTGAAAAACGGTTTTTAGAAGTTGAAAAAATGAAATGCCCGTTTCCTGAAATACCGTAATACTTAAACATGCAGACACAATGTCCGTTGTTCCAGACATATTTTGAAATTAATTATATATTGCTGTGATGCTACGCAAAATTTACCATAACCTGTTGCTATCGTATGGAATTGTGTCTCATGTTTATTAGGTTTTCAAGTAGCCGTAGTAAACTGTACAGGTTTTGAAGCATCACGGTATTACGTAATGCAAAACAAATGCAGTTTCCATACAGCGTCCACTTTATAAAAAATGCAACTCTCGAAAACCACTTATCCCTCATCCTTTTTATCACAAAACTCGCATTTTCATTCTCATCGGCCAAAAAAGTTTTTTTTTCCATTCCGAGCATCTGTTTTCTATTTTTATTCATCTTTGTCTATTCTTTCCAAGAAATACAATATATCTCTGTTCAACCTCCTGTCTATTTCCATCCCTTTTTTCATCCCGCATTCATTCAAAGCAAACAATTCCAAACCATTTTAGGAAAAAATGCATCCCCAGAAGAGTCATTCCGCTTGAAAATGAATTATAAACGATGCAAATTAAAACAAGCTATATAAAACACATATTTGGTTCAGAAAATATTAGGTTGGGGAAAAAGTTTTTCAATATTTTTGGGTGAAATTCAAAACTATTTTTAATGTGCTTCGGTTTGTCCGATTTGGGTCAAATATGCACCGTTTTGTTGTAAAATTTGTTGCCATTCTAAAGGTAGCTTCATAGTGTCCCTATCATAAAGGTCTTGGTCCTTACTGCGATATTTGCAGAATTACAATGAATTTTGTAAAGCACTATAGAAATCCTGTTTTTGGTACTTTTTTGAAATCGATGCAAAAAATTTAAATCATTCTTTTTTCGTCAAAGCAACGGATTATCCTTTTTTTTTATCCAAAATATATATTTTATTAAGGCTCATATGGCGTCAGCCTAACGGGGCCGGGAGTTCAATATTTTGACAATGTTTGCTTAGACTATGTTAGTAATATGTAACCGATTACTCGCGGTTGGCTCGAGGTTAGTATTACAAGTGTTTTCGTAATTGGGATGTTGCTGTCTTCAATGCTCTGTACGTGTGCCCGACACGGGTTACTTCCTATTGGGATGCAGCTGACCATTAATCAGCAACGCCCCCCTAGTCTGTACCCCATATCTAGCGTGGTGCGTTTTTCTCGACTCGAGGAATCCAGGATAGAATGGTCACTAGCCGGCGCAATCATAAGCTCGTGTAGAGTTGTCATGAGCGGTACAACCTTTGACTCTTGTTGGATGATCAGTGGACTGCACAACCTTTGGCCCGTGTATCTGTAAAGAGTGTGTGTATGTATTGCCGCGACTAAGTAAAAGTTTATAGATCGGATAGGAGGGATATGAAACAGGGACACAACGAAGGAAACATCATTAAACGTTGACATTAGCGTTTCTGAGGAACAGGTATAGATGAAGCAGAAGATCAAGATCACGGCTACCTAAGATATCCCGGACGGGGATATCCGATTGTCTGCCTTGTGCTCTCAGTGCTCTAGAGAGCTGAGAGCGAGCAGCATGGAACCGGATACACGACCAGACAACATGCTCGATGTCGTGGTAGCCATCGCCACAATCACAAAGATTGTTTGCTGCGAGCCCAATGCGATAGAGATGCGCGTTTAGGTTGTAGTGATTGGACATAAGCCGAGATATCACGCGAATGAAATCACGACCTACATTCAATCCCTTGAACCATGCACTCGTCGAGACCTTAGGGATAATCGTGTGTAACCAACGACCGAACTCATCACCACTCCACATGCGTTGCCAACTTACGAGCGTATACTGACGAGGAATGTGGAAAAATTCATTATAAGCAATTTGCCTTTGCCTTCTAAAGCGCCCACCTTAGCTAGCGAGTCCGCTTTCTCATTCCCCGGAATCGAGCAATGAGAGGGAACCCATACTAAGGTAATCTTGAATAATTTTTCGACCAAAACACTCAATAGTTGTCTTATTCTTGTTAGGAAATAAGATGAGCATTTATCAACTTTCATTGAGCGGATTGCCTCTATTGAGCTGAGACTGTCTGAAAAAATAAAATAGTGGTCGATGGGCAATGTTTCAATGATCCCTAATGCGTAATATATCGCACCCAGTTCAGCGACATACACGGAACAAGGATCTTTGAGTTTGAAAGAGGCACTGGAATTTTCATTGAAGATGCCGAAGCCAGTGGACCCGTTTATGAATGAACCGTCAGTAAAGAACATTTTATCAGATCCAACTTTCCCATATTCTGCCGAAAATATCGGCGGAATAGAATCGGAGCGTAGGTGATCTGGGATTCCATGGATTTTTTGTCGCATGGATAGATCAAAAATGACAGAGGTATTGCAAAAGTATGGGAAGCAAACTTGGTTGGAGATGCCTGGTGAAGGGTGCACGTCGTGGGTAAGGTACTCATGGTATAAAGACATAAAACTTGACTGAGGAGTCAGTTGGAGTAGATTTTCGAAGTTATCAATCACCAATGGATTCATGATCTTGCAACGGATGAGAAATCTGTAGGATAATTCTGTGAACCGAAGAGTAAGCGGGGGTACTCCTGCCAAAACTTCGAGACTCATCGTATGTGTCGAATGCAAACACCCCATTGCTATACGCAAGCAACGATATTGTATTCTCTCCAGCTTGAGAATATGAATCCTGGCAGCTGATCGGAAGCAAAAACTGCCATATTCTAACACTGATAATATCGTTGTTTTGTACAACTTAATGAGGTCTCCTGGATGGGCACCCCACCATGTTCCGGTAATTGTTTGGAGAAAATTGATTCTTTGCTGGCATTTCTGTTTCAAATACGCAATGTGTCTCCCCCAGGTACACTTAGAATCAAAATATACACCCAGGTATTTGAAAAACATAGAGTGTTGGATCGTTTTGCCGGATAGGTGAAGCTGGAATTGGGCGGGTTCGTGCTTCCTAGAAAAAACGACCATTTCAGTTTTCTCCGTAGAGAATTCGATACCCAGCTTGAGGGCCCACGTGAACAGATTGTTCATGGTATCTTGCAACGACTTTTGCAGAACGACGGGATTAGTACCTGTGATGGAAATAACTCCATCGTCTGCAAGTTGTCTCAGCGTGCAGTCTCTAGTTAGACAATCATCTATATCATTGACGTAAAAACTGTACAAGGGGGGCTTAGGCAGGAGCCTTGTGGTAGGCCCATAAAACTGTAACGAGAAGATTTCGAGCTGCCATGAGAGGAAATCATGTGCTTTTCTGACAGTAAATTGTACAGGAAATTGTTAAGAATTGGTGAAAGTCCACGATTATGAAGCTTCTCTGAGAGAATTTCCATGGAAACTGAATCAAATGCCCCTTTGATATGAAGAAAAACGGAAGCCATTTGTTCTTTGCGAGCAAATGCGATTTGGATTTCAGAAGATAGCAGCGCGAGACAATCATTTGTCCCTCTACCTCGGCGGAAGCCAAACTGCGTATTTGACAGCAAATTGTTCGTTTCGACCCACTTGTCCAAACGAAGTAGAATCATTTTCTCTAACAATTTACGAATACAGGATAACATTGCAATCGGCCTATACGAGTTGTGATCGCAAGCCGGCTTGTTGGGTTTCCGTATGGCTATCACTCTCACTTGTCTCCAGTCATGCGGGACAATATTCAGCTCCAGAAACTTGTTGAACAAGTTCAGCAAACGCTGTTTTGCCAAGTCGGGAAGATTCTTCAACAAGTTGAATTTAATCTTGTCCGACCCCGGAGCTGAATTGTTACATGAGAGAAGGGCAATTGAGAATTCCACCATCGAAAAATTCTCATAATCGCTTTGAAGTGGAATGTCGCGTACGACGTTTTGTGCAGGAACGGTGTCGGGGCAAACCTTCCTTGCAAAGTTAAAAATCCAACGGTCAGAGTATTCCTCACTTTCGTTTGTATGGTTCCAGCCACGCATTTTCCTAGCCGTATTCCAAAGAGTGCTCATAGCGGTCTCCCTTGACAAACCATTGACGAACTTCCGCCAATATCCACGCTTTTTGCCTTTTAGTTTGGCTTCTCAAATCAAACCTTTTAGTTTGGCTTCTAGAGCTTGGTACTTTAGAAACCATTCCACTAATCCAGTTTTCCTGAATTTTTTGAAAGCGGATGATTTTTCAAGGTAGACCTTTGAACACTCCTTGTCCCACCAAAGTGATGGAGGACGACGTCGGAAAGTGGTAGCCGGTACACGTTTCTTTTGAGCTTGAAGTGCGCTTTCGTAAATCAAACTCGATATAAAGTTATACTCTTCGAGTGGAGGAAGTTCATGCATTGAAACAATTGCTTCAGATATTATTTCCGCAAATGTTCTCCAGTAAATATTCTTCGTGAGGTCATACGAAATATTGACTGACTCACGAGAGCTTGATTCATTAGCGATCGATAAAATTATTGGTAGGTGATCACTACCGTGGGGATCTTGGATTACCTTCCACATGCAATCCAGGGATAACGAAGAAGAGCATAGAGATATGTCTAGCATGCTTGCCCGTGCAGGAGGGTTGGCTATTCTGGTTGCTTCCCCAGTATTCAAAACTGTCAATTTGAAGTTGTCGCACAGATCATAAATCAAAGTGGCACGGTTGTCATCGTAGAGTGATCCCCATGCTGTTCCATGGGAGTTAAAATCACCTAAGATTACCCGCGGCTCCGGCATTGCCTCGATAGTATCAAAGAACTGATGGCGGCCTACCGTAGTTCTGGGAGGGATATATATCGAAGCAATGCAGAGGTCTTTGCCATTGATTTGTGTCTGGCAAGCAACAACTTCAATGCCTGTCATCGGGAGAGTGACTCTATAGAAGGAGTGACATTTTTTAATCCCCAATAGTACGCCACCAAACGAGTCATTTCGATCGAGGCGAATAATGTTGAAATCGTGGAAATTCAGCTCATCGGCTGAAGAAAGCCATGTTTCACAGAGAGAAAATACATCACAGTTAGAGCTGTGAACTAAAAATTTAAACTGATCTAGTTTAGGAATAATGCTTCTGCAATTCCACTGTATTACAGTGGTCAAATCCTTGACCTCTTGCACTGAATCAGGCATCGAGGAAAATGAACGCTGCCAAAAAACCACATTTTTCTTTCTTTCGGAAGCAAACATAATACTATGCTTTTAAGAGGGTCGTTTATATTTAAAGCATTTAAAATGTTGTCCACCAGGTCAGAAAGCGCAAGCAAGCCAGATTGTGGCTGTTGCCTCGACCGCGAAAAAGGAGCAGACGTGTTGGGTGCTGCTCCGGGAAGTGCTGAGGACCCCTGGTGCGTAGAAGAACCGCTTAACCCTTTCAGGACCATAAGGTTACGGTACCTTATTAAATCAATTTAGCTATATGTTATGAATCAATAGGCACCCTAAAAACATAATTTATACTAAAAATTCAAAAAACTTTTACCTTTTTTTTTGTTAAATTTATGGCACAAATATGTCCCTATGGTCGCTATTATGTATTGCCAGTAAAAATAATAAAAAGGTACATTCCGAAATATTAAAATAAAAAAATAATTTACAATGGTTACGTGAATATTTAATTAATCCATGATTTTTGCTTGGGACATCGGCGTCCCCGTGGTCGTGAAAGGGTTAAACCAGGAGGTACTTGCTTCGGTCTATTCTCAGCACGTTCGATTCGAGTTTTCATTCCAACTTGGGAAGTTTCGGTTTTCTTTCTGGGGAGTGATGGAAAAGAAGTAATTTTTCTTTTCCTGATGGCACCCTGCGATGTACCGGAACTTCCTGCATTGGGAGCGTCAGCAACAGGCTCGTCGTTCTGCAGAATGGAGTAGGGATTGTCCTGAGTCGTTGGAACGGGACTCTTAAGCATTTCTGCATAAGTCCGCTTGGAACGTTCTTTTCAGGAACGCTTGATTTTTTCCCTTCCCTTTCCCTTGAGTTGTATGTACACCGGGCATTGAGTAAGATCATGAGGAGTCCCGCCGCAATGAAGACACTTGCGCTCTTTCGGGCAAGGATTCTCATCATGGCTCTCTCCACAATGTGCGCAATGTTTTTTGTTGCAACAATAGGCGGCCGTGTGACCGAGTTGCATACATTTGTTGCATTTCATTACCCGGGGTACAAACAACCGAACAGGTAAACGAAGTGCACCTATTGCAACGTAGTTAGGAAGGGCGGAACCCTCAAATGTCACACGAAAAGAGTTTGTCCGATTGAGGACTCTGCGGATTATCCTTGTGCAGAATTTATTGAAGTTTTCAAAACTGCCTTTCGATTTGGTTTCGATGGTTGTTTATTGAATTATTCATCATCAAAGACGAAGGGGAAATTTTTCATTCAAACTGAAATATCTCAGTGTGGGAAGATCCTACAGGAACGTTCTTGAAACCAAATGAAAGCTGGTTGATAGGGTTAATTTTATTTGCTGTTGAGTTGGTTAGTATAAAATTGTGTTAATCCAGAAAATCTCGAATAAAAAAGAAAAATCGGTTTTTCATTTCTTCCAGATATTGTTACCCACTACACCTATACACACCAAGATAAAAATATTTATGTAAAATGTTCTAATACCTGAAAGTTGTAGCTTCTAAATGATGCGCATCCCATCGATATGCGTTGATTTTTTTACGAAGTTACAGCATGTCAAAAATAGCTTAATATTTTCCACTTCGCAGTCTGTTCCTCTAATTTTTTTGTCGAGTGAATTAGGGAGAGTATCAAAATACAGAAAGTACAGACCATTGAGTAAAGGAGGGTTGATTTTATTTTTTCACAAATCGTCATCGGAAAAGCTAATCATGAATATGCTAGACATTTTTCCATGAAAATGTTGCAGGTGACAATTAGTTTCAACTCAGCTGATTTTATGCGTTTAATGCAGAAAATTTCAAGAAAATTCTGCATTAAACGCATTCCCCTACAATATGCATTTTTCGCAATTGATGTTTTGAATTCCCTAACTTGGACCGCTCTAATTAAACTTTCATAAAAATATCAAGAATATGTGTAAGCTTTGCAGAAAACATGCATCTAAAACTAGTTTTTGGGTACTAATTTATTTATTTGGCCAGCATTTGTATGACGTCGCCCCGCTGTGCTGTTGTTTCACAGAATGTTTCTATCTATTCGAGAATGTTTTTTTTTTCACGGAGAAAAAAAAACATGGATTATTTTAACAGACTAGCAAAATGTAAATGAACTCTGAGTTCAGGCGATCTTTGCAATACGAACTAAATTTCTAGTTAGTTTCTGTCTAAAACACAAAGTGTTGGTTAGATTATCATTAAAAAATAACAAACAAATTATTTGGAAAAAATATTACGAAAACTGTAATTCATTTGTCTTAAAAATATTTTTTTTCAAATTCAGAAAAAAATTATATGAATAGACCGTACAATTTTCAATAAGTCACCCACATAGCAATATGGGTACATGTTTTATTTTGAAAAATTACTATTAATGTTTAACTAGTAACATTTTTAAGTATAAATTATCGTGATTTACATGTTCTGAAAACTTTTTTCTATTCATGAACATGTCAAGAACATGTCAAACGTGAGAATTTACACCCAAAAATGTTACGAGAAAAACATTATTTTTTTCAGGAGTCTCAATACAAAAATGCCATATTTTTTTTATCTGTATTATAGTGACTTTCAACTCATTTGGCTGGTTCGTCACTTTTTATTTCCATTTATGGAAGAATGTCGGGAGTGAGAATTGCACTCGTGACCTTTAGCGCGAGTGGCATGGATGTTACCACTACGCCAGATTGCCTCCCAAAAATGCCATATATTCCAGAAACTATAAAAGATAGTAAGTTGACGTCTTTGACGGAAGTGCAAATTTTTTTTTTATTTAAGTAATTTATTTTTACAGGCTCAGTTACATAGGTTTAAAGGAGCCGAACTCTTAGCTATACTTTTATTAGTACATATCAACATGTTTCCTTAAATCTAGGGTTAATAAAGTAGGAAACCGATTACTCGCGGTCGACTCGAGATTAGAAGGGTGACATAGTTTCTTTTGGAAAAGGAGGGGATATAAGGATATTGTACAATGTTCACACTCGCATTCACACTCACGCTCATCATACTCAATTCTTAAATCTATTATTATATCTATTATGTATATACATTTCAGCTTATTCTATAGTTAGTCAGAAGGGAAACAGTCGCTCGCGAAGGAAAAAAAAGGAGAGGATAAGGATGTACGGACAATCACACACGAAGATCGATAGTTTTAAGGAAAACATATATTAGGGACATGTAATCGAGGTCTAACCGAGCCAACACATCTCTCACCGGTACATTGGGCTGTCTACCTCGGGTCTGAAGGGAGTTTTCTAAATTCGATCTGGCAACAAGATACACCTCGCACGACCAAACAACGTGCTCGATGTCGTGGTAACCTTGGCCACAAACACAGAGATTGCTACTGGCACGATTGAAACGAAAGAGTAGCGTATCTAACGAACAGTGATTGGACATGAGTCGGGAGAAGGTGCGAATAAAGACTCAAGTCCAGACTTTTGAACCACGGTTTGAGGCTAACCTTAGGGGAAATTGAGTGAAACCACCGGCCCAATTCATCTTCATTCCATTTGCGTTGCCAATTAGCGATGGTATTTTTACGAACTAAAGAATAAAATTCATTGAAGGCGATTTGACGCTGATAAATGTCGCCCTCAATCGCACCTACCTTTGCTAATGAGTCAGCCCTCTCATTACCCGGAATTGAGCAATGTGAAGGGACCCAGACAAAGGTAACGCTGTCCAGCGCCCAATGAATTGCTGCCAATTCAGCAATATACACTGAGCAAGGATTCTGAAGACTGTGTGAGGTGCTAAAAAATTCGTTGAACACTCCAAATCATGTGGACTCGTTTATAGTGGACCCATCAGTAAAGTACATATTATCACAATTGATGCCCCCATACTTTTCATCGAAGATCGTTGGAGCGATCCTCGATCGTTGGAAATCTGAATATCCATGGAAATCTTGCTTCATGGACAGATCAAAATGCACAGAGGAATTGATGTAGTCAGGGAAACAAACACGGTTGGGAACATACGAAGAAGGATCAACCTGCATGGAGATGAATTCATGATATGAACTCATGAATCCGGAGTGAAAATTTAGCTCGATCAGCTGCTCAAAATTTCCGATCACCAATGGGTTCATAACCATACACCGGATGAAGAACCGAAGAGATAATAAATTGAAGCGATCTTTTAGTGGGAGTAGGCCTGCCAAAACCTCGAGACTCATGGTATGCGTTGAGGGCATACATCCCAACGCGATACGGAGACAAAGATACTGAATTCGCTCGAGTTTGATGAGGTGTGTTTTGGCAGCTGATTGAAAACAGAAACTGCCATACTCCATCACTGAGAGAATAGTTGTTCGATACAACATTATAAGATCTCCGGGATGGGCTCCCCACCAGGTGCCGGTAATTGTACGGAGAAAGTTTATTCTTTGTTGGCATTTTTTACTCAGATACCTAATATGGGCCCCCCAAGTACATTTGGAGTCGAACCAGACCCCAAGATACTTGAATGACATAGCATGAGTGATCGGTTTACCCAAAAGTTGAAGCTTTGGTTTTGCTGGTCTATGCTTCCTAGAAAAAACTACCATCTCTGTTTTCTCCGTGGAGAATTCGATCCCAAGCCCAATGGCCCAGGTTGAAAAATTGTTCAAAGTATCTTGTAAGGGTCCTTGCAGGTCAGATTCGATGGATCCTACGACAGACACCACTCCATCATCTGCAAGTTGTCTTAGGCTGCAATTTTGTGTAAGGCAATTGTCGATGTCCCTTACATAGAAGTTGTACAAAAGGGGGCTTAAACATGAGCCCTGGGGGAGGCTCATGTAAGAGAACCGACTTACTGCCGAATCTCCGTGAGAAAAGTTCAAATGTTTCTCACAAAGCAAGTTATATAACATATTATTCAATAGAGGCGGCAGACCCCGAGAGTGTAATTTGTCTGACAAAACCTCTATTGAAACAGAATCAAAGGCCCCCTTTATGTCCAAGAATACGGAAGCCATTTGTTTTTTTTCGGCGTAAGCCATTTGAATTTCTGAAGAAAGCAACGCAAGACAATCATTCGTCCCCTTGCCCCTGCGGAACCCATATTGTGTATCTGAGAGTAGGCCATTCGTTTCAACCCATCGATCAAGGCGAAACAAGATCATTTTCTCCAACAATGTCCGTATACAAGACAGCATTGCTATTGGGCGGTACGAATTGAAGTCGGACGCGGGTTTTCCGGGTTTTTGAATAGCTATAACTCGTACTTGTCTCCAATCATCTGGAACAATATTATGCTCCAGAAACCGATTGAATAAGTTCAACAAGCGATGTTTCGCCACATCAGGGAGGTTTTTCAGCAAGTTGAACTTAATTCTATCCGATCCCGGAGCAGAATTGTTACATGAAAGGAGAGCAAGAGAGAATTCTACCATCGAAAACTCGGAATCAAGATCGCACCTATCTTGTGGTATATCTCGAACAATTTTTTGTACGGGAACGGAATTGGGACAAACCTTCCGTGCAAAATTCAAAATCCATCGATGTGAATATTCCTCGCTTTCATTCGTTGAAGAGCGATTTCTCATGTTTCGAGCCACTTTCCATAATTTTTTCATTGACGTTTCTCGTGACAAACCTCCCACGAAATTTCGCCAATAAGCACGTTTTTTCCCTTTGATCAAATTTTTGAACTGGTTCTCAAGGGCTAAATACATTTGAATTTTTTCAGGGGTTCCACGTTTCCGAAAAGCTTTAAATGCATTTGATTCATCCTGATAAAGCTTGGAACATTGGCTATCCCACCATGGATTGGGAGGCCTTCGACGAATAGTGGAACCTGGGATGGGTTTCGTTTGAGCGCGAAACGCGCTGTCATAGATCAAACGAGAAAGGAAGTTATACTCCTCCAATGTAGGTAAACCATCTCTGGAATTGATGGCTAGAGCAATCGCGTCCGCATATTTTTTCCAGCCAATGTGTCTTGTGAGGTCATATGTCATGTTTATAGATTCAGAAGAATTCGACCCAATGGTGATGGAGATTTTGATTGGCAAGTGATCACTACCGTTGGGGTTCTGGATTACATTCCACTTGCAATCTAACGATAGTGAATTCGAGCAAAGCGAGAGGTCAAGATCACTTGGGTTAGCAGGAGGTTTAGGTACACGTGTTGTTTCCCCAGTGTTCAAAAGTGTCATATTGAAGCTGTTACAAAGGTCATATATCAACAATGAACGATTGTCGTCGTACTGTTCCCCCAGGCAGTTCCGTGAGAGTTGAAGTCTCCCAAGATCAATCGTGGCTCAGGAAGGAGTGAGCACATGTCATCAAGTTGTTTGCGGCTAACCGCAACTCTCGGAGGCCAATACAAGGTCTTTGCCTTTAATGTTTGCATGACAAGCAACAGCTTCGATCCCTCCAATAGGTGGAAGGTCAATTCGAAAAAATGAGTGGCACTTATTGATCCCCAATAGCACCCCTCCGTATCTGTCATCACGGTCCAAGCGTATAATATTAAAATCGTGGAAAGAGAGATCATCTCGCGAAGAAAGCCAAGTTTCGGACAGAGCAAAAACATCACAATTGAAGTTATGAATTAAAAATTTGAATGTATCCAATTTAGGGATAAGACTACGACAATTCCACTGTAAAACAGTGATATCTCCGACCTCTCTATTTAAATAAGACATCAAGAGAGATAATCATTGCAAGGAGGGGCCATGTTTGCATTAATTGCTGTAAAATTGTCTTTAATACTGGAAGCATTGAGATGACAAGGGTTCTGATGGAGTCGGAAACATTAAAACACGTGAAGATTTGATCCAAAAGGTCAGACAACTTTATAAATCCCGATTGGGAAGTTGAGCTTGACGGCGAAACAGGGACAGTTGGGGTTTTTGATGTCCCCTCGAGTGCTGGGTCGTTCGAAGGTGAACTATTCCCACGGAAGCCAGGAGGAACATGATTTTGCTTGTTCGCTGCACTCGATATTTTAGGCATGCTAACAGGGGGTATCACCGATGGAACTTGTCGTTGAAGTTTGGGAGTGGACACATTGTTGCGCCGGGGATTTCCTTGGAAAATGAACGGTGTGCCCTCGTCAGCTGTGTCCGCTTCTACTTCGTCAACGTGGAGAAGACATTGTGTGTGGAGATTGGTTGTTCTCGTTGTTGTTCGGTCGGTGGAGAAGCGCCCTTTAAAATTTCCGCAGAATTACGCTTCGAGCGTTCCTTTAAAGAGCGTTTCTATTTCTCCCAGTGACTCTTGTAAGTTTCACAAGTCGAGAGCACATGCGGAATTCCTCTGCAATATGGACACTTTTGCTCAGTCGCACTGCAAGATTTACCCACATGTTGCTCTTCGCAAGTGGCACAGCGCTCCTTGTTGGCACAATAAGCTGAAGTGTGACCAACTGACTTGCATTTTTGACAAGTCATGGGCTTTGGCACGAAGAGTCGCAATGGCAGCCTCAATTTGTCCACCATAACGTAGTCAGGGATTCTCGGCATTCTAAGATTTTGATTTTCATCAAAGGTAGTTTTTTAAATCTACCATCTCCTTTTATAATTGATTCGCTCGTCAGACCCGTTTCGGTTATCACTCCCGAAATTTCTACGTTATGGGAAGGCACGTAGACACGATACTCTAGGGTAAATCTCTGGTCGACGACAATATCGTTTGCTTCTTTCCGATTATTCACGACAACACGCAGTTTGGTCGGTCTAACTTTTGAAATTTCTTTCACGGAGGAGTATCTTGTCAGATCTTTCATGATCTGAATAACATTAAGCGCTTTTCCGTTTGGCTTAGGTCTGAGGAAAACAACCCATGGACCAGTTCCAAGTGCATCTTCCGGATAGACCTTGACACGTGGAGAGGTGATAAGATGAGAAGGAGATGACGTGGATTGAGTGGGATCGGTGGGAACATGAGAAGGAGATGACGTGGATATAATTTTAACAAGATGCAAAAATTTGCTGAACGCTATCGACTTACAACAAATTTAGGTTCAGTTGTAATTTTTTCAAAGAAAACATGAAAAAGTTGTTGTTAGACAAAAAATTCCCTTTAAAAGTGCACATCTTCCAATGTATGGGTGACTTGTTGAAAATTGCAAGGGCTCTTGATATATATTTTTTTAGAATTAAAAAATACGTGCTTGAGAAAAATGAACTTCATTTTTTCAAGTAATTTTCTTCAGTGCCATTTAAAAAACAAAAATATTATAGTTTTTTTTATGAATCGTTTATTTATACAGATTCAGTTACATAGGCATAAAGGAGCCAAATTCTATATTTAATTATAGTTCTAAGGCACATTTACAATTTTGCTTATTCTACGATTAATAGGGTGGGGAACTGATTACTCGCGGATGACTCGAGGTTAGTAGGGTGACATTTTTTTATCATGGAGAGGAAGGGACATAAGGAGGTTTGGACAATACTGATTAAACATGGAGATCGATAGTTTTGAGGAAAAATAGACTTTGGACATGTAATCAAGGTCTAACCGAGTCAACACATCCCGCACCGGCACATTTGGTTGTTTCCCTCGGGTCCGAAGAGAGTTTTCTCAATTCGTTCTGGCTACAAGATACATCTCGCACGACCAAACAACATGCTCGATGTCGTGCTAACCTTCACCACAAACGCAGAGATTGTTGCTGACAAGATTTATACGAAATAACAGCGCGTCTAACATAGTGATTTAAAAAGGTATTCTTTATACTACTGGACAATAAATAAATAAATAAATAAAAAAAAATCATCTCCGTTCCACTTGCGTTGCCAGTTTTTTTTTATCTTCGCTTATTTTTCGTCGACCTATTCCCGCCACTTTAGTGCCAATCACCGACATCAGGGAGACGACTTCACCTGTTCCTACCTATCAGACTCAACAACTCATGAGCCGGGCCAACTTAGCGATGGTATTTTCACGAAATAAAGAATAACATTCATTGAAGGCGATTTTTTTTTCTTTCTTTATTAAAAAGATTTTCAGCCAAAGGCTGGTTCATCTCTAGATTTGAAGGCGATTTGACGCTGATAAATATCCCCTTCAATTGTACCTGCCTTTGCTAATGAGTCTGCCCTCTCATTACCCGGAATTGAGCAATGTGAAGGGATCCAGACAAAGGTAATGACATAACAGCGTCTGGATAAATACAAACATTTTTCTACGCAGAACTTGTCAATATCTCAACTTCACTCAATGTTCTGATATTTCTTCCCAAAAACTACGCTCTCTGCAATTGTTTGTCATTCTTTCTGGGGCGAACATAGACAAAGTTTATTGGCGGCATTTGAAAGAGCAGAGTTCACTCTACATAATGTGTGAGTTCTGCATCGAAAAATGTTTGTATCAGTATGTTCTAAAAGTCTTTCGAAGACGGTTTGTATGTAGAATTAGAAATATAAAAGTAAGAGCATAAAAACAGTTTTTTTTAGTGGTGACCCTAACACAACATAGAAGAAAGGCGCTATATCGGTTATTTCAAGAGATAGAAATAAAACTTTGTTCTACAAGATATCTCAAATAACTGGGACTACAACATTGTCGAACTATGTTTACCTCTATCTATAGAGATAAGAAAGTTATAATTTTTATTTCATCGAAAATGCCCTATTTTTGGCAACATGAAAATGAGCGCTATATACAACTTTGTCGAAGACAGTTTTTGTCTAGAGACTAACTGTCGAGCTCTAAATGCTAATTTCCACTTAAATGCATCTCCTGGACCATTGTGCAATGTAATAGAGTAAATACCTTCCTACATTTCTTCTTTTGACAATAATTTTGCAGGTATTATAGTTTTTGAGTTATAAATTTTTGTAAAAAATTAAGAAACAAATTTTGGCCCTTTTCAAAAATTAGTCTAATTCTTATTTGAATATTTCAAGTCTGCAAAGTTGCTCTAATGATCAATGTCTTTACACCCACAACGTTCCACCACAATCTGAGTTGTTGCTGCCAACGGCCAGTCGAGTTGGTGTGAAATTTGTCAATATTGTTTTAATAGTACTTGACATAAGAAACGATTAGCCTTACATTCCAGCTGATCCTATTGTGAGGAGAAAATAGAAGCAAAAAATGAGTGTTTATAGTAATTCTATTAGATATGGTCTAAGTAAAGATGTCTGTCTTCATGCGGTGCCAAAAAAAAGTACAGAGGACAAATTAGGAAAAAAATACATTTCAAAATTGTGAAATTCAGAATCGGAGAAACAATTCGGAAAGTAGATGAACTGCTCAGTCTCAGTTCATTCGTAGGCACATAATTTTCTGCATAAATATCAGCAAAGCCGACACGACGAACAGCATCCCGACAGCCGCCCTTCTTTGAACGCGGTAATAAAACCGAACAAAACATCGAAGACAGTTCTCCGCTCGACGGATCCGACGGAGGATACATCCCGCAGCAACCTAAGCGTCTTTGCCGAGCCGCTGGGTTATTCTACACCAGAGGCAACCTTAATCCAATACAATATCCTCCAAGGAGCGGAAGAAGCCAACGCATGTACGCACTTTATCTGATCATGCAATGTGTCTTACATAAACTCCAGACGACGCGAACCGTCAGCCAGTGGAAGCATAGCTGATAATGTATAATTATTTTTGACAGGGAGCGAGCGGATTCTGGCGTCTAGGCAAAACAGTTTATGGTTTCGATGGTATCGCCTCAGCCCCAGGAGCAGCATTGCAGCTATCAGCAGCGGGGAGCCGTTGGGGGAATTAACGATGAAGAGTTTTTATGATTGGAAAAGCTTAACGCCTCACATAGCGTTTTGAGCGCTGAGCGTTGGCGGTGGGCCCCGACACAGCTAGATTGGTGCTTGTATTTTAAATTTCAGAGTGTGATATTAAGAAAATCCCTCTGGTGCTTCAGCATGAAGCGGTGCTGGAGCGATTTAAATTTACATCGTTTACAATATGGCTTATTTACTTTTACACCGCACGCAAAAAGGGAAACAACAGTAACGGCGGCAACACCAGGAGCAGTTGGAAGGATAATTAAGGAATAGCAAGGATGCGTTCTAGAACCGAAATGTGTCTAATGGGCCGAGGGTAGCAGGTGTGTGAGCAATTCTATTTTAAGATAACAAAAATTGTCTGCAAGAAGGTAGAGAATACAAAATATTTTACGAGTTACGAGATAAGGTTGGAATGCTGTGCTAAACACACTTGCTGCTTCAAAAATATTAAGTGCGATGAAACATTTTCCTCAGTCTCGCACAATTTTAAATTATACTAGACAACAACAATAAAAATAAACACATCACACATCTTGTTTGAGCATCGCACTCGCTGCAAAGCGGTGCTCCCAGTAATTTTTCATCGTCCAACGAGGTGCTGAAAAACTAGTCCCCATCACCCTGAAAAGCCCGCTGGAAGCAGTAATTGTCAGTCACGTTTCAACCCCTTACCCCTCCTAATTCGAAACTCCAGTCATAAATTAAGCTTACCTCTAACCCATTATTTGTACACATGTACCAACAAACCCAGTCATAATTTCAGTCAACTGGCTTTTTGGCGTTTCCCACCGCTCTCGTTTGTACGTTGAATTTCCCTGCCACCTACTCACCCGGCCATGTTTTAATTACTATCATTGTTGTGCAGAGTGGCCACCAACAAACGATGCCACCCTAACCCACTGTGAGTGTGTGTGTGTTTGACTGTACCATCCCTCCCCCAACCTCTCATTCCGAAGAGGAAGAGGGTGCCACCATTCGCCTATTAAAATAAAGCGTATTTGAATAATTTTCACATTAATTTTAATTTCATTAGAGCGTGACTAGAATCTTGTACCTTGCTGTAGTTTCCACATTTTCCTTTCGCCGATCACCAGCAGAATAGGGCCGGAACACGTGGTGTAAAAGGAGAAAGAGCATGTTTGGACGCAGCCACGATGCAAAGTTTTTCCAAGGGACACTCTTTCGGAACATTTCCATTGGGTGGGCGGACCCAGCTTTGCGAAAGTTTGCATCTTCTCAGCTGGGATTGTTTGCGAAAGGTGGAAGGTCAACAGACGGACCCGTCTTCTGTCGGTGGACTGAATACGGGATACGCACGAAACACTTGTTACGCTAATTAATGTCCCCCGGAGAAGGGATTAAGTCGAAATCGGATTGGTGTTATATATCAAAATACTATGATCTGTTTGGACGTTTATTTGAGTTCTGAATTTCTGAGAAGGTTTATTTGGGAAGCATGTAGTTAGCGTGTAATTCACTCGAATTTATACGAACGATGCTTTGTTGAAATAGCATAGCTTTTGGGGTGTTTTCGATTAATCGAACTATTTAACTTGTAAGAGAATTTTCCGAAATCGTATGATTGCAAGCTGAAAAGCATCTTTCATAAAATTAATGGTCACGGAATATTTATTAAACATTTTTCAACATCAGCTATGTTTTGGAAACACATCAAATTGAAGGCAATGAGCTAATCTTATTATTTTTTTTTTGTTTTTTGTTGTTTTCTCGGTCGAAGATAGAGTGCGTTATATTTTTTAAATATTTTTTCTTAAAAGCTAAAGTGTTTTTTACATATGGTGAATGATCTTTGTTTGCCCGATTTGGGGTGTTTTTACGCAATTAGTAATTGCAAGTTGATTTTTCTTCATGAAAATCACATATAATCGATACGAGTTTGGGTTTGTTGAAAAGTACCAAATCTCTAGTTGCTAATACTACCATAAGGCGTTGAATTATTCACATTTTTATGTCTTTTAACGATTTTCCTCAAAAAGAAATTATGACCATGATTTGTCCACCACCGATCATGGTTCGTCCAAAAAATGATCATGGTTTGTCCGGTTTTTAAATCACCATTTTTGAATGAAAACATTCGAATTCTCAAGTAGATGTTGCTTTTATCATTGCTTGAGTTTACTGTCATCATATTGATCCATTCATATTTTAGGCTTTCTCCAGAATATTGCCTTTTCTTGAGCATTTTAAAAGTGTTCATCTCAACACACTCAACATAGAGAAACTTTATTTCTGTTATGCGTGAAGCACACCATAAACAAACTGCAGCGCGCCAAGCGGTTGCCATAGAAATCATGCGGACAAAACAACATTGTTGAATTGGACAACTCATGATCAGAATTGAGTTCATCAAAATGCGTTAATTTAATGGTTTAGCTATGTAAATCTGTAAATTGTGTGCAAGCATGATGTTTACAATATTTGTAAGTATTATAATCCAGAAGAGGTGATCGATTAAAAGTTAACTCGAATGAGGGGTGTATTGATACCAATAGATGGTGTATTTATAATCCTTTAAAACATGTGATTCTGTTAAAATATACTATAAAACTACTTATAATGAAAAAGACATTTTTATTTATATGTTTTGAAACATTCGAATACCTGATTTGACAAAGGTTTGCTGAATTAGAGCATTCAAAAAAGTGGACAAACCATGATCATATTTTCGACTGGACAAATCAAAATCATTTAGCTTAACATATCCAAAAATCAAAGAGGCGTTTTTCTTCGTTTTTGAGTCATGATTTTTCAAAGTTACCCGATGGTCTGAAAAATAATGTTTTCCATTTTTAACCAAAAATGACTTTTTTCAAAAAATCATAACTTTTGAACTACTGGATTCAGCTTATCGACATATTAAGTTGAAGCCAATGAGCTGATCTTTTTTAAAAGAAATATTAAACTTGCGCGAAACTTGAATTCTTGTCACATAGACCTAGTCTAGTCGCATAGAAATAGTGAATGAAGACTGAGAGCATGTTAACATTGAAAAAAAAAAGTAAATGGAACGGACGACAGTTTGACGTAGGACTGTGATTTATTTATTTATTTATAGTCAACAGGTGAAATATTCACCCCAATGACAACGAATTCTACTCGCTCCATACAACTTAATTTAAGACACTACGGAAACTACATTTGTTTTTATAACGAGAAACGTTGAAGTCGAACACATCGTAGCATCTGTTGAAGATTCGGCACATCCACTGCATAGGTTCGTTGAATCCATAGTTGGTTCGTGAGGGACGGTTATGCAAGAAAGTATGTGAGCGTAAATTCCGGCGGTGGGTGTTTATATGTAGACAGCTTAACAGCGAAGTGCAGTCAATGTTTCCCTGGATCAGATCACCAATGAAGTTTGCCATCGCAATGTTGCGTCTCGCCTCCAATAGTTCCAGATGTATGAGCGTACAACGGCTTTCGTTACCAGGTAAATTAACGGTGTCATTCCACGGAAGATGCCTCAGAGCGAATCGAACAAACTTCCGTTGAATACCTTCGATGCGATTCGTCTCGTTTTGATAGTATGGACACCACACTACAGCCGAGTATTCCAGAATAGGCCGCACTAATGAGCAATACAAGGCTTTCAAGCAATACACATTTTTGAATGATTTGGCGAAACGAAATATGAAATCGAGTCGAGAGGAAGCTTTTGACACCACGTAAGCGACATGATCCTTGAACGTGAGCTTAGAATCAATGAGTATTCCCAGATCCTTGACAGTTAATTCCCGTTTCAAAGTAGTACCCGATAGGCCATATTTATAATGAATAAATGTACGTTGTCTGCCGAATGATATTATGGAACATTTCGAAACATAGAGTACCATGCGGTTCAGTTGGCACCACTCGGCGAAAGCTTCCAATTGATCTTGCAGGAATCCAGCATCACTTGGTTTCCGTATCACTGAATACAGTTAAAGGTCATCAGCGTAAGACAACTTAAGACATTTTAGAACACTGTTGACATCGTTTATATATAGTAGAAACAGAAATGGTTCTGGATGGCTGCCTTGAGAAACTCCGGATGTCACAGAGAAGGGAGAAGAAACATAGTCTCCAATTCTTACAGACATGCTTCGACCAGTCAGATAAGATGATAGCCAGGCAAGCAAATGGTTGCGAACACCTAATCGATCGTATTTAGCCAGGGCCACATCGTGCATCTACTTGATGGCCTAGCTCAACTTCGAAGATGACAAACGAAGTAAACTTTACTAAATTAGTATTCGTCGAACGCTTGGACATGAAGCCATGTTGATCCTCTGAAATGCAGTGAGCGAAGTTTTGAGCCAGTTTTTCGAGAATAATCAGCTCGAATAGCTTGGAGGTAGCACTTAATGAAGCTATTCCACGATAGTTAGATACATTTGTTTTGCTACCCTTTTTGTGAATCGGGAAAATGAAAGATTCCTTCCAGCAGGCAGGGAATTCACCAGATATCAGAGAGCGATCGAAACCGCTGACTAGAGGTGTTGCCAGCGCAGGCAAGCAGCGTTTGAGGACCAAGGACGGAATGCCATCTGGACCGGACCCCTTTGAGCTCTTCAGTTGATTCCCAGCTGAGATAATCATTTCTCTGTTGATCCAAAACGGGTGACTTGAGATGGCCGAGGAAGATATGTTGCAAGATGCAGCTACTACGTCTTGACTGCGGATTCGTTCATTACTGAAAACGCTTCTGAAATGTGTGCGAAACAAGTCTGCAATATCAGCGAGGGTGGCAGCTTCCACATCACCGTTGGTCATGCTTGAAGGGAGCCCTGTTTCCTTCCCTTGTTTGTTTAAATACGTATTGCCAAAACCTCTGGATTTCAGATGGCGTTGCAACTGTGTTTGGTGCGCTTGAAACAGTTGATCGTTCAGTCGTTTATAATCCGAATTAGCCCTGGAAAAACGCACTTTCGTAGAGTCGCTACGAAGCTTGGCATGTTCTCGAAGAGCGGCCCGTTTTATCTTTTTCAAACGCCTAAGTTCCGAGTTAGATCAGGCAGGTTTAATAGGCTCACGGTTGCTACGCTTAGGTACAAATTGATCGATGGCGTACAATATTATGCACGATACCGCCAACGCAGCGACGTTTGCGTCCCGATTGAGTAGTTCTTCATTCCAATTAATATTTGAGAGGAAATTATTCATCTTGTCGAAGTTCGCTTTGCCAAAGTCGTAGTACGTGCTCTTGTAATTACTTGCAATGTAATTACTGTGTACACAAAAATTAATGCTGACCAGTGATGCACGCAATTTTTCACGAGCGGAGCAGGAGCAGAACACATTTCCTCACTTATAAATCAGAGGTCAAGCGTACGGTTGTTACGATTGATTACTCCGTTGTTTTGTCCTAGTCTAGAAATGCGATAAGCGTCCAACAGATTGCGGGATACGGGTTCAGCCAATGAGTCAGATGCGGGGAAATAAAAACCATGGGTATTCTGCTCCCATATGACGTCACGTAAATTGAAATCTCCCAGGATCGTCATATTGTCATTTGCGCCCATTCTAGAAATAATCCAGTCAAGTGATTGCAAGTGCTTATCGATAAGGGTATTGTCGTTTACACGATTCGAGGCAATATACTCCTCACAGATGAAGAGCGTTGAGTCGCCCGCATCAACCGACACCCACAATTGCTCAACCGACTGACTTTCGGGAGGGTACAGTAGTCTTCATTTATAGTTAGAACGAATCGCCAGCAGAACTCCACCGCCAGAGCTCTTGTTGCTATTAGTAGGTGCCCGATCTTGACGGAAAACGGCGTAATTACTGAAGAGCTGACTTAACACAGTGTTATCGTTGAGCCAAGTTTCCGTCAACGAGTAGATGTCATAGCAACCGTCACTGCATGCAATCGCGTACATCGCTAACGAGGTGTTGACTCCGCCAAGGTTTTGATAGTACACGAGAAGGTCAGATGAATTGTAGACATTGGCAACGTCGAGAATAGAAGCTTTTCGAATAATCTGCATATATTTAAATATTTCTAAAGTCTAAAGTCTAATAAAATAACTACAGAAATATATTATGGATAAAAAAGCATTTTCTCCTACGTTTCCACGTTGGCCGGAACATTGTTTGTAGAGGGTTGTATTAACTTTATAGTTAGGTAATGTTTATTCGTGTAGCTGCTGTAGTAAATTGATCTCACAGTTCTGTTTATTTATAGGGAAGGGAATGGAGAACGCACAAGTGAATTCAGGGAAATGAAGCGGGCAAAATAATAGCCGTAATAGCCGTAATAGCAATAATAACTTCTAAGGAAGACATATAACATAATAACATAATATTAAGATCGCAGCTACTTAAGCTATCACGATCTGACATATGTGAGTATACCCTCTGAATCAGCAGACAGTTAAATTCTTTAATTGCATTTTCGTATATTATCAAACAACATGCTCGATATCATGATATCCTGGACCACAATTACAAAAATTGTTAGTAGCAAGACGTGAATTGAGCACGAATTGATTAAACAACAATCTGATGAAATATCTATCAACGTTTAAATTTTTGAGCCAGGCTCTCATCAAATCTTTGGGGAGAATAGAGTATAACCATCCAAGATCATCTTTGAGATCATTACTTCATTGAGTCTTTCAACTGATAAATGTCTACTATCGGCAAATGGAGAATAATTCATAATATGCATCGACTCACATTGTGAGCTAACGCCCGAATTGTAGGCAAAAAGATTACTCGTTGCGTTGTGGGGGAAAACGGATGGATAGTAAAATCGATAAAACATACACATTTTAATTGTCGATTTGTTTACTTGTTTTATTATTTCACAGTTGTGTTGTTTAAGTGTCACTACCTGAGCATTCGTATATCATATCGTATTTTGATCAAACGTTGTTTTCTGATGGAAAAAACTCCTGAACAATCAATGCAGTGTTTGACGAAATGTTATTCCACTTCTGCTCCTTCGAGAACAACAGTTTATCGGTGGTCTAGTGAATTAGAAATGGGCCGCACAAGCACCGCAGATGTACCTCGATCTGGTTAGCTACAAAGGCTACGAATCAAGAAATCGTAAAATAAGTGCATCGACTCGTTTTGAACGATCGTAAAGTGAAGCTACGCAAGTTATCTGAGGCCGTAGACATTTCAAAAGAACCAGATACATTTACAGGATACATTTTGTACGAAATTTTGGACACGAAAAAGCTATCCGCGCGATGGGTGACTCGTTTTCTGACCGTCGACCAAAAACAGCGGCGCGTTTATGAGTCAACAACCGGTTTGGCATTGTTGAAGAGCAATCGAGTGGACTTCTTTCGACGATTTGGGACAATGGATGAAACGTGGATCCATTACCACACTCCACAGTCCAATCGGCAGTCTGTAGAGTGCCATTGAGGCATATTTCGAAGACTTAGACGTTTCGTACTATAGAAAGGGAATCGAAATGCTGGAAACTCGCTATACCAAGTATATTGCCCTCGAAGGAAACTATGTTGAGGAATAAAATAAAGTTTTTCCCAATCAAAGATTGTTTTCATTGAAATTCCCGGGACTTTCCAGCTCATGCAGTAAACAACATAACGTATATCGCAATAACGATATTGCGTAATATGCGTTTGAAAATCCTCAATGAATCGTTACATGCCTTATTTTCAATTTCATAGAGTGACCCCCCTAAATAGAAATCAAAAACGTAGTCCTACGTCAATAATAACTCAAAAACGAAAAACGCCTCTCTGATTTTTGGATATGTTATGTAAAAAAACTCAGCTTTTAAGAAAAAATGTTAAAATAAAGCGCTCTCTATTTTTAATAGAGTGAACTACAAAAAAAAAACAAATACAATCAATGATTATGAAAACAGTATCCAAATTTTATGCAATTGTGGTGTATTCGGACCACCCTAAAATGGAAATAAGCACCCCCATAAAAATATAAAAAATACTGGTCTAATATTTTGCGAAAAGGAAAAAAATGACCGCTTTTCACGAAAGTCTAAGAACCGCTAAATCGGTTACACATGGAATGGCTGTATTATTGCACACAATACAATTATTCTTTATAATAGTCGTGGTTTAACATATTCCACGACTATTATAAAGAATAATTGTATTGTGTGCAATAATACAGTGATAAATATGCGGAGTGGGCGAGTGATAATCGTACTGTTTTTTTTTCTCGAATTGGAGCTAGTGATTTCATTATTTAATGATTATAATATTCGAGCTTGTTCTTGTAGAAAATTTATAACTCAGTGTTAGGAGGGAATCTTACCTTTCTCTTTGCTTTTAAACCTTTCCCATTCTTCTCAAGTGTTCTTATCCAGGCAACTACATATCATGTGTATCAAAAGAGAAATCCACGATTCAGTTGGTTCTCCTTAAGTTGTGAGAATTTTTACATGACTATTTTTAATATTGCGTTAGATGTCTCCTTCCTTATCTTTTATTATCGAATCGACTTATTAACAGCTCCCAAGCGATGGTATAGTTATCATCATTAATATTGATCGTATCCAATCATTCCCTTACATGATCTCTAAGCTTCTTCTTCTTGAATGGCATTAACGTTCCCTGTGGAACTTTTTCCGTCTCAACGTATGTATTAACTAGCGTCATTTATTAATTCTCAGTTGTGATTTCTCAAGCCAAATAACACACCTTGAATGTATTCCGAGGGGCAAGCTCTAGAATACGCGTGACAACAGTGCAAGTCGAAGGAAATATCTTTGGCGAAAAAACCCCCGGCCTGAACGGGAATCGAACCCGAACACCCGGCATGATAATGTGAAACGTTAACCACTCGGCCACGGGTGCACAAGATGATCTCTGAGCGCAACTAGAAAAAAGTGTAATGTATAGTTTGGTTTCAGGTTTTTATTATCATGGATAAGACTATCGTATGCATCACGGAATGGGATCCAATTATTAACAACTACATCGAACGTTGACAAATCGATCTTCGGTAATCGAACAATATTTGAAGTATTTGAAGGTATGTGTAGATTCAAATGAGACAACTATATGATCATCTATTCGATGTGACAACAAAAAACACGCAATTTGTCGTATTTCTCTTCCATCTTTTCTCGTTCTTTGGTGTAATCAATTTAGACTTTCGTCATCCAGTAATACCTCTACTGAGATTGGTCAAGTTTCATTAGACGGGATTCGATTTGGTCACGATCAGTTCATCATACCAGTTGCTAAACTTTTCAATCATTAACACGTTAAGCCCCGAATCTTTCTTGCAGTGCTTTCCATTCATCCCGCATCGAGAGCGTTTGCATAATATAAGGCTGTCAAAAAAGTCCTGCGGTTTTTTTTTGAATTTCCATTTGTTCATAAGATTAGTTACAATCATCTGTTTTAAGTCAAATAGGCGCCGTTTTGTTCGATGACTTGTTCCCAACGAGATGCCAACTTCATAATACCCCTGTTATAGAAGTTCGCTTCCTTATTGGCAAAAAAACTCGGATAGCCAATTTTCACAGGCCTCTTTTGTGGCTAACTTCTGACTACATAGCTCGTTCGCCATGGACAAAAACAGGTGGTAGTCACTTGGTGCAAGGTCCGGACTATACGGCGGATGCAAAAGAACCTCCCATCCGAGCACCCGGAGCTTCTGGCGCGTCACCAAAGAAGTGTGTGGCCTGGCGTTGTCCTGATGGAAGACAATGCGGCCTCTGTTTATCAAAGATGGCCTCTTCTTCATGAGTGCTACCTTCAAGCGGTCCAGTTGTTGGCAGTACAGGTCCGAATTGAGCGTTTGGCCTTAGGGAAGCAGCTCATAATAGATTATTCCTGGACAATCCCACCAAACACACAGCAGAACCTTCCTGGCCGTTAATGAGGGCTTGGCCACCGTTTGAGCCGCTTCAGCGGGCTTTGACCACGACCGTTTGCGCTTCACGTTGTCGTAAGTGACCCAATTTTCATCGCCAGTCACCATCCGCTTCAGAAACGGGTCGATTTTGTTGCGATTCAGCAGCGATTCACATGCGTCGATACGGTCAAAGATGTTTTTTTTGCGTCAACGTGTGTGGCACCCATACATCGAGATTCTTTGTGAATCCAAGCTTCTTCAAATGATTAATAACGGTTTGATGACTTATCCCCAGCTCTTGGCCGATGCTACGGCTGCTACTATGCCGTTCTTTCTCGGCTAATTCAGCGATTTTGTCGCAATTTTCGACTACAGGCCTTCCGGAGCGTGGCGCATCTTCGACGACCTCTACACCAGAACGATAACGTTGAAACCATCGTTGTGCGGTGGAAATGAAAACTGTATTGGGTCCACAAACTGCACAAATTTTATTGGCAGCTTGAGATGCATTTTTGCCTTTGTCATAGTAGTACTGTAAAATATGTCGGATTTTCTCTTTATTTTGCTCCATATTTGCGACACTATAACTCACGAACGACTTAACCAAACAAAACACTATACTATATTATAGCGCGCAAAAATACCTTTCCAACAAGCTATAGTATGACTCGATACAATGAATACAACTAGAACTACGCGCTTACAACGACATCTCGCGGAAATACCGCAGGACTTTTTTGACAGCCTAATATAAGTGTCGGTCCCAGTTCCCAAAGATACTTATTGTATAGATAGAAAATAGTCAGAAATTCGACTAGAAAGTTGTCACGTTTTGTAAAACATTCGGGAACAAACCATATATATTTTCATTTTCATATTTTGTAATCGCCAGTTCCAGTCAGTCAGCACTTTTCTACCAAAAATCTCAACGTAGGCCCTCAGGGACCGTCGCGGGGCTTAACGTATTAAGATTAATGTCTCAGTAACACTTAAAAATTTCAAAATTTCTCTTAGTTGAGACATGTTGTACCCTCAGAGACGCTGTATGCCTTTTTCAAAGAAATAATTCACTCCGAAATTCGTTAAATTCGCAATCTGTTCAATTTCTCACTGTTGCTCTCAACGAATTCAAAAAAAATTCTTATTTGTTCTTTTTGAACACCACTTTGTGCACCACTTTTTCCTTTTCGACGTGGGACTACGTCTAACCGGAATATATGGGGGGTAAAATAAAAACCTAAACACAGAACATGCAGGAAAAAATGAAAGATTTCGAATGCTTATAGCTCGAACATTTCGTACTGGATAGGAGAGATGTTTGCATCACTTGATAGGGAATATTTCTACGCATCTATCGCAACTAACAAAATGTTGTTTTTCATTAGATAAACAATTGAATAACTGTAAAATATTAGGCGTTATCTAAACGCCCTAACTGCATCGTTTTGATTGGTCCGATTTACGGTTTCCCTAACACAGCCATCAAAACTAAGCAGCCTTGGGGAAATCGGCATTGCAAATACATGAAAGTAGGGGGACTTTTGTTCTCATCGAAAAATGTTCCCTAACACAGACTTTAAAACCAAGCAGCGAAATCGGCATTGCAAACACACGAAAGAGCCTAGAGGCGAGTGAACTGAAAACTTTAAACCCTCTTAAAGCCAAAAAGAAGAAGAACACACGAAAGTAGGTGGAGCTTTTCTTCCCACCGAAATGTGTTCCCTAATAGAGATTTCTAAACCAAGGTACCTGGAGAAATCGGTATTTCAAATTCATGCAAGTCGGGGGTATTTTTGTTCCGACTGGAATGTGTTTCCCTAACACAGACTTCTAATCCATGGAGCGTGGGGAAATCTGCATTGCGAATTCATACAAATCGGGGGTATTTTTGTTCCAATTGAAATGTGTTTCCCTAACACAGACTTCAAAACCGAGGTTTCTGGGGAAATCGGCTCTGCAAAAAAATGCAAACTGCGAGTACTTTTGTCCTCGCTTGCCTTTGTGCAGAGTGTAATATGTCTGTCCTAACATGATCTTCTAAACTTAGGAACCTGCGAAAATCGTGCAGACACTAGAAGCGAATGAACTTCCCAGTTTCAAGCAAATTCGAGATTCGAGAAGTATGTACACTTTTGGGATGTAAACTTCAGAGGGAAATGTAAAATAAAATAATCGTTTGATAATTTTTTTTGTCTTTATTGGAAAGATCTTCAGCCTTAGGCTGGTTCATCAAACGTTTGATAATTCTTCCGTACGTATATTTTGTTCTAGTCATCATACCAAACGTAAAAGGTCCGTCATTAAATTTACTTGTAACGAAGAACAATCAATCGCAATAAATGAATTGACTTTACACGGCATTCGTTCATTTTTTTCACTCACAGAGCAAATTGAATTTGAAAACTGTTTCATTCGTTCAAGAATTTAATCAATACAAACGAATGATTGCTAAGCTAAGGTATTTCCACGTCAACCATGCGGTTATATCATAGATATAACCCACTCATTTTTTGTTTGTATCGTTCCGTGTTGTTTGTGTCGTTCCGAAGATTGCGATAGTCTTTCGGTCCCGCTGGCCGTCGCTGAAATTTGCAAAACTATCGGAATTTGCGTAACCGCGATGTTTAACTTAATAATGAATTGTTACTCTCGGTTGATTCATATCCTCTAAAGTGAAAAAATCGACATTATGTTAAATTTTCTCATAAGAGTAGAGCGATAAAAATAGGAGAGAAAATAAAGTAAAATGAGATTCGTGGTGTGTTGGAAGAGTTATTTACAGTCTATCGCAAAATTGAGTATACAACTCGTGCTGGTTTGCTATCGTTGAGTTTTTCGGGGTTAAAAAATAAATAATTAAATGCGACTTATATTCATCATAAAATCGATCCATTTTACTCTCATGTAGTGATAAGAAAAAAAAATAAAATGGTCACATTTCTACTTCATATTTGAAATACAAACAAAAAATCTCCAATTAAGACGTCACAAAATTGAGTGTACAGTTCAAGTTTTTCATGAAAAGAAAATTGAAATCAGTTCAGAAATGTAAACAGATAACAAAAATGAATTCCTCTAGTATTCGGTATGGCCCCCTTTTAGCGTCCAGCACTTCCTGCAAGCACCCAGCGAGATTTTTGGTCACTGTAGACGGAAGTACTTCCCAGATCTCAATAATCGCGTTTAAAGTTTCGCTTCGTTCCCTGGATGTTGATGGATGGATGGTTCTTGATTTCCCACCATATATACTCAATAGTGTTCAAGTTCGGTAATTCCGGAGGTGTTTTGAGTTGCTTGGGACATAATAGAGCAGTCATTCCAGCACTTCGAAGTCAGTTTGCTTCGGGTCATTATTCTTTTGAAAGTAGTAATCTTCTTCTTCTTCTTAAATGGCACCAACGTTCCTAGAGGAACTTCGCCGTCTCAACGTGATATTACTTGCGTCATTTTTACTAGTACTTAGTTGAGATTTCTATGCCAAATAACACGCCTTGAATGCATTCTGAGTGGCAAGCTCTAGAATACGCGTGACCACAGTGCAAGTCGGAGGAAAGTTCTTTTACGAAAAATTCCCCCGACCAGAACGGGAATCGAACCCGAACCCCCGGCATGTTAGGTTTTGACGCTAACCACTCGGCCACGGGAGCACCAAGTAGTAATCTTGAGGGGGCCAAATTTCTGAACGGGAGACTGCAGGTTATGTTTCAGGAAGATCAATTAAGCCATCTTGTACATCGCCGAATCGATAAACATCATGGTTCCAGTTCCAGAAGCCGCCAATGTACCACACATCATCTGACTCCCGCAGCCGTGTTTTACTGTGGGAACCAAATACTGAACCTGGAGCACCGATATTGGTTTCCTTTACACCATCTGTCTTCCATCCGATTCAAAGAGATTGGCTTTTGGCTCATCCGTATAAAAGACCTTGTTCAAGATTTCCTTAGGCCAACAAGACCTCTCAGATTGTTCCTGGATGCTGCTTTCCGAACAGTGTCTGCGCAGACAGGTCTCCCAATTATGCCGGTCACTTCGGAAGTCAATTTAGGAATGTTTGTTTTAGGATTCTCTCGCAATGTTCGAACAATTACCCGTTCATCATCAGAAGATAGGATCCGTTTGCATTCTCTACCGGGAGATTTTCCATGGTTCCTTCGTATTTCCACTTGTTTATGATTTTCTTTACTGTAAAGTGTGTTCCTCCGACAGCAGCTGTTATTTCCTGCAATGTCTTTCCACGAAAATTCATACTTACTATCATTGTACTGTAACAATACCTATTTCCTCCGTCTAACTTGTCATTTTGATAAAAAATATCAAACATCAATAAAAAACAAAAACCAACTCTGCCCAAGCAATGGTTAAGTATTGACACCAATCACTGATGAAAAAAGAACGATAATTCGCAAAAAAAAAACTTACTTACAAGACTAGTTTGTTCGGAGAAATTTTAGATGTACACTCAATTTTGCGATGCCTAGAATAGAGATTATTTTCAATTTTTAGGAATAAACAATTAGCAGAAAGCTTTTCTCTGAATTTTATTGCATGTACAGCTAGTCAAAGGTGTGAGTAATAAATATACATTCAACGAATCAATGTGTTCAAAATATTTTATACCAAATAAACGGAAAGTATCGTCAAGTAGCATTTGTACACTCAATTTTGCGACATACTGTATATACAACAGCGACAGGGACTGCCGTAGTGAGAATTGTTCATTTAGGGTTGTGAAGAGAGTGATTGGTGAAAATTAGTCAGGTTGAAAATTCATCGTCGGTTTCAAGAATGTTGAACGAGTGTCTCGGAGACCTTCCCATTCTTGCTATTGAAATATATTTCAAAATATAATATGACTGATGAATATTCAAATACATCTTCGGTTCGAGCTAGTTTTCTCGGTAACCTTCTCAGGTCAAAAAATATATCGTCGAATCGAGGAATGCTAAAGGAGTTCCTCAGCGACCTTCTCAGATGCCAAATATAATTTCGGTCGCCACCAGTAAAAATAAAAAATATAGTTCTAGTTTTCAAAGAAGTTTTTTCGGTGACTTTCTCATATCAGGAAAAATACATACCTAGTACGCACGATGAATAACGAAATGTATGACCAATCAGATTAGAATGCATATCATTTCTGGATTTTGTCTTGCCGAATAGTCGAGTGTTCTCGTTTTCAAAATCTCATCACCAATTATCATACTAACATTCCCTCCTTCCCCTGTTGACTGTAAGGACATTACCTGCGTCGTTATTGACTATTCAAAGTTTGAAGCACCAAAACTTGCACAATGAGAATGATTGGCTACTTCCAAGCGTCATTCAGTGTGTTATTTGTGCAATTTTGCTAGTCCAGGTCAATCGCGGAGGGCAACTACGAACTGTACAGTCTTCCCAACCTCAAGCTCAACATAAGGTTCTTTTTTTCGTTTATTCACTACACAATTGCTATGCGAGTCTCTCTACTGCCGATGAGCGATATCCGGTTCGTAGGACCATAAGATGTCCACTACGGTGGAAAACGGAGGTAACTTTACTGTTACTCTGAGCCTTGAGCAAGGTTTTGGTTGGTGGGCTAAATTCAATTTATTCGATCTTTATTGTACAGAGTTTGGGATGAGAATGTTTTTTTTTTGAAATAGTACTGATAATTATGCCACTTGTTGGGTTGCGTGGGTATGACGTCAAAGTGTTGCTGACCTCGGCTTGTTGGCTTCACCCATATTGCATTGGACGCAACGGAAATTAAAAAAAAAACAATTTAAACTTATTGCACTGCTGATTATAAGAAATCGTATCAAATGCCTTAGAGAAACCTAAAAAAATTGTAAGGATTTGTATCTAGGACACGACCGCATATTTTCGACGTAGAACTACGAAACAATATTATGCAATCCACTTGTTTATCACTTCGAATATTATTTTAGAATGCATCGAAGCTTTTGAAATAGATTATGTTGTTCGTTACAAATAAATTTGATGAACGTCCTTTTATGTTTGATATGATACCTAGGACTAGCAAAATATGTGAACGGAAGAATTATCAAACAATCATTGTATTTTACATTTCCCTCTGAAATTATTGCACATCTCATGTTTACGTAGTTCTCGAACTGTGAAAGTTCATCCACCTCTAGTATCTGAAATTTTAGGGAAACATATTCCGGTCTGCACAACGACAAGCAAACACAAAAGTACTCAACACTAAAAAATACCTCCGACTTGTAAGTATTTGCGAAGCGGATTCCCCCAGGCACATTAATATTGAAGTCCGTGTTAGGGAAACACAGCTCGGTGGGAACAAAAATACCCCCGACTTGCATGTATATTTAAAAAGCGGATTTCGACAGGTACATCAATTTTGAAGTCTGTGTTGGGGAAATCGTAAATCGGGCCAATCAAAACTTGGCAGTTAGGGCGTTTAGATCTAGGTAGTGCGGACTGAATCGAAACGGCTGTCAAAAAAGACCCAATTGAAATGTTAAAAGAGATCCAACGATCAGGAGTGTTATTTTTCTTATGATAATCAACACTATAAAAGAGGTATTGTTGTCAAGGGCAAAAATAATTAAAATTATTTATTAATGAACGAACTACATTTTTCCGTCAATTGTTTAATTAACCATTGTATCTCTGAAAGAGCATCTCACTCTTTCACGGAGCAACGCATTTTTAATGTCCCCTCTCTTTGACATAACGTTTTTCCGAACGAAATAAAAACAAGTGGAAGGAAGAGATGCCAGATGATTTTTAAAAAAAGTCTGTAAAAATATGTGAATGTCTGTTAAAAATGTGGAAAAGTCTGTAAAAGTGTGCAGATCTATAGAAATGTCTTTTAACGTAAATTTTCACATATTCATTAATACTTTGTACATCGCTTTGTTTAGGGAGATCCAAAAAATTATTTTTTCCACTTTTCCCAAAATGACTTTTTTCAAAAATTTGTAACTTTCAAACCACTTAACCGATTTAGATGATCGACATTTCAAATTGAAGCCTAAATATGAGCTTTAATTGAGAAATATTGAACTTGCAGATAATATGGATCCTATTTTCGTAATTATTGATTGTAGTCGTTTTTTAATGTTTTCATGGCTTTGGACTTGGGGCGCTATATTTTTTAATATGTTTTCTTGAAAGCTGAGAGTTTTTTACATAAAATATCTCGATATCAGTGATGCTATTTTTTTCGTTTTTGAAATATAATTTTTCAGAACTAATCGATGGTTCGAAAAACAATTTTCCCCATTTTTCCCACTACAAAAAATCATTACTTATGAACTATTGGACCGATTCATATCATCGACATATCAAATTGATGCTTACGAGTTATTTTTCTTTGAAAAAATATTACTTTTGAGAAAAATTGAATTTTTGTTTTTGTAATTATTGATTGAGTTAGTTTTTCATAGTTTTCTCGGTTAAAGATAGGAGCGCTATATTTTTTTATATTTTTTATGGAAAGCTGAGGATTATTTACCAAACATAACTCGATATCAGAGATGCTACAATTATCGTTTTTATGTTATAATTTTGTAAATTTAACATGTTTTAAGTCTTCGATCAATATTCATATGTGACTAAAGTAGACCTATGGAACTAGAATCCAATCTTCCCGCAAGTGTGATATTTTCCAAA
Organism: Toxorhynchites rutilus septentrionalis; assembly: GCF_029784135.1. Classification (NCBI taxonomy): domain Eukaryota; kingdom Metazoa; phylum Arthropoda; class Insecta; order Diptera; family Culicidae; genus Toxorhynchites; species Toxorhynchites rutilus. The sequence goes on along the minus strand of NC_073746.1, from coordinate 118,507,168 downwards.
TTTTGCTTATTGGCTTCAATTTAATATATTGACCATCTAAATCGGTTCAGTAGTTCAGATGTTATGATGTTTTGCGGAAAGTTATTTTTGGACAAAGGGGGAAAAATGATTTTTCGAACCACCGGTTAACTTTGAAAAATCATATCTAAAAAACGAAAAAATAGCATAGAGATGCTATTTTTTCTTTTTATATATCGAGATATGTTATGTAAAAAATCCTCACCTTTCAAGAAAAAATATAAAAAAATAAAGTGCCCTCTAGTCCAGAGTCATAAAAAAATAAAAAACGACTACAATCAATAATTACTAAAATATAATTATTTTTTCGCAAGTTAAATATTTTCCAATAAAAGGCTTTGTCATTAGTTTCAATTTTATATGTCGATCATCTAAATCGGTTCAGTTTTTTTTTTATTAATCCGTTTATTTTTACAGGCTCAGTTACATAAGTTTAATGGAGCCAAACTCTTAACTATATTTCAACTAGCATATATCAACATGTTGTTTCCTTAATTCTATGGTTAATGAAATAGGAAACCGATTACTCGCGGTCGACTCGAGTTTAGAAGGGTGACACATTTTCATTAGGAAAAGGATGGGATGTAAGGAGATGTGTGTTTACACTCGCACTCACATTCACATTCACATTCTCATTCACACTGACACTTCACACTCAATTCTTAAAACTATCCTTACATCTAATATGTATTTACAATTTAACTTATTCTAATGTTAGTAGGAAGGGAACCGATAGCTCGCGAAGGACGAAAAGGAGGGGAAAAAGGATGTATGAACAATCACACTCGAAGATCGATAGCTTTAAGGAAAACATATATTTGGGACATGTAATCAAGGTCTAACCGAGCCAACACATCTCTCACCGGCACATTGGACTGCTCTCCTCCAGCCCGAAGGGAGTTTTCTAAATTCGATCTGGCGACAAGATACAACTCGCACGACCAAACAACGTGTTCGATATCGTGGTAACCATGGCCACAACCGCAGAGATTGCTGTCGGCAAGATTAAAACGAAAAAGCAGCGCGTCTAACGAACAGTGATTGGACATGAGTCGGGAGAAGGTGCGAATAAAGTCCCGACTCAATTCCAGACTTTTGAACCACGGATTGAGGCTAACCTTAGGGATAATTGAGTGGAGCCACCGGCCCAATTCATCTTCGTTCCATTTGCGTTGCCAGTTAACGATGGTATTTTTACGAACTAAAGAATAAAATTCATTGAAGGCGATTTGACGCTGATAAATTTCGCCTTCAATTGCACCTACCTTTGCTAATGAGTCAGCCCTCTCATTACCCGGAATTGAGCAATGTGAAGGGACCCAGACAAAGGTAATGACATAACAGCGTCTGGATAAAGCACTCAAAATTTCTCGTATTCTCTCAAGGAAGTACGGCGAGTGCTTTTCCGGCCTCACTGAACGGATAGCTTCGACAGAGCTAAGACTATCCGTTACAATGTGATAGTGTTCAACAGGTCGTGAGGCGACGCTGTCCAGTGCCCAGTGTATTGCTGCCAATTCAGCAATATACACTGAGCAAGGATACTGAAGACTGTGTGAGGTGCTAAAAAATTTGTTGAACACTCCAAATCCTGTGGACTCATTCATAGAGGACCCATCAGTAAAGTACATATTATCACAATTGACACGCCCATACTTTGCTTCGAAAATCGTAGGAACGATCCCCGATCGATGATAATCTGGAATTCCATGGATATCCTGCATCATGGACAGATCAAAATGCACAGAGGAATTGATGTAGTCAGGAAAACAAACACGGTTGGGAATATACGAAGAAGGATCAACCTGCATGGAGACGAATTCATGATATGAGCTCATGAATCCAGAATGAAAATTTAGCTCGATCAGCTGCTCAAAATTTCCGATCACCAATGGGTTCATAACCTTACACCGAATGAAGAACCGAAGAGATAATAAATTGAAGCGATCTTTTAGTGGGAGTACGCCTGCCAAAACAAATCGGTTCAGTGATTCAAAAGTTATTAATTTTCATTTGTCATTTTTGGGAAAATGTGAAAAAAAATGATTTTTCGGACAACTTAATAACTTATGTGTTGTAAGTGTGTTTAAATGTTTCAACGATCTACACATACATACATACGCGCTGTTAATTTTTATAAAAATCAGTATTTCTTCGTTGATATATTGGACATCCACCAAGGCTTGCGGTCTTATCGTTGATGAAATTTATAAGAAAATGCAGTGTATATTTTCCATCCGCCATGCAAGGCTATACAAGTTTTAGATCACCACACGGCCATGTACCATGTCTGTGGTTACAATATCGAACAGTATCCCATATTTCGTCATAAGCAGACCCGAAAGCGAATGTAAGTTGTTGAAAATAGAATGAAAATTTTTATTCGATGTTGTTTAAATACTCAGAAGACTCGGGACTATGTCCCTAACTTAACTATTTTTCAATAAATCTCCTTGCATTTCAGCAAAACAATCTTATCTAGAACAGAAAATAATTATCAGAGACAATTTACGTCCAAGATTTTTCCTTACCTGCAGAGAATGCAATTTTTCATTAATTGTGAATAACCGTATACTCTCTTTCGTCTGCAATGATGTCAGGGCAAAAGTACTTATGTGTATGAGTTTCAAACTAAACTATGGAAAAATGTCATATAGTGAGTCAAATATCTTTGATGTGATGAATAGAGCCCCTTTTTTTCAAAAACCTGTGAAATATTGTTATATCCAAAAAGTCTACAACAAAAATTAGTGTTTTACAGATATGTCTGTAAATTTACAAACATGTTTGTAAATCTGGCATCCCTGGTGGTCTGAAAATTTATTGCAAGAAATCGCTTGAAAACATGCATGAATTTGTTTGAAAATGAAGTGGATTGAGTCCGCACCACTTAGGTTTAGATAACGCTTGACATTTTACAGTTATTCAATTGTTCATCTAATCAATTGATGCAAACATATTTCCAATCTGTTAAGAAATGTTCGAGTTATAAGCATTCGAAACACGGGTAGGGTTAGCACACAAATCGGCAGAAAGAATGTATGGGAAAAAGTAAGTTCTTCCAGTTTTCATGAATTTAAACCATTTAGAGATTAGCGAATTGTAATGTATAGCATATCAAACAAATCTTAGAGAATTTCGATTGGTATGCAAATCATGAGAATTCGTTCACAGTGAAAATAGTCATTAACGTTAACTTTATTTCATAAAAACGTGACCAGTTTCCTGATTTGGCAACCTTCCTGAAAGACGTAGTTCTACGTCAAAACAACATGATCACTTTGCCACCGTCGATAACATCACCAACATCGTAATAAATTGTAAACACAGTCGTTTTGGTACTATGACCCGCACAAAATTATGAACTAAATTAGAATCGTGTAAGTGTGATTCAATTTTGCTTGTTGTTGATTCTCGTTGATTAAACTATTTAGACGGTTCAATTCTTTGTTCAACATGTAGATCGTGTAAGGAAGGCTAACATTCACAATATCAATAATTAATGATTTATCTACTAACTGAACAATTCTGTATGATAACTATCCATGCCCAATGTTCCACTCCAACAAATCTGAGCACGTATTTTAAAACTTTTACCCTATCTCAGCAAATACTCTGAATTCGAGTTGCAGTTTCGCCCGTGTGACTAACCAGCCCCGTTCTTTAACTATTGGTCACGGGACTCCACGTTTGGGAGGACGGGTGAACAACTCGAACAATATCACTCGCTGCCGGTCATACTTCCGCTCGCTTCCGGATGCTCGCGAGGAAAAAAATGAGCGGTAAAAAGTTGGTCTCGAAATCCCCAAACACGTTTTAATTAAAAATTTCGCTCATTTCTCAAATTCCCACTCACATAGCGCTGGGAGCTCAGCTCCCCGCAGGGGAGGACTTATGATTTTGGCAATCGAGCATCGTGGATGCTGCAGCATAAAGCCGTAAAAGCTCACTCCGCTGGCGGTGGATAGTGCATGGAATGAATGTTATCCATGACTGCCGTGAAAGTTTATCATCGCTTAACGAGGTGATTTTACGGGTAACGGATTTTTAGCTATGCTAGAGACACAGTCAAACTTTGAAATTAGTCCCACCGGCACGTGGTATAATATTCTGGCAGCAGGAGTGGCTCAACATCACCGGACAGCGCTGGCATTTCGGGGAAGTTGATACCAAGAATTAATAACTGCAATCTGCCGAGTTTGAGTGGGACTGTTACGCGTAATCATGCGTGTCATTTCCATAATCGTTACCATGCGAGAACACAGATCTAACACGATATACTACTGCACGTTTGGGTCCGTTTAGTGTTCTCCCGACAGCTTCGCAAACCTTAATGGTTTAAGCGTTTACCGCTAATGCATCATTTATCTTCCCTATTCAGCGATATAGTCGTCAAAACGGATGACCATTGCTGCGTTGCTGCTGCGGTTGCATCCAGAGAGAATAGAATAGCTAATTGACAATTAGGCTAAATCCTGCACAAATATTACTGGACAAATAGGCGCGTCGCGGACCGGAGAATGTTTGCTCTCTAATAATGCATGAAAGTACATTCGTTGGTACGTGTGGAGCCCGCAAATCAGTGCAGTGCATTCAGTCGGAAATTCGAGACCATAAATTTCATAATTGCTACATAAACCCACGCACGCATTGGCCACCATCATTTGTCAGCGCGTCCAACCCGTATCTGACGACGTTGTTTACGCACGATATATATTAATCATTCAGGCTCTCCTACGAAGTTGTTGTAGCAGTCGAGAGCAGAACCCGGGCCGAGGATCTGAGCCTGGAAGCAGTGCTTAGCTCTGTTTGGCTTAATTAAAATGCGATGAGTGTCATCGTTTTGCAGGTCGTGTAAGGCGGAAAGAGTTGTAGCGAATGTCTCTTTACTGTTTCCACAAGATTAACGATTGCGAAAACAGCATAACCTATGTTTCTAATTCGATGGTGCAAATTTCTGATGGGGATACACGGGAAAAAAAGAATGACTATGAATTCATGCGCGAAAATAATAATTTCGCTTCGATACCTTTTTCTTGCCAATTAGGATGAGTTTTAATTCAGGCCAAATGTCAAATGACGATTAGGATAAAACTATCTATTCAGCCATTCCATGTCAAACCGATATAGTAGTTCCCAGATTTTCATAAAAAGTGGTAGTTTCGTTCTTTATCGCAAACTATTAGACTCATATTTTTTTATTTTTTTGTTAGGGTGCCCATTTTCTTTTTGGGGTGATCCGAAATATCGGCTTTTTCCCCTTTTTCACAAAAATGACATTTTTAAAAAAATCATAACTTGTGAAATACCGAACCGATTTACACGGTCGACATATCAAATTAAAGCTAATTAGCTAGTCATTCTGGAAAAGGCGTTTTTTTGCGTTTTTGAGTTATGATTTTTCAAAGTTACCCGATGGTCCGAAGAATCATTTTTCTCTTTTTTTTCCCAACAATGACTTCTTTCAAAAATTTACTGCTTTTGAACTACTGAACCGATTCAGATGATCGACAAATCAAATTAAAGTCTGCTAACTAGCCTTTTTCAAAAAAATAACACACTTGCCAATTAATTGGATTATAATCACATACTTCCAGTCTAGTCACATAGAAATATTGAACGAAAACCGAAAACATGTTAACTTTGAAAAATCATAACGTAAAAACGAAAAAAATTACACCTTTCCGGTATTCGGATATATTATGTGAAAAAACCGTCATAATCTTGCGTGATACATGCAGCTTTCAGGAAAAAATATAAAAAAGAATGGTGCCCTTGGTCCCGAAACGATGTGAGCTATGAAAACAAATAAAATCAATAATTACGGGAACAAAATCCATTTTTGTTCAGAGTGTAATATTTTTTCAAATAGAACTAGCTTATTGGCTTAAATTTGATATGTCGATCATCTGAATCGGTCCAGTAGATCAAAAGTTATGATTTTTTGTAGTGGAAAAAATGGAAGAAAAGGATTTTTCGGACCATCGCTTAATTTTGAAAAACCATAACTCAAAAACGAAAAAAACGCCTCCCTGGTTTCGAGATATGTTATGTGAAAAATCCTCAGCTTTCCAGAAAAAAAATATAGCCCTTTTGTTCCCGAGACCATGAAAACTTTAAGAAACAAATACAATCAATAATAACGAAAACATAATTCCAATTTTCTGCAACTATAGAATTTTTCCAAAAAGATCAGCTAATTGGCTTTAATTTAATATGTCGAACATCTGAATTGGTCCAGTGGTGCGAAAGGTTATGAATTTTTGAAAAAAGTTTTTTTTGGCAAAAATTCGAAAAAATTGATTTTTCGAACCACCCTAAAATGGAAATGGTCACCCTAACAAAAAAATAAAAAAACACGGGTCTAATAATTTGCGATAAAGAACAAAACTACCACTTTTGACTAAAATCTGAGAACCACTATATCGTTTTGGCATGGAATGGCTGTATTAAAAATAAAATAAAAACAAAATATTTTGGATTTAAGTTGAAATTTTTTTTTTGCTGTATGCATAATTATTTAGGGTTTTTTGGTGTGAGTCTGGGGGGCCGAGAATTCAATATTTTCACATTTGAGCTTATAAAATATATTAATAGTACATAACCTATTACTCGCGGCTGACTCGAGGGTATTGTTACAATCAATTTGTAGATTATGCTGTGTGTAGTCGATGTGGGATGTTTCTATATGGATGCAGCTGACCATCTCAGATTTTCGTGAAAATCGGTAGGATTGTTCCTTATGGCAAAATATTTTATGACTTTTTTTAAAATTCATAACTTCTAAGCCACTGAACCGATTAAGATGATTGACGTATCAAATTAAAGCTTATCAAATTTATCGAATAAAAAATCAAAGTAAAGTTATTTGAATGAAGCTAGTATTTCTTTGAAAAATATCACATTTCCAAAAAAAAAATGGTTTTGTTTTCGTGATTATTGATTGTATTTGTTTATTTATAATTTTTCATGGTCCGGAGACCAAGACCATGGTCCAAGGGCGCTATATTTTTTATATTTTTTCTTGAAAGCTGAGGATTTTTTACATAACATAACCTAAATTCAAAGAAGCGTTATTTTTTTTTTGTTCTTGAGTCATAATTTTTCTAAATTGGTTCCTTGGTACCTAGACCATTGTAGTCTACAAAAATCAAATGCAATCAATAATTATGGAAACAAAATCCATATTTTTAGAAGATGTGGTATTTTTTAAAGAAGACTAGTCATTTTAAAATGTTGATCGCCTAAATCGGTCTGGTAGTTCAAAAATTATGAATTTTTGAAAAAAGTGATTTTTGGAAAAAAAAGGGGGATAAAATGATTTTTCGGACCACCCTAAAACGAAAATGGGTATCCTAATAAAAAAAATGAGTCTAATATTTTGCGATAAGGAACGAAACTACCATTTGTCACGAAAATCTGAGAATCAGTGCCACAAATTATCAAAATTTATTCACGAATGAAGGAATTAGCTTTTTCCCAATGTCGGATGAATTCTTTTCTGTTGACGCTCAACACCATATCTGTTATAATGAGTATAACACAAGAGTCGAGACGCGTGAACTTTGTCTGGTATATTGTACGAAAACAGCATGAACGAATTTCGCAAAGCCTGCATTCAAGCAATTTCATTATTGTCAATAATTTCAGGTGATTATCACGAACGTTAAGTTGATCTTCATCGCTTGCAGTGAATCTTTATTGAAATCGTGTTTGATTTTCATATTTAGAAAAAAAAAAGAAAGAACCACGAATCCGGCAACATTTTTTCGTTGAGTGTTTACCGTTGTGAGGTGTTTTGATCGGCTGAGTGAGGTTTAGCGTTGAATGGCGTTGAGCGTTCCGTTCCTTTTTTATACTGTATTATAATGACTTTCAACACTTTTGGCTGGTTCATCACTTTACTTCTATTTTTGGAAGAATGTCGAGAGTGAGAATTTAACTCGTTGCCTTTATCGTGAGAGGTACGGTCCGTTACCGTTTCCGCTTTCTATGTTCTTTTACTACACCCATTTCCCTTATTTTTTTTTTCAATGAACCGGAAGCCATCATCTTCTTTTCCAAAATGGCATCGGAATACGATATTCGACTTCTGCTGTTGAAGCCTTTTCATCCAATACCCATATCGTAGGGGTTTTATATCATTGCTGATCATTTAGAGCCAATATCATTAAACCGGAAATAAAAACAAGATTATATTCGTTTTCCACTCGTCTGTTATTGTCACCCATTGCCCATCTAATTGGGGGTGTATGACATTCCCGACCAATCGGGAGTAGATTCATAAAACATAGCAACAGTTATACTAGACATTCCATTGCCAAAGTCGCAGAAAACAAGAATTTTGTGATATCGATTTCACTCTCAATTGGTTGACGTTGTATTTTATGCTTTGATTTTCACTAACACGCAATGATCTTCAATTTCCACGTTACGAATATTATGACAAAAATGAACATGCAAATGAAAAATGAACTTCATGGCAAGCTAATGTTGCTGTTCATTCCACTGGTGTTCATTGATATTGTTGTTCCATATTTATCGACTCTCGCTTGAGCAGTAGGTTATCAAAACAAAGCAGGCTGAAATTCGCCGTATTTGAATGTTGTGAACGTGAATATTTTCGGCACTGCTGAGAATCACTATATCGGATTGACATGGAATGGCTGTATATGAAAATGAATTTCTGTTTGTCTGTCTTTCTGATTCTTTGTATGTATGAAAATTTGTATGTAGGGGTATTCGGGCCGGGGAAGGTTCTTATAATAGTTCGAGACCCCACCCTCCCCTTCGAAGGGGGGAAAGGGGGGGGGGTGTGAGTCTGTCATATAAATGAAACACAAATGTCTGCATAACTCGGAAACTAAACAAGCAAATGGAGCCAAATTAGGCATATGAATGTTTTAGGGTGAACGTTCCTATGGTGAATAGACACTCATCCGCCCTCTCTAAAGGGGGGCTACCATACAAATGAAACACAAGTTTCTGCATAACTCAACAACTAATCAAGCAAATGGAACCAAATTTGGTATATGGAGGTTTGAGGGGGTAACAAATGATTCTATGGTGATTTGACATTCCTCCTCCTCCCATTTTCTACAGGAGGAAGGGGGTTGCACAACTCGAGAGCTCATCAAGTAAATGGAGACAAATTTGGGATATAAGGGTATTTGGGTACGAGGAATGATGGTATGACACCCCTCCATCCTCTGGAATGGAGAGGGAGGGTCCCATAGAAATATTACACACATTTCAACCAAACATGACAATTGAAAATTTCCGGAAAAATCTGAAGGAAAATGGGGAAATTCGGAAAATTAAATTCCCATATGTTCTACATTTACATATTGACAAGCGTTGTTAGTTCATTTGATGTTTGCGTTAACGAAATTGTTCATTGTTTGAAAGTGGAAATGGATTCTAATGTGATAAAACGCACTACTATTTCTTCTTCTATCTATATAAATAAAAATGGATCGCCGAATATGTAGATAAGAGCGAAACTCAAGGAAGGAATTGTTCGATTTAGAGCTGTCTCTATTCTATCATATTTACTCAATCAAACATTTATTCCATGTAACGGAGAAACATGTTATTTGCAAGTGATTTAACTATTTGCGGTTGTTTGTCTGCTCTCAGCCACCACAGCAAGGAATCATACTGATCTTATACTTTATTCAGCCATGTATCAATTTAAACTTTTTCTTCGTGAATATATATATTATAATATGGTTAACCTGTTCACGAATTAATATGCTTCTATGCTTCTAAGAATAATGGATAACGGTACTCAGTATAATTAGCGAGGAAACATAAGAGGACCAAGTTTTACTTACTAGTAATCGAATACAACAGTTATAGTAAAAAAAATGAAACGAGACGGCACCGTCTACGTTAATAATCCAAATTTTATTTCAAGCTACGATATAAATAGGGGAGGAATACTAAAATGTGTACGACAGTTTGTGGAATGTCTTGTAGGTACATTGCCTTTATTCGAGAGACTTTCAGTCGTATGCTGGTTCGTAAGACTTGAGTTTATTCTCGTGTGACATATACAATATATTTGAGAGTTATAAAATATATTTGTTATATAAGAAAGATAAACAGATCTTGTTTAGCTTTCATAACCTTGCGTAATACATGCAGTGATATATCCTTTTTCAAGAGAAATTAATTCCGACCAGTACGACACCTACATAAAATTTAATAGAAACGCAAAAGATTAAAACATCATGAACGAGAATTGTGTCTGAAAATAATCTGATATTATAATGACGAGTTTTGCGATTGGACCCATGAACGTGCGCTTGGTAAGAAAACGTGATTGTTTGAAAGTACAGGTCGGACTCGATTATCCGGGGTGTTGATTTATTTTTCACCCCGGATAATCGAATCCTCCGGATAATCGAGTCATTAAAAACACGAACTTTCTCTCGATAAACGTAATATAATTATGATTTGCACTTATTTATTAAACGGTTTCATCTAGGTTCACCCGTTTGTATGTTTGAGACTTTGTAACTTTGTAACTTTGTCTGTAGTGCTACCACATTTGTAGAAATTCAACCTCCTTCCTGTTGACCGATTGATCTGAAATTTGGAACACATCTTTATCTCTGGTGTCATTATAAACTGTGTATTCCATGATCTTGAAAATCCAAGATGGCGGCCTCTTCCAAATGGCGGATTACACATTTTCTCAGCACCCCATCAATATGTATAGCGAATGAAAGGGATTGACTAGTACAATACAGTTATTTATGAAAAATGAAAACCCAAAATAGCCGCCGCCACAAAAATGCGCCATATATTTTTTTTTCAAAACCTCATCAATATGGGTATCAATAGAAGGTTCTCGACTAGTAGAACATATCAGATAATGAAAAATCCAATTCCAAGATGGCCGCAGCCCTCAAACAACTAATTTCTTTTTAAATGGTTTCAATCAGCTTGACCTGTTTGTATGTATGTTTGGATGTTTGTAGGGTTGTCCCACATTAATAGAAAATTGACCCCGTTACTGTTGACTGATTGATCTGAAATTTGGAAGACACCTTTAATTCTACTGTCATTATAAAACTGAGTGTTCCATGATCTTGAGAATTCAATTTGGCGTCGCAAAAAAATGGCTGAATGACTTGACTTGGAGAACACGAAACATAATAAACAACATAAATTCAAAAAGGTCGCCGCCACTAAATGGTCGACTATGTATTTTTTGCAAAATCCTCAATATCGGTATCAAATGAAATTATTTGACTAATAGAAAACAGTACATCATCAAAATATTCAGAAGAAAATTGAGTAATAAATAAACGTTGGATTTCCATTATCCACAGTTAGTTGTTTCATCATATACCCCACGATTTTATTTTGGTCTCATCATTGCCCTAGATTAATGAAGGAACGGATGTGATGACTACCAACTGCTACTTGTCTAATTATTTTCTGGCTTTTAGTACATTAAACCATTTAACTTAAAAAGTTTCTTTTTACTTATTTTAATTTTTTAGTTTTTAGTAAATTATCTGTATCATTAGTGTACTTCTCTACATTAAAACCATTCAAAAAATTATTATTTTTAATTGTTATTTCTTACCTAACTTTCTTCGGAATATTTCGATGATGTACTGTATTCTATTAGTCAAATCATTTTATTTGATATCAATATTGAGGGGATTGCAAAATAAACATAGTCGACCATTTTGTGTCGGAGACCTTTTCGAATTTATGTTGCTCATAGTGTAGTGTATTCTCCAAGTCAAGTAATTCAAACATTTTTTAGCGGCGGCCAAATTGAATTTTTCAAGATCGTGGAATACGCAATTTTATAATGACAGTAGAATTAAAGGTATGTTCCAAATTTCAGATCAATCAGTCGGGGTCAATTTTCTATCAATCTGGGACAACCCTACAAACACTCAAACATACACACACAGGGCAAGAATGGAATGGAACCATTAAAAATAATTTTTATTTGGGAACTGCGATCATCGTGGATTTGTATTTTTCATGATCTACTGTATTCTACCAGTCGAGCACTTTCATTTGATACCCATATTGATGGGGCTTTGATAAAAATATGGCGCCATTTTGTTGTGGTGGCCATTTTGAATTTGCAGTTTTCATAAATACCTGTGTTCTACAAGTCAAGCCTTTTCATTTGATACCCATATTGATGGGGTTCTGAGAAAATATGTAATCCGCCATCTTAGATTGGCTTTTTTCATAGATAACTGTATTCTGCTAGTCAAGCCCTTTCATTTGATACCCATATTGATAGGGTTGTGAAAAAAAATATATATGGCACAAGATGGCGGTGGTGGTCATTTTGGATTTGCTTTTTTCATAAACAACTGTGTTCCACTAATTAATACCGTTCATTTGATACCCATATTGATGGGGTTCTGAGAAAATATGTAATCCGCCATTTTGTAGTGGCCGCCATATTGGATTTGCATTTTTCATAAATAACTGTGTATTTCAAATCTTTTGACATTAAATTGTTTGGGAAAAAAACCTGTATCTTTCGAGGGTGAAAATTTCAGTTGATCCGTTTTGTTTTGAAAAAAACAGGAAGTGGGTTATATCTATGGTATAACCGCAAGGGTGACGTAGGACTATCGTTGATTTAGAGATCATTTGTATGAAGTTGAATCTGAATTCATTCTGAATGAATGAATATTTGGAGAACTTCGAAAACGAGAGCGTTACGTTGGAGGCACAAGGTTTTATGCATCCAATATTGGATACGGAAATATCCTACTGATGGGGAAGAATAATCTTCAGAAGATATCCTGTTGATTGCGATTGATTGAAAAATCACAAAACCTAATGTATTTGATCACAGTGTTACATGGATAGAAAACATTCAATTAAACTCTTTCACATGAATATATTTTGAAAATTCCCAAAGGAACTGGCAGATTATTTTCAGTAACGATTAGATATTTCCACATTTTCCTCGATACTGGAAGCCCACCAGTGGTAAATGCCAACTCGATAACCACCTGGTAATAGCACTTGATTGAAACATATTTGGTCACAGTGTTACATGGATAGAAAACATTCAATTAAACTCTTTCACATGAATATATTTTGAAAATTCCCAAAGGAACTGGCAGATTATTTTCAGTAACGATTAGATATTTCCACATTTTCCTCGATACTGGAAGCCCACCAGTGGTTAATGCCAACTCGATAACCACCTGTTAATAGCCGCGCGTGTATGTGTGTGTAGCGATGTCTTCCCAGGGAACCGTTTGTGGCATCACTCTCCTCCTGATAGATTCCCTTCTGGCCTAGGGTGCACAAACAGGCTCTTGGTGAAACCCTTCATCCGCGCTTTCATGATAAATAAAGAGCTTCACCGCAACAGCGACAACATGCTCCAATCGCTGTTCAATTAGAACTGAGTGGATTTCCGAGCGCCGCTCGCTTATATACCGATTGGTGATTTCAATAGCCTGTTTTGAAAGCAATTTTAGGACTATTGAAACAAGTTTTTGGATCAAAATGTAACAAGTATATAACGCGTAGACATTTTATCTTTCGAAAGAAGTGTTTATCATACCATTTCGTTCAGTTGTTTAGGAGCTATTAACGCTCAAAATCTCGGTCTCCGGCGTAACGCTTTCGTTTTCGAAACTTTGATTTTACACCCCGGTATAGAAATGAAAGACGTAGTCCTACGTCAAAAGTAACAAGTATATGACGCGTAGACATTTTATCTTTCAAATGAAGTGTTTATCATACCATTTCGTTCAGTTGTTTAAGAGCTATTAACGCTCAAAATCTCGGTCTCCAGCGTAACGCTTTCGTTCTCGAAACTTTGGTTTTACACCCCGGTATAGAAATGAAAGACGTAGTCCTACGTCAAAAATGTTATGGCTGTGGTATGATATTGAATGTAATGCAAAGTGTCCGGATTCAAAAGCATTACTGTAAAAAAGAGTTAACTCGACTGAAATTTTTTCGGTTCGACCTGCAAAAACGAAATTAAGAGCCCCCGCCGACTGCAGACTGACTTGTCGACCGATAGTTCGGTCGGCTTCTTAATCAGTACGGAGAAAAAAGTCTGTAGTGTACAGCATAATGCATAGACGTAAGTATGAGCTTCCCCATCTCACATTCCAATAAGATTAATGGGTTTCCAAGTGGGCGCGCTACATACGGATACGAATGATTTCAATAACCTGTTTTCGAAGCTATCATTAAGCTATTGAAACAATTTTTCGACTCAATAAATAGCAATCATATAACTCTTGGACATTTTATCTTTTGTATGAAATGATTATCATACTGTTCCGTTGATCCGAAGCAGAATGAATCACGCTTAAAGAAGGAATGGATTTTTTCTTGGAATTTAGTCAGCAGAAATAATGCCCTTTCCCAACAATTAAAAACGACAAACGATAAACAGTTTCATCAAAGTGATTTCTTCGATATGGGGATATATTCACTACATCATGTCATATATTTCATATTTTTCATTATGAAATCCATATCCATGGCACCTATCGGTATCGAATTATCATCGACACCACGATTTTCGCTAAATGCTCCTTTCAGTTCGGCCTGTAAAAAACTTTTCTGAACTCTAATCCATCAAATTTGGAGCCCTGAAAAGGGCCGTTGATTATATGCTAAGCTAATATAGCACGCTCTCCTCGGATACGATGGGCCAGCTGGATGTCCTTGGGCATGATGTGACGCGTTTTGCATGGATAGCACACACATTGGTATCTTCTAATAAGCCTCCTGCAGCGTCATAACCGCGGAACTTTGGAAGCGCAAGTCGGTTTTGAAGTCCTGAGCAATTCCACGAACCAAATGCTGCAAAGGTAGCTTGCGGATCAGCAATTCGGTCGACTTCTGATAGCGACGAATTTCATGCGAAGTTCCCGGTCGATAGCGATGTGGCTTCTTCACGCTTCCTGCGGCTGATGCGCTTATCCGAGCTGCTTTCGTGGTGCCTTACCACCGAAAGATTAACGAGCTGTCTGCTTAGTCCCGATGAAACGAGTCCTCACGGTGCGAGAGTAGAGTAAGAATTGAACGAAAGCAAGGGAAGTGTCATTTTATAAAACATAAAAGAATCGAATGTAAACCCCACCCTCTTTATTGTATAAGCTTACTGTATACTCACGAATATAATAAGGGTGGGATTTAGATTCTATACTTTTATGGTTTATAAAATGACACTTCCTTTGCTTTCGTTCATTTCTTACTCTACTCTCGCACCGTGAGGACTCGAGCTCGTTAGTCTTTCGCAGACAGCTCGTTAGTCATTCGGTGGTAAGACACACGAAGTCAGCTCGGATAAGCGCACCAGTAGCAGGATAGGTGGAGAAGCCACATCGCTATCGACCGGGAACTTTGCGTGAAATTCATCGCTATCGGAAGTCGACCGAATTGCTGATCCGTAAGCTACCTTTGCAGCATTTGGTTCGTGGAATTGCTCAGGACTTCAAAACCGACTTGCGCTTCCAAAGTTCCGCGGTTATGACGCTGCAGGAGGCTTATTCGAAGATACCAATTTGTGTGCTATCCATGCAAAACGCGTCACATCATGCCCAAGGACATCCAGCTGGCCCATCGTATCCGAGGAGAGCGTGCTATATTAGCTTAGCATATAATCAACGGCCCTTTTCAGGGCTCCAAATTTGATGGATTAGAGTACAGAAAAGTTTTTTACAGGCCGAACTGAAAGGAGCATTTAGCGAAAATCGTGGTTTCGATAATAATTCGTTACCGATAGGTGCCATGGATATGGATTTCCTTATGAAGAATATGAAATACATGACATGATGTAGTGAATATATCCGAAGAAATCACTTTGGTGAAACTGCATTATAAAATTATTTGTGTACGAATGCCGCAATCGATAGTCGACTCTAATTTGCGCTGGGTAATTTCCTCGGAGGACTCGATTCATCCTTTGAGCATTAATAATCTCTTTCTGGCAAAACGATGTGGTATGAATCACATTATTTGAATGATAGAATGAAGAAGTTTCTGCCAATTTCCTTCAACCTCCAAACGTATCTTTCTCCCGTTTGTCGTTTTCGCGTTCGCTAATCCTCTCTCACAACACCCATTTCTAGTTTGAGAAATTGTTGAGTAAACATTGTTTGCTAGTGCGCGTAGAGCGGGAATTCCTAAAGATTCATTGCACCTCTAATAAATTGCCGAAAGACGTGGTCTTACGTTGATCGCACTTGATTGAAAAAATCCAAAACGAAATGTATTTGGTCGAAGCATTATATGAGTAGAAAGCAAATAATCGCTCGAAAATGACTTGATTTTCGCGATGTGAAACATTTTCCGTTTTTCATGTTATGCATCCAATATTGGATACGAAAATTTCCACTGATGGGGAAAAAAATATTCAGAAGCTTTCCTGTTAATTGCGATTGATTGAAAAATAACAAAACCAAATGTATTTGGTTGCAGTGTTATATGGATAGAAAACATTAAAATAAACTATTTCGCATGAATGTATTTTTCAATTCCCAGGGGAACTGGCAGATTATTTTTCAGCAACGATGATAGCAACGAGAATTCCACGCGTGTATGTGTGTGTGTGTATGTGTGGCGGCTGCTCCGATGTTTCAAGCGGAACCGTGGCAGCACTCTCCTCCTGATGGATTCCCTTTTGGCCTTAGGTGCACAAACAGGCTCTTGGTGACACCGTTCATCAGCGCATTCATGATAAACGAAATTAGCTTCACAACAACAGCGACAACATGCTCCAATCGCTGTTCAATCATAACTGAGTGGGTTAACGAGCGCCGCTCGCTTATATACCGATTTTTGATTTCAATAGCCTGTTTTGAAAGCAATTTTAAGACTATTGAAACAAGTTTTTGGATGAAAAAGTAACAAGTATATGACGCGTAGACATTTTATCTTTCAAATGAAGTGTTTATCATACCATTTCGTTCAGTTGTTTAAGAGCTATTAACGCTCAAAATCTCGGTCTCCAGCGTAACGCTTTCGTTCTCGAAACTTTGGTTTTACACCCCGGTATAGAAATGAAAGACGTAGTCCTACGTCAAAAAAGTACAGGATGGATGCAGAGAGAAGAAATTTGATTTTGGACACCCACATTGAAAACTAGACGTGGTCAGATACTAAAATAGCGAAATCGCTGAGAGGTGCTTCAGTGACAATGGAATCAATTGAAAAAAAACCTCAATCCTCCGAATTGCCCCCAATTCCATCCAATCGAAAAATATTGGCCAATTGCCAAGCGGACATGAAGAGATCGTGGAATAATATGGCCGCTGAGGTTGACCAACAGAGAGTTCAAACTTCGATGGAGATATCCGAAGAAAAGCAAATACATCAAAACTGTAGAGGAATATTCTTTTCTGGGAGAACAATAATTTTGTTA
This sequence comes from Toxorhynchites rutilus septentrionalis, assembly GCF_029784135.1. Taxonomy (NCBI): domain Eukaryota; kingdom Metazoa; phylum Arthropoda; class Insecta; order Diptera; family Culicidae; genus Toxorhynchites; species Toxorhynchites rutilus. The sequence goes on along the minus strand of NC_073746.1, from coordinate 118,489,749 downwards.
TAAAATCTGTATTTTGTTATAAAAATATTGTTTGTACCTTTAACCGATCTCGAGATACAACTGGTTTTGTGATTCCAGATTCTAAATGAATCGAGCTTTAATCAACAGCATGAAGGGAAACATCATGAGAAAGGCTTTCTTCATCTTCTAGTTGAACTTTTCCATCATTATTTACTAACCTTACCCGAACAGAAGCACCATAAAGTAAAATAAGGTATGTTCTTGGGATCTTTATTATGCTTCGATATAACGTACAATCCGATACAACGTACAATTGAGAAATGTACGTTATATCGAAGTTTCCCTGTATGTTATGTTTCTTATTGAATGTTATTGTATGTTTCTAATTGAATGCTGCAAATTTCTAATGTTAATACAATGGGAATAATAAATGATTATGTTCTTCATGCGAGGAGATAATCATTTCACTTCTGTTTCATTTTCGTGCCGATTCGGATGCTTCGTCATATCTGATGCATTTTGGGTAAAGCCAATGTGTGAATAGCAGGGCTCGAAATCTTCGAAGGTGAAAAATGAAGACCGACCCTACTCTCCGTAGCTTCGCTTCGACTAAAATTGCTTCGGCAGTCGCCGCCAACAAAAAGTGACTTGACTAGAAAATGAATTGACTAGCGTTGACTAGCGAGGATGACTGCTGAACTAGTCCAGTCAGTGGTTATTTTAACTGGGTCGACTAATGAATACAAATCTGCCTCTTCAACCAACTGACTTCAAACCACACTTCCATTTCCCCCTGACACTAATTTTTCTACCCGCGTACGCAATCTAATTTTTACGTCCATATATAGAGGAACGAAAACATGATTTCTGATGCAAAGAAGAAGTTACCCCATCAATGGACGGTTTATTGTCTACCCATCTTGAACTAAAACCAACGAACTTAGACATTTATCAAGTATACTATAAAGGTCCTCGCGTTAGTATTAGTTAGTATTAGGCGTGCAAAATAGCGCACACACACTTTATACGTAAAGGGCGAACACGAAATTATTGCGACACCGAAAATGTCATGCCAATTTTCTTATAATGTTTAGAATCAAACCAAAATTTTAGGGTAGTTTTATACATATATTTACTTCAAAAATCAAAAGAAAAGTTAATCGATGGAGCCTTGTACAGTACTTCTCCACCGGGCGCAGCTCCGGACAGTTTGGCGGGTTCATGTTCCTTGGAACAAAATGGACAGAATTGGCCTCATACCACTCCAGGACACTTTTAGAATAGTGGCATGATGCCAAATCTGGCCAAAATAGCGGAGCTTCGTCGTGCTGCTGCAAGAACGGCAAAAGGCGCTTCTCGAGGCACTCAGATTTGTAGATCTCGCCATTTACTGTGCCCTTTGTCGCGAAAGGCTCACTCCTCAGTCCTCAGAGCAGAAGGAAGAGCAGAGGGAAGTTCTGTACCTTGTATGTATGTAGTCCAGCTCTCTTCTTTGTATTCTGGACGTAGCTCTGCGACATGCCGATCTTTTTAGCCAAATCACGGCTTGAGACGTTGGGATTTGCTTTAATCATCCGCTTCACCTTTCCCTCCGTCTTTTTGTTCTCCGGTCCCGGTTTTCTTCCAGCTCCTTTGCCGTGGTCTAACGTCAACCGCTCCTGGAACCGCTTCAACACTCTGGAGACGTTGAATGTTCAACATTTTTCCCAACTGCCGGTGCGACAGGTCAGGAAATTCCAGGTGTTTGGAAAGAATTTGTTCTCTTGACTCGCGTTGGTTCACCTCCATTTTCGTTGAATCGAAAAACACGACTTCGAGTTTGACAGCATGTAGACAATACACATCAATGAGAAAGTGTGCAAAATTTGGTTGATTTTTACCCAATGGTAAAAAAGTTATGCCCTGTTGAATGTGTCGCAATAATTTCTTGTTCGCCCTTTATGAGTAATTTTCGTGTACGATACAAAAGAATCTAGTTCACCTGTAGCGTATGTCAAACCACGTTAAACACGTACATGGGAGAGAGAAAGAGAGGAACGAATTCGGAAAAAAGGAAAAAAATGCAATGAGGACAATTTGACTGGGAAGAATGAAATAATATAGTCGAGTCGGTAGAGGGAGATAGCGACTAAACGCCCGACAGACTGTTTAGTCGTTCTGGTGGAGAAACTGCGTGAAGAAGCGAAAAGTCATTACTTACTGAATACGGATATAGTCAGTCAGATAGTCTATCCTCAGTTGACTATGACTATGCAGAGCCCTGGTGAATGGTGCTGATAGTCTGATTGTGTGATTGGAGCTGCAAATCACTTACACGCAGCAGCCGCCCACGTTTTTGTTCCCACGAATAAATTAATAATATATATTGAAAATAACAACAATTATTTCGCTAATCATGAATAACAGTCAGGATAAGACGACCTAGTAAAAATAAAGTAATTCTCACAACACATGTTTAAATTAGTAACAAACCATTTTGGATTTCAGATGAATTTCCATTCACAATTAATCATTTACCCTATTAGTGTTCAGCTTAACGAACAGTCAAAACAAAAACGCCCCCCCTTTTTAATTCAGAAAGAATTATTTTTGTGCTCAAAGTGGCAAACGAGCAGAATGAAACCCCTCCGTCGCATTCGATTCAATATTTCAACATCAGAAGCAAACGTTCAAGCAGATGCCTATTTAAACAACAAGAACTTATTCGTTTGTTTTACATTTTCTCGCAACGATGCGACCCGAAGTCCCCACGAACCCATAATCCCGGTGAATCCTATTTCCTTCATTTATTATCACTCTTCCTCCTTGGATCGAGCCGTCTGTGTGCGTATGATGCCGACTAGGGCTTCATTGTCTTCCTGCAACTTAACAATTTTAATAAGAAGAGCAAATAAAATTTACCCGCGGCACTTTCGCACTTGATCTTCACTCCCACAGGGCCTCTTCGCAGCGTTTCCACGCTGACAAAACCGCCACAGTGAAGGTAAGCGCCCCTACTCTTCGTGCGCAATGTTTCGTCGTCGTCTTCATTGTGGATATCTGCCAAAGAGAATTACCTTCCTACATCTTCCCGGGTAAAATTTTCGACGATACTTAATCAACGAGCTGCAAACGGCTTACATACATCATTGCCACATACATGCTGCGTTCCTTCCTGATGACTTTGGGGTGGAGGAAAAGCCGCGAATTCTCCTGTTGTTCTGTGTTTGCATAAGCTTTTGGCAGCACCGCTAATTAATTACACATGAAAGCCGGTAAAAGTCGCCCGGTACCAACAGAAGCAGCTAGTGGATTCCCCGTTTCGACTGCGAAACCTGCCGGTGAAACTTAAACTCAAACTGGATGGTGATGAAGCTGGAAAGTTTGGCCCGAGCTTCTGGTTTCAATTATGTGATTTGACAGAACAAAATAAACTCAACCAGACAGTTGAAATTTGTAGAATAATATTATATATTTTAATACCAAAAGGATTGAAAATGCTAAATATATTCAGAATTAGCGTGAATAATTATTTATCAATCAGGCAATTTTGGTGCCAAATGGCGCACGGCGGAATGGATGCTTATTTTCATCTTCCATCACCAAATCGGTTCTCCACTTCGCGGAAATCCTTGTTTTCCCGTCCGACGGAATTATTTATTCATGTCTCATCAAACAGAAACCTAATAAAGATCTAATCAAGCGTCTAGAAAAGCATGAAAACCCGAGCCGCCATATGTTTCTAACAATCATTTCCTTTGTCGGAATGGCATCGTTTGCACCCCTTGCCTCTCGAAAACCATGTTTTCGCCCGCATTCCGCATTCATGCTCGGAGTTTTTTTTTTCTCGCTCCGTTTAGATTTGAAAAATATGCAGATGAGGATCCTTTAGTGTCTTCTCCCCGACCCCCGCCAAACTTTCGCTACCCTCTTTGATCCTTCTTAGATTTTTCACCCTGCGTCTTACAAGAATGCTGCAAAACACGGCAGCGGAAGGGAGGAAAAAAATCGAATTCCTCAACCGTTGCCTACAGATGTGTAAAGAGCGGAGCGGAAAGAAAAACCAACACCCAACAGCACAAACCATAATGTTTATAATCCCACAATCTCGCATCCACTCGAGAACACAGCAGCCATCGATGCGGGGGCCGCTGCCTGATGAGAAATCGAAAAAGTTTCGCCCAAAATTGCTGTTCACTGACAAAGAGCAGATGTCTAAAATGGGCCATTTTCTTTCGTGCAAACTTTTGAACTAATAGTCCCCCCAAGAACAAACACCCACCAAATATTGTGGAACGCGGTTCACGGTAGCCGCTGTTCTTCGCGCTGGGAGAACATGCCACGGACAAGATGGAGGCCTAATGGTGATCACTTTAACCATGGATGGACGGAAGTTTAGTGTATGGGATGGTGGTGAGGAAAAAAGAGTCTGGAGAGACAGGATGGTTTAACGTAAGTTTATCCATTTATGACACCGGGTGATGAATTTGATCTGATGAAATGCCGTCAATCATCGCTGTTGTTCTCGCAATTTCTTAGAAAAGTTTGCCGGAATTGAAGACTATTATTGGTATTGTTTGTCATGATATTTACAATCAATTCGATTATGTTATCGATCAATTTTGGTTGGGAAAAACGTCGAGAAGATGTCAACTTTATAAAACTGCACGTATCGATTTTAAATTATTGCATGCATGATTGACCTCAGTCTACATTGCAAGGTAGATAAAAAATGATTCGAGAAAGACAATTGATTCGACTGAAGTACATATGCAGCTGACCCAATCCAGCGTGACGTGACAACGTTTTGACTAACTAAAACAATTTTTTTCTCTCGTTTTCGTGTATAAATTACACGATTTCCAAATAGTAAACGATGTCAAAGTAAAATTTAGAAAATTTCCTACAAGAATCTTCAGTTGGAGAATATTATACAGTTGAATTCGCTTGTTGCCTGCCAAATACTTTTGTGACGTGGCAACACCTGTCTTTTTGCGGTTTTCGAATTTTGACCATCAACGTTGTATTTTCAGTTCCGTTTCGAAACATACAAATAAAGTTTGTTCTATGATTTGTCAACAAAAGAAGGACGGAAATTCCTGTATATTCAGTTTTTCGAAAAAACTCGTATGAACTTTTCAAAAATCGGCATGCATTTTGTGACGCGCTCTGTGCAAAAATACAGTCTCCACAAAGCGTTGCAACGTAATAGAATTCCACCGTATTTTAGCTATATACTAGTTTTTATGTTTTCTACTAGCTGACCCGGTCATTTTCGTCCCGCCCAAAATTTATTTTTCGTTATCACATCCACGTTTTCTTACTAAGCGCACGTTCATGGGTCCTATCGTAGAACTGTGCATTTATTGATCTTCTAATCTACCCTTTCAAATAATTTTTTGCTATAAAATTTCAATACTTCCACCAAAACTAGACATTATAATATCCATCAAAACTCCTCATGCCTAATTGCTTTCATTTGCTTGATCAATTCTAGAGTAATGCAGAAATTTGTATTTCATTTGTATCTCGGTCCAACCAACCCTCCCCCCTCTGAGAGAGAGGTGGAGTGTCTATTCACCATAGAAACGTTTCGTGTCCCTCAAAACCTTCGCATGCTAAGTTTGGCTCCATTTGCTTGATTAGTTTTCGAGTTATGCAGAAATTTGTCTTTTATTTGTATGGCAGCTCCCTTTTATTTGTATGGCAGAGGGGGTGGAGTGTCTAACCACCGTAAAAACATTCAATTCACCCTAAAACCTCCACATGCCAAATTTCGTCTCATTTGTTTGATTAATTCTCGAGTAATGCAGAAATTTGTATTTCATTTGTATGGCTACTTTTCTTAGAGAGGGGGAAGGGGTCTCGAACTATCATAAGAACCTTCCCCGACCTCAAAAACCCCTACATAACAGTTTTTATGTCGATCGTTCAGCAATGTCCGAATCCATAAGAATCAGACAGACAGACAGAAATCCATTTTTATAGCTATAGATTTCTCTGAAATCTCCTCTTCTCCTTCCAAAAGTCCATCATAAAGGGGAAGGTGGTCCTGAAAGTACCCCCCTTTGTATCATTTGTTTAGTGTCAAATGAAAGGTGGCACAACACTGACAATTTGATAATAGGGAGTGCCATTTTGCGTTTCCGTTGCTTCAAAACAGTAAAAATATTTCGACCTGCATGGAAAATGAGATCAATGTTCTTTTAGATTGCGAAACATTACGAAACAAGGCAATTTCAATTGTTTATGGTATGTTCATCAAAATAAGCTAAATAAATTGAATCTACTTGTTACCTGCAGTACACGGCATGCCGTCATTTGGAAAAAGTCGGGGTGGTACTACACCGACCCCCAGTTTTCACATCGTGATTATTTAACACATTCACTCTAATACTTGCCATCAATGGCTCTACAAGTCTGGCTCATCGAGCGGCGCCCTCCACCGGGGGAACGCATTCAATTTTGCTATCAGAAATATTTGGTTAACTTCATGTATGCATCCGTTTGTATGCGCGTGTACCTGTGCAAGGGTCTTTATATTTGCGTGTTGATGATGACGTTAACGTTGACTTTGACCGTTGACTCTTAACGTTTGCGTGTGCATTTGTATGTGTACTTTTTTTGTCTGACTCCTTACGCGTCGCTCTAACGCTAAGTTCTTCCCACTCTAAAATTATCTTCCTTTCGCTTAAGTGGGCTTAAAGGCGAATGAACTGAAAAGTTTAAAGTCTCTTTAATTCAATATCATCATCATCATAAGCGGGAACCCCATTCTGTAAAATCGAAAAAATCGAATTTTTGTTTTTTTTTTGCATTTTCGGGAAGCTTATGCCCTCAGAAATGTTGTCCTATAAAGATATTTCGATATTTGGTCTCGTTGGAAAGTTACAGCCAAAAGTATGAAGTCACCTCAAGGGATGTAGTATTGCTGTACGAATTTTGAAACGCGTTTTTCTCGAAACCATGTTTTTTAAACCGGTGGTATCGATATCTCAGGATTATCTAAAGCAGGGTGGCCAACCTGCGGCCCTCCAGCGTTGTTCATGCGGCCCGCAGCCTGATTTAAAAAGAAACATATGAGCGAGATTAGGAATATAGTTGAATATTATACCATACAATTGAATAAAAATAACTTTGTGAATAATTCTTGTTAATCGTGTGTATCCAAGCTTATCATTTTTTGTTTTCTTTTCCATTTTCCGTGCTAATTTAACCTTCTGACAATCGTTCTCGTTAGTACTCAAAGGACTTTTTCACGTTTTTGGTTCTGTTCTGGTCACACTCGCATAAATTCGTGCAAGTTACGGCAGTAAAACCGTGTTTATACGTTGTCAGTTACTCGGTTGCGAGTAAACGTCAAACGATCGGAAGAATTACGAACGTACCCATACCATGAAACTGGACATTTTATTCGTAGGTATGGGGTAAACGGGTGTTAGTTAGGGGCGAAAATGGTTTGAAAGTTTGAAAGAACGAGCTGCCAACTATGTGTCTTTTTGATTCAGTGGTGATAGATGAGAGAAGGATTTCGAAGTTACCGAGGAATTGGTTTGCCTTTCTCCTATGAATGTAGGATTCGAGGATGTCTTGAAGGATATCGTCCAAATCATCAATCAACTCGCACGCATTGGGTCATCGTGAGTTCCAAGATTCTTTTCTTCTTTTTTTCACTCGAAAACAAACTCAAGTCCAAACAACAAATGGGGAATTTTCATTTCAACCATTTTCGGACATTGAGAAATTCTCAAGTGTCGACACTAGGACACTAAGAAAAATGTTGGTGCAGTCCTGTCTATTAATACTGTTTTTTTTCGCAAATTTTAGTATTTCGAACCACATCAAACAATTATCAATTTTCTCTAGCGCATTCAATTTCAATGATGTGTATGCCGCTGAAGACAAGCAGATGGAACTCATTGAAACGCAGTGTGGTTCAGAGCTGCGTGACAAATTTGAGAAACACGATGTCTTGGATATCTACTCCAGATTTGTTCCAGAAGCGCGATTTCCAGGACTAATAAAACATGCCCATTTTATTACCACTTTGTTTGAATCAACAAATATTTGTGAGCAATTGTTTCAGTTATGAAAGAAGTGAAATCAAAACCAAGGAACAAAATCACTGACAGTCATTTGGAAGACACGTTTCGCATCACTATTCCTCACATTCAAGTTGATTTAGATAAAATGGCTCAAGAAAAGTAGATCGAGTAAAATTGAAACGGTGTTGGAGTATGTTTGTATTTGAGGATTTTCTATATTAAAACAAACAAAAAATATTGTAGAAATTTTTTAATGATTGAAAGAACGTCCAATACATGTTCGGTTTCCTATCAACGATAAAGTTCGTTCTGTACTAGAAGCTTGTTGCAACTGTCACGTTGTTTGAGTGCGGGAAAACGGTAAAACAGATCTACGAGCTGCTCAAACTGTTTTCTATCAATGAACGTTTCGTGTGCTGTACACTACAACAGTACGAAGGGACGTCCGAGGTCGCTACGGCTGCACAATGTTATCTATGTTGTTCATGAACGCGTTCAACGTTATCCTCTTCGGAAACAGAAGCGTTCGTCGAAATGAAATGAATAAATTAATTGGAGTGTACGATGTGTGAGTCATTTATTGATGCCCTGATTAAAGTGAATATGTTCGGAACGATGCAAAAAACTTCTAGATTGGTTCAAACACGAGACTAGCAACAAACCTAGCAGACTTCATCTCCGCAAATGATTGGCCATTTGCCAGTCCATCGGATTATTCACTTTGGGTCAAGTTGGAAGAGCGTGCTTGTGGATGTTCTCATTGGAATTACCAATTGAAATTGACCATTGTCCTTAGCATTTTCGGCTTTTCGTGTAGAAGAGATGGTCGAATTATTCAAATTAGCGAATCAAAAAAGTACCAATTAAATACCTATATTTTTCATTACGTTATGTAAAGTGGCGAGAAAAAAATCATTGCGGCCGCGGCTATAATGAAAATTCTAATGCGGCCCGCACCATGTCTACACCTAGCCACCACTGATCTAAAGCGTCACATAGACGTTTTTTGATATATTATTTTTTCGGTTTTTTATGAGCTTCTGAGCAGCGATTTTTCATGAAAAATAACTCATTTTTAACAAAAATAGTCGTCATTTAGCAAGTTTTTCGAATTTTCAAAAACCCCTTTGTAACTCTTTAGGTATTGTCCTAAAGTTTCAAAATATTCACTGGAATTTGTTCTACGCCACCCCCTTTCTTCAGAACCGATACCACCAGCAAGGTACTAATTATCAGACCGCATCTACGCATCCAGCTGTCAACAGCGTAATAATCGTGCACTCAAAAAATGGGAAATACGTTTTCAAATATACCTTAAACAATAACCAAAATACCCGAATACTTCACTTCATTCGTAACATCCTAAAAAAATCACGAAAATTCATTCTTTTCCGACAAGGGTTCCCCCTTAAATCCTATCTGCTCACTATAAAACTTTATTCTCTTTTTTCATTTTTCGGAAATTCTTCCGATCTATTGTGGGATTTCATGCTATTTCCGGTCTTTTAGATCCGATTTTACCGAACCGGAAGTCACCATCCTCGATTCCAAAATGGCATCAGAATACGACATTCGACTTTTGCTATTAAGGCAACTGTACCCAATATCCATATCGTATGGGTTCTCCATATTTTTTGTTATTCAATACTTTTATCTGCACATCAGAAGTCGAAACAAGATTATATTCTATATTCTGGAATCTACGTATTGTTGACAAAACATAGAAGAAAGTTCATTTGTATGTTTTGAAACGAACTGAAATTAATTAAATCAATCATTAATGTTCAACAGTCCGAAACAGCAAAAAAAAAATCAGGTGTTGTCACTTCACAAAAGTATTTGACTGACAACAAGCCATTCAAACTATAAAACATTCTTCAACTGATGATTCTTGTAGAAAATTCTCTAAATTTTACTACAACATCGTTTAATTTTGTGTGAAAACGTAACAAAAGTGTTTGTAATGAGTCAAAATGTTGTCACGTCACGCTGGAATGGATCGTATACTTTTGGTGACGTGACAACAACTTCTTGAGACTCCTCTATTTGCGGACCGATCTTATACAAATTTTGTGGGTTGTTGACCCTCATTGTTTGCTCAGAGAAACCCAAGCATAAAAATGTTTGAACTTAGGTTCATCTGATAAACTATTTTTTTGTGACGTGACACGCTTCAAAATACCTGTGTTTCAAATGCTTGTTTCTCATAAATTACAAAATGAAACCTAGGTCTACTTACGGCTCTTCAAACGAGTATTTAATCATCCTTTCAGTTGTATATAGACATTGAAGTTTGGTTAAGCAAGTGCAGAGTTATCTCAAGAAACATAAAAATAGTGAAAACCTAAAATATTTTAAATATAATTATGTGTATAATTATGTAGTCTCTCAAAGGTTGGTGCATAAAAATCAAATTCGTTTTAAAGAATTTATGATGCAACTAGTGCTTATTCAAATAACGTTTTCAATTTTCTCCTAAAACTAGATTTGAAATATGGTTCTCTGGTACATAACCTCATGGAATGGGTCATAAACTTCAGATTCCCACACGACTCACATGGTGGAATCTGAGTTTCCTTTTTATATGCACATATATGGATGCTGCACTTGCCAAATCTATTAACTCCATTTTTGAAAATTATTAAATTTTGGTAACAAAGCACTTGATTAGCCCCTAATTGTATATATTCAAAACAAATTTCTTTAATAATAAGTAGGGGAATGGGGGGTATGCCCGACCCCCTAAGGAAAAGTATGGTTTTCTGAGATCTGCGGGCATATATTGATATGTTTCCTCCACAGAATCATTGTCTAGTTCGCTTGCCATGAGATATAAGAAATATCAGTACATTTAAAGGGTAATTTTTTCTAGTAATAGTCAATTTAAAAAACTGCCATAAAAATGAAGCTCATCAACCAGTGCGGGTGAAACCGGCACCCCATGGGGGTAACACCGGTACCCTACGGGGTAAGACCGTCATCTCAATTTCTCAATATATATACATGGCAACAGATGAACCAGTTTGAATGTGACAGTCGGCAAATAGAAGGTATTCTAATTCTAAATGTCGCTGTCGAGTATGATTCGGATCGTTCAACCGATTCCGGAGATATGGTTGGAACAAGTTCCGATGAACATGGAATATGGAGAAGAAATCACCAAACCACACCACAATTCAATTACAAGTTTAATCACATCTAGGACCACATTGAACACTTACCGGTGGTCAGTTTTTCTTCTTGCTTGAATCAATATCCGTCATACGACGCTTTTAATCACATTAGGATTCGACTTGAAATCACAGAGAAGTATGAGCTCATGGCTGTAGGTAAATTATTTCAGGTTTTTGTGATTATGATGGCAATAAAACTAATTAAATTATGTTTATTTGTAATTAGTTTATTATTTTCGTTATGACCATATAGCCATTATTTTTCGTTCAATGATGAAGTTCATTTAATTTTATCGAACAGCTTAAATCCAACATTAAATTTACATCAGTATCAGCATCATCATACATCAGCATCAGTCATAACAAACAACTTACGAACAAGCGATTCCATTTGTTTCAGCAAGCTCGAAAGCTAGCTTCCGTACGTCAATCTTCGTGATGCCATAAAATCGGTTTTCTAGGTCAAGTAGGTGCATGATCTCCGCTTCCTGCTCCACCGTAAATAGGGTCTTTCTTGGTCCTAATTTCGCGCTTACCACCTTCTGAAAAACGTGATCATGTAATGTAGACCTGGGTATTCCAAAAGTCGTGAAAGCACGTTTGATAGAAACTCCACTAGCAATAGCCTCTTTTGCAAGGGTGAGGTTCTCCTGGGACCAACTCCCTCGATTCGTTTTCCTTTGGTAGCTGCGAGGCATCTGAAATTGATGGAAAATATGTCTTAGAAACCGCAAACCATGCCGGGATCCCCCACCCAAAGGGTGACGGACTTACCCCGACAGCACACATTTTTTCAAGAAGACTATTTCTATTAACTAATTGCTTTAACTTACCTCAACTCGAATCCCAGTGATTGCTAACAATCCAGGGGACAAACTGTAGAGCAACGGAAAAGAATTTGAAACCGCGTTCAACAATAAAAGCTTAAACTTCACTGACGGAAAATTACATCCGGCTACATATCATCGGCATTCGAGTTTGTTTTGATTTATATTTTTACAATTGACGGATCATGTTGGGTTCGATGTGATTGAAAACGTCTAAAATAATAAATACTAACATGTATAGTATTCAAAAACGTAGTTAATTAGAGTTTTCTAGTATAACTCAGGGGGTGCCGGTCTTATCCTCAGTGGCGGGCTTACCCTCGCTTCCCCTACTAACACCACTAAATGATAAAATCTTTTTAGCTATTGAGTAATAAATAATAATAAAACATATTTATCATTTTTCTCAACATCTTGTTTTATGCAATCGATTTGGCAATTGAAGCATCCATATGTTTCGGATGAACTGGCCAGATGTAGCTTGGAGGCTCAAATTAGTTAAAACGCGCCTCATATATGGCTTAGACACTCGTGTGAGTTTTTCTTAGAAATTCACGTTTCCTTAACCGGGAGAGCTACGGTGGGTTTTCTTTGTATTTGAATTCTGAAACCGGCGAGTGACTAGTGATAGATAATCGCCCGAAAATGTTTGAAAAGAGGGCAAATTTAGGCAAGGGAGCTCAGGGTATGACTACGTATTATAAACATCGTTAATAATCACGTAGTTCCGGTCCTTCTGATCATTGCACTGATCTGAGGACTCAAAAAAATAATCGTCCATTTCAACCTACACCGTGGAAGAGGCAGGAGTGTGTAGTTCTGTCTTTTTAATCGCGAAGTTTTTTTTTTGACGTAGGAATACGTCTTTCGGGAACATATTGGGGTACAAATTGAAAATCGAAAATCGAGCAGATCTTGAAAATTGTCCAATTTCAAATGCTTATTGCTCAATCGATTTCGGTACTTCATAACTATTTTTTATATTATATTCACCGAAGGAAAGTTTATACGGCGAGAAAAATTGTAAAGGTGAAAAAATATTAGAAAAAGTGATTGCTCTATATATAGTATTAGGTGTGGTTAGTCCAATTAAAATTCACATTGGGTTCAATAAACTCAGAAAGTAAAAATTATAAAACAAAATTACCTTTTCCATTTAAAATATGTTTTCTCTATATTAAAGTACATGTTTTTACTGATGAGAAAAATTGAAAATTGTTTTCGGTATTAGTAGTTATCTTACATTACATTGGTGAGTGTTTTTTTCTTTATTCCATCCATACATAACACAGAAGGCTTCTCGTCTAGAATCACAGAGGGCGGTTTTCATGATATCTCGTTCCACTTCGGTATCTCTTATCTGATACGCACCATCCAACGACTGTTTACCATCCTTCTGTCATCATCGCTTGGTAAACACTGGTGGAGTGAACAAACAATACCCAACAACCAAACAAAATGGCCACCAAATCATTATCAAAGAGTTTAACGATGTAATTCTTCAAACATATCCAGAATCAACAGATAGCTTAAGAGAATCCTACGTCAACTAAGCGGTCGTGTCTCGGACACAACCCTCCTGTGATTGTTTCAAAAGAGGCAGTTGGTACTTCACTACGCCATAGCTAGTGGTACCCATTTGTTTGTTCTTTTTATTCATATAGTGAGCACAGTTAGCTCAATTTCAACTATCCCTCCAGTTCATAGCATATAAATTATTTGGAAATAAGCATTGGAATTTTAATACGAAACATGGCTACATTTTAAATGGCTTGTGTGTAGCGCACACAACATATGTGTCGTTTCTAGGAGGTAGCATCGCTTCTGACCCCTGGGCTTCGCTGGAATTGACCCTCTGCGTCAATACAAGGGCCCCAGCAATTTTCGCGCTCTCGGCGAATTCAGCGGAAGTTCATCGCTCATTCCGTCGTCACGTAAATCCATGGTAGTTAGTACTCGTTTAATTTTCTCTTAGTAAATACGCGCATGTAGGGTAAAAAACAGGGCTCGGCAAAGTCATATTCAACTGAGGGTAGTCAGCGGACAATGAAGAAATTCGCCTTCGTACACAATCGGAAATGAGTTTTGGATTCTTCCAGCAGTTTCTCCGTCAGCATGACTTAACAGTGAACGGACGTTTAGTTTCTACCTCACTCTACGACTCGACTATCTCATTTCATTCTTCACCGTCAAATGGACTTCAATGCATATTGAAGTGACTCCCTCCAAAATGAATTAATTTCTCTCTCTCTCATGTATCCCGTATGCATGTATCGATGTTTGAGTTCGACGTGGTTTGACATATACTACAGGTGAGCTAAATTGTAGTATCGTATCGTATCGTATACTAAAATTACTCACACACGTAAAATAGTGTGCAGTCTTGTGTTCAGAAACTCAAAAAAAAATTGAATTTGTGTGTGAACCCGTTCTTCTGTATGTTTTTTTTCACAAAATTGAATTCGGAGATAAAGTAAACTAAAGTTTTGTTTATAATTCCTCCCAAACTTCACGCTATTTTGCACGCTATTTACTAATACTAACATGAGGACCTTTATAGTATACCAGATAATTGTCTAAGTTCGTTGGTTTGAGTTTACGGTGGGCAGACAATGAACAGTCCATTAATGGTGTAACTATTTTGTTTTTTTCATCAGAAATCAAGTTTTCGATTCACCTTATATGGACGTAAAATAAGATTATGTACGCGGATAAGAGATTAGTGTCAGAGGGAAATAGCAGAGTGGATTAAAGTCAGTTGAATGAAGAGGCAGATTTGTATTCATTAGTCATGACAATTACAATTAGGATCCTAGCTCTCAACGGTCGTCAATTCATTTTCTAGTCGATTCCGATTATGTTGACGGCAAATGCCTAAGTAATCGTAGTCGAAGCGAAGCTGAGATGAGAGTCGATTTTCATTCTTCATCTTCGAAGATTTCGGGCTCTGGTAATAACTATCGATCCGAACTAGCCGTCATTCAAACACTTTTCTTGCGACAAAGTAAACACAGTCAGCTATATATGTACGAAGCGATCACTACTACTACTGCGCTGTCTTGCGTAGAAATGGTATTTTAGGTTCAAAGTTTTCTGATGAACGAAGCCGATGGAAATGATAGAAAACACACACCATTGCTCCAGGAGGTGCATTTAAGTGGAAATTAGCATCTAGAGCTCGACAGTTATTCTCTAGACAAAAAATTGTCTTCAACTAAGTTGTTGCATATGATAGAGCGCTTATTTTGATGTTGTCAAAACTAGGGTGACCATCATTTACGATGAAATACAAATTCCAACTTTCTTGTCTTTATAGATAGAAGTTAAAAAAAATATTTTAAATTTGAAATGCAAACTATCTTCAGAACACTTTTAGAGCTTACTAAGACAAATATTTTGCCATGCAGAATTTGTCAATATCTCAATCATACTCAAAATTATTGATATTTATTTTCTAAAAAATACGCTCTCTTCATTCGCCTGTCATTCTTTTTGGGGCAAACATAAAAAGTGTTTGTTGACGGAATTTGAAAGAACATACTTTACTCTACATAATGCGGGATTATGTTATTTTTTGTATTTGAGTAAATTAAAATTGATATCATGAGTTTTTGGGTGAAAAAGCATCAATAACATTAGGTAGGATTAAGATATTGACAAGCTCTGCATCGCAAATTATTTATCTTGATAAGGTCTAAAAGTCATTCGTCTTCCTAAGTTCGAAGCCGCCGGACGCATATAAATATATCGTTATCGAGCAAGGAAGTGATACCGTTATTCTCGTGGCTGGTGAAGTGATCATCGCATCCTAACGGGATTCCCTATATTGCGAGTGGATTGTATCGAAGCAATCACAACAAGCGGGAAGAAGAAGGCCTGCACCGCGGGCGCTGTGTGCTGGTGAATTTGTCGCCTCTCGTGATCGACACCATCATCGTGCTGTGTTGCGATACACCGGTTCAGCTGTACTGAACGATTGACACGCAATTCGAGTTGGAAACCATTGGATCCGCACTGGGTGCAAAATAAGTATTATTAATTTCATTAGGTTAAGGTTATTAGGTTAAGAAAAAATAAAAAAAAAATTGAAAAGATAAGTAAAAAAGTACATCTGCCACTTTAAATGGCAGATGAAGGAGGAACCGTTGACATGGAGATTGAATCCACTGTCTACCCCCCTACGGGAGCTGGAAAATCGCTTAAACGCGTTCCCCCCTCGGAAGATATCACTTTAGAGGAAAAGTTAATCCACCTGAACAAGCCCCCCTCAAAAAAAAAATGCAAACCTTTCCTCTTCACCCCCTCAATCTCCCGCTTCCGCTCAACTCCCGAACTTGCCTCCCAGCCCTACTGATCCCGCTCCCGCTCAACAATCGACCTCGTCCTCCCCCGCAGTTGCTTCCTCTCCCCGTGTCAAAGTCTATCCAGAAGATGCACCTGGATCTGGCCCATGGATTGTTTTCTTCCGGCCCAAACCAAAGGGAAAATCCCTCAATGTCATCCAAATTTCGAAAGATCTGGCAAGATATTACTCTTCCGTGGTTGAAATTTCCAAGGTTAGACCGAACAAACTGCGTGTTGTCGTGGCTAATCGGAAGCACGCTAACGATATTGTTGTCGACAATAGGTTTGTTATAGAATATCGCGCCTATGTGCCCTGCCATAACGTAGAAATTTCGGGGGTGATTACGGAAACGGGTCTGACGAGCGAAATAATAAAAAAGGGAGATGGCAGATTTAAACAGCTCCCTTTGAAACAAATTAAAATTTTGGACTGCCATCAACTAGGAAAAGTTTCCCAGAATGGGGAAGAAAAAAAGTTCACGCCGTCCGACTCGTTTCGAGTAACTTTTGCTGGTTCCGCCCTCCCTGACTACGTTATGGTGGATAAATTAAGGCTTCCAGTGCGACTCTTCGTGCCAAAGCCCATGACTTGCAACAAATGCAAGTCAGTTGGTCATACAGCAGACTATTGCGCCAACAAGGAGCGCTGTGCCACTTGCGGAGAGCAACATGAGGGGAAATCCTGCAGTGCGACTGAGCATAAATGTCCATATTGCGGGGGATCCCCACACGAGCTCTCAGCTTGTGAAACTTATAAGAGTCGCTGGGATAAACAGAAGCGCTCTTTGAAGTAACGCTCGAAGCGCACTTTTGCGGAAATTTTGAAGGGCGCTTCTCCACCGGCTCAAGAACAACAACCAATCAACACACAAAATGCCTTCGCCACGTTGCCCGTTGACGAAATGGAAGCGGACACAGCTAACGGGGGCACACCGTTCATTTTCCAAGGGAATCCCCGGCGCAAAAATGTGACCACTCCCAAAGTTCAAGGACAAGTCCCTCCGGTGACAACCCCTGTTAGCTTGCCTAAAAAATCGAGTGCAGCGGACAAGCAAAATCAGGTTCCTCCTGGCTTCCGTGGCAAAAGTTCACCTTCGAACGACCCAGCACTCGAGGGGACATCAAAAACCCCAACTGTCCCTATTTTCCGTCCAGTTCAACTTCCCAATCGGGATTTATAAAGTTGTCTGACCTTTCGGATCAAATCTTCAAGTGTTTTAATGTTTCCGACTCCATCAGAACCATTGTCATCTCAATGCTTCCAGTATTAAAGACAATTTTGCAACAATTGATGCAAACATGGCCCCTCCTTGCAATGATTATCTCTCTTGATGTCTAATTCAAATAGAGAGGTCGAAGATATCGCTGTTTTACAGTGGAATTGTCGTAGTCTTATCCCTAAATTGGATACATTCAAATTTTTAATTCATAAGTTCAATTGTGATGTTTTTGCTCTGTCCGAAACTTGGCTTTCTTCGCGAGATGATCTCTCTTTCCATGATTTCAATATTATACGCTTGGACCGCGATGACAGATACGGAGGGGTGCTATTGGGGATCAATAAGTGCCACTCATTTTTTCGAATTGACCTTCCACCTATTGGAGGGATTGAAGCTGTTGCTTGTCATGCAAACATCAGAGGAAAAGACCTCTGTATTGTCAGCTTGTATTGGCCTCCGAGAGCTGCGGTTAGCCGCAAGCAACTTGTTGACATGTGCTCACTTCTTCCTGAGCCACGATTGATCTTGGGAGACTTCAACTCTCACGGAACTGCCTGGGGGGAACAGTACGACGACAATCGTTCATCGTTGATCTATGACCTTTGTAACAGCTTCAATATGACCGTTTTGAATACTGGGGAAACAACACGTGTTCCTAAACCTCCTGCTAAACCAAGTGCTCTTGACCTCTCGCTTTGCTCGAATTCACTATCGTTAGATTGCAAATGGAATGTAATCCAGGACCCCAACGGTAGTGATCACTTGCCAATCAAAATTTCTATCACCAATGGGTTGAATTCTTCTGAATCTATAAACATGGCATATGACCTCACAAGACACATTGACTGGAAAAAATATTCGGACGCGATTGCTCTAGCCATCAATTCCAGAGATGGTTTGCCTCCATTGGAGGAGTATAACTTCCTTTCTCGTTTGATCTATGACAGCGCGGTTCGCGCTCAAACGAAACCCATCCCAGGCTCCACTATTCGTCGAAGGCCTCTCAATCCATGGTGGGATAGCCAATGTTCCAAGCTTTATCAGGATAAATCGAACGCATTCAAAGCTTTTCGGAAACGTGGAACCATTGAAAATTTTCAATCGTATTTGGACCTTGAAAATCAATTTAAAAACTTGATCAAAGGGAAAAAACGTGCCTATTGGCGAAATTTCGTGGGAGGTTTGTCACGAGAAACGTCAATGAAAAAATTATGGAAAGTGGCTCGAAACATGATAAATCGCTCTTCAACGAATGAAAGCGAAGAATATTCACATCGATGGATTTTCAATTTTGCACGGAAGGTTTGTCCTGATTCCGCTCCTGTGCAAAAAATTGTTCGAGATATACCACAAGATAGGTGCGATCTTGATTCCAAGTTTTCGATGGTAGAATTCTCTCTTGCTCTCCTTTCTTGTAACAATTCGGCTCCGGGAACGGATAGAATTAAGTTCAACTTGTTGAAAAACCTCCCTAATGTGGCGAAACATCGCTTGTTTTTTTTCAATTTATTCAATCGGTTTCTGGAGCATAATATTGTTCCAGATAATTGGAGACAAGTAAGAGTTATAGCTATTCAAAAACCCGGAAAACCCGCGTCCGACTTCAATTCGTACCGCCCAATAGCAATGCTGTCTTGTATACGGAAATTGTTGGAGAAAATGATCTTGTTTCGCCTTGATCGATGGGTTGAAACGAATGGCCTACTCTCAGATACACAATATGGGTTCCGCAGGGGCAAGGGGACGAATGATTGTCTTGCGTTGCTTTCTTCAGAAATTCAATTGGCTTACGCCGAAAAAAAACAAATGGCTTCAGTATTCTTGGACATAAAGGGGCCCTTTGATTCTGTTTCAATAGAGGTTTTGTCAGACAAATTACACTCTCGGGGTCTACCGCCTCTATTGAATAATATGTTATATAACTTGCTTTGTGAGAAACATTTGAATTTTTCTCATGGGGATTCGACAGTAAGTCGGATCTCCTACATGGGAGTCCCCCAGGGCTCATGTTTAAGCCCCCTTTTGTACAACTTCTATGTAAGCGACATCGACAATTGCCTTACACAAAATTGCAACCTAAGACAACTTGCAGATGATGGGGTGGTGTCTGTCGTAGGATCAAACGAATCCGACCTGCAAGGACCCTTACAAGATACTTTGAACAATTTTTCAACCTGGGCCATTGGGCTAGGGATCGAATTCTCCACGGAGAAAACAGAGATGGTGGTTTTTTCTAGGAAGCATAGACCAGCAAAACCAAAGCTTCAACTTTTGGTAAACCGATCACTCATGCTATGTCATTCAAGTATCTTGGGGTCTGGTTCGACTCCAAATGTACTTGGGGGGCCCATATTAGGTATCTGAGTAAAAAATGTCAGCTGCCAAAACACACCTCATTAAACTCGAGCGAATTCAGTATCTTTGTCTCCGTATCGCGTTGGGATGTATGCCCTCAACGCATACCATGAGTCTCGAGGTTTTGGCAGGCCTACTCCCACTAAAAGATCGCTTCAATTTATTATCTCTTCGGTTCCTCATCCGGTGTAAGGTTATGAACCCATTGGTGATCGGAAATTTTGAGCAGCTGATCGAGCTAAATTTTCACTCCGGATTCATGAGTTCATATCATGAATTCATCTCCATGCAGGATGATCCTTCTTCGTATATTCCCAACCGTGTTTGTTTCCCTGACTACATCAATTCCTCTGTGCATTTTGATCTATCCATGATGCAAGATATCCATGGATATTCAGATTACCAACGATCGAGGATCGCTCCAACGATCTTCGATGAAAAGTATGGGGGTATCAATTGTGATAATATGTACTTTACTGATGGGTCCACTATAAACGAGTCCACAGGATTTGGAGTGTTCAACGAATTTTTTAGCACCTCACACAGTCTTCAGAATCCTTGCTCGGTATATATTGCTGAATTGGCAGCAATTCATTGGGCGCTGGACAGCGTCGCCTCACGACATGTTGAACACTATTACATTGTAACGGATAGTCTTAGCTCTGTCGAAGCTATCCGTTCAGTGAGGCCGGAAAAGCACTCGCCGTACTTCCTTGAGAGAATACGAAAAATTTTTGAGTGCTTTATCCAGACGCTGTTATGTCATTACCTTTGTGTGGGTCCCTTCTCATTGCTCAATTCCGGGTAATGAGAGGGCTGACTCATTAGCAAAGGTAGGTGCAATTTAAGGCGAAATTTATCAGCGTCAAATCGCCTTCAATGAATTTTATTCTTTAGTTCGTAAAAATACCATCGTTAACTGGCAACGCAAATGGAACGAAGATGAATTGGGCCGGTGGCTCCACTCAATTATCCCTAAGGTTAGCCTTAAACCATGGTTCAAAAGTCTGGACTTGAGTCGGGACTTTATTCGCACCTTCTCCCGACTCATGTCCAATCACTGTTCGTTAAACGCGCTACTCTTTCGTTTTGATCTTGCCGACAGCAATATCTGTGCCTGTGGCCAAGGTTACCACGACATCGAACACGTTGTTTGGTCGTGCGAGGAGTATCTTGTTGCCAGATCGAATTTAGAAAACTCTCTTCGGGCTAGAGGAAGGCAGCCCAATGTGCCGGTGAGAGATGTGTTGGCTGGTTTAGACCTTGATTACATGTCCCAAATATATGTCTTCCTAAAAGTTATCGATCTTCGTGTCTGATTGTCCTTATATTCTTATATTCTCCTTTTCCTTTTCCTTCGCGAGAAATCAAATCCCTTCTTATTAACAATAGAATAAGGAGAAATGTAAATACATATTAGATATAAGAGAGGCTTAAGAATTGAGTGTAGACCGCGACTCGAGTAGACCGCGAGTAATCGGTTTTCTACACCATTAACATTAGAATTAAGGAAAAATGTTTATATATACTTGTAACAATACAGTCAGGAGTTTGGCTCCTTTAAACTTATGTAACTGAGCCTGTAAAAATAAACGATTTAATAATAATAATAAAGGTCTAAAAGTTGTTCGAAGACGATTTTGATGTAGGATTTGAAATATAAAAGTTGGAGCGAATGACTCGTTTTTTCATGGTGTCCCTAACGCAACATAGATAGAAAACATTTTTATGGAAGATCTTCATTCTCTAGATAAAAACTGTTTTCGACAAAGTTGTTACATATGATAAGGTACTCATCTTCGAAAATAGGGTGACAAAAATTTTCGATGAAGTATTCGATTCGATGAAAATCTAACTTTCTTAACTCTATAAAGGGCGAACACGAAATTATTGCGACACATTCAACAGGGCATAACTCTTTACCATTGGGTAAAAATCAACCAAATTTTGCACACTTTCTCATTGATGTGTATTGTCTACATGCTGTCAAACTCGAAGTCGTGTTTTTCGATTCAACGAAAATGGAGGTGAACCAACGCGAGTCGAGAGAACAAATTCTTTCCAAACACCTGGAATTTCCTGACCTGTCGCACTGGCAGTTGGGAAAAATGTTGAACATTCACCATTCAACCGTCTCCAGAGTGTTGAAGCGGTTCCAGGAGCGGTTGACGTTGGACCACGGCAAAGGAGCTGAAAGAAAACCGGGACCGGAGAACAAAAAGACAGAGGAAAAGGTGAAGGGGATGATTAAAGCAAATCCTAACGTCTCAAGCCGTGATTTGGCTAAAAAGATCGGCATGTCGCAGAGCTACGTCCAGAATGCAAAGAAGAGAGCTGGACTACATACATACAAGGTACAGAACTTCCCAAACCGCGATGAGCGGCAACAATCGACGGATAAAACTCGGGCACGGAAGCTCTACGAGAAGATGCTTACAAAATATGGCTGCTGTGTGATGGACGTCGAAACGTATATAAAAGCCGATTTTAAGCAAATTCCGGGGTTGGAGTTTTTCACAGGCAAGAGCAAGTTCGATGTGGACGACAAATTTAAGAAGAAAAAAATGTCGAAGTTCGCCTTCAAATATCTCGTTTGGCAGGCCATCTGCTCTTGCGGACTGAGGAGTGAGCCTTTCGTGACAAAGAGCATAGTAAATGGCGAGATCTACAAATCTGAGTGCCTCGAGAAGCGCCTTTTGCCGTTCTTGCAGCAGCACGACGAAACTCCGCTATTTTGGCCAGATTTGGCATCATGCCACTATTCTAAAAGTGTCCTGGAGTGGTATGAGGCCAATTCTGTCCATTTTGTTCCAAAGGACATGAATCCGCCAAACGGTCCGGAGCTGCGCCCGGTGGAGCAGTACTGGGCAATTATGAAGCGGAAACTTCGGGAGAGCAAGAAGACAGTCAAAGACGAGAAGGACATGTTAAGAAAATGGAAAAAACTGAGAAACTGGTACCGGATGACACTGTAGAAACTTTGATGGAAGGCATCAAGCGAAAATGCGCTCAAGACTCCATCGATTAACTTTTCTATTGATTTTTGATGTAAATATATGTATAAAACTACCCTAAATTTTTGGTTTGATTCTAAACATTATAAGAAAATTGGCATGACATTTTCGGTGTCGCAATAATTTCGTATTCGCCCTTTAGATAGAGATAAACATAGTACGACAATGTTGTAGCCTCAATTATTTTGAGCAGCTTTCTAGAACAAAGTTTTATTCTATCTCTTGAAATATCCGATATTGCGCTTTTTATTCTATGTTTCATTAGGATGACTATAGTTTCAACATAGTTTTGGAAATTCCACATTATTTAGAGTCAAGTATGCTCTTTCAGATGCCGTCAATGAACATTTTTTATGTTGGCACCAAAAAGAATGACAAGCGAATGAAGAGAGCGTATTTTTTGAAAAGAAGTATCAATAACTTTGAGTAGAGTTGCGATATTGACAAGTTCTGCATCGCAAAATGGTTGTCTTAGTACGCTCTAGAAGTCTTCTGAGGACAGTTAGCATGTAAAATTTGCAATATAAAAGTTAAAGCAAGAAATGGCTGGGTTATATCTAAGATATAACCGCAAGGTTGACGTGGGACACCCTTAGCTTAGCAATCATATGTTTGTATTGATTAAATCTTTGATTGAATGAAACAATTTCCGAATTCATTAGAATCTAATATATTTGCTTTGTGAGTTAAAAGATTTTATGATGCCATGTAAAGTCAATTCATGCATTGTAATAGATGTTCTTCATTACAAGTAAATTTAGGACTGTCATCCTTTTACGTTTGGTATGATGGCATCTTGGTTTTGAAGACTTTGTTAGGTAAACACATTCCAGTAGGAATAAAAATGCCCCCGACTTACATGTATTTGCAATGCAAATTTCCCCACGCTCCATGGATTTGAAGTCTGTGTTAGGGAAACAGATTTCAGTCGGAAAAAAATACCCCCAACTTTCATGTATTTGCAATGCAGATTTCCCCAGGGCTGCTTGGTTTTGATGGTTGTGTTGGGGAAACTGGAAATCGGGCCAATCAAAACAAGGCAGTTAGGGCGTTTAGATAACACTCAACATTTCACAATTATTCAATTGTTTCTCTAATGAAAAATAACACTTTATTAATTGCGATATAAACGTAGAAATATTCCCTATCAATTGATGCAAACATCTTTCCGATCCAGTAAGAAATGTTCGAGTTATAAGCATTCGGAATCTTTCATTTTCTCCTGCATGTTCTGTGTTTAGGTTTTCATTTTACCCCCATATACTCCGGTTAGACGTAGTCCCACGTCAAAACCAGTTTTTTTTTATGTTGACCCTAGCCCAACTTAGAAAAAAGGCGCTATACAGGTAAACTTCGATACAACGTACATTTCACTTTCAAAATTGTACGTTGTATCGAATTGTACGTTATATCGAAGCATGATAAAGTACTCACAAACGTAGTCTATAATACATTATTGTGTTGCTGTTTTAGTCAAGTTAATGAATAACTTCAATCAGAAGACGAAGCCAGCCTTTCTCATGATGTTTCCCTTCGTACTGTTGATTAAAGCTTGTTTCATTTAGAATCTGGAATCACAAAACCAGCTGTATTTCGAGATTGATTGAAGGTACAAAACTTGTTTTAGCATCACAATACAGATAAATCATTGTTCTATCAGAAAAAAATTTCCTTTACACTTTGAAAAGGTGTACGTTATATCGAGGTAAAATGTACGTTATATCGAGTGACGTTATATCGAGGGTACGTTATATCGAAGTTTCCCTGTACCGGTTATTTCAAGAGATAGGAAAAAACTTCATTTCCAAAGTTTTTCACAGGTTTTGTCTAGAGAATAACTGTCGAGCTCTAGAGCTCAGAGGTCAGTTCTCACTGGCCGGCCAACCGAAAACACGACGGTTGGCCTCCTTCACGGGAGTGGCGCGTAAGCCAACTGCTTGACTGCGCAGAGCCTCGGTTCGAAAAGGCTCACACGCCTCGAAGGCGTGTCGGGTTGCAGTATCCAGTATCCTTGTAATTGTTATTCTAAAAAATGTCTAGATTAAAGCTTTTCACTCAATACGATTTTTTTTAAAAAGTTTGTTTATCACACACATTTATTTATCATCTAACGTTAAACGTAAGTAAAATTTCACGTTAAAACATATTGTTCGCTATATGATTAAGCATAATACTTCCATATAAACTAAATCTACCATATGTATGTTTACACCATCGTACAAATAAGGCTCCCGTTTCACCTGTGTATACAATACTTTGGTTTTCTTTTCCAAGCACGTAAGCTATAATTCATATCGTAAAAGGCTGCGAGTATAAGAAGCCGATTTCTTTAGTTTAACAGTAACACCATGACGAAGTGGCAGCATATTCGTGATTTGTCCCACGATTTTGTGCGTGGGACAAATCACGAATACGCAAAAAGACATTTCAATCACCGTAAAAACATCACGGTGGACCTTGAAAAGCGTTTTAGTGCGAAAAAAGAAAGGACGACTGTCTGCGAAGGTGGCCACAGGTTGTCCGAGGTCAGTTCGGGTTCCGAGGGTTATCGCAGGAAATTTGGTCGAATCCAGTGCGAATCCAGTAGGAAAATGGCGAAGAAACATGGGATCAGCGACTTCACGACACGGAAGATCGCAAGAAAGATTGCGGGGCGAAACCGAAGGCACGGAAAAAGCTCACATGATTAACAACCGCATCCGGGAGCTACGAATCGAGCGAAATTTAAAAATTTGTCGGAAAAAAACCTGGCACCGCATCTAATTTCTTACAAACCAAGTTTCCTCATTTACTTCTTCCAGCGTACTGTCTCTTCCGAACTACGAATTAGTAGCAATGCGGCAAACATCAAAGCATTTCCAGAAAGGCGTCGTGCACAAATTACGTAACGCTAAAAATCCGGATTTTGGACCCCCTCCCCCCTACGTAACGCAATTTCCTATCTCTAATGCACAAAAAGTAACGCAACCTCGACCCCCCCTCTCCCCCTCCTCCCTTATCGCGTTACGTCATTTGTGCACGACGCCAAAGAACCGACAGTTCTCCCCCTAATGCAACCATTTACTGCGATACCAGATGCTCTGTCAATGATCACAGGCACAATCAGCAATAAGACATAAAACCAACTGGCAAAAGAATCGTTAGTTGGTTTGAAGCATGAAATTAAAAACAGAATGAGCCCAAAATTAAACTCATTACATCGCCAAATTCGAGATGTGTTTTTCTAGCTCATTTCAACATCGTTCGTAAAAGCATTTCCGCACTCCGAAAGGGGACGGCACCCGACTGGCTCGAATTTTTGTCAAGGAATTTTCCAAACCCATATAGCCCAACCCACGAACGGGAGCAAATCTCAACTAATTGCCATAAACGTCCGTCATACGTTGCAGCGCCAACGAACAGTGGAACTCCATTTTCCCGCTCATTAATTTCGATATGATTATTGCTGACATCTCCCGAGGCTAGGCGCCATCTAAATAAATTGTTTTCAATATAATACCAATCTCCGGCTCTGCTCTGCGACGTTTGAGTGCATATCCCCGCTGCAGGACTGCTGGCGGCCATTAATATAATACTACATTGTCGTTTGGGCAGGAGGAGCTGGGGAACTTTCACTGGCAGCAAACAAATGTCTCACTTCTTTGTTGCTGCTGCTTCCATTCGGGCTGGTGTGGACTGCAGGCTGCAGTGGGGAAAAACTGTGCAACTATGGACTGTTGGTCAAACCAAGCCAGTGGTAAGTGAGGTTTCCCTTTGAAACATCCATTCGTTGCTAGATGATCCAACCTAGCAAGTCATCGCATGGCCAGTATTCTTCCACAGTCAGTAAAACGGAGAGAAACTTTTTTTTCTTCAAAGTTATGTTTGGGATAATAGACTTGAGGTTACGGCAAGTTTGAAGAACAAACTAAAGTAACTATATATCTGAACCAAAGTTTGGTATTGAAATATATTTTGTAATTTAACCGAGACTTTGTATTTACACAAATTGCAGACTCTATATTAAATCATGGAAGCAATAGCTTCCGAATTGTACAAACATCCGACATTGAAACACAAAATAGAAACGATCTAAATGGGACTGTTACCATCTGTTCCGACGCAACACGGCAGTGCTCAGCTTCCTTCGAACCCTACCATTCTTGAGCAATTCAAATCGTTTCTTATACGACATGCCCGAGATGAGCTTATTATTCCACACAAAAGGACACTAAAACGTTCTACGCCCAATTTAGTGCGGAATTTATGCCGAGCTGAAAACTGAACCAAACCCCTCGCTACCGTTCCCATCGTTCCATGTAAATATGTTTCGCTAGGCAGCAGAAGTGGAAAATGAGCAGCTAGAAACATGTACATGTTTATTACCAGCTTGCCTGTTTTTACAATTTTCCGCTCCCAGATATCCCTTTCGCCCGGCCAAGTTGACCCGGGGGTGAAGCAGTTCGAGTGCGTTGTTTGACGGCATGCTTAACAATACACCGTGCGGAACATTCCGATGGAAAAGGGGTACCGAGACGGACATGAGCGGTTCCTTGGTCGGAATTGTTGGGGGATCCGATGTTGTTGTTGCATGGGAGGGAAACATACACACACACACTCACACACGCGCGTGCACTTATTCGGGTGGCATAGCAAATGATGTAGAATTTCATGCTCATGTTCGTTTGGTCATTATGTTTGGTAACAAGTTCTTCATGGCCTACAATGGTCTTGGCTGAAGGATGGTGCTGCTAGTTTTCCAGGATTTTAAAGTTTTATTTACAGTAACACGTTTAATGAGATGAAGCAGATCAAATTGCTGAGTTAGAAATTTTGATTCAATAGCTTTGTGGATATATTTTTTCAAATACAACATTGGGATGTTATGCTTCCAAGATTCTCAAAATTATGCAGACATCGTTCAACATGGTTAATACACTGGGTTACTCCTTATAGACTTAAAAAGTTTCGTTCAACTCAGATGAGATCAGCTGAAGTTGCAGTCATTGGAAGATGTTTTCATCACATCACTACACATTTAAGTATTAACTTACGTAGTTAACCAATCTTGTATTTGCATTCCAGCTGCTTATAGCTATAAAATAACATTACGAACGCATAGCTATGCTTCGCACATTTGTTCTTTACATCTGCTTATTTACATAATACAAAATAGTACATAATACTATTCATATACTTCTTGTCAGTAATCAGTATTATGATTACACAATTACAATTGGTGGGCATGAATTTGCAGTTCACAGTAAAGTAACTGTATATTTGGCCGAACGCGGTTTTCAAGTAGCAAATAATGCTGATCACGTGCTGATTTTAATGCTCGATGGTTATCTGAGTAGTTTCTCCGATTTACCTACCGGTTATCGCATGATTAACTCTTCTATACTCGCGCGAAAAATCGTAACTCGTACACTCACAGACTGTGTGTGTGTCTCTGTGATATTGCTATTGTGTATTTTTAGGCGTTGTTTATATGTATTTAATATTCAATTGAAAGAAAAAAAAACCTAGAATATATGTTTTATTTAATTCATTCAGTTGTATTAATCACTAGCT
Source organism: Toxorhynchites rutilus septentrionalis (assembly GCF_029784135.1). Classification (NCBI taxonomy): domain Eukaryota; kingdom Metazoa; phylum Arthropoda; class Insecta; order Diptera; family Culicidae; genus Toxorhynchites; species Toxorhynchites rutilus. The sequence goes on along the minus strand of NC_073746.1, from coordinate 118,461,278 downwards.
GACCCGACATACTTCCTCCCGCCCAAAATTTATTTTTCGTTATCACATTCTCGTTTTCTTACTAAGCGCACGTTCATGGGTCCAATCGCAGAACTGTTCATTGCTTGAATTTGTAATCTATCCTTTGAAATTACCCGGAAAAACTGCCGGCTAACTTCGGCTCATGACGACCTCTCCTTTCAACTGCGCAAGTTCTGGGAAATAGTAGAGTACGCAACAACAGATAAGCATCTCATTGAAGAAGAGCAACGATGTGAGCAGCATTTCGCTGAGAACACTACCAGAGACTAATCGGGAAAATTCGTCGTAAAGCTACCTTTTTTGTCAAGCCCGAATCAACTTGGCGATTCTAGACATATTGCTGAAAAAAGGTTCTATCACATCGAAAGAAAGCTCGACCGAAACCCTCAACTCAGAAATGAGTACCATACGTTGATCCGTGAATGCATTGAACTCAATCACATGTCTTTAGTGGGAAACCCTAGCGCAGAAATTCGTTCGATTTATCTACCACACCACTGCGTTGTAAAACCGACAAGTACCACAACAAAATGCAGAGTCGTTTTCGATGCTTCGGTAAAAACCTCAACTGGACTCTCATTAAATGACGTACTCATGTGCGGTCCTGTAGTTCAGGATTCTTTGATCAACATTTTGATTCGATTCCGCTTCCCACCAATCGTTCTTGCGAGCGACGCGAAACAAATGTATCGCATGATATGGTCGAACGAGCTTCATCGAGATCTTCTTAAAATTCTATGGTGATGGTCTAAGGATGAAACTGTGAAGGAATATCGTCTCAATACCGTTACGTTTGGAACAAAATGTGCATCTTATTTAGCCACAAAGTGTGTTCAACAGCTGTTGGAATTCTATAGGGAAGTGTATCCAGCGACAGTAACAAAGGCAGAGAACGGCATATACGTCGATGACATTTTAACAGGTGCATCTCTCGAAGAAGAAGCCAAGACACTAATACTTATGACAGACATACAGCTGTTCTACCGCTGTACTTCGAAAATTGTATGTCTGTCACCATGTACAGCGCTAGAACCATGCAAGCAACTCGGTACAATCGCTGTACCTGTACCGACCTGTTTTACCGCTGTACATGGCTACAGTTGTACTGTGCGCAGCGCCATAGACGGTTAGTGGTGGATAGCATGAACAAGCAGAATCAAATCACTTGATAAACGTTCTTTTCATTGACTTTCTTTTAAGTTAATAACTCAGATTGGAAACTTTTTTGTAGTGTTTGATAGTTTAGACACTAAATAAAAACCTTTTTCATTGAAATATGTGGTGGAAATTGGAAAAATATCTGATTGTCAGTTTGACATACGGTACAATGTACAACCAAAGTATGTCTGTCATGGTACGATGGTACCTGTACAACGCTGTACACGTACAACGCAAGTACAGCTGTATGTCTGTCCCTGGTATAAGAGAGGAACTTACTAAAATATTTGCCGCTGGTGGATTCCACCTTAGAAAATGGGTTTTCCCCTCCTTTTCGTCCTTCGCGAGCTATCGGTTCCCTTCCTACTAACATTAGAATAAGTTAAATTGTAAACACATATTAAATGTAAGGATAGTTTTAAGAATTGAGTGTGAAGTGTCAGTGTGAATGAGAATGTGAATGTGAATGTGAATGTGAGTGCGAATGTAAACACACACACACCTTACATCCCATCCTTTTCCTAATGAAAATGTGTCACCCTTCTAAACTCGAGTCGACCGCGAGTAATCGGTTTCCTATTTCATTAACCATAGAATTAAGGAAACAACATGTTGATATATTCCAGTTGAAATATAGTTAAGAGTTTGGCTCCATTAAACTTATGTAACTGAGCCTGTAAAAATAATCGGATTAATAAAAAAAAAAGTAGTTCGCAATCAACCCTAGCGGGTCAAAGATAGTCATTAAAATGCGCAACACTTCCCGTTTCGTAGGTTGTTTCTTCCCATCCAAGAGATGTGCATCGAATCTAGACCAACAAAACTCGAATGCGAGACGATCCGTCGGTGCATTCCACCATAGGCCGAGGACCTTTTCGGTGGCACTATTGGAGTTTATGTCGAGATCGAAATCCATTGCTCGTTGCTCATCAAGGGTAGATAGAACGCACTGGGAATTGGACATCCAATTTCTAATCTCAAATCCTCCCTGAGCATGTATAAATTTCACTGCATTCGCCAATTTAATAGCTTCATGTTCATTTTCTACGCTTACTAGTAAATCATCGACGTAATGTCCCCTTTTTATTACTTTCACGGCTTCAGGATACTTATGCTCAAATCTTTCTGCATTGAGGTTTTTCACGAATTGCGCGGTATTGGGTGAGCAGCATTCTCCGAATGTCATAACGCACATTTCGTACACACTTGCTTCTGATTGATATTTTCCATCATGCCATAGGAATCGCTGACTATGTTGATCTTCCTTCGCATGCGTATCTGGTGAAACATTTCCCGTATATCACCTCCGACGGCCACTCGATGCTCTCGGAATTGTAATAGAATGGAATTTAATGGAACAAGATTATCTGGTCCTACCAATAGGGTTGAATTTAGAGAAACTGCATGGATAGCCGCTGCCGCATCCCATACTATCGCACCTTTCCAGGTTTGTTTGGATTAGTGACTGGGAAAATAGGGAGATACCAGATTTGCTGGTGATTTTCTTTTAATTCTTCATCGGTTAATTTCCGGATGTATTTTTTCTCTATGTATTCAGCTATTTTTCCTTGCATGATGCGTTTCAGTTCCGGATCTTTTTCCATTCTTTTTTCAAGACAGTATAACCGTCTCTGCGCTAAAGCTTTACTGTCCGGAAGCCTAATTTCGTCATGTCGCCACAATAACCCTGTCTCGTATCGCTCACCACTAAACTGGGTAAGAGATTCGAGTAGATGCAATGCACGTTTATCTTCGTTAGACATTAATGATTGACTTGGCTTCGTAATCCCCAGGGCTTCTAGAGAAAAATATTGTTTCACCGTTTGATGTAAGTTATCGTGGGTGTTGCATGAGCATGGAGAAACGTGAAAAGAATAATGTATCATGTGCAGGTCGACGACATCCAAGGCGAGTTTTAATAGCAATAGGCTGATTATTGTTTCCTTCACGACTTTTACGCACCAACATAACGTTTGCGTGTTTTAATCCTATCAATATGTTTGGTCTAATATTCTCATAAGATTCGACTGGTAAATCACGTAAATAACTATGATGATGATGATGATGATGATGACCCACCTCATACCCCTACAAAGGTTTGAACTGGCCGATTTAACTAATAGATAATATTTATATTTAACCAAATTAAGATATCAGTATTATAAAACAAAACAGCGAACTGACTCTGTTGCAGGCATGAATTTCTATTAATCGAACATCATAAATAGGCAAAACCTTTAAAAGAAAAACAATGGTCCTATCCTTGTTAACATTATCATAATGATAATCCCAACTTCAAACTCAAAGTTGCTTATCCTTCAACTCAGGCACATTTAGCGTCTGAAACGGCAACCGGAGCTCCTCGACGGTACGCACGTCCTTCAAATTGTATCTTTTCTTGTGGCAACCTGAAATGTCTAAACTGACTTTTTGTGAATTCGCCTCATAGCGTTGCATTCCGCCAGTCCACTGCAGGCATAGGGGCTTGATTTCTCCGTGCAGTCCTAAGAAACTCGCTGCTTTTTTATCCAGGAGTGTCGAACCAGAACCCTCATCCAGGAGGGCGTAACAACGTAAATCTTTATCGACGCCATGGAGTACCACAGGCAAATAACGTAGTAGCGTAGAATTGGTTGACAGCTGATGAGTGTGACAGTTTCAGAGCATCAGATTGGTTTTCATTATCCACATGATTTGTATCGTATCGAGGTGATCATTGCTTATGTAATAACGGATGGTGCTTAAATGTATAGCCATTAATACCGCACGGTTTCGAGTAACAACCGCCTTTGTGCTGTCGGAGACATTTCCGGCATAATCTAGCTTCACGAATTAAACCCCATTTAGCGTCGTAGCTTTGTGTGTTAAAACGTGTGCATTTTTCTAGTGATTCGCAGTTTCCTTTACAAGCGATACAGGTTTCAATCTTCGATCGTTCCGTCGCTATGTTAGTATTCGAAGTGTACTGTGTCGATGCATCCGTCGAAGATGGGCGCTCCGAGTGAGTGTTTATATATGTTTTGCCCTTCTTGGGATCGGTTTGATGAACTCGATCGTTCATATGCTTCGGTTCAACTATAAGACAGGCATCTTCAGTAATCGAATACATCCAGGAGCTGAACATTTCTAAACTCCCTTGTACTACAGTTCGGTTCGATCTGGCCCATTCCAATCTAAGAGTTGGTGGAAGTTTACCAATGAGTTCTTGAAGAAATGATGCATCATTCATGTACTCTTTGCATTGACATGCTTCGATGGTTGCGCAGAGGTTTTGTACCGCTAGAGCAAAATCAATTAGCTTATCCATTGCATCGGGCCTCACAGATGGCATAGCAGAAATTTTCTTCTGCAAAGTATTTATTATTGTATGAGGTTGACCAAATCCTAATTTTAGAACGGAAATTGATTTGGGTAGGGTACATGGATGCATCAAAAAACTTTGAACAGCATCATCTTTCAAACAGTTCCGGAGTATGATCATATTTTCTTCATTTCTGTATCCACACATATTCGAAGTGCTTTCGTAAGTGGAAAAAAACATGGGCCACTCTTCTGGGTTGCCAGAAAATTTCGGTAAGACTTTAGGCACTACCAGACGCGCTGCTAACTGATCTTGCGTCAATCTATCATAATCAGCGGATCTCAGAACTCGTGATGAATCACGTTCGTGATGTTTGGGTGTTGATCGCTCTTCTGGTATAAACGGTTGTCCATGTTGTTGATTTACAGTATAGTTGCCAGCACCTGCTTGAGCTTCAAGAGCGCATTCGTGTCTGCATTCACGTTGGGACATATTGCTTTTGTCATGCAACCGTTCGTTTACTTTTGACGTGGCATCCTGCTCATCTATTTCTGAATTGTTGACATCATTCATTTGTTCTAGAATGTGAAATCGTTCGTCTAGCATTTCTAGTTTCAGTTTAATTTCTTCTGTTTTTCAACGCATGTTCCTCTTCTAATTTTTTCAGTTGAAGTTCTAGAAGAGCTTTCGTTTGATGTTTAGATCCTAACGACTTGATCGACTCCGCTTTTGATGGTGGTTTAAGGTTTGATTCTTTCTCTGATTTTTCTCTGCTTGTTGACGGTATTTCATCTTGATTTAGATTTTGCTGTGTTGTCTGCGCGTTTCTGCATTCTTGACAACTCCAGTCTTCATGTTCTATATCCTGTGTAACACCGACACAAGTATAATGGTACCATTCATCACACACGTCACATTGAACCATTCTGCTATTATCGTTCGAATTGCACGAACGACAATTGCAGTTTACAATTTCTTGAAACGCAACGTTTCCCAATGGTTTTTGTTCTTCCTTGTTATCTGGCATCTTCGCGTTATTCGGACGAGATGTGTCTGTAGATTTACTAGACTTAGTTTTTCCGACATTGGACATAGTCAAAGATTTTTTTAAATGTTGGACACTTTAAATTTAAATAAACCAACTCTGTTCCGTTAGTGTGATGGTTAAAAAATTCTACTTTTTCTATTCTTTTTCTATTAAATTCTATTTTTTATTTAGTTTCGTATATCATTTTTATAAAAAATATATTTACTTTGAGTCTCCTCCACAGTTTAATCTTCACCTACTACCTCTGATATTAAACCTCCTGTTACAAAGAATAAATTTAAATTTAAATTCTATTCAAATACATAAATCTGTGCATCCTTCTCACCTTCAACTAATTTGTCAATTACATAAGCGTATAGCGTAGAGCGATTCAATTATTCTTTTACCCTTTCAGTTCAATTTTCTTTTCAAGGATGATATTATCTCCTATTTGTATCTTCATCCCTATTGTGTGTCTCTGGCTTGAAAACGATATTTTCTTGCAGCATCTGGAACCGTTGTTTTGGAATAGAGCGCGCACGCAGATTGCGTAACAGACAGTGTTTTGAGGAAGAACTTCGCCGACTACAAAATGATCTCACTGTCGACCGTAACAGTTCTGTGTACAACCTGAATCCATTTCTGGATGAAAATAATCTCGTCAGGGTGGGCGGTAGATTGCAGAAGTCGGATTTGAGTTACGACAACATTCATACGATTTCATTGCCACTTCGCTCTATTTTAATTTCGCTTATTCTCATTAACGAACATCAAAGGCATCTCCACTGCGGACCACAGTCGTTATTGGCCGCTGCTAGTTGAAGATTTTGGATCTTGCACGGTAGCAGTGCTGCTCGTAAAGTGTGTCGCGACTGTATTGTGTGCAATCGAGTCAGCCCAGTACGGATCACTCAGCAAATGGGACAGTTGCCGGAGGATCGTTTAAAGCCTCTCCCTCATTTCTCCATCACTGGCGTCGACTATGCCGGCCCTGTGAATATAATCGGACGACGAACTCGCCGTGCAGTGCCATCTAAAGATTATATCGCCCTGTTTATTTGTTTCGGAACGCGCGCCGTGCATCTCGAGGCAGTATCCGACTCGAGTGCATCAGCTTTTCTCGCAGCATTCACCAGATTTTGCTGTAGATACGGTATACCAAGTAAGATGTATTCCGACAATGCAAAGAATCTTTTGGCAAAGAGCCAAAACACTTCGTGAACTTTACCAGAAAATCGACGCTACCGAGCACAACGACGAGGTCAACGACTTCCTTGCAGACCGGCGTGTCCAATGGCTTTTCATTCCAGCTCACTCACCTCATCACGGTGGGTTGTGGGAAGCTGGCATCAAAGTAGCAAAGACGTTTCTTTCAAAAATTGGAAATAACTATAACTACACGTTTGAGGAACTAAGCACTCTACTTGCACAAATCGCTACGTATATGAACTCGCGTCCGATTTCTCCGATTTCAGACGACCCTAGTGATCCACAACCGCTAACTCCTGCTCATTTCTTGATCGGGCGTGCATTGGACGCTTTACCGGAGATTAACCGCCTAGAGCAGCAAATCGGTTCATTATCCAGGTGGAACTACATCCAACGTGTTTCTCAGGATTTCGGATATCGGTGGCAAACCGAGTACTTGATATCTCTTCAACGATTGACCAAATGGCGCGATGTCTCGTCAAACATAGCAGAAGGTAATTTTGTGTTACTTGTTAACGACAACGAAAAGCCACAGCAGTGGCCTCTGGGGCGCGTACTGGAGATCTTCCCCGGGACTGATGGACTTGTCAGAGTGGCTTCGGTGAAAACATCTAAAGGAGTATTCCGTCGAGACGTTAGGAAACTACGTCGATTCCCTTTGGATAATGATGAGTCCTTGCGGAAAGAACATTCGGATCAATGAGACTTAAAAAAATCCAAATTATTATTATTATTGACGTGGGACTACGTCTAACCGGAGTATATGGGGGGTAAAATGAAAACCTAAACACACAGAACATGCAGGAAAAAATGAAAGATTCCGAATGATTATAACTCGAACATTTCTTACTGAATCGGAAAGATGTTTGTATCATTTGACAGGGAATATTTCTACGTATCTATCGCAATTAATAAAATATTATTTTTCATTAGATAAACAATTGAATAACTGTAAAATGTTAAGCGTTATCTAAACGCCCTAACTACCTCGTTTTGATTGGCCCGATTTACGGTTTCCCCAATACAGCCATCTTAACCAAGCAGCATTAGGTAATCGACAATGCAAATACATGAAAGTATGGGGATTTTTGTTCTCACCGAAATGTGTTCCCTAACACAGACTTCAAAACCAAGCAGTGTTGGAGAAATCGACATTGCAAATACATGAAAGTCGGGGGTATTTTAGTTCCGACTGAAATGTGTTTCCCTAACACAGACTTCAAAAATTGGCATTGCAAATTCATACAAGTCGGGGTCATTTTTGTTCCGACTGAAATGTGTTTCCCCAAAAAACAGACTTCTGAACCAAGGTGTCTGAGGATCTGGCATTGTAAATAGTGATGTCTAAGTTTTTCATTTATTCGATTTAATCGTTGGGGGCATTTTTCAATATTCGATGCATTCGAATAATTGTCTTTCAATATTCGATTAATCGAGCGAATATTTATTTTTCGTAATAATCACGTAACACGTTGTTTTTCTGGTCGCGTGGTCTATCCGGTTGTCGATGTTACACGGTTGGATAAAAAAAAATATATAGCCTAATTCTTAACCTAGAAATGTAATAACCTTGAGAAAGTTTCCTTTTTTCATTAATCGCGATTACAGTGACAATTATTCGATGTATTTATATTTTGATTTTCAATTATTCGATACAAAATTACTCGATTATGATTTCAGACATTCGATTATTTGAATTAATCGAACGATGAATCGACGGCTCTAATTGCAAATTCATGCAGGTCTGAGGTGTTTTTGTTTCGACTGAAATATGTTTACCTAATACAGACTTCTAAACCAAGGTATCTGGGAAAATCGACATTGCAAAAAAATTCAAACTGCGAGTACTTTCGAACTCGCTTGCCTTTGCGCAGACTAGAATATGTTTCCTTAACATGGTCTTCTAAACTTAGAAACCTGGTAAAATCTTGCAGACATCAGAGGCGAATGAACTTCCAAGTTTAAAGGTTCTATAACATAAAAAGTATAAGTTGAAGTTGTTGCTTCATGCAAGAACTGCGCCCGCAATCGATTATTGCTCAGTCGCCGAAAGTTCCGAGCTCAGAGAGTTCATTCCCCTCTAGTTTGCCTTCCAAATTGCCATCGTAAACCACACCTTCTCTCGATTCAATCACACACAAAAAGCATACTTAAGCGATATTCTGGTGGTGAGACACATTCATTTTTCGTGAGGACATCGACAAGACAACATCGTTGCCTAACGTGCTGGAGGAGGTGGACGGCGAAGGATCGACACATACACGCGCAGAACTCTTTCCGTTAGGATGCCATTCAGCATCGAGAAAGTTCCGGAAAGATCTAATCATTGCTGGAAAATAATCTGCCAGTTCCTTTGGGAATTTTCAAAATACATTCATGTGAAAGAGTTTATTTGAATGTTTTCTATCCATGTAACACTGTGACCAAATATGTTTCAAGCAAGTGCTATTAACAGATGGTTATCGAATTAGCATTAACCACTGGTGGGCTTCCAGTATCGAGGAAAATGTGGAAATATCTAATCGTTACTGAAAATAATCTGCCAGTTCCTCTGGGAATTTAAAAATACATTCATGTGAAAGAGTTTATTTTAATGTTTTCTATCCATAAAATATCCATATAATACATTTGGGTTTGTGATTTGTCAATCAAGTACAGTTAGCAGGTTAGCTTCTGAAGATTATTCTTCAGAACAAGGTTTTTCGTATCCTATATTGGATGCATAAAACCTTGTGCCTCCAACGTAACGCTCTCGTTTTCGAAGTCCCCCAAATATTCATTTATTCATTCATTCACAATGGATTGAGATTCAACTTCAAACAAATGATCTCTAAATCAACGATAGTCCTACGTCACCCTTGCGGTTATACCATAGATATAACCCACTTCCTGTTTTTTTAGAGAAAGGGGAGGAGTGTTCATTCATCATAGAAACGTTTCGTGTCCCCAAAAATCTTCACCTTCCAAATTTGGCTTCATTTGCTTGATTAGTTATCGAGCTATGCAGAAATTTGTTTTTCATTTGTTTGGAAGCCCCCGCTAAGAGAAGGTGGAGGGGTATCTAACCACCATAGAAACATTTATTGCACCCTAAAACCGCCATATGCCTATTTTGGTTTCATTTGTTTGATTAATTCTCGAGTCATGCAGAAATTTATATTTCATTTGTATGGCAGCCCTCCCTTAGAGAGGGGAGTGGTGTGTCTAACCACCATAGAACCATTTTTTGCACCCTAAAACCTCCATATGCCTAATTTGGTTGCATTTGCTTGATTAACTCTCGAGTAACGTAGAAATTTGTGTTTCATTTGTAGTGCAGCGGTTTCATTTGTAGTGTCGTGGTCGTGGTCTAGACCACATGTCGTGTTTTTTTTATTGTTTTCATAGTCTCGGGACCAAAGGCGCTATATTTATTTTATATTTTTTCTGAAAATCTGATGATTTTTTACATAACTTATGTCGAAACCAGAGAGGCGGTTTTTTTCGTTTTTGACTTGTGATTTTTTAAGTTAATCGATGGTTTCAAAAATCATTTCTACTGTACTTTTGCGGTCGCACAACACCTTCGAGCGGCCGAAACCAAGCTTAGATTCGACGATCAGTGCGGCTTTGACCACATGACAATCAGTATTCAGAAATGCACTACTATCTGATTTACCCGCAAAAAACAGCCAATAGTTTATGGTTATTACATTAATGGCTCGTTACTTCAATGCAGTGACAACATCATGGATCTCGGTGTTGTTTTGGATGGATGGTGTTGTTTCTTTTAGACAACACTATATTTTTTACATCAATGAAGCGTATCGACAACCTGACTTTATTCCACCACTACTAATCCACCCCGACATGTATCTCGTTAAACCCGGACACAATTTTCTTTTAACGTCCAAATAAAGTGAAGCGAAAACTTGATTTCTGATGCAACAAAGTGGTTACATCATTAATGAGCTCCCACCGTGAAATCATCCACAATTTACAAATGAGGGGGCTCACTTCAATATGCTGTGAAGTTCATTTGACTATGAATAATGAAACAAACACGAACGAAGTAAAATCAGATAGCGACGGAAGAACCCGAATGACTTTTGATTTATGTTGACAGAGAATCTGCTGGAAGAAGCAAAAACACATTTCCAATAAAATGCGAAGGCCAATGGCTCCACACTCCCCTTAGAATCCTCAGGTGAATATGATTTTGCTTAGCGCTAATGTTGTGTAAACATAAAAACATTTTTTTCATCATTTCGTCTGAAGGTAGACAATCGAAGCGCAGTTTACAATTTTCCAACAAAATGCGCTGAAATGCGTTTCATGTATACTACGTCTGAATGTAGTTTTTGACTGTTAAAATTTCGATAATAAAAAATTGATTGATGTTCTCCGAATGTATTGTTATACCTTTTTCCTTACTTATAAAATAATTTTAAAATAATTGTAATAATGCCCACGACAAACGAGTTGGCAACTCTGGCTACCACTCACGTACCGGAGACCCCATGCGAAGCCGCGTGTGTGAATTCAGCGGAAGGAGGTAAACGCCTTCCGTCTGCACACAATGAACATAACTAGACGAACGGAAACATGAATGTGCTTGTTTATTAAAAGACATTAAATAAAATTTTAATGATGCCTGTTACGGAATTTCTCCGATGTGTTTGTTCGCGTCCCTTCTTGTGAGCAGCCATTGCCACTCGGAGCCATTGCTATCTTTGCTGGCGGGTTTGTCTGTGTTTTGCCTTCCATGTGGAACTCACTTTTGACTAACTGGCGATTGAATCTCAAGACCGCTTCCGCAATTTTATTTTATTACAGCTAACCTTAGATTTTAAATAAATGACGTTGATCGTAAAACACAACAATAAGATCGAAGAACATGTGTATAGGAAAATCAAATGTTCAATTAAATGCTGTTTTCCCCCCGGTTGAACTTTATTGCCAGCCAATCTGGACCTCGAGTGCATGGGGAGAAAACCCTCTCATACGAGCGCATTTGCTGCATTTCTTTGGTCGTAAAACAAAATGCCAACGAGGTGAAGTAGCCAATTCGAAAGCCATAAATAAATTCAATAAAATATTTATAACATCCCGGAGAGAAGTACCAACTACGGTTCCATTTCCTTTGGGGGTTTCCTCGCACCACTGCTACTTCTGCTGCTGGATAACATTGCACTTCTATTCGAAGATTATGTTGAGTGGAAACTTGTGGATGCGCGTTTCAATCGCCAGGACTCATCGGAATTAGATTCCCCTCTTGAACTCGGGTTGAACTTTGCTGGACCTATTTCTTCAACTTTGTCAAGCCTTCAAGATGTCATGATGGTGTCTTCCCCCACCTGGTATGGAAAACTTCTTCGGCCGATATACCGATATATGAAGATTGTCGACAATGGACTGTAGTGTGGCCGAAGGCTGTGTGCAAGATTGCGAAGAGCTGAATATCGCAAAACACTACGTTTGTGTGATGATGTGTGTCGAATATATCAAACGCTTGCCTTTTTTCTAAACGTGTATACGACCTCAAGCATTTAACCCTATTCTCCCTTATCTCAGAACTAACGAGATTGTTCACAGCTCTAGACAAAGGACAATGTCGTAAGTGCAATCCATCTTCCCCCTCTCTTAACATCATTCTGTTGCTCTGGCATTCTCCTCATAAATTATTAATTGTCTCTTGATTTTTCAAACATCCCTCTTGATTTCATGAGACTGACTTCTGCCATGATTCAAGGATGAGACAGTAAGCTGGGACATGTGCACAATGTACACTCGCAATCCACATCCAAGCCCCGGCCAACCTTTCCAGACATGTGAAATTGTTCCGCTCAGCACTTCATTTTTCCTCCATAACATCACATGACAGGGTTGATGAGAAGGGTTCACTCGTCCAGCTGTGGATATGTGTAAAGTGCATCGGTGAGCCGGAGACACAAGTTGAATGCAGTCGGTCAGGTCTGTGGTTCATAATAAACTACAGGACATGGTGGTGACTTTTTCGCTTTTACAGTCGCCCTCGCGCCGGAGATCTTCCGTCCAGTTATTTTGCTTGTCGACAGATTTTCCAGCAGCTCTTGACAAGTCCCAGAACGAAGAAGGGGGAGGGGCGTTCTGGCCTACAGCCTCCATCGGCTCGTCTCTGACCGGAAAGCATTTGTGCGGCAATCCAGTGCAATCGTTTTAATCTATCCTACCACTCCAATCTGTAGTGGGAAGCCGCCTACCCAGAGAGAGATAGAAGCTAAAGACCAGAAAATAGCCTCACTCAAAGAGTGAAGATGTGTCGCAATTCAAACTGAAGTTCGACGCATATTTCCTACATCGGTCCTGTTATTGCATATTGCATGCAGGAGGGTGAAGATTATGAGTGTGTTTATGGTGCAACAAGCACCCTAGAGGACGGATTTCCACGCCTGTAGATGCTTGAGGGACGGATTACACATATGTGTGCTATCCTTTCCATTTCTTTGCTGGAAGGTTGCTTGGAATTTTTGCGGAATAGAATACAAATGTTCCCCGGAAGACTCTCAAATCATTTTCGAATTATAATTGATTCTTTATCATGGAATTATTTGATCTGTAGCTTAGTAAGTATTTTCTCCTTGAATTTGTTTTCAGTGGTTGTTTAAATGTTTGACATTTACCTAATAAAAATGAGGATATAAAAGAGAGTAGAAATAGAAAAGATTTGCGTTTTTCATATAGAGTTGCAAATTACTGGATTTTAAGCTTATTGTATTGTTCCTTCCATTTTTGCCGCGACTCTCGATGAAAACTTCGAGTTCCGTTTGGAAGAGCGTTTGACTTTGGTTTTCTACCATATCCGGGTTGCCTGTCGATGATCAGACGTTCTCGTAATCGGTACATGACATCACATTCTGTTCGAAAGTGGTAATGGATTCTTAGATGGAATAATGCTCTCCTTATATATCTTATATGTGAAACAAAGGGTTTTTTCCGTGCGTATAACGAAGAAAACGAATGGTCAGATTTGAGTGGTCTTCATATCGTTGTGTTTGTCAAAACCCAGAACATCATTTTCAGACGGAACAAAGTTCGCCGGGTTAGCTAACATTAAATAAATTCATTATGCTAAAAATCGTAACAAAACAGCTAATTGCTGGACACCATGAGTAGTGAATCTTTTGGTTTCATTTAGCTTGTAAAGGGCGAACACGAAATTATTGACACCGAAAATGTCATGCCAATTTTCTTATAATGTTAAGAATGAAACCAAAATTTCAGGGTAGTTTTATACATATATTTACTTCAAAAATCAAAAGAAAAGTTAATCGAAGGAGCCTTGAGTGTAAAATTGGTCGCTTGATGCCCTCCATCAAAGTCTTTACAGTGTCATCCGGTACCAGTTTCTCTGTTTTTTTTTTCCATTTTCTCAGCATGTCCTTCTCGTCTTTGACTGCCCAGTACTGCTCCACCGGGCGCAGCTCCGGACCGTTTGGCGGATTCATGTCCTTTGGAACAAAATGGACAGAATTGGCCTCATACCACTCCAGGACACTTTTAGAATAGTGGCATGATGCCAAATCTGGCCAAAATAGCGGAGCTTCGTCGTGCTGCTGCAAGAACGGCAAAAGGCGGTTCTCGAGGCACTCAGATTTGTAGATCTCGCCATTTACTATGCCCTCTGTCACGAAAGGCTCACTCCTCAGTCCGCAAGAGCAGATGGCCTGCCAAACGAGATATTTGAAGGCGAACTTCGACATTTTCTTCTTCTTAAATTTGTCGTCCACATCGAACTTGCTCTTGCCTGTGAAAAACTCCAACCCCAGAATTTGCTTAAAATCGGCTTTTATATACGTTTCGACGTCCATCACACAGCAGCCATATTTTGTACGCATCTTCTCGTAGAGCTTCCGTGCCCGAGTTTTAGCCGTCGATTGTTGCCGCTCATCGCGGTTTGGGAAGTTCTGTACCTTGTATGTATGTAGTCCAGCTCTCTTCTTTGCATTCTGGACGTAGCTCTGCGACATGCCGATCTTTTTAGCCAAATCACGGCTTGAGACGTTGGGATTTGCTTCAATCATCCGCTTCACCTTTCCCTCCGTCTTTTTGTTCTCCGGTCCCGGTTTTCTTCCAGCTCCTTTGCCGTGGTCCAACGTCAACCGTACCTGGAACCGCTTCAACACTCTGGAGACGGTTGAATGTTCAACATTTGTCCCAACTGCCGGTGCGACAGGTGAGGAAATTCCAGATGTTTGGAAAGAATTTGTTCTCTCGACTCGCGTTGGTTCACCTCCATTTTCGTTGAATCGAAAAACACGACTTCGAGTTTGACAGCATGTAGACAATACACATCAATGAGAAAGTGTGCAAAATTTGGTTGTTTTTTACCCAATGGTAAAAAAAGTTATGCCCTGTTGAATGTGTCGCAATAATTTCGTGTATACCCTTTAGTATTTACTATACTCCATTCCATTATTTATACACTAGCTAACCCGGCAAACTTCGTCCAGCCCAACATTTGTTTTTTTGTTATCAATACCTCAAACATTCACGTTTTCTTACTATGAGCAAGTTCATGGGTCCAATCGCAGAACTGTTCATTGATTGATCTTCTAGTCGACCCCGTTGAACCTTTTACTATACTATAACCTTTTGCTATAAAATTCCTAGTATTTCTAACAAAACTCATCATTATAATATCAGATTATTTTCAGACACAATTTCGTTCAAGATTTTTCAACCACTTGCAAATAACATGCTTCTCCGTTACATGGAATAAATGTTTTATACAGAAAATATGATAGAATAAAGACAGCCCTAAATCGGACAATTCCTTCCTCGAGTTCTGCTCTTATCAACACATTCGGCGATACTTTTTTATTGGTATAGATAGAAGAAGATATAGGATTTCGCTAGCGTAAACATCAAATGGACTAACAGCACTTGTCACTATGTAATTGTAGAACATATGGTAATTTAGTTTTCCGAATTTTCCCTTTTTCCTTCATAGTTTTCCGAAAATTTTCAGGGGTGTCATACCATTATAGAAACATTTCTCATGCCCAAAAACCCTCACATCCCAAATCGTGCTTGATTAGTTCTCGAGTTATGCAGAAGTTTGTGTTTCGTTTATATGGTAGCCCCCCTTAGAGAGGGGGGAGGATTGTATTCACCATAGAAACGTTTCGTGCGCCGTAAAACCTTCACATGCCAAATTTGGTTCCATTTGCTTGATTAATTCCCCAGTAATGCAGAAATTTGTGTTTCATTTGTATGGCAGCCCTCCCTTAGAGAGGGGGCTGGAAAGTCTAACTACCATAGAAATATTTATTGCACCATTAATCAAAGTAACACATGAGTTTTCAAACGAATGGTGGCAGCGCTATCAGTTGAACTGTGGAAGTTATGGCTAAAACAGTAAACAATAGAAACGTGCAAACCAGCTCATCATGGTGAACAGCTCAGATCAGTTCAGCTCTTCTAAAAGAGCTGTTTTTTATGAGCAGCTGTTCAGCTCAGTTGTCAATACATTATTCGTTATGACAGTGCACAATGGTCCAGGAGATGCATTTAAGTGGAAATTAGCATTTAGAGCTCGACGGTTATTCTCTAGACAAAAAGTTTTTTTTTTTATCCCATTTATTTATTTATTAGGCTCATTAGCATTTTAGTTGTAACAGAGCCGGGTTGTAATCGTGTACATGTACAAATGTTTACATTTCTATAAATTGTAAATTACACAGTAGTTAGTAGTAGCCATTTAGGCGTTAAGTTTTCTGTTCCATTGCATTATGGTAAATTACACAGTAGTAGCCATTTAAGCGTAAGGTTATTCTTTCTGTTCTTCCATTGTTCAGCAGACCGGACAGCGGAGACAGTTGATATTGATCATTGTTGGGTTATTTATAGAACAGCAGCCCGATGTTTCTTGCAGAGCAGAGCAGTTGTATGGATGAATCGATCTTTGTTCCACCGTGGATCGATCTCCATCGCTAATGATGGTTGTGTGGACGTAGTTATTCTATAATAACACAAAGATGGTCAATTGAGGGCCCTGAGTTTGAACTCACGATCGATCGCTTGGTAAGCGAACGCGTACTGGCTACGAAGACCCCTCGGCTAGACAAGAAGTTGATACATATGATACATATGATTTCCATGTAATCAAAAATAGGGCGACCAAAAATGTCGATGAAAAAAAAATTAACTATCTTATCTTTATAGATATAGGTAATCATAGTTCGACAATTTTGTATCGTTTACCTGGTGCATTACGTTTGCCCTGTTAATTATGTATGTCATGCATTTTGATTGCCTGGTTGCAAACGTGATGCACCAGATAAACGTATGCTGTCGGCCCTTACTAGAGGGTCGTCTCCTGTGTTTCAAACTAACCGGGTGGTGGGGCTTACCCGTTCCTTTTCGAAGGATTTTCCACCACCGATGAATGACGGCCCAGAAGAAGCGTTGCAATGGCGGAATACACCGACGCTGACTATCCGTTGAGTCGTTGACTCCAACGATGGGTTGCTCGGCCATTTGTTCGCTGCAAGTTGCGCCTGATGCAGTTCTGTTGCACTTGTCAACTGCACATGAACGATTTCCGGTGAATTCCCTCCGCTATCGAATCACTATGGAAATTCTTTCTTTGACCACTTGACCACGACTGAACAAGAAGTAAGCAAGAGGATTGACTTCACTCTTCAACGATATATTTTGTACTGACTATATTTCTTAACAATTGTTTCTATCCTAGCTATTTACATTGACCACTACGAGTGAACGTCGAACTTGATTGTTCTCTCCTCACACTTATCTCTCATAACGAAATTCTAGGGTGATCCTTTTGGATCAGTTTCAAATTTTACAGCATGTTTTAGATATAAGTTTAGGTAACATATGTTTAGGTTTAGGTAATATAGGAAATAAGTTCAAATACATTTAAGTTCATTTTAAGATATTAAGATATTTAGGTTAAAATAGATTTAGTAATTAATGCATGATAGTATTCATCACCGGGTAATCGATGTGCTTGCGAGAGGCCTCCTCAGTTCCTTGTCCTCGTTAGATGGGGACTTCGCCCCCATTACAGTGACCTCAGAACTGATTTCAGCGAAAAAATAAATTCATAATCAAAATTGCACTTCAGTGCCATAATACAGGGTTTTCCAACTTTAAATTCCGAAAGTAAATTGAAATAAAACACACTTAGAATTCGAATTTCGATGAAACCTTCATTTCAAATTAAAGTTTGGTTTATGTCATTATGTGTGATATACAACATCATTCAAATGTCCACCTAGGGCTTCCTCGCACATCTTGATCCGGAACAGGTAATTTTCGATGACTTTTCGGTACATATGGGGCGGTATCTCGGTCATAACTTCACGAATGTTGTCTTTCAAATGTTCAAGAGTTTGCGAAGAGTTGGCATAGACACAGTCTTTCGCAAGTCTAGCAGGTTCAAATCGCATGATCTGGACGGCCAATTGGCATCACCAAAATGCGAAATTATGCGTCCCTCAAATTTCGTTCGCAATATGACCATGTTCGGTCGTGTTGTGTGGCACGTGGCGCCGTCCTGCTGAAACCACATGTCATCCGTATCCATATCTTCAATTTGTGGCAAAAAAAAATCGGTTAACATGCGGCCATAGCGCTCACCATTCACAGTTACCGTCTCGCCGTCCTCAATTTCAAAGAAATACGGCCCGATGACTCCACCAGACCATAATGTGCACCAAACAGTGACTTTTGGCGGATGCAATGGCCTCTCAACAATCACGTGTGGATTTTCTGAGCCCCATATACGGAAATTTGGGGTGTTCACATAGCCACCGAGCTCGAAATGTGCCTCATCGCTGAAGAAAATTTGAGGCGAAAATTCAGCATTTTGCTGCTGTTGCTCGTTCACCCAATCGACGTATGCCCGACGCATTCCATGGTCACCACGATCTAATTTTTGTACCAGTTGGACTTCATATGGATGTAGGTGCAAGTCCAAGCCCAATTGCTGAGCACGCCGTGGAATCGAAACATTCGGGTCATCCTCCATACTGGCAGCAACAGCAGCAATATTTTCGGCCGAACGCACATTACGATGACAGGTTTTCTCAATATCCGCTACGGATCCTGTTTGTTCGACTTTACGCACTACATTAGCGATTGTGTGCTCTGTAGGCCGTCCATGACGACCAAAATCCGTCCGTAATGCTCGAAAAACATGTGTGGGTTTTTCATCATTTTTATAGTATAATTTAACAAAACTAACACGTTGTGCGATGCTAAAACGATCCATATTGTAAAATGGCAAACATTCAACTAACGATATGACGCTTTGGTTGACAGCTATGTCAAACGGTTGTCAGCGCAGGGCTGTATACTTTCGGAAGCCCGAATGGATAAACTTCATAACACGGTATAAAACTGCATTCTTTCACTTTTCATCATTTCGAAAGGGATTTTATTCAACGCCACTATTTCTCAAATTGCCCTACGCACGAACAATACTTTTTGAATGGAAATGAACGTACGAGACAAATATAATCTCTATATAACACTGATCAGGAATAAATATACAAATACCACCTAATAATAAAATTTGCGTATTATTCAAATATATCCTTCTTTCGGGTATGTGTCGCATTCGGGTAGATGTTACATTCGGGTAAGTGTCGCATTCGGGTAAATTTTACATTTGGGTAACTGTTAAATTCGGGTAATTGACGCATTCGGGTAAATGTCGCATTTGGGTAAGTGTCTATTCGGGGAGATGTTACATTCGAGTAGCTGTCGCATTCGGGTATTTGTTTCATTCGGGTGAGTGGAATTCGGGTGAATTTTTTTTTTTTTCCAAAATATATTTTTTATTAAGGCACATGTGGCGTTAGCCTGACGGGGCCGGGAGTCCAATATTTTGACAATTTTTGTCTTACAACTATGTTAGTAATATGTAACCGATTACTCGCGGTTGGCTCGAGGTTAGTATTACAAGTGTTCTCATAATTGGTATGTTGCAGTCTTCGATGATCTATACGTGTGCCCGACACGGGCTACTTCCTATTGGGATGCAGCTGACCATTAATCAGCAACGCTCCCTAGTCTGTACCCCATATCTAGCGTGGTGCGTCTTTCTCGACTCGAGGAATCCAGGATAGAATGGTCACTAGCCGGCGCAATCATCAGTTCGTGTAGAGTTGTCATGAGCGGTACAACCTTTGGCTCTTGTTGAATGATCAGTGGACTGCACAACCTTTGGCCCGTGCATCTGTAAAGAGTGTGTGTATGTATTGCCGCGACTAAGTAAAAGTTTATCGATCGCTAGGAGGGATATGAAACGGGGACACAACGAAGGAAACATCATTAAACGTTGACATCGGCGTTTCTGAGGAACAGGTATAGATGAAGCAGAAGATCAGGATCCCGGCTACCTAAGATATCCCGGACGGGGATATCCGATTGTCTGCCTTTTGCTCTCAGTGCTCTAGAGAGCTGAGAGCGAGCAGCATGGAACCGGATACACGACCAGACAACATGCTCGATGTCGTGGTAGCCATCGCCACAATCACAAAGATTGTTTGCTGCGAGCCCAATGCGATAGAGATGCGCGTTTAGGTTGTAGTGATTGGACATAAGCCGAGATATCACGCGAATGAAATCACGACCTACATTCAATCCCTTGAACCATGCACTCGTCGAGACCTTAGGGATAATCGTGTGTAACCAACGACCGAACTCATCTTCACTCCACATGCGCTGCCAACTAACGAGTGTGTCCTGACGAGGAATGTGAAAAAATTCATTATAGGCAATTTGCCTTTCAAAAAGTGTGCCTTCTGAAGCGCCCACCTTAGCTAGCGAGTCCGCTTTCTCATTCCCCGGAATCGAGCAATGAGAGGGAACCCATGCTAAGGTAATCTTGAATAATTTTTCGACCAAAACACTCAATAGATGTCTTATTCTTGTTAGGAAATAAGATGAGCGTTTATCAACCTTCATTGAGCGGATTGCCTCTATTGAGCTGAGACTGTCTGAAAAAATAAAATAATGGTCGATGGGCAGTGTTTCAATGATCCCTAGAGCATAGTATATCGCACCCATTTCTGCGACATACACGGAACAAGGATCTTTGAGTTTGAAAGAGGCACTGGAATTTTCATTGAAGATGCCGAAGCTAGTGGACCCGTTTATGTATGAACCGTCAGTAAAGAACATTTTATCAGATCCAACTTTCCCATATTTTTCCGAAAATATCGACGGAATAACATTGGAGCGTAGGTGATCTGGTATTCCATGGATTTTTTGTCGCATGGACAGATAAAAAATGACAGAGGAATTGCAGAAGTATGGGAAGTAAACTTGGTTGGAGATGCCTGGTGAAGGGTGCACGTCGTGGGTAAGGTACTCATGGTATAAAGACATAAAACTTGACTGAGGAGTCAGTTGGAGTAGATTTTCGAAGTTATCAATCACCAATGGATTCATGATCTTGCAACGGATGAGAAATCTGTAGGATAATTCTGTGAACCGAAGAGTAAGCGGGGGTACTCCTGCCAAAACTTCGAGACTCATCGTATGTGTCATTACAAAACAAGTGATCACAAATTATATTAACACCATCACATTCACTAGGATGACACTGAAAATTGTGACAAAATTGATGAATGCCCTGGAAAATACAATTTTCTTCTTTTCTGTGACCTTCATTCTTAGAATCAAAATAAAATGCCTTTAATACGTAATTCGAAATGTGAATTAAGTGTGTAACACTTATATAGAACAAGTAAATAAACCAGTACATAAACGATTCTTCAAATATCGATTCAGCAAAGATCGATTCTTTGATACCGATTTAATCAGTGAATCGATCCCTACGTCGTTTAGAAAATCGATCCGTCAAGATCGATCTTTTTATAGATATCGCCCAATCCAAGTCGAGAAGTATCAAAACGCCAAACGCCAACGCCAAAAACCGACATCTGATCTCTTTCTGAAATCTTAATTTGTCTCAAATCAGAAAACTAATCAATCGTATCAGACAAAAAGTGATTTTTTTATAATCCGTACGGTGTGTTCTCGGACTCTCGGAACACCGATTGGTAATCATAAGTCCTTAACTCCCGATCGAGCTGAGGATCGACAATGATCATTTCACGGAACCAGTCTTGGACTTTTCTAAACAAGATTTTCTAACTTTGTTACAGTTGTTTCCAGTTCCGACACTCGCAAAGTACACTACCGATACGCAGGAACTGGCGAGGATCCAACGGAATATTCTGTGTTTTAATAATATCCGTACTATTCTTGTAATAACGAGAAAAATCAGATATGGGGTACCAAGAAAATAAGTCACGGAGTCCTCGCTAAACACCCATGTCAAGAACCCCCGAGTATGTTCTGGGAATCCTAAGAGATGGCACGAAATCGGAATTGATAACACAATCATCTAACACGGTGAGAGCAGAATATCTCCCAAGAATACTATTTCTGCACAGCTATTAGTGTCGAACATGCTCTCTCTCGCAAGATAACAATCACTCTGGCACAATTAGTGATAAAAGAAATCCCCCCTGCGTCTCGAATGATTGATATAAAATGAATTCAACTCATACAGCCAGTATCATTTACCATCACGGAGACAGTCCAACCATGCATTCAGCAGTAGCCATCGTGTTGTTCTTGGCAGTGGTTCAGGTTCGAACGGATCCTCCAACGGGCTGCGTCTACATCGAAAACGTTGCCTACCGGCGATTCCTGTTTCCCGGTAACTATCACAATCTCTACAACCGGAATGTCAACTACGATAACTGGGAACGACTGTCGAAAAGCAGCAAAAACTGGAGTTTGGAAAGCTTCGAGAAAGCTTTCCTAATTCACTCGACGGAAATAGAACTCGCGCCAATGTATCTCTATGCACAGAAAAGCTTGCAGCTTGATAAGGATAGGGGTCAGGTGTTCACCTCGGCCATGTTCTACAACCCGCGGTCGTTGCAGTGGAAGATTGACAAACTGCGAAACGGGTATTACACGATTAGAAACGAGGAATCGAAAGAGTACCTGTATGCGGCGGAAAGGAAGTACGATGTTAGCTACGGATGTCAGCAGGACGGCAACAATCAAAGCGCCATCTACTGCTGGACCATTGGGACGGTTTGCACGTGGAAGGGAAAAACCTCACCCGAGCTGGGATTCGAATTTCAATGGGCCATTACCAGTTGCTGACCTACATATATATGCTCATTCTAGTGTCCATCCGCATTCGTGCGTTATCCGGCAATGATCATTCATCATACGATAATTAAATCCGGCTATAATTATTTTATTATTAGAAATGCGAAACCACTCCTATATTAATTTTCTGCAGGAAATCATTATTTATGAAATAAAAAAGATGAATAAAACCCACACATATACACACACGGACACACACACACGGACGCACACACACACACTCGCAATCGCACTTTCGCACTAATTGCTTCTCTCGGGGGCATTCCAAACCGAAAATTGCCGAATAAAAATGTTTAATTAAAAATCTTTTTTTTCCCGCACTCGTTCGTCCTACACATGATGGAATGTGAGAAAATTGTATCCCACAGCAAGGAAAATAATTACCGCCGGTGTCTGATTAACGCGTTAATTTCCAAAGTGGCGAGAGCCACAATTGACACTGGAACTCGATCCGTATGGGTGGGAGCAACAAAAAAAAATCACTCGTCCTTCCTCCGCCATTCAGGGTAGGGGATAGTGTATATCGGATGAATCCGTGCCGATACGTGATTTTGGATGTTTCGCAATGTATTTAAATTTTGCGGAGAGTTGGTTGATATTCAATGGCATGGAGAGGATAGAGCAACAATCGTAGGTCATCCGCTGACTTCAAAATGGGTAGAGTATTGTGGTAAAAATGGTAAGTAATGGTTCAACGAAACGTATATGTGATACGTGATACATATCTCCTGTCCTTAGCATCATATTCGTTTGCAGTATTCATTCGATCTTGCAAAAATGCTACACCCAAACTAACGTGTGCAAAACACATTTTATCTTCGGTAGAAAAAAAATGCTTTTTCGTGAAGGGTGAAATGAACAAATAAAAGCACCTTTTTCAAAAGATTCAACATGTTTGTATGAATTGGAACAAATATTTCTTTCTCTCAGACTAAACCTCAGCTTGGGATTGAACCCGAAAAAAGTCCGAACGATGTCATCGGGGATCGAAGCAAGGCCGGTTGGAATGCAAGGCTATTTTACACGATCGCGCTATCCACATAACCACTGGTGTTGTTGAAAAAATGTGTGATACTATTAAACCTTATTATAAAATGAAATTGAGTGTTTTCTAAGAGTAAAAAGGAGAGCATGAACGTGAAGACCGTGCAAAGTATGCGAACAGCTTTAATGCGTGCTTGACTGCAATGTGTCTCTTATTTCGCTCGCTCATATCGCTCTTACATTGCTATAACATATAGATTATACAAATGCTATACTAGTATTGGAGAGAAGCACATATTCTGTTATTTTTAGACTCACTTAACTCTTTGTGGTCGTTTGTCTGCTCTCAGCCACCATACCTTTTTTACCGTTCTGGTCGTTTGTCTGCTCTCAGCCACCACATCAAGAAACCATGCTAATCTTATATTATACTCAACCAAATGCCAGTTTATGCTTTTCCTAAACGAAGCTTGATGCCTAGTGAACATGTTCACGAATCAATACGGTGCTCTTATGAGTAATAGATAACGGTACTCAGTATCAAACAAAGTAGTCACCCACACAAGGGGTTCCACTGTGGGTTAAATGCATAGGAATGTGGGATACAAATCAACAGTTTGCATAACTACTGTTTGCATAAATGTCTCATATTGGCTGAATAATCGCATAAGTGTCTCAAGCGACAAAATCTTTGTTCAAATAAAGTGAAAAGTTCTGATCTTTTCGGATACGCAGAAATCATTATTTGAGTAACCACTGGTTCAAATTATGTTGAATTTGTTGTTTTTAGAGAGCAGAATTCAGATGTTGTATGTCATCAAAAGTGAAAAGTGCTGATCTTTTAGGATACACATTGCTGGCATTAATTGCACATTTATTGCATCGATGGCAAAAGTGTCTCATACGGATAATAAAAATAATATTAAGTGTTGATTATACTTCATATGATTTACTCTTGGTGACTGTTTCGAAAGATTCCACACGAAGACGAATTATAAAATATAATTTTCATATAAAAATATTACATTCAAACACATTGTTAAGATAATACATATATATGAATCACAAATGGTTAATGGGTTAATGTAATAAATCGGGATACCAGAACATGTACTAAAAAAGAATTTTTGGTGTAGATGTCAAATCTTTATACAAATCCACAATCGTGACACCGGAGGGTCTAGAACCAATCCGACCGGCGATGTATTCCGTTATTCATCGGGTCTACTCTGTATCGAACTCCAATCGCGATGGTCTACAGTAGATATGGGCAGATACCGTTCATGAACTATCCAAAAGAACTTATTCACCAAAAATGAGGGAACTAACGTTCGTTCTTTTTTACAGCTCAGAACGAACGGCGATCGTTTTACAAGTGGAAGGAGAACGAACGAATGATAGATAAATAATGTTGCAAGGAAAATACTCCTTAAATTAATGAATAAAAAGAAATGATAGCCTTAAGAAAAAAAAAGTCACAGGAAGATTGTGTCCGAGATACGACCGCATAGTAGATGTAGGATTCCATTAGACCATCTGTTGCATGCTAATTTTGGATATGTGTGAAAAATTATATCGTTAAACTCTTTGGAAATGATTTTGTTGCTCTGAAAAGGGCCGTTTCG
The DNA here is from genome assembly GCF_029784135.1 of Toxorhynchites rutilus septentrionalis. Classification (NCBI taxonomy): domain Eukaryota; kingdom Metazoa; phylum Arthropoda; class Insecta; order Diptera; family Culicidae; genus Toxorhynchites; species Toxorhynchites rutilus. The sequence continues at coordinate 118,435,762 of NC_073746.1, read as the reverse complement.
TAGGGTTATTGGGGATTTTTTGTTCACTTCACCAGTGTTTACAACCGAGTGATGATGACAAAAGGATGGTGATTAGTCGTTGGATGGTGCATATCTCGATAGATGACGAAGTGGAATGAGATAGGTGAAGACCGACCGAACACAATTATCAATTTTTCACACCACAAAAGCCATGTTACTTTATTATAGAGAAAAATGGAAAAATTAATTTTCTTTTATATATTTTTTTTTTACTTTCTGAGAGTGTTTATTCAATCCATCTCCATTTTCGCTTCAAACCCAACGGAACACGATACTATATGCCTCAATGCGAATTTCAATTGGACTAACACTACCTAATACATTATGTAGAGTATATGGCAAATCACTTTTTCGAATACTTCTTCACTTTGCTAATTTTGACGTAGGATTACGTTTTTCGGGAACATATCGGGGTACAAATTGAAACATCCAAAATCGATCCCATCGTGAAAATTATCCAATTTTAAACGCTTAAAGCTCAGTCATTTCATGATGATTTGATTGAATTTTTGCGTCAATCGATTTCGGCACTCCATTACAATTTTTTTAAAAATAAAATAAGAAAATAATATATGTCATGACACTAACTATCGAACAATTGAGAAATCTCAACCCCTATCCTAACGGAAATAGCCACTTCTGATTGGTCGAAACTTACGACACATGCGGTGGGTCCCTAACGGAGGCATTAAAACTAAGCTGCCTGGGGGAAATCGACTTCGCGAAATTTCATACCAATTTCATACCGATCACATTGTGAAAAATTTTGCACAAGTGTAAGTGTAAAATTGTATATGGTAGCAGTTGTGTTAAAAATGACTTGATATATGAAACGATTTATTTCAATTTTCAGAAATAAAAAAAAAAACCAAGGTGTGTTCCCGCTCGAGAATGGGTCGTTTGGTTTAAGCTGTCTGTTTTGATGTTCATTTTCACCCAAGGAAAGTTTATACGACGAGAAAAATTAGAAAAGTGAAGAAATATTAGAAAAAGTGATTTCCCATGTGCTCTACATATAGTATTAGGTTTTGTTGGTCCAATTTAAATTCGCATTTGGTTGAATAAACACTCAGAAAGTAAAATTTATAAAAGAAAATTACCTTTTCCATTTCAAATATGTTTTCTCTATATTACAGTAACATGTTTTTACTGATGAGAAAAATTGATAATTGTGTTCGGTATTGGTAATTATCTTATATTACATTGGGGAGTTTTTTTTCTTTAGTTCATCCATACATAATATAGAAGGCATCTCATCTACGATCACAGAGGGTGGTTTTCATTATATCTCGTTCCACTTCGGTATCTTTTATCTGGTTCGCAGCATCCAACGACTGTTTACCATCCTTCTGTCATCATCACTCGGTAAACACTGGTGGAGTGAACAAACAATATCCAACAACCAAATAAAACGGCCCTTTTCAGGGCCACCAAATCATTTTAAGAGTTTAACGATGTAATTCTTCTAACATATCCAAAATCAACAGATAGCCTAACGGAAACCTACGTCAACTATGCGTTCGTGTCTCGGACACAACCCTCTTGTGACTTTTTTCGCTGTATTAACTTTCGTTGGGTGATTGTTTTTCTCAATTATAATGAATTTCAGTACTTCTGGCCAGGGCTCTGCATAGTCATAGTCAACTGAGGATAGTCAGCTGAATATCTGACTGACTATATTCGTATTCAGTTAGTAATGAATTTTGGCTTCTTCACGTAGTTGTTCCCCAAAAACGACTAAACAGTCAGTCGTGCGTTTATTCGCTTTCTCCCTCTACCGACTCGACTATATCATTTCATTCTTCCCAGTCAAATTATCCTCATTGCATTTTGAAGTGATATCCCTCAAAACGAATTCGTTCCTCTCTCTCTCCCTCCCATGTATCATTATGCATGCATCGATGTTTGAGTTCAACGTGGTTTGACATACGCTACAGGTGAGCTAGATTCTTTTGTATCGTACACGAAAATTAATCACACGTATAAAATATCGTGCAGTGTGTGTGCGCTATTTTGCACGCTATTTACTAATACTAACGCGAGGACCTTTATAGCATACTTGAAAAATGTCTAAACTCGTTGGTTTGAGCTCACGATGGGTAGACAATAAACCGTCCATTCATGGGGTAACTTCTTTTTTGCATCAGAAATCATGTTTCGTTCCGTTTTATATAGACGTAAAAATAATATTGAAGTCAGTCAGTCAGGCAGATTTGTGTTCATTAGTCGCGTCAGTTAAAATAACCACTGACTGGACTATAGTTCACCAGTCATCCTTGCTAGTCAACGTTAGTCAATTCATTTTCTAGTCGAGTCACTTTTTGTTGGCGGCGACTGCCGAAGCGGTTCTAGTCGAAGCTAAACTACTGAGAGTAGAGTCGGTCCTCATTTTTCACCTTCGAAGATTTCGGGCCCTGCTTCTGGCTGGTTCGTAACTTTTACTCACATTTTTGGAAGAATGTCGAGAGAGGTACGGTTGTTACCACTACGCTAGATCGCCTCCACAATTCCTTGGGTGAAGATGAACACAACAAAATAAACAGCTCAAATCGGACAATCCGTTCTCGAACGGGAAACACATTGTTTTTTTAATTATGAAAATTGAAATAAATCGTTTCATATTTCAAGTCATTTTTAACACAACCGCTACCATATACAATTACACTCTTATACATGTGCTTAACGTTTTACAATGCATGACCGGTCATTGATATCAAATTTCACGAAGCAACCAACATTAAAGTTCCACATATAAAATCAAAATTCCAAATCATTTACTAGAACTAAACGTATCACTCACCTTATTTGAAATACAGAAATGCCCCCAACTTGCATGTATTTGCAATGCCGATCTTCCCAGGCACCATGGTTCGAAAATCTGTAGTTTCATAAAATATACTATATTATTCATTTTCACTGTAATGAATTGTTATGGAGTGCCCAAATTCATTGACGCAAAACTCTCGTAAATCTATCAGAAAATAACTGAGCAATAAGTACAAGAGGAAGCTTGTGTCTTCGATTTCGATCAATCAGAACGAGGTACTTATTCAATGTAGAAAACTGTTATGGAGTGCTGAAATCGATTGACGCAAAAATATCATAAATCCATCATTTGTTTATTTGTTTATTTGTGTATTTGTTTCATATATCAACAGGCACATTACTGCCCTAAGGATATTATTTAGTAGAAATTATTAATAAGTACAATAAACACCCCTAATCTGTATTTCGATCGATTCGAAACATTCCGAACGGCTTGATAAAATTCCATCCTGTATTCCGTTCGAGTTGTTTTTGCATTTCGTTCGATCTGTTTTTCTTCGAACATTAAATGGGCAAAACGTTTGAAATAGGGAATGCGAAATTATAACTCAAACGAAATGGAAATCCGTCGGAATACAGAATAGGGCTAAAAATTTTGCCGAACTACACATCGTGAATTATGATAGTCGAAGCCCGAAGCTACATTGTTGGACAGACGCTGTAGTCCTTGAATGGCTGAGTTGCATCCATAGTTAGTACGGCGGAAAGGTACTCGAAGGAAGGTATGGTTCCGTAGATTTCGATGTTGAACTTGGAGATTGATGTTTTCTAGTATCACTAGGCATTCCGTCCTAGCCGTCAAGACGTCGTATATCAGTAAGGCACGGATGAGATCTCTCCGAACGTGTAATGTTTCGATACTAATTAGTTGGCATCGGCTCTCATAACTTGGTAGCTGAGAAGGGTTGTTCCATGGCAAACGCCGTAAAGCGAATCGAATGAACCGCTTCTGCACGGCTTTGATGCTGTTGACTTCATCATGAGATGACTAAGCAATAAGCGTTCAAAATTGGATATTTTTCACGACGCGATCGATTTTTAATTTGTACCCCCAATAGGTTCCCGAAAGACGTAGGGTAAATTATCTTGGTTTGTCCAATTTTGGGTGTTTTTATGCAACTAGTAAATGCAAATCGATTTTTCTTCGTGAAAATCACACATAATCGATACGAGTTTGGGTTTGTTGAAAAGCCCCAAGTCTCTAGTTGCTAATACTACCATAAGGTGTTGAAATTCTTCAAATTTTTATGTTTTTTAACGATTTTCCTTAAAGAAGAATTATGATCATGGTTTGACCAAAAAAAATGATCATGGTTTGTCCGGTTTTAGAAATCTTCATTTTTGAATGAAAACATTCGAATTCACAATTAGATGTTGCATTTATCATTGCTTGAGATTACTGTCATCATATTGATTCATTCATAATTTAGGCTTTCTTCAGAATTTTGCCTTTTCTTGGGTATTTTAGAAGTGTTCACCTCAACACAATCAACACAGAAAAATCATACTTCTGCTATGCGCGAAGCACACCATAAACAAACATAAACAAACTGCAGCGCGCCAAGTGGCTGCCATAGAACTCATGTGGACAAAACAACATTATTGAATTGGACAACTCATGATCAGAATTGAGTTCATCAAAATGCGTTAATGTAATGGTTTAGCTATGTAAATCCGATACAAATGGTGAGCAAGCATGATGTTTACAATATTTATAAGTGTTGTAATCCAGAAAAGGTCTGAATACGTGCCAAATAATCATCTGGTGATCGATTAAAAGGCAATCTCATTTATATGTTTCGAAACATTCGAAGGCCTTATTTGACACAGGAGCGCTGAATTAGAGCATTCAAAAAAGTGGGCAAACCATGATCATATTTTCGACTGGACAAACCAAGATCATTTACCCTAATCCTACAACGTATGAGAAAACGTACGTATGAGAAAATTTCAATTACGATTCTAGGTGAATAGGCCTAGTTCATTTCATACATGTACCTACTATTTCAATAATGATTTAAACAAATTTGGCCAAGCAAACATAAATCTATTTTTCTAGCGTGATATGTGCGAGTAACCACTTGTCCCCCACAGGTGACCACTTTACCATTATGCCAACTAACGTTGAAGGAAACATACGAGGGTCACTATTTACATTTCGGGAATTGGCAACACTGATGACATGTGAGTCCATCTGACGGTTCCATCGTAAAGTTTGACATTTTTGACGATATACGTACTCGGAATATTTTGTCATACGGATGCTATTTGTTTATTTTATATTTAGTTGAAAGTTTGGTCTCGGCAAAAAAATGGAACTGAATCGTGAACATTTTCGTGCGATGATTTTTTACGACTTTCGAAGTGGATTATCACAACAAGAGTGCGTCAATCAACTTAATTTGACTTTGACCACTGTGTATCGCTGGTATAGTGAATTCAATCGTGGTCGTAATTCGCTGTCCGACGAGTTTCGTGAAGGTCGTCCAAAATCGACTGTAGTGCCAGAAAACATCGATGCTGTGCACGAAATGATTAAGCAAGATCGTCATGTAACCTATTGTGAGATTGAGGCATCCCTAAGCATTAGTTCCACCAGCATATATGCGATTTTACATGAACACTTAGTTGTGCGAAAATTATGTTCACGTTGGATCCCACATAATTTGACAATCGCTCAAAAAAAAAAAAAAAGGCTCGTGTCGATTGGAATAAATGCTTTGAAAATTGATTTAAGCGCATGCAATATATTCGCAGCTTAACTATTTGTTTTTGTTCCTATTCCCGAAATATAAATAGTGACCCTCGTATAACGTTTTTCAAAATGAGGCTTGGTTTTGGTTGGGGTGGATTATTTTTTTCTGGGTCTAAACCACAAAAAGGACCCCTTTAGGAGCAGAAGGTGATAAGGTATATTAGCTTTTGAAAACAGAACATTGTCAGTAGTAATCCTCCACTGACCCCTTTGCCCCCCAAACAACGAAATGCAAAATATGCGAAATAATCGCTGAAATTGAACAAAATATCTGTTCACCTCCCCTAGAATATGTGAATAGTCGTCCAAAATGTTGAATTGTCGCTAATATCAGGTCAAATAAACTAAATTACACTACAAATTCCTTAAATTCGAAACGCACAAAACTACGGCCGAATGGCTTCCGAGAGAGCGTTTTTATGTTTTTATCTATTTCTTGACATACGACAGCTCCACTGCAGTACAGGGTGACTCAAAATTCATGAAATTTATCAAACATAAGATGACTATCAATACGGTGTCAATAGTCAATAGTTATACTACCAAACAAGCAGGAGACCACTTTACCACACGTGACCACATTACCCCCACTACCCCTAGTAGTTAACAAATATAAGTTTAAGGGGGCATTCTAGTGTAGAGACACGAATTTCTGACGTTTTTTTCGAGCTCCGTAAAAATAGAACAAAGAATATTTTTACTATTCATTATATAATTATTTGTTCATCTATCTTTTAACAATAGAACAAAAATTAAACGGAGAAAAAGTATTCATAACTCGAATAGTTCAGAGTTGATGAAGCGAGAGGGTTGAAAAAAAAGATGTGTCATGGCGTACACGATTCCAGCCCTCCTGTTTATCTGAATCAAAAGAAAATGTAAGAGGTTGTATCTAGGACACGACCGTATATTTTCGACGTAGAACTACGCAGTTATATCATGTAATCCATTTGTTTATCACTTCGAATATTATTTTAGGACGCATCGAAATTTTTGTAATAGATTATGTTCTTCGTTACAAATAACTTTGATGAATGTCCTTTTACGTTTGATATGATGCCTCGGACTACCAAAATATGTGAACGGAAGAATTATCAAACGATCATTGTATTTTACATTTCCCTCTGAAATTATTGCACATCTCATGTTTACGTAGTTCTCGAACCGCGAAAGTTCATTCACCTCTAGTATCTGAAATGACGATTTCCCCGGGCTTCTCAGTTTAAAAGTACGTTTTAGGGAAACATATTCCGGTCTGCACAACGTCAAACGAGTACAAAAGTACTCAACACCATAAAATACCTACGACTTGCATGTATAGTTGCAAAACGGATTTCCACAGGTACATCGATTTTGAAGTCTGTGTTGGGGAAACCGTAAATTGGGCCTATCAAAACTTGGCAGTTAGGGCGTTTAGATAACGCTTGACATTTTACAGTTATTCAATTGTCCATCTCATGAAAAATAATATTTTACTAATTGTGATAGACGCGTAGAAGTATTTCCTATCAATTGATGCAAACATCTTTCCGATCTGTTAAGAAATGTTCGAGTTATAAGCATTCGAAATACGGGTAGGGTTAGCACACAAATCGGCAGAACAAATGTATGGGAAAAAAGGAAGTTCTTCCAGTTTTCATGAATTTAAACCGCTTAGAGATTGGCGAATTGTAATGTATAGCATATCAAACAAATCTTAGAGAATTCCCGATTCGATTGGTATGCAAATCATGAGAATTCGTTCACAGTGAAAAAAGTTATTAACGTTAACTTTATTTCATAAAAACGTGACCTGTTTTCTGATTTGGCACCCTTCCTGAAAGACGTAGTTCTACGTCAAAAATCAGGAAAAATCAGGATCATTTTTAAAAAATCAGGGAAAATTGAGTGTTTGTCAGGATACATATCAGGGAGCGTGCCAAAAAGTCTGGGAAATCCTGAAAAATTAGGAAGGTTGGCATCTCTGGTCACCAATACCTACACACTAGATTAAAAATTGAAGCATTGTTTTTTTACAATGAAACAAAGCAGCAAGATCATACCCTGGTCTTATCGAAGTTGGACAGAGTGTAGGCGGAATTAAGTGAAGGTTGATACCGCTTTCCAGGCAGTATCCGTTCCAGCTTTCCATGAAGAATTGCTGAGCGAAAGAACCAGTTTTTCGATCATTGAGTTTGAAACGTTATTACGGAATCGGATGCAGTACTCGACTACTCGTAGCAGTTTTCCCAAGTCCGAGTACCGATTAATGATTGAGAGATCAATTTTTGTTCTTATGAATGTTACGACTCGAATCGAAGCTTTCGAATCTTGAGCTTCTTGATTAGTTTAAAAGTGGGTATTCACGGTCATATACCAATTTTCGACGAGCTGCACGGAAAATTGTGGCACATGCCACCATAATGAATCATTGACAATCTTGGAAATACCTCGGAAAATACGTTCCGCTTCGAAGGACAGTGTTACATCTCAACTAATATTTATTACTACAAAAGTAATCATTTTGTAGCAGATCAAACAACTGCCTCTCGACCGAGTTAAAGTTTATTCTCTGGCGGACCGATTAGAACTAGAGGAAATGTGTTTAAAACGCGCCTGCCGGGCGATTTAATACACCTGATTTTTTAGTAAACCAGCAAGAATAGAAATGCAATGGATATAGGCATTCATGCTAGTCAATGATAGTATCCTACCATGCAAGTTTCACTATTGTAACATGCTTTAAAAAATAAGAAAAATAATTTTCTTTGGAAGCGATTTTCGATGTAATTTTCTTCATCATTTCTATAAGGTTTTTGTTGCTTGAAACCGATTCAGATGCGATAACTGTGGGTCATATTTATTGAGTCGAGTTCCCAGTGAATATCTCAGATGAAGAAAATGGTAAGAAAGGATTCTTTTCTTTCTCAATTTGATATTTTCCGCATCAGCTTACCATCGGGCAGTATGGCATACCATCGATCGGGGCAATTTGCTCGCTTTCGGCCGTAAACATTCTCACGAGAGAAATAGCTTGTATGTGAGGGATGCCAGATGATTTTTTCGAATGTCTCTGCATGGCACGAATGAATGTCTTCAAACGTAATTATAATGAACAAAATGAGCAAACCATCACGATATTTCTAAATCATGTTCGATAAATCACACAAACAATTGTTTTCACATACTTTGAAATGACCTCAGTATGTTTTCACAAAATTAACATGTCTTTACATCTGACATCTATATTATATGCTCAGAGAATGCAGGAAAACAAGAGCGTGGACTCGAGAATTAATGCACGAATACTGGGAGAACACGCTCATCGGAGAAACGGTTTCTTCTCTCCGCTAGTGGGCATGAAGAGAATAGATTGATGGAATATCCCATTCATACGAGCTGTTTCTCTGAGCTTTATAGTCTCTGAGAGAAACAACTCATGGGCATATTATACTTCTGCTGGGCTATTTAACACCGTATGAATGGAAATTAAGAAATTTGGGCGCCTTACAAAATAAAATTCGTAGCACTTTTGTTATTCAGTATCTAAACTACAAAACGAGTACAGATGACTGAGGGTTTACTAATCTACGTACTGACGTAGTTGTTACCATAAATTTTGAAAGCACGGTCTTCTCCTATACTGGTCGCTAAGCTAGTTGAAAATTTGACGTGCGCTGTTGCAGTTCCTGTTGATCCTTCCCATGCGCGATGTTTTCCGATCTACGATCTTCGTTTGTGTGGTGAATAATTCACCACTGTGATCGCTCCGTTTGTGATGAGATCCAAAATAGGACAAAGTGGCAAATCCAACTGTTTGCTTTCCGTTTTCTTCTTGCACATGCGGAATGACGACTCGTACCATCCTCTTTGTTTATCGCTCTGCGTATAATAATTTCGTTTGAACCAGCTAATGTACACAGCAGACGATCTTCTCGATTAGATTTTCGATTGACCAGAACCGTATCTAGGGGAGTTCGTGCTGCTCATAAGGACCTCCAGATCGTTTGATACGTGGGCGAGACCTCTTGGATCATTGGTGCTCCATTTTCTCAAGCTGAATCCCGCCAACTGCTTGCTCATTTTGATATCGACTTCCAAATCGTCGTCACCAGATAACTTCATATAAAATCCATTGAGGATCACCTTCGCATCAAGCGGGTAGCGGTGACCTCCGCCAGTTGGGTGAGCACGTAAATTGCGATGTATGGTATGGAGGTATGGAAACTCGCTCGAACGCCACAAAACTTGTAGAAACTTGTCAAAATAACAAGTTGAGCCCCGAATTGTTCTTATCATGCACTCCATTTAGCCACATCAAGAGCGTTTGCGCAGTATCAGTGTCGGTTCTAGCACTTAGAGATACTTATCGTATAAATATAAAATGGATCCGAAGTATTAATCTGTGTGAGAATAAATAAATATTAACAATGGAGAACAATGGAGAAAGTTTTTTTTTGTAGGAAACCTTCCACCGGAATTTCTCCATTGCACAGGATATTTGATGTTAACATATTGCGGACCGCTCACGAATTTGCGGGCCCTAATGTGTTAAAATGTATTAATATTATATCGCTACAATTTTTGCAGTCTTAATTCCCATTATACTTCACTCCGGACAATACCATCCACAACCATCCACAAGCTCCCCAGCCTGCACCCTCTCTAAACATAAACTGAACATATAGATCGAACCCAATTCATAAAATCCATACAATCATACGCCCGAAATCACAGCTAATGTTTTGCGTGACTCGAGTGCAAATTGACTAGCGCCAGTAACGAGATAGGCTTTAAAATTAGGTTTATTACTGGAACATGTTTCCCGTCGTATTGGTTTGCACCCAAATCGATCCCAAGCGACAGCCCATGCCGTGCAAATCAATCGGCATCAAGCATCAAATCCAGATGCACCCCTTGGAATGCTTCCGAAAGCGAACCGAAATTACATTCACCCCCACTTTGGTTTGGGGCGGATTTCGTGCAAAAGCCTAAGGACCGAAACATCCAAATTGCCATTCAAATTAATGTGTAATGAATATATATCACAAACCACTTATCAAATCAAAAAAGCAACAAACGAAGAAAGGCACCCCCCGGATGAAGGAATGTGTCCGCAGCGACAGAAGGAGGAAATAATTGAATAGAAATAAATCTAACCAACGACACTCAGGACCACATGCTGGGACGCCAAAAAAAATCGTCTCTATTTCATACTTTTCTCGTTTTCTCCCATTTGTACTGTTCCTCTATCACTCCAGCAGCAGCAGCAGCAACAACACAGAAATTCAATAAAAATCCGTTCGCCCAACTCCCTCTTCCGTACAAATTAATGCATTATGCATGAGGCCGCAAACTTTTAACGCCCACACTTTCCCCCCTTGTTCTGCAATACACACACTGTCCTGAATGTAAATCCGAAGAACTATGCGAACTACGAAATGCGCCCGCCGAAAATCCTTACCACTTTTTCTCCATTGGCTGTGTAGGTTTTCCGCCCCTCATTTATATGCGCTCTGTCTCGTCTTCGTTGTCGTTGGCAGTCTTGCTTCCGACTTTTATCTTGATTTGGCCAGGTCCCCCGCTGCTGTGAAGTGTGCAATTTATTCGTGATTGACTTTTGCTTCCCTTCTCTCGTTGCTTTGTTTGTTTACCGAAGCCGATAGACAAAACAAATGACCTTTCAGTTTAGAAAACAGCAACAGAAAAAAAAAAGACGAGAATCACATCTTTCGTTAGTCGTCGATAAATTACGGTGTGTATTTTCGAGGGGGACGCTAAGGAAGTTTTCGGAAAATCGACTCCGCTCGAGCTCATCTGAACTAAATATAGCTACCTAGCATTTGTTTTTATCAGTTGAAGAGCGTTGAATTTAGTGATTCGGAATAGACCCCACAATAGGGAAATTGTGATGCGTGTCGTCCCCCATTCAAACATCCGTACGCAGCCTCATACTATATGGTAGAGTATGTATATATTTCCAAGAATCAGATAACGCGAGTTTAAATTAAATAATAATAATCATTATCATCATCATCATCAGTTTGTTATAAATTGGTATTTGATTACGCGAGAGCTACGGGAGGCAGCGGTGTCAGACAGACGCAAAGAGACGATTTAGTATCGAGTATCGAAATATCATACTTCATCACCCGCTGCAGCAATGCATGGACAGTTCGCGGAAAACATAAAACGTTGCTATGATATTAGTGGAAGAGCGAATCGCGGAAGCACGACCCCAGATTTACGCAATAATTTAAATTAACATTTAATCAATACCGTGTCGGGGAGGGAGGCGGAGGGCGCGCATTCGCAATCGCTGATAAACAAAACAACTTCGGAGTGTTAATATTTACAGATAAACTGATAGAGAGTTGTCTAGCATGTACAGAAAGTGTTACCGCGCGAATAAATTAAGGTAAAAATAAATTGTAAAAAAATATATCTCGACTGTGGGAGAAAAAAAAAGGTCTAAGGTCCTATACAGACTAAGAACATATGAACAAAAAAACGAAAAGAGACGTGTAGCGTTAGAACAACGTTGAGCTCGCTCCCAAACTAGGAATTCGGTAGCATATCGTTTAGCAGTTCCTTCTCCGACTGCGTCAGCTTGTCGGGGAATTTTATATCGAACGCCACCAGCAGGTCACCTTTGCGGGAGGGTTCCTTCGGGAATGGCAGCCCATAGCCTTGGATCCGCTTGACCGTGTTCGGTTTGATGATCTCCTGCTTTGTACTGATGCGCAGCTTCTCGCCGGTCATCGTGGGCACCTCGAAGATGACACCACAGAGAGCCTGTAATTTGAACAAAAAAAAACATAGATAATCGATGTGCAATGCAAATGTTTTTGTGATGAAAACTAGGAGGATTTTTACTGAAGAGATTTTTCCATTTATTCTTTTAGCTACAGTCAGGGTCAGTCATTTTCGATTGATTCATTTTCTTGTCTTGACTGAATGCATACTGGAACATTAACTTTTCTGTTTTGTTCATTTCTCTGTATCCCAAAATGGCGCCCGTTTGAAAAACAAAATGCGGTTTAAAATGTTTTTTTCTTACATTCTCCGATTTTTTAAAAATAGTACAATTTAAAAATATTATTTTTTTTAGAGGTTCATGCGATAGAGAGATGTCTGCAGGTTGTATCCATATAAATTCGACATGAATTTGATGTTCATTGTTATGGCCGTACCAGATTAGATACGGCATCACTAAAATGGCTCTAACTCGGTAAATGATAGGATTTTCGATAAGTCCTTTCTAGGGTATATTCTTGAATGCTTAAACCATAGAAATATGAAATAAAAAAATGATTTTTTTTTTCATATTTCTAGACTAGAATACTGCCCTAATTGACGATTTAAATTCTTCGGATCGGCTCCATCCATTGTTATTGTGAAAGGTCCTCGTTTCGCATGCGAAAGAACACTCCAAGCAAAAAAGTTGTTTTATTACCCAACCCTCTGGGGTTCCAAAGTAGTAGTCACGCTTACCATTACACAGTCAGCGATGGAAACTGATCACACATATGTTGATCTACTGCACCTCACAGTTTTAAACGGTTTTATTTAGCTTGCCCTGTAATCTGTTTGTATGTTTGTAACTTTGTAACATGTTTCTGGCACTGACCCACATTAATAGAAATTTGACCCCCTTCCTGCTGACCGATTGATCTGAAATTTGGAACACACCTTTATCTCGGTAGTCATTATAAAACTGCGTATTTCATGATCTTTAAAATCCAAGATGGCGGCCGCTACAAAATGGTGGATCACATATTTTCTCAAAATCTCATCAATGTGGGTTTTCCAAAACCCCATAAATATGGGTATCAAATGAAAGGGCTTGACTAGTAGAATACGGTTATTTAATAAAAATGCAAATCCGAAATGGCTGCCACTACAAAATGGCTGACTACATATTTTCTCAAAACTTCATTAATATGGGTATCAAATGAAAGGGATTGACTAGTAGAATACGGTTATTTATGATAAATGTAAATCCAAGATGGCTGCCACTACAAAATGGCGGAATACATATTTTCTCGAAACCTCATTAATGAAAGGGCTTGCCTAGTAGAACACGGTTATTTATGAAAAATGCAAATCCAAGATGGCTGCCACTACAAAATGACGAACTACATATTATGTCAAAACCCCGTTAATATGGGTATCAAATGAAAGGGCTTGACTAGTAGAACACCGTTATCCATGAAGAATGCAAATCCAAGATGGCTGCCACTACAAAATGACGAACTACATATTATGTCAAAACCCCATTAATATGGGTATCAAATGAAAAGGGCTTGACTAGTAGAACACCGTTATTCATGACAAATGCAAATCCAAGATGGCTGTCACTGCAAATAGCGGACTACATATTATGTCAAAACCCCATTAATATGGGTATCAAATGAAAGGGCTTGACTAGTAGAACAGTTATTTATGAAAAATGCAAATCTATGATGGCTGCCACTATCAAATGGCGGGCTGCATATTTCCTCAAAACCCGATTATTATGGGTATCAAATGAAAGGGCTTGAACAGTAAATCACAGTAGATAATGAAAAATCCAAATCCAAGATTGTCGCAATCACAAAATAGCAAATTACTTCATTAAACGGTTTTATTTAGCTTGAACTGTTCGTATGTATGTTTGTATGTCTGTATGGTTGTCCCACATTAATTGAAATAGGAACTGACCGAATTTATAAAATAACTGTAACTCTGCTGTCATTTTAAATCTGCTTATCTTGAAAAATTCAATTTGGCCGCCGCTACAAAATAGCTGATTCCATATCATCTCAAAAAAAAAGTTGATTGAGATATGTGTATCAAACGAACGAACTTGACTTGAAGAACACACTATGTATTTTCTGCAATCCACTCAATATCGGCAATCCACTCAATATAAAACAAATTTCCGAAAAAAATCATTGAAAAACCTTTTTTTTTGAAAATTAAAATTAATTTTCTCGAATACATGTTTTTTTTTTTAATTCTGAAGAAAATAAATATAAATAGCCAATACAATTTCCAGCAAATCACCCATACATAAATGATACCGCTATCGCATGAACCTCGGACAAGTCAAAAACATATTTTTCGACAAGATGGCGGCAGTTTTAAAAACAAAATGCGGCTTAAAACGTTTTTTCTTAAGTTTCCCAATTTTTTTTAATAGTAAAGTTCAAAAAATATCATTTTTAGAGGTTCATGCGATAGAGAGATAGAAACAGATTGTATTCTTGTCAATTCGACATGAATCGGTTCAGTAGAACTTGTACGCCAGTTTGAAGTTTCGAGAAAAATGCGTTTGATACCGCATCACTAAAATGACTCTAACTTCGTAAATAATGGGATTTTCGATAAGTCCTTCCAGGGTATATTCTTAAATGCCTAAACCACAGAAATATGAAGAAAAACATTGATTTTTTTCAAATTTCTAGACTAGAATACTGCCTTGAAAACCCAAGTGTTTACACGCACAACGTTTCACTGTTATCTGCTAGCATTTTTAGTTTTTTTTTTCCAATTTTTATCTCGAAGCTGTTGAGTATGGAGTGAAATAAATGAAAAAGCTTTTCACCATAGAATCTAAGGTGAACTACATAGGGATTAAAAAAAACAGCCAAAATTTCCTTTTCAATAGGGCTGATGATTTGGTTTGGAGGCACCTTTTTCCCCTTAGTTTGGGAACCCCTTCACCTTAGTTTAAAGAATGGAACAAATGAACGTGAAACGAAAGTGCGTAACATAAGTTGCAGAAGATTTATTATGGAGTGTTGATTTGTCAATGAGACTGTCTTTTAAGGCTCTGTTGGACATACGGTTTGAGTGCGGCAACTACCACGGCATAACGCTGACTACCGCCGCTTACAAAGTGCTCGCCCAGATTCTAACACGTCGTCTATCCCCGATAGCCAAAGGCTTCGTAGGGCAGTACCAAGCGGGCTTCATGAAGGCCCGCGCCACTACGGACCAGATTTTTGCCCTCCGACAAATCCTCCAGAAATGTCGGGAGTACAACGTGACCACTCATCACATATTCATAGACTTTAAGGCAGCTTATGATACAGTCGATCGAGAACAGCTATGGCAGATCATGCACGACTACGGTTTTCCGGACAAACTGACACGGCTGATCAAAGCTACCTTGGAGCGAGTTATGTGCTACACGCGTGTTTCGGGGGCACTCTTGAGCCCTTTTGAATCACGCAGAGGTTTAAGGCAAGGGGATGGACTATCCTGTATGCTATTTAATATAGCCCTTGAGGGTGTAATCCGACGTGCGGGCATCGAAACGAGGGGCACGATTTTCAACAAAAGTACCCAGCTCCTGGGCTTCGCAGATGATAGTGACTCAATAACATGAAACTTTGCGACGGCTGAGGCAAACTACGCCAGACTAAAAGCGGAGGCCAGGAGAGTGGGACTACTAATTAATGCATTAAAAACCAAGTACATGGTGGGTAGAGGGTCAAAGGAGAAAACGGTGAGCCTCCCACGGACAATGACAGTGGATTGATGAACTCGTGTACTTGGGATCTCTGATCACCGCCGACAACAATACCACGAAAGAGATAACGGATTACTCTTCACAATATAATTACAAAAGTCCTACGTCAAAAGCAACAAAATCGTTCTAAGAAGTGTACTTTCCCATTTCACCATATGCGTGAAAAGACTGAATTAAAGTAAAAGTATTTTTTTCACCGAGTATGACCCTCTATCGCCTTTTAAAATATTCCGACTCAGCTACCTAACACCCTGTATAGTTGCGCACAAAAGTCTTTTCATCATCACATTTCGACAAGCCTCCCAACGAGCAGTAAATATATTTATATAATTAATATATAATCGTAGTAATCTGAAAAGAAAAACATGTCTCTTTTCTTTTACACGAAATGTGTATTAATATTAATATGTTAAAGATTGAAATTGTCTTCCTGCGGAGAAGAAGGAGAAGGAGAAGGAGAAGGAGAAGGAGAAGGAGAAGGAGAAGGAGAAGGAGAAGGAGAAGGAGAAGGAGAAGGAGAAGGAGAAGGAGAAGGAGAAGGAGAAGGAGAAGGAGAAGGAGAAGGAGAAGGAGAAGGAGAAGGAGAAGGAGAAGGAGAAGGAGAAGGAGAAGGAGAAGGAGAAGGAGAAGGAGAAGGAGAAGGAGAAGGAGAAGGAGAAGGAGAAGGAGAAGGAGAAGGAGAAGGAGAAGGAGAAGGAGAAGGAGAAGGAGAAGGAGAAGGAGAAGGAGAAGGAGAAGGAGAAGGAGAAGGAGAAGGAGAAGGAGAAGGAGAAGGAGAAGGAGAAGGAGAAGGAGAAGGAGAAGGAGAAGGAGAAGGAGAAGGAGAAGGAGAAGGAGAAGGAGAAGGAGAAGGAGAAGGAGAAGGAGAAGGAGAAGGAGAAGGAGAAGGAGAAGGAGAAGGAGAAGGAGAAGGAGAAGGAGAAGGAGAAGGAGAAGGAGAAGGAGAAGGAGAAGGAGAAGGAGAAGGAGAAGGAGAAGGAGAAGGAGAAGGAGAAGGAGAAGGAGAAGGAGAAGGAGAAGGAGAAGGAGAAGGAGAAGGAGAAGGAGAAGGAGAAGGAGAAGGAGAAGGAGAAGGAGAAGGAGAAGGAGAAGGAGAAGGAGAAGGAGAAGGAGAAGGAGAAGGAGAAGGAGAAGGAGAAGGAGAAGGAGAAGGAGAAGGAGAAGGAGAAGGAGAAGGAGAAGGAGAAGGAGAAGGAGAAGGAGAAGAAGAAGGAGAAGGAGAAGGAATTAACGATCAGTCAACAGTTTTTTTCAAAGCTTGGAGTAGATTTTACAATTCTCAAAAGACTATATGAGAGCTGTATCTTTTCTAAATGGATTTTTAACAAGAATGTGAGTGAATGCAACTCGTCTACTTCTGAAGAACCGATGGAGTCATGGAGAAAGAGCAGCCTTTCATTGAAAAAATTATGAAAGTGAAACAGTGAAAAATGAAACAAAGTTTTGAAATCTATAAGAATAAAATTATTTCGTAGTCCTATGTCTACAATGTGGTCGTGTATTGATCATCACCGTTCTAGTTTTTTCTCTGGTTTGTGTTATGTGCCGGGATTTGATTGAGACAATACAGACAAGCCGCACCGCACGGATAGCAGACGACACATCTCGATAGGTACGTCAATTAACGTATGCATTTGAAAAAATGGAATAATTTCGGATGGCGATGAAAAAAAAACAGATAATTCGATGGACCAATTTTTTCTTGAATGCTACATTTGCCTTCTAAAAACTTAGTCGGCGCCCTGCCAGACAGCCTTAAGGTAGTTGACCGGAAGCTTGTCCATGATCGATAAAAAGATAAATGTCAGCATGTTCTTTAGATCTTTCGTGGCCTTGGCGATCAGTTGCTTCTCTGTCTGACCACTATATTAATGAAGTAGATCTTTCATTTGTGGTTCGCCTGGTAATATTCTATCGGTCGCAACTGGGAGACTTATGAAGAGTTGGCGGACTATCTTCAGCCCCTCTTTCTGAGTGATAGTCTGCTTCTCAGACACGGCCGGCCTTGACTGATGCTTCTAAATTAAAAAGAACATTTTAGTCATGTACTTGTTCCCAGTTTGGCCGGATGCTCACACATACCGGCTCAAGGTGCGTGACGATAAGATTACTCGGTCTCTCTCTCTCTCTCTCTCTCTCTCTCTCTCTTCAGCTTCTGCTGAACTTTACGGTTTCGCAGCACTGTGGGACGATCAGAGCCAGGCTTCCTTTAGATGCCGGATCGGCTGTATCCGGCGAACACGAAGTACCTCACGATGTCCAACTTCTTTGGGTAGAAACTGACAGTACACCCACAATTTTTAGAACATGTTATGGCATCCCGATTTATTACATTAAATGAGCCGAAACATATCAGATAATGCTCTACTCGCCAATATGTTTATATCATTTGTATAATATACTAGCTGACCCGGCAAACTTCGTGCCGCCCAAAATTTGTTTTTTTTGTTATCAATACCTTCAAACATTCACGTTTTTTACTAAGCGCTTTACTCAAGATTTTTCAACCACTTGCAAACAACATGTTTCTCCGTTACATGGAATAAATGTTTGATACAGAGAATAAAGACAGCACTAAATCGGACAATTCCTTCCTCGAGCTTTGCTCTTATCAACATATTCGGCAATCCATTTTTGTTGGTGTAGATAGAAGAAGATATTTCGTTAGCGCAAACATCAAATGGACTAACAACGTTTGTCACTATGTAATTGTAGAACATAAGGGAATTTAATTTTCCGAATTTTCCCTTTTTCCTTCAGACTTTTCCAAAAATTTTCAATTGTCATGTTGGATTGGAATATTTTTGGTTGAATTATGTGTAACATTTTTATGAACCCCCTCTCCATTCCAGAGGAGGGAGAGGTGGCATACCATCATAGAAACATTTCTTATACCAAAAAACCCTCACATCCCAAATTGTTCTTGACTAGTTCTCGAGTTATGCAGAAGTTTTTATTTCATTAGTATGGCAGCCCCCCTTAGAGAGGGGGGAGCAATGTATTCATCATAGAAACCCCGCCCTTAAAGAGGGGGAGGAGTGTCTAACCACCATAGAAACATTTATTGCACCCCAAAACCTCCATATGCCTAATTTGGTTTCATTTGCTTGATTAATTCTCGAGCAATGCAGAAATTTGTGTTTCATTTGTATGGCAGCCCCCCCCCCTCAGAGACGGGGGAGGGGTCTGAAACTATCACGAAAACCTTCGCCGGCCCCAAAAACCCCTACATACCTATATTCATGTCGATCGGTTCTATAGTTTTCGAGTCCATAAGAATCAGACAGACAGACAGACAGAAATCCATATTTATATATATATAGATATGCTAGAGCCAATATGAGCCAATATGAGCGAGCGGAACAGAGACACATTGATATGAAAGCATATGAAATCTTTTCGTATAGTTTTCCAAATACACGACCCAGACAGAGAAAGATATATATTCTCGTTAATGCTCTTCTTTTTCCTATTATAAAACACTTTTCAACTTCATTTTATAATGAGGTGTAATATTATCACACTTTTATAGAACAGCACTAATAGCTATACGGACGTGTGAAACAGCTTTGCATTCCAGCCGGCCATGGTTAGAGCCCCATTGACATCGTATGGACTTTCTTTTTCTGGTACAACCCCAAATGAAATAAAAAAAAGGAAAGAGTGTCTGCTCTCATACATACAAACCTCACTATTTGCGCCCCTCCGCGCACGAAAAAGCATTATTTCTGCCGAAGATGAAATGTTATCAGAAAACGCTAGTTTGGGTGTACGAACAAAGTATCGGTCGTATTTGTTTCACAGTTTGGGCCAAGGCTGCTGCAAATCAACTGATAAGGGCGTCCATGCATTTTTGTAGAAGGCCCAATGGACGTGGCGTTTAAGGAAAACTTGATCCATCAAATTATATTCTGCAGATTTTTTTTATCACCAACCGAAATTAGTCCATTTTTAATGCAAGTCAGATTATCCCATCGAGCTACTGTGTGTAACTTGGGTAAAAACCACAGGCTATATGTTGTCTTAAAGTTTTATTAAAGCAATCTTGGCTCAAGAGAGAATAATGCAAGTCTATGTTCTAAATATTATCCGTTCTTCGAAACCAAATGCTTTCAAAAGCTTCTGCAAAAAAAAATCTCAGCATGACCCCAATATTTATTAAAACTTTTCAATCCTCAAGAGGCATTGATTACCCTTCTTGTAGAATTAAAAAAATCGTGGAGGCGATCTGGCGTAATGGTAATATCCATACCTCTCATGCAGAGATCACGAGTTCAATTATCCCTCCCGACATTCCTCCAAAAATGGAAGTAAAAGTGACGAACCAGCCGAAATGTGATGAAAGACACTATAATAGAGAAAAAAAAGAAAAATTTTATTCACAGCTTCACAAAATGTTGATAACATCAGCATTTTTATAACTGTTATGATAAGATTGACTTCTCGACTGTATTAACTCTTAATTTAACATTCCATAACCATATGTAGCACATCCAATCGTGAACGGTTTGAGAGTCCATTAGGGTTAAAAGGCAAAAAACGATTACCTCAAATTGCACTCTTGCTCCGCAATTCAGACTTGGGTTTTTTTTCTCATTCGCAACGAATGTTATCGAATTGCAAACAACATCCGGAGAGACATTCGATTGTTTCTTCACCAGCCAATCCCTGCCAATCGATGACATCTGTTACAAGAGACGTTACACAGTTAAAGCATTTGGTCGCGTTTTCATTCCTTCCTTCGGCTACACATCCGCACCGAAGTCAACGATCCAATTAGAGGTCTACAGAGCAGTGTGATTGCTTAATTTCTCGTACTGATATTCAATTAAAATTTTTCATTCCACTAAAACTGATCCAGCCAGCAGAAGCGACAACAGCAGCCAGTCGGATATGAACGAAATTCCGTGCCGGAGAAGCCCATCGAGACACAGACTTCTTCCCAGTATGGATGAGTTATTCTATGATCGGACTGCGAACGCAACGCAACTCACTGACCATGTCGCCAAATACGGTCACTTTGGGCCCATACACGTTCACACACACACACACACACACACACAGCCACATGCTTAGTGTCCCGACGGCGGATAGCAGCTTGGCGAGAAAAAACTGAATCTCGAATGAAATCACACGTGAAAAACTTGGACTGCATCCAGCAGTAGCAGTGGCAAGAGCCGTGTGTGTGTGTGTGTTGCACGTTAAACATGCCGGGCAGTAATTGGAAAATTAAATTGTCTAAATTGAAGAATAATTAGCCGAGTAGTCACAGAAAACACTGGTTGTCGTCCATGTGGCAAAGTGACTGATTTCTATTGTAAACCGAGCCGCCGAGGGTCGGGCTCCTCTCGTGGGCAGGCAGGTGTAGGTTTCACTCCGTTGATACGTACATATATCTTAATATTTCGTTCGATTCGTGAGGTTAGCCAGGTGACGGACGGAGCAGATTGAATTTCCATTTATGAGGATGGAATTATGTCACCAGCTCTCGAGCACATGTCGAACCGTGTGAGTTTATCTGATCTATCGGGGATGGATTGGCGACAGTGGAACGAAAGTGGGTGAACCAATCCAGCTAAGCCGGAGCTGGATTTTTATTGGAACCTGCTCCGAAAAGAGATATTGATTAATCACCGATCGGAATACATATAGAATTTTGACTTAGGACTACGTCTTTCATTTCTGTACCGGGTTGTAAGTTCAAAGTTTTAAAAATGAGAACGTGACGCTTGGAGTGCAAGATTTTGAAAGTTAATACCTCTTTGCCGGCTAGACTCCATTCGAAAGACAAAATTCCCAAGAGTTATATGATTGCTCATTATTGACCCGAAAACATGTTGCAATAGCTTAAAAATAACTTGGAAAACAGACTATTGAAATCACACAAATCCGTATATAAGCTGGACCCCGCTCGGAGATCCATTTACTTGTGATTGGAAAGTGATGGGGAGATGGTCTCGCTCGCTCGCTTAAACACTATGCTCTTCTCTCCCAAATCCATTTCTTTATTGCAGCCGGAGCGAACGAAGCCTTTAGCGAAAAACGAAGTACGGATGATAATTCAATACAGATTGTTTACAAATAGTGACATTGACTATGGATTTAACAGCGGAGAAAATGAAATGTTTGATATGGTGTAGAGCAGGGATTCTCAAAGTGGTCGATATCGACCCCTTGGGGTCCCCTTGAGGTCGACACAAACGAAAATTGATTTTGGGGGTCGACAAGACCTGAACATCGACTCCTATTAATTAAAACTTGTTCTTATTTGAAGCTTTCATGATACTGTATAAGTTGTATTACGTGAAGCAAACATAAAAACATAAAAAGCTTGCATTTAGGTTGCAAATTGTTTGGAAAATAAGATGAATTCATTGTGAACAATGCGCTGAGCTACCAAGTTCGGATCATTTTGGTTTACCACCAAACATACTTTGTTCATGTCCTCGTTTCAATGTAGCATTGCCATGCGACAGAATGAGGATCTCTTTGACAAAGTCAGACAAGTTTATATATTCTTTTCCCGCTGCACCTATGAGTTTCTTCACCCACAAAAGGTCCAAACGTTCTTCTTTTCGAAGATAGTTTTTTAGCATATCGCACGAACCCAAAGTATCACAAAACTCGAGGAATTCCTGTTTACTTTTGTTCGCCACGGTACCACTGATTCTATTTTTATCGACGAAATGTTCAGGAGCGAAATTCATGCGCTTTTTTTGCAAACTAAAGGGTGTGTCACATCAAATTGCATCACGGAAAAAACGCTGTAGAAATTCGCCCAGTAGACCGATCCTTTTGAAAATTTTAGACAGTAAAATTAAAACTATTAAACAACTTTTGGCATTTTCTTTTTATTCATACTTCGAGCCCAAGCCCGTATGCTCGCACCTTCCTCTTTACCCCGTCCATAAGGTTCTGTACAACGTCAGGTTGTAGTTTTTTTTGAACAGAAATCCATTTTCTCTTGAAGTCCGCTTCCGATTTGACAAATTTTGGGTTCTTCCGGAGGGCCTGCTTCATAATCGCCCAATATTTCTCTATTGGGCGAAGCTCCGGCGCGTTGGGCGGGTTCATTTCCTTTGGCACGAAGATGACCCCGTTGGCTTCGTACCACTCCAACACGTCCTTTGAATAGTGGCACGAAGTGAGATCCGGCCAGAAGATGGTCGGGCCCTCGTGCTGCTTCAATAGTGGTAGTAAGCGCTTCTGTAGGCACTCCTTGAGGTAAACCTGCCCGTTTACCGTGCCGGTCATCACGAAGGGGGCGCTCCGCTTTCCTCAAGAGCAGATCGCTTGCCACACTATGTACTTTTTGGCAAACTTGGATAGTTTCTGCTTGTGAATCTCCTCCGAAACGCTGAATTTGTCTTCTGCGGAGAAGAACAACAGGCCCGGCAGCTGACGAAAGTCCGCTTTGACGTAGGTTTCGTCGTCCATTACCAGGCAATGCGGCTTCGTCAGCATTTCGGTGTACAGCTTCCGGGTTCGCGTCTTCCCCACCATGTTTTGCCTTTCGTCGCGGCTAGGAGCCTTCTGAACCTTGTATGTACGCAGGCCCTCCCGCTGCTTGGTCCGCTGGACGAATGAACTTGACAAATTCAGCTTATTGGCGACATCCCGGACCGAACTTCTCGGATCACGTCTAAACTGCTTAACTACGCGCTTGGGATCTTTTTCACTGACGGAGCATCCATTTTTGCCGTTCTTCACCTTCCGGTCGATGGTTAGGTTCTCGAAGTATCGTTTTAGTACTCTGCTGACCGTGGATTGGACGATTCCCAGCATCTTACCGATGTCCCGATGTGACAACTCCGGATTCACGAAATGAGTGCACAGGATTAATTCACGACGCTCTTTTTCGTTCGACGACATTTTTCCAAATTTACGAAAAATTGACAGTGAAGCATGGCCAACGTGATCTATACACTCTTATCTGATTATAAGCGAAAGCTGAAGATATAATTCCTAAAAATTAAATTTCTACAGCGTTTTTTTCGTGATGCAATTTGATGTGACACACCCTTTATTAACGTTGGATACAAGAAATATATCGTGTCTTTGTCGTGGATACGACAAAGGTGATCGTTCCTTCATTTTTCGGAGAAATTAAATGTAGTACTCTTTACAGTTCTGTCAAAAATCAAGATATTTATCTCATAAACTTGATTGTATCCACAACACTGTTGATGCAACATTTACAGCGAATCCTAATTCTATTTCAGCCGCTGCTTAGCAGAAACAAACCATCGGAAAGATCGGCGTTTATAAGTGACTTCAGATTCCCTCTCAAAAGCGCTGGCTTGATCAATTTATTCATTACTGGTTCAAAAGGGTTCGTTAGTTCGAAGAGAAAAAGGGCTATAGGCTCGTCACTCTGAAAGTTTGCCATAAATGGTTGAACTGCAGCAGGTGATGTTCAGAAAAGTTTCCAACAATTTATCCTCAAAAGCCCCTGCAACTACTCTAAAGGTACTGTGAAAACAGCAGCAAAGCTCCTACGAAAAGCTGGATGTGTATCTTTGTACTTAGGAACGTAAGTTTGTTTGTGCTTAGACTGCGGCTAGGTAGGTTTTAAAGTACGGCAGCGTTTGGCTTTCGATCCATTTTACTCCGCAAAACTTCAGCCGATCCAATAGTTCAAGAATACTCCGCACATCTTAACGGAACGTTCTCAAATAGGCTGTACAAGCACTGGAGGACTTGAGAGACTCCGGAAACATATGCGGATAGAGCTTAGCACTAGAGCACTTGAGTTTCATGGGATCATGTCTATCACTTGCTGAGGAAGATTGCCCAAATGAGCTCACGACCTTACTCGTGCGTGTATTCTGAGTTTCAGTGGAAATGGACTAATTACAGTTATCTTGAATTGTATCCACGACTGCGATTTTCGTTGAATCTTCTCTGGCAGCACATATTTTCATTTTTATTATTTTTATTATTTTGAGTAATCGATTTCTCAATACTCACGTTTTTCAACAGCCTGTATCATAAATCAATTGAGAGAAATGGTGTAATTCTTTATGTTTGTGTATGTTGGAAGATGAAAAATCAATCTTGCGTCGACTAAAGACTTTGACTCTGGACGGGACTCTAGTGTCGACGAAAACTCCGTTGACTCTCTGATTGAAGATCAATGTATATAAAACATACAAGAGCACTATATTTAAATAACAATTGAAAACATTAATCCATCTGATTTTTCCTGGTTTACAAAAATGAACTTAAATGAAGCGATTAGAAATAATTCAAAAGAGCGTAGCGTTCAGGATACTTGTCACCGAAAATTATGAATGTTCGGTTTTCTTGGTTTTTGTTTATTACGTTGATTAATGCCTAATGCAAATTTTTCATACAATGCTGTTCATTCGCCACATTAATTTGATGCAAGGTTCGGCTACTTGATGAGTTCCCCAACACAGATTTCAATGAGCTTGGGGAAATCGGCATTGCGAAATAGATGCAAGATGCGGGTACTTTTGTACTCGCATGCGTTTCTGCAGACTGGAATGAGTTCCCCAACACAGACTTCAAAACCAAGGAACCTGGAGAAATTGGCATTGCAAATATATGCAATGTGCGGGTACTTTTGTACCCGCATGCATTCTTACACTAGGGTATGCACACAATGCTTTGGCTCGGTTATTCAAGACTGCATTGGAACACATTCCTTGATGTCTTCAGCTAATTGAACTTCTACATATACTGTTTGGCAAAATTCTGATAACAATTTGCTGCGATTACGTCGATAACGTCGATTGAACAATATGCGTTCAACTTACATGTCAAAATCAAAACTGAGTGCTTGAAGTTCAACAAATCGAACAAATTTGCGGTACGAGAAGTACGTACACTTGCGAGATGCAATAAATTTAGAGGGAAATGTGAGATACATTGATCGTTTAGCCATTCTTTCTTTCACATATTTTAGAAGCCCACGAGAAATGAATGAAATGAACAAGGCATCATGCCATACGAATTGCAACAAAGAAAGCAATCTTTCCACAATACATGAATTGATCTAAATTGGGGTTTGTTGGCATCATGGGTTTAATCAATAATTCAATCAATACACTCAAATATCTAATAAGCCAACGGTAGTCCTACGTCAACCCTGCGGATGTATTTTAGGCATAACCCACCCATAGTTTTTGACGTAGGATTACGTTTTTCCGAAACATATTTTTATCTTTACTTTGCGATTTGAAAGTTAGTTAATTACCTACTTAAGTATTTGTAAGTAATATGTATTAAAAAAATATTAGTTACACTTTATAATTACTGAATTTCATGTATGGCGGGGAGTGGCGGGGAGGGGAGAGAGGGTTGGTCTATAATTTGTGCTGGATATTTTCGAGGAGAAATCCATTCCTCCTATGATCGTAAATTCTTCTTCTCCAGTTAAACAAAGTGGTATTTGAATCATTCTATTTTCAGATAAAATGCCAAAGAGTTATGTGCTTATTAAGTATTGATTCAAAAACTTATTTCAAAAGCCCAAAAAACTGCTTTGAAAACAGGCCATTGGATGCATTAAAATATGAATATAAGCTGGTTGGCCGTTCGAAAATCCATACAACAGATCTTCGTTTAGAGGTGCCGAAAGCAGATACGGTTTACTGAGTAGCGTCGAACGACAATGAAGTGTCTTTGTCAAGGCAAGCGTTTAAAATCTCTATAATTCAAGAAGAAGATGAAGAAAAAGATAAAGAAGAAGAAGAAGAGAAGGAGGAAGAAATACATTTAGTTGTGATTGCGAAAAGACATGAGAATGATCTCGCTAGCTCGCCAAGCACTATGCTCTTCTCTTCCAATCCCATTTCTTTTCTGCCGCCAGACTGAACGAAGCTTTTTTTGATAAGCAACAGTTCTATTATCGAATGCTCACGAATGCCGCTATCGACCGATGATTCCAACTGTCGGGTGTTGGGGTAGTATTTGCGCTGGGTATTTCCGAGGAAGAATCGATTCCTCATTTGAGCGTCAATAATTATTTTCGGCTAAACGAAGTGGTATGATAATCACTTTATTCGAAAAATGAAATGTCTAAAAGATATATGTGTGTTACTTATTGATTACTAAGCCAACGGTAGTGCGGTTATATCGTAGACATAATCATGTTCTAATATACAGCCCCTCATATACAGCCATTCCATGCCAAACCGATATAGTGGTTTTCAGATTTCGGTGGCGAATGGGCGAATGGGCGATTTTGGCGATTTAGAATTCCAGTACTTCTCTAAAACGTATTTAAAAAGGTTCCTGCACCTTTTGTAAATATTTGTGATTTATTTTTTCAAAATTTTAACAGCGTAACAGTTTTAAAGCGATACAAAAAAATATAGTTTAAAATTTAGATATTTTTTAAAATCGAAGCCAGCACTGGTTGAATTTATATTTAACTATGTTCATATATGTTTTTATTGATATTTGTGTTTTTTTTTTCAGAAAATTTCGAGAGCTTCGTACGGAAATATCTAATAAATTTCTAAAAAATATTTGTTTTTCAATTCTATTTTTTATGTTCTAGTAGTTTTTTTTTATTTTTCCAAAATCTATATTATTTTGTATTCATGTGTTCGTAAAAATTATGCCGAACTTAATCACCAGTGCCATGGAGAATATTTTATAGAGTACCAAATCAGGAAATTATTTATTTATTTATTTTTTTTTTATCTTATTTTACTGAATTGTTATATGGATCACCATGAGAGCTATAGTGAAAAACGTAGTCTTCCTTTTTTTTTCGGCCATTCTGAACAGCTTGGGAATGAAAATATAGAAAAAATACTCAAAGTGCATCTTACTATGATGTACCACGACATATCGTCAAATATTGGGTTGGGGGAAAAGAAATGTCGTACATTGTCAATATATGGCAACACTTAAAAATATCTTGTGTTGTACTTATCGCATCGGGTCATACTACACGGCTATTTAAAGACAACAATCTGTGCTACAAGTGTCGTTTTTGACAGTGTTGTTATTGTTCTTTTCAGTATCAAGTTATAGCGCGTCAAAGATGGAGTCCACCAAGCAAGAAATTCGGTGAATGTCAAGCAAGAAAAAATATTTTACGTTTTTACTACCTGCGAGGTAAAACTGCAACGAAGGCGGCCGAAAAAATTCGTGTAGTTTATGGACCCGATACTGTAACGATTCGCACAGCACAGCGTTGGTTTGTTCGATTTCGTTCTGGTGTAGTGGCTGTCGAAGATACACCTCGTACTGGTAGGCCAATCGTCGTGGAAACCGATAAAATCGTTGGAATCTTCCAAGTAGACCAGCATGTGAGCACTCGCTCGGTTGGCCAGGAACTGGGTATAGACCATAAAACCGTTTGGAACCATTTGCATAAGATTGGATTCCAAAAAAAAAATGGATGTACGGTGCCACACGAGTTGACGCAAAAAAATCATTTAGACCGAATCAACGCCTGCGGTGCACTGCTGAAATGGAACGAACTCGACCCATTTTTGAAGAAAGTGGGTGACTGGTGATGAAAAGTGGATCACGTACGACAACCTAAAGCGAAAAAAGTCGTGGTCGAAGCGCGGTGAGCCAACCCAAACCATCACTAAGCCTGGATTGACGGCCAGGAACGTTTTGCTGTGTTTTTGGTGGAATTGGAAGGGAATCATCTACTATGAGCTGCTCAACTATGGCCAGACCCTCAACTCGGTTCTCTACTGTGAGCAGCTTGACCGTTTGAAGCAGACGATGGACCAGAAGCGGCCAGAAATGATCAATAGGAATAGTGTTGTTTTCCACCAGGACAACGCTCGGCCTCATACATCTTTGATGACCCGCCAAAAGCTACGGGAGCTCGGATGGGATGTCCTATTGCACGTGTAGTCCGGACCTGGCTCCAAGTGATTATCATCTCTTCCGGTCCATGCAAAACGCTCTTGGTAATACTAAGTTGGCCTCAAAAGAGGCTTGCGAAAACTGGCTGTCTGAGTTTTTTGCAAATAATGAGGGGGGGCTTTATAAGGGGGGGGATAATGAAGTTGCCTTCTAAATGGCAACAAATTTGCGAACAAAACGGCGCATATTTGACTTAAATTGGATAATTTTAAGTATGGTAAATAAAGCGTCAAATTTCGATCAGAGATACAACATTTGTTTTTCCCCAAACCAATATTTGAGGAACACGATTTCTATTATATTAAATTGGTTATATCTCGAAAAACGTTAGTCCTAGGATAAAACGTTATACATAATTTTTCATGTGGAATCGTTACAATTTCACATAATTTCAAGAAATTTCAAAAATTCATATCTCCATTTTGGTGAGTTTAACACGGCTTTGTTAAATTGAAAGGGCTTTCAAATAAAAAAAAAAGATATCGAAGGAGAGAAGGGCGAGTTCTTATATAGAGAAGTTTCTAGCATTAAATCAATGCAAAATGCAATTTTTTGAAAGAATGATTAATGATTTTGAATACGCTTTTAAAAAAAATTGTAATTGTAATTGGTCATATGATAATGAAAACGTAAAACATACTTTTTTTCATGTCAATGGCAATCACAATGGGCTTGGAAATAAAAATTAGAGAATATACTCAAAGTGCGTTTACTATAACGTACCGCAACAAATTATAAAAAAAAATCTTTCGATTTTTTTTTAATTAGAGTATTTTTTTGGTATTTAAAAATTCTGAATTTTTTATATTTTTGGATCCATTAAAACATAATTTTCATTCTATTTTT
The DNA here is from genome assembly GCF_029784135.1 of Toxorhynchites rutilus septentrionalis. Classification (NCBI taxonomy): domain Eukaryota; kingdom Metazoa; phylum Arthropoda; class Insecta; order Diptera; family Culicidae; genus Toxorhynchites; species Toxorhynchites rutilus. The sequence goes on along the minus strand of NC_073746.1, from coordinate 118,405,949 downwards.
AGCATTTTAGAGCATTGTGTGGTACAATTTTTTGGGCTAGCATCTCTGACCCTATACAATATTCTCTTTAGGGCTAGTGATTAAGTTTGAGCATCTTTTTGCGAATACACGAATACAATACAATTATAGACGGTTATGTTTTTAGATATAAAAGATTAAATATTCAATTCAATTTTTGAGTAAATTATGAATAAATTAAAATCTTATTATTCCTAAATATTGATTTTCCAACAACTTTGTCAAACATCATATTTTAATCAGATATCTGCATTTTGAGTTGCGATTTTTTGAAAGAAATATCAATTATTTTGAATATACCCTTTTGAAAATTAGTTGTAATTTCTTTTTCTTCTTCAATGGCACTAACGTTCCTAGAGGAACTTCGCCGTCTCAACGTAGTATTACTTGCGTCATTTTTATTAGTACTTAGTTGAGATTTCTATGCCAAATAACACGCCTTGAATGCATTCTGAGTGGCAAGCTCTAGAATACGCGTGATCACAGTGCAAGTCGGAGGAAATTTCTTTAACGAAAAATTCCCCCGACCAGAACGGGAATCGAACCCGAACACCCGGCATGTTAGTTATGACGCTAACCACTCGGCCAAGGGAGCACCAGTTGTAATTTATATTGGTCATATGATAATGAATGAACATTGTGATTTTAGGTAGTTTCCATCATAACTACCAATTTTGAATAAACTCGGAGAGGGCCGGATCAGCGGCCAGCTTATTTGGCATGGAATTGCTCTATAGTAGTGATCCACAATTTTCAAACATATTCGTATGTGTTCAATGCCCGATATAATTATCACAGATAATAACTAGGAGAATTTTTATCAGCGAGTATTTTTATCAGTTTTCTTCAATTACAGCCTATGTCAACCTTAAACTATTGATTATAAATGATATCGAAATAAAGACATCTAAGCCAACTTTTATGTTTGACACTGAAAATAGTGGTTGAGGATTTAGATAGCATTACTTCAAACTACTGGATACAAAAAGGTTACCTCTTATCTCTTACAACAACATTAGATATTGTCAAGATAATAATTCGGTACACGTATCACAATATATAAAAGGAATGAAATCCAGGCTATGGAGGATAGTTTATCAACAGCTTACCGCAGGAACCACCAAAGATGTTATTTTTTTTGTTCGTAACATACTTCGCCGCTCTATCACAGGTAGGTTGCGTTTTCAAAACACATTATCTCCAAAATAAATTTTGTTTTTTAGGCTGCAATTCCTCACTTTGAACTCCTTATACCAATACGAGAGGCTCAGGAATTCGAAAGCCCGGGTAGCCTACGTATCGTGAATGGATTCCCGGCAATGCCGGGCCAATTCCCGCATCAGGTTTTCCTGCGTGGATTATTACCCTCTGGAGGAGCTTTGAGTTGTGGAGGTTCGCTTATCTCGGACCAATGGGTGTTAACTGCTGCCCATTGCATCGATGGTGTTGAACGCTTCGATGTTATAATGGGAACGATCGCGCATGCTGCACCGGAACTGAATATAACTTCAATGGCGCATTTCATACATCCGGCATACAATCGATTTAATCTTAACAATGATATAGGTTTGATTCACCTGAAATCCCTAGTGACATTTTCACGTAAGTTTATAGAAATGCTTCAATGCTCTTTGTTTGAACTCATACCAATATCTCCCAACAGAAAATATTCAACCTGTGGATCTACCAACTGCCGATCGCATTGATGAGAGTTTTGTCAATGCAACTGCCACAGTCTCCGGATTTGGTCGAACCAGCGACGCACCCGGAAGTGGTGTATCCCCCACTAAGAATTGGGTAAAGATCCGTACAATCTCGAACGGTGAATGTCAATCGTATTACGGTTCGTCCGTTGTGGTCGACTCGACGATATGTGGTTTCGGGGCCAGCGAAATAAATCAGAGTACCTGTAATGGTGACTCCGGTGGCCCGCTGACTGTTCGAGAACATGGGAAAATGCTTCAAATTGGTGTAGTTTCGTTCGTGTCCAATCGTGGCTGTGCCTCAGGCTTTCCCTCTGGTTACGTGCGGACAACGCACTTCCGCAGTTGGATTCAGGCAATAGCTGGTGTGTAAACAAGTAGACTGCATGAAAATTGTATTGATATTATTGATAAAATATCACCGTGACAATCAAGAATATTTATTTATCTCCTTGATACGATTCCGATTGTGTCGATTGCACAGGTTTATCAAACAATGCAAGTTATTCATTAAGCTCTGAGGGAAGGTAAATTGAAAAAATACCCTCATTTGAAACGCATCTTGTATATCAATGAATAGTTTAGGGAATGGTCCCTGGATATATGATTCTTCCAGTTAGATAGTAAAATCATATTTGGAATTCTACATGCAGTTAAAAATATACCGGGAATTTGTAATGTTAAATCTTCCCACTGAACTTTTTTTTTTTTTGAGTTGGTACTACTATCAGTGGTCTTAATGTTAATTTTGAGTGCAAGCTGTTATCTAGTTTGTTTAAGCGTCATTAAGAACAAGTAATTTTTTTTCGCTTGACAATTTTAAATATGATGTTGTTTATTCGGAATTCCATTCGTAGGACTAAACGGCCGATAAAGAGTTTCCTTAGCATTTTGAAGTATTTGAGAGACAAAATTCGTCGCAAACCGTCAGATTTGTGGAAGATTTGGATTTTGCACCAGCTCATCAATCGATCATTGTGAACGATTTTTTGACCAAAAATGGCACGAACGTGATTGAATAAGCACCGCACTCTTTGGGATTACATATAAAGCATTTTCTTTATAAACAATAATTTCCGGTATATACATACAGGGTTTTCCAACTTTAAATTCCGAAAGTAAATTGAAATAAAACACACTTAGAATTCGAATTTCGATGAAACTTTTATTTCAAATTAAATTAAATGGCATAAACCACCATTATGTGTGAAATACAACATCATTCAAATGTCCACCTAGGGCTTCCTCGCATACCTTGATCCGGAACAGGTAATTTTCGATGACTTTTCGGCACATATGGGGCGGTATCTCGGTCATAACTTCACGAATGTTGTCTTTTTGTTGTTCAAGAGTTTGCGGAGAGTTGGCATAGACACGGTCTTTCGCATAACCCCACAAAAAAAATTCTAGCGGGTTCAAATCGCATGATCTGGACGGCCAATTGGCATCACCAAAACGCGAAATTATGCGTCCCTCAAATTTCGTTCGCAATATGACCATGTTCGGTCGTGTTGTGTGACACGTGGCGCCGTCCTGCTGAAACCACATGTCATCCGTATCCATGATGACTCCACCAGACCATAATGCGCACCAAACAGTGACTTTTGGCGGATGCAATGGCCTCTCAACAATCACGTGTGGATTTTCTGAGCCCCATATACGGAAATTTTGGGTGTTCACATAGCCACCGAGCTCGAAATGTGCCTCATCGCTGAAGAAAATTTGATGCGAAAATTCAGCATTTTGCTGCTGTTGCTCGTTCACCCAATCGACGTATACCCGACGCATTCCATGGTCATCACGCTCTAATTTTTGTACCAGTTGGACTTTATATGGATGTAGGTGCAAGTCCAAATGCGAAATTCGCCACAATGATGTGTTTGACAAGCCCAAATGCTGAGCACGCCGTGGAATCGAAACATTCGGCGACTTTGACAACCCCTTCTCGCTGATTGTCAGCCGCAGCAGTACCTTCTTGGGGAACTTTGTGTGTGGAATAAACTTCACTTCGGAGCTCACTTTCTTCGTGGGGGAAGTGAAATACGAAGTGCCCTGCCAGTCGTTGCCATCCAGGGTGAGATAGGTCACATCGTCCATCACCTCCGCCACGTCGGGATTCGCCAGGACAATCGATTTGACCATCTTATTCAGCCAATGCCGTTGCGTAATTGCCTGCAGCTCCGAGACCAGCGGACGGGACTTCCGCTTCCTGACATGCATGTTCATGTTCGCCAGGTACTTTTTCACTATTTGGCCGGTTGCACCGACCTCCCGGCCAAGCGCACGCAGTGATTTAGCCTCTTTTCCCTCGATCTTCCACTTCAGCATCCTTTGGAGCTTCTTCCCATGTTTAACCCATTTGTTTATTTATTTAGGCTCATTAGCATTGTAGTTGCAACAAAGCCGAATTTCAATCGTGTACATGTTACATGTTCTATGGTTTCTATATATTGTAAATTACACAGTAGCCATTTAGGCATTAGAGTGTTCCTTCTGTTCAACGAATGTGGCTACGAAGATCCCCAGTTAAATGTATGTCCGAGAAAGAAGCTAATTATTTTGTTGTAAATGATGTTGGATCAAGCGGAACCATACCCAAATAACCATAAGTCCATAAAATAATCCGTAGACCCATACAACAATCCTATTGAAATCTGTGCAACCATAAAAGGCTGCCAAAAACGGGGGTTTATGAAATGTATGATTTTTTTGGTTCTATTTCCTGTCAAACACCAACTGGCTATCTTTTCTAGCCACCTCGTTTTTTTTTTCTAAATAAACAGAAACCTTACAATGTGATGTTCCTATGGTATCCCATAAAAACAGTAAAAATATTTATTAATCCCTTAAAAACAATTTATTTTCAGTCAGCACTGCTCTGGCAGACGATTTAATTTTCTTAGTTCTAAGAGGAGGAAAATTTTTTTCTGACTGTTCAAATTCACTCAATTCACCACTGTCATAAATACTGCTCTCATGAAAAGCATAAAACCTCAACTATTGCTGAGGAGTCTAGCTCGTCATTGTTAGTTTGTTCAGGAAAGTTTATGACGAGCTGGACTCGTCATTTCCGTTCAAAGGGTTAAAAGCAATAATTGTAGTATTTTATAAGTTTCATATTTTCTATTTTTTATTTTTTTAGCATTATATCCACCCTATAGGAACATAGAAAGTATAACAAGTACAGGTAGTGATGTGATGATTGACGGATATTGCTTAGTTTCACTTGTTACCTGGACAGTATCTTCTAAATCCTTCCGAAACTGTCCCAAAACGTGCGCAACAAAACTTTATAGTGGATGATTGTCATATATGGTGCGCCACCGTAATCTGCTTAATTGAATTAAAGGGTAAAACGGCCAAAATTCGTCAACTCAAATTTGGTGTATTTTTTATCATGTATAAAAAAAAACCTTAATTTTTTTAGTGTGTATACGGAATATTACCCCCTTTAGGTTTTATCATTTTTTATTCAGTTGTCATTCACTTGTCACTCGGAATTATGATCCTAATATTGGGCTGAACGGAACGGGAAAGCGATCAAAACCTACAAAAACATGACTCAGACAAAGTCCTAATAATCGCCTCTGAACAACTCCTCGAAATTTAGCCGATAAAATAAAGCATCTAAAAGTTTACATTTAGGGATTCATTTCCCAAAGTAAATCAACAGAGATCAGCACAGTTCAGAATCAATCTAACTCTCTGAATGCTCAAACATACCCTGTTTTGGCAATGGAAGCAGAATTGATGCGAAAAAAAAATAACCTCGCACATATCAGCAAACCAATTGAGTCACGTTTTTCTATTCCTTCTTTTCAGTCCCGGCACCCTTAAACAACTGCAGAATCGTCCACAGGGTTTGACGGGGAGGGATGCAGAACGCGCATTCATATGTATATGCAAAGCATTCATCAGTTAGTTAAATTTATGCACTGTCGTTCTGGTCGACAACAAACCACCAATCGGTCACTGCGGCGGTCCGCGGCCATCACCAGATCCCGCGAGAGCACTGAAACTGGAAGTGAATGACTATTTTCGATCACGTGCAGTACACGAGTGATAAAAATCATTAACACTTCGCAAAAACGTCTACTGCGAGAATCAATTCGAACAAATGAACGTTCGATGTACAGAGCTATGGAGAGAAAGATAGGGAAAAAACGCGCACAAATATGGAAATTGATTTGCAATTTCATATTTGTCCGGCACTACGACCAGTTTTAGTTGATTTAGCTTTTGTGGTGTAAAAAAAGTCTGAAACACACTCTCGTCGACAGGAAATGTAGTGGCAAAGCGCACCATCCTATCCAATTGATTTGTAGCCCTGGTGTGTGCAATTAATAATCACGAATCATTTTGCTCGTTAAGCCGCTAGCAAACTAGAAACAAAAAATATGCATTTTTGTTGCCATATCAGAAACGCGCTCAGTCGTGTACCACATTGAAATGAGAGAATTAAATTTATGTGGGGAAAATGTGGACAGTATAATTGGAGCTGTGAAACCGATTTGGCGTACTCACAGCCACCTTTGCAGCATTCTAACAGATGCTGTCCCTTACCTGTTTGAGCGTTAACCTCGCCGTGTACCGCAAATCGCTTCCCTCCCGCCGGAACCAAACGTGCGGTTTGTCGCGTACGATAAACACTATGTCCGCAGGTATCTTTCCTTTCGTCTGATCGCCTTCCTTCTGGAAGGTGACCTTGGTGCCCGACTTCCAGCCCGGCTTGATCGATATACTGACGTATTTGTCCTCCTTCTTCGAGGTGCCATCCGGTTGCAGGACCCTTCGGGAGATTTTCATCTTCTTCACACAGCCGTGGTAGATTTCCTCGAGCGTCGCGTACAGGTCGTGCTCGATCGGGGGATCCTGCACCTTTTCCTTCTTGAGCGGCGAGTGCACGTTGAATGAATGTGATCTGCCGGTGGGAATGGAAATTAGTACAATTGTAATCAGATCAATTTAACTTTATATCAAGTGTTTAATTTTATATCGACGCTATCACAATTGAATGGCCTTTACTCGTCCCTATTAAAGTCATGAACACACTACTCAAGAGAAAGAATAGTTACTTTTGTCCCGAGAATATTTGGCAAACAACCGCTGACTTCGTTAAACTCTGTTTTTGTTGTCTCTTCTATCAAGTTCGTTTTCTCGATAAATTAGCCATGAAACTCCTGATCTGGAGTGGATCCAAACAAATGTATTTGAACAAACACAGTCTTCCGTCATTTGAAGTGCACGAAGGACAAGTGAAGTAACGATTTTCGTAATATGATACACGCTATTCAAAGAAAAATTCGCGATTTCGTCAAAACTACATTGTAATTATTTTTGTAATATTTTTAACAAAACACAATTAATGATAGATTAAGTCCAATTTTTAATTCATGATAGTAACTGAATCTGAAAAATCAAAACATTCTCTGTTTTTTGAGTCACTGCGTAAGCTTTGTGAGGCTGATCATCTAGTCCGGCCAAATTTGCAAGTTTACACACAAAATGTAACCAATGTTCATATTAGTGAACTGCATTGAGGAATTGAATAACTAGTACCCAAAACTATTTTTCAATAGACGAATTTCATGACAATTCGTCTTAGGAGTTGGCAGCACCATCTCAGATAGCAGTGCAACGTGGAGTAAAGAAGTTGGCCATTTGAGCAACTTTGCATACTTGAAATATTTGGGATATTTTAGAATTAGACAACTTTTTGAGAAAAGTTTTTTTCTTAATTTTTCACAAAAAAATTAAAAATTCGAAAACTATAATACCTACAACATTTTGGTTAGTGAAATGTAGGAAATTATTTAAATGTTCATAAAAAAAATAAAAACAATTTATCAAACAAAGAAAAAAATAATGCTGAAAAAACATATTTTACAATCTGAAATTCATTCTTTTTCAAACACGTTTTTTTTTAATTCTCAAAATATATATATATGAATAGCACTTACAATTTTCAACAAGTTTCAACAAGGGATAAAGTTTTCCTAACAACAACCTTTACATGTTTTCTTTGAAAAAAATACAACTAATTTTGTTTGAAGACAAGATAGCGATGTAGCAATTTTTCAAAGAAAACATGAAAAAATTGTTGTTAAAAAACCTTTTCCTTGTAGTAGTGTACTTCTTCCGATGTATGGGTCACATGTTGATAGTAATATGGACTATTCATATAATTCTAGTTCAGAATTTAAAAAAAAATGTTTCTGAGAAAAGTCGTTTCAATTTTCAAAATAATGTTGTTTCAATTAAATCTGGTTTTTTAAATTTTTTTTGATATTTTTGATTGAAACTTAAATAATTTTCTTCAACCAGCATCTGATGCTGCCCAAATATGCATGGTTGACCGTTCACATAGAGGTATAGAGCAAGATTATTCTATATAAATTGTTCACAGTAATGATTATTAATCTAAAAACGAGAAAAAGGCGTTTTACATCACTGAGTAGTGATGGTGGTTACGTTAATCATGCATATTTGGATAGTATATAAAACTTATATATATATATATATATATATATATATATATATATATATATATATATATATATATAACCTAGACTGCCCAAATATACAAGATCGGCGTAACCAGGTTTTGAGTCAAGATTTTTCGAAAAAAAAATTTAAAAAAAATCTCGCTCAAAAGCTATAAGAACTACGAAATTTTGGATAGAAAATGAAACGTAGGAAAGTATTTATACTTTCATTTAAATATATCAAACAAATTGAAAAACAGAATTTAATTGAAAAAAAATATTTAGAAAATTTATCCAATTTTGAATGTTCCTTTATTCTCAAAAATATGTTTTTTTTTTCAATTTTGAAAAGATATAGGTTAAATGATCTTGGTTTGTCCGATTTGGGGTGTTTTTACGCAACTAGTAAATGCAAATCGATTTTTCTTCATGAAAATCACATATAATTGATAAGAGTTTGGGTTTGTTGAAAAGCCCCAAGTCTCTAATTGCTAATACTACCATAAGGCGTTGAAATTATTCAATTTTTGTTGTTTTTTAACGATTTTTCTCAAAGAGGAATTATGATCATGGTTTGACCACCTCTGATCATGGTTTGTCCAAAAATTGATCATGGTTTGTCCGGCTTTAGAAATCAGCATTTTTGAATGAAAACATTCGAATTCTCAAGTAGATGTTGCATTTATCATTGCTTGAGTTTACTGTCATCATATTGATCCATTCATAATTTAGGCTTTGTTCAGAATATTGTATTTTCTCGGGTATTTTAAAAGTGTTCACCTCAACACACACAACACAGAGAAACTTAATTTCTGCTATACTCGAAGGACACAATAAATAAACTTGGCGCGCTGCAAGCGGTTGCCATAGAAATCATGTGGACAAAAGAACATTAGTGAATTGGACAACTCATGATCAGAATTGAGTTCAACAAAATGCGTTGATTTACCGGTTTAGCTATGTAAATCTGATACAAATGGTGTGCAAGCATGATGTTTACAATATTTGTAAGTGTTATAATCCAGAAAAAGTTCTGGATACGTGCAAAATAATCATCTGGTGATCGATTAAAAGTTAGCTCGAATGAGGGGCATATTGACACCAATAGATGGTGTATTTCATAATCCTTTAAAACATGTGGTTCCGTAAAAAAATACTATAAAACTACTGTAAATCAGGAAAAAGACAATTTTATCTATATGTTTTGAAACATTCGAATACCTGATTTGACAAAGGTGTGCCGAATTAGAGCATTCAAAAAAGTGGACAAACCATGATCATATTTTCGACTGGACAAACCAAAATCATTTACCTTACATGAAAAGCCAATAAAATTACCAACAAGCCATCCTTATCACTGCTAAACGGAAAGCAACATTTTTTCCATGTTTTATTTTTCAAATACAACTAATGTTGAACTCGTAACATGATAATGTGTAAATTATCGCGATTGACATGTTCCGTGAACTTTTTTATATTTAGGAACATGATAAGAATATGTAAGCTGACCAAATAGTTCAGGATTAAAAACGGGACACGTAAGCCAAAAATGAAATTAGGAAATATTGCAATATAAGATCCGTCTGTTTTTAACTGAGTATAAATAAATCAGTTTTTTTCTCTATTATAGTGGCTTTCAGCACATTTCGGCTGGTTCGTCACTTTTGCTTCCATTTTTGGATGAATGTCGGAAGTGAGAATTGTACTCGTGATCTTTGCATGAGAAGTATGGATGTTACCACTACGCCAGATCGCCTCCACAACAAAATAAATCAGAATAAAAAATAAATAACATGAAAAAATAAATATTTTGTGAGTTTAGGGATGTGTTCAGAGTTATTGGTAACTTTTTTTTTATCGATCGTTTGTGATGTCGAACATTGTTTCCGGGTAAAAATTGGCGTTAAATTGCAACGTACTTAAGCCGAATGTTTTTGGCAACCGCGTATGCTTTATTGAAAATTTCGTCGAGAGGGGTCTAAGTGCTTTCGAGGGTACTTTGCGCTCTAAAGGTATTTTGTACAAAGCTGAAGGGTTTCAGAAGAAAAGGTTATTGTTTATGGGTTAAAAGTGGCCTCAAAGTGCATCTTGAAATACGAGCCAATGAAGATATTATCCAGTGGTGGTGGTCCCGCCTCCTTCCCCTACAAAGGTTTGAACAAGACGAGTTATCTAAAAGATACTAAAAGGTCCCGACGAGGCCCTTGCAGCCAAGTAGTCCACCAGAGCACAAGTCCAACCGCCAGCCTTGTTTTGGATTGACTATGAGTATCCTCATGCGTGCTCCCGTGGCCGAGTGGTTAGCGTCACAACTAACATGCCGGGTGTTCGGGTTCGATTCCCGTTCTGGTCGGGGGAATTTTTCGTCAAAGAAATTGCCTCCGTCTTGCACTGTGGTCACGCGTATTCTAGAGCTTGCCACTCAGAATGCATTCAAGGCGTGTTATTTGGCATAGAAATCTCAACTAAGTACTAATAAAAATGACGCAAGTAATACTACGTTGAGACGGCGAAGTTCCTCTAGGAACCTTAGTGCCATTGAAGAAGAAGAAGAAGAAGAAGATGAGTATCCTCATTCAGAGAAATCCAGAAAATTTCCTTTACGAAAAATTTCTAGACCGGCACTTAAAAAAAAAATTATATTTTAATATATTATATCTATGACGCGCGCGACGTTCAAACTTTTGTAGACTACTTTCAAGTGAAAACTGAAGATGAAAGTTTGTTCCGCAACGCTTGTCCCCGCCAGCAATTGGCATTCACTCTCAGTTACTCACCTAAATGCCCCTCCCAGCCCGTGTCGGTTCCCCAGCCCGCCGAAAGACGTGAAAAATTCATCATCGTTGAACAGGCTGTCACTGAACATATTGTCATTATGCATATCGAAGAAGGACGCGAACGGATTGCTGGAGCCGAAGAACTGCGCAAACGTCGCCCGCGGATCGCCGTGGAACTCATATGTGAAGTTTTGTGACGAATTCGTGGTACCATTTGATGCCCCTATAACAAAAAAAAAACAAAAATACTTATCAGCAATCAATACAATTGGAAGTGAACGATGGTCAAAACTCACTTCCTTTCAGTCCATCCTCGCCGTACTTGTCATACAGCTCACGCTTTTTCTTATCCGACAGCACCTCGTACGCCTCGGCTACCTCTTTGAATTTCTCCTCCGCGCCGGGACTTTTGTTCTTGTCCGGGTGGTATTTGAGCGCCAGCTTCCGGTAGGCCTTCTTGATGTCCTCATCCGTTGACCCTTTCGGTATGCCGAGGATTTTGTAGAAGTCCTTCCCCATGGCACCTATTTTGGCGGTTTCACTACACTACGTGGGACAGCACAAGAAGTGGGGACGTACGAGACGCAGTGTTACGCCACCTCCGGATCAGACGGATGAGAAATGCACGGCCACTGGCACTGGCACGACGTGCTCTAGAAGAGGAAATAAAAATAAAATATATAAGAATACTTATTTCGATCAATGTTCATCCAAACAAGATTTTGGTATATTTGCAATAGATTACACAAGCGATTTGACCAAAGTCATAGATAATCTTCGAAACTTTTAAGATTGATAATATAGTCAATGAGCAGTGTTGCCACATGTACAGATTTATCTGGAATATCCGGTACAGAGCCCAGATTTTCGTCAAAAAGTACAGACCGGTACAGATTTTTTTCCATTTTTGAAATTACATTAACATTCAAACAAAGCAACAGTGAAGTACATGACGACTTTTACGCTGCAGTATCGCTTGGTGCTATCGCAAAACAATGGACTGCGAAAGGCAGATCATTTCAAAGGATATTTGTCGCAGTCTTTTTTTTTTCGTGGAGCTGATCAAACAAATGAGAAAAAGATTCGATTTTGATGATTCGACGCTCAAGTCTACGGCAATGTTAAATCCCAGAAAATTTTCCAATTTGACTAGTATTAACGTTGCGGTAGAAGCGTTTCCAGGATTCTACAATGGGAATGTACAAGATGTGGAGAATTAATTCTGTAGCTTAAAAATAAAATTACTCCGCAAGGAAATCACAATTTCAGAAAACGAGCAGGTGCAGGGTTGGTGGACAAAAATTGGATGCCTAAAAATTTATGATTCGCTCGCCTATTCGGCGCTTCGATACCTTGTTCGTAACGTTCTCACTATGCCTCACTCCTCGGAAACTGTTGAGCGGTTTTTTTTTCTGAATATAATCACAACAAAAATAAGCTTTGAAATCGGCTTAGCAACGATACGATGAACGCTATTTTGAGATAGAAGGATTTGCTCAAACATCGTGGTGGCAGCTCGCAAATTTAAGAAAAAAACAGTATGCATACTAAATTCCGAAAAACTGTGTTTAGGCATCATCAAACACACGAATGACTTGCAAATGTACATGTAGTATTTGTAGTAAATAAATGAGATTTTTTTTATTGCTAACAAATTATTTTTTCTCTACCACGAATATTTTCGATGGTACAAATTTTTGGAAAAAAAAGTACAGATGAGAATAATTTTTTTTAACCCATCTGCTACAGATTTGAATGTGGCAACACTGGTTATGGGTACTAACGGACATTTATCAGAAGCTAATTTTGGGGATAATGGCGATGATATCACCTTATCACATTAAGTTGGTTGATATAATTGATTATATATAGGATTCCATTCGGCCAATACGAGAAGGATCTGCAATATTTGAAGCGCAGCATTTGCCATCCATCGTTTGAATAGTAAAACAAAAGTAAATTACAACACATACCAAGCCATTCTGCATATGAAACAATGTTAAATGATGATTTTCTAACCATTTCAGCGTAGAAAATTACTTTAAACCGGGAAATTTGAACAAAAATTCAGATATTTCTAAAAAAATCAAACGAATTTCAAACCAAGTCATCATTTTACCCGCTGCGCCATCTGGTTATAAATCTAACTTACATTCGTCAATTGAATAGAGAGGACTTCTAACAACAGTAAGTTAAATCTAATTGGACATACCTGTAATGCGACACGTTTAATTGGACATTTTTACCTCTAATCGTACATTTTTGGTAAACATCGAATTCGGGGCCCAAATTATAGCCACCACCAGACGTCGACACTGTACCACCGCCAACGCGAATGTCCAATTAGAAGTCAAAATTGCCTCTAATGCGACACTGAGTGGTGCCTCGGTATCGGATATTTTTTAATAATTAAATAATTAAATGATTACTGTGAGCATACTAGGCGTGTGTAAAACGAATAGATTTCATATTCCTGTAGTTTGCAGACAATAATACGACGGGATTCGAAATACTGTTTTGAATCATATTTCGGACGCTTAAGGCATATGATACAGAAAACAGATCTAAACTTTATGCACAGGTATGGTTTGGTTGATATTTTTAATAAATTAGTTGAATGTGCCTTTAAGCTTTCTACTTCGGCACCTATTTGATTGAGTACATAAAAAAATCATCGAACAAAATGCTTTTCAAATGAAGCGAATAAAAATCAAACTTCGGACACTAAATCAAATTTCGGACAGATTAAATTCAAATTTCGGACACATTATTTTGTAATTTTTGGACGAAAATTACATTACACTTGATTATATTTTATAGCTAACAGCGAAACACTTACCAAGCAATGCAGTAAACTGTTCACAATGATAAGAACTGATGAAACACGGGAGAAATTTAAATATTTATGAACGGGTAAATTCTACGTGCTCACGCTAAGGAAACGTCAAACACAAACGATAATGAGTAGTGTTGTCAGGTTTTTACCGATTATGTTATAATTCAAATGTAGTTCTCATATGAAATGATAGTGAAACTAAGGGATTACTTGAAAGAAGCAATTGTGATATTAATTTTATAATTATATCATCAGTGCATTTAAAATTTCAAGATATTAGAACAAAGTGTCCGAAATATGATTCAGAACGGTATAGAGGCAAAAAAGGTAAAATAAGCGCGGGCGAAATTTTCCACTTGATTTTCTCGGAAACCAGCTGTTGGGCAATAATGATTGTTAATGAGAACATCGTAATATCTAAGTTTGACAATTGTAACATGCTTAAAATATATAAATAATTCTCTCGAAGCGGTTTCCTATGTAATTCTCTGCATTATTCCTGTTATGTTTTATTTTGGTCAAATCCGATTCGATGTCGATAGCTGTAAGTCAGATTCGTTAACCCTTTGCCATATCATTTAAATTCAAACAGCAAAGCGAGTCGTTTCCCTATTATGATATGCGTGCGTACCTAAATTGTGCCAGTGAATGAGATAAGTTTTGAGCCTTGCCTTGCCTTTTTGAGCAAACTTGTACGCTTCACTTGTTTGGATTCCACGAATGAGATCGTTTCCTTCGGTGTGGATGAGACGAAGGGGAACCATTAGTATACCTTGTTAGATTCTTGGCAGATCAAGGATTTACCATCAAGTGTAGAAAACAAGGGTTATTTCGTGATCCATCCGTAACAGACGGAACACGAAACATGGGAAAACTCCTTAATATGTTAAAAGTACGTTTATCTACGTGAAAATTCATTACAACTTTCCATTTAAAATGCCCCAACGTGAATTAAATGAATAAACATTGAGGACGATGTTGCGAGATCTTTTTTTCTCTCCCTCCGAAAACTTACGAAAAGGATGATAGATCTACAGACCTTTGACAGATTCTATATTTATTTTAATTACAAACATCAACAGGCTTAACATCATTGCCCTAATCAAAACTAATTCCAATAATAATGAATAATGAAATATTAAACTTAGAAATACTTAAGAACAACAGAATAGAGCGCTTTGAGGGACGAACGAGAGAGGTGAAATCAAAACACGAACTATAAATATTGAACACACGACACATACTGTTTCTGGGTTCATTGTAGCCGTAATTTGTTCAAGATGGTGGAAGGTATAAATAGTTTCAGGTACACAAGTTGTGACGGCTATTGTTGAAGGTTATTACGTAGAGTAATTCGGGGCAATCAATATTTGATAAAATAATATCAAATACAAAAAGCGCCTTGGCAACATTCCTTCGAGATCCCAATGAATCCAATCCTTTGGGGTCGGGGAAGGTTTTCGTGATAGTTTGAGACCCCTCCCCCTCTCTAAGGGGGGGCTGCAATACAAATTAAATACAAATTTCTACATTACTCGGGAATTAATCAAGCAAATGAAACGAAATTCGGCATGTGGAGGTTTTAGGGTGCAATAAATGATTCAATGGTGATTAGACTCTGCACCCCCTTCTCAAAGGGGCTGCCATAAAAATGAAACACAAATTTGGGCATTACTCGAGAATTAATCAAGCAAATGAAACCAAATTAAGCACATTGAGGTTTTAGGGTGCACTAAAAGTTTTTACGGTGATTATATACTCCTCTCCCCTCTCTTAGGAGGGGATGCCATACAAATTAAACACAAATTTCTACATTACTCGGAAATTAATCAAGCAAATGAAACCAAAATAAACACATTGAGGTTTTAGGGTGCAATAAACATTTTTACGGTGGTTAGACACTCCACGTCTTTCTCTAAGGGGGAGCTGCCATATAAATGAAAGACAAATTTCTGCATAATCCGAAAACTGATCAAGCAAATGGAGCCAAATTTGTCATGCGAATGGTTTAGGAGACACGAAACGTTTCCATGGTGAATAGACGACACTCCTCTCCTAACTCTGAGGGGAGGGAGGAGGTGGCTGTCATACAAATGACGCATGCATTTCTGCATTATTCAAGAACTAATAAAGCAAACTGAACCAAATTTGGCATGTGAAGGTTTTAGGGGGAAGAAACATTTCTAAAGTGGTTCAACACTCCTCCCACCTTTCTGAGGCGGGGGGATATTTCTATGATGGTATGACACCCCTCTCTCCTCTGGAATGGAGAAAGGGTCCCATAAAAATGTTACTCATATTTCAACCAAAAATATTCCAACCAAACTTGACAATTGAAATTTTTCGGAAAACTCTGAAGAAAAAAGGGAAAATTCGGAAAATTAAATTCCCATATGTTCTACAATTACATAGTGACAAGCGCTGTTGATCCATTTGATGTTTGCGCTAGCGAAATTGATCTTTGTTCGAAACTGGAAATGAATTTTAATGTGATGAAACGCACGCATATCTTCTTCTATATATACCAATCAAAAAATATCGCCGAATGTATGTGATAAGAGCAGAACTCGAGAAAGGAATTGTCCGATTTAGGGCTGTCTTTATTTTATCATATTTTCTGTATAACACATTTATTCCATGTAACGGAGAAACATTTTATTTGCAAGAGGTTGAAAAATCTTGAACGAGAATTGTGTCTGAAAATGATCTGATATTATAATAATCAATTTTGTTAGAAATACTAGGAATTTTATAGTAAAAGGTACATTCAACGGGATCGATTATAAGATCAATCAATGAACAGTTCTGCGATTAGACCCATAAACTTGCTCATAGTAAGAAAACGTGAATGTTTAAAGGCATTGATAACAAAAAACAAATATTGGGTGGGACGAAGTTTGCCGGGTCAGCTAGTCCTTAAATATAAAGGAGGGATTTCTCCATGTACGAGTAAAATATCATCACAGCTGAAGGGCTGATCAAATCTGCGTCGTCTATACAGCGTTGAGTTTGTTTTCACCCAAATTGGAACAATAGAATACTTTGAAAAATATTTGAGATGATTAGAAAAACTCCCCAAAATTGACTCTGCATTAGGGTGGCAGAGAAAATGATCATGTCAAATTTCAAAAACCGATCATTTACATCTTGTTTATTGGCCTAAAAAAAAAGACCTGTGCAAAGTTTCAGCTCAATCGAACATGATTTAGGGGTGCCTCAAAGTGCTCAAAGTTTTGATTTTTTGCTCCTCGAAAATCTTCCAAGGAAATTTGGAAAATCGAAATTTTGTTTTCGATGCCAAATGACTTAAAAATGCATGAAACGTCGAGATTTGGTGTCATCTCGAAAAAAAAATTTTGGCCGAAAATCGACCTTTTGGGACCTTTGAGACCTGAGTGGTCAACAAATCGAAACTTTGATTGCTTTGAGGCAATCATGTCCGATTGAGCTGAAACTTTGCAGAGGTCTTTTTTTTTGGGCCTATAAACAAAATGTATATGGTTCCGATTATAGTATATACCGATTTTCCAAATTTCCTTCACCACAAGTACTACTCGTCACTGGACAAATTTCTAAAATTAGAAATGTGATAGGCGTCGTGTTCCATCAAGGCAGCAACAAACTTCCTGTCTCATTGATAACAAATTATTTTGAAGTCTGGGTATACCATCCGCCGATATTACACCTTTAGATTACAACAGGCACGGGTCCCTGCCAAATTCTCTCAAGATCAAAAGCCTGGGTTCTATGGACAATATAAAAATACCTTCAACAATTTTCGACGAGAAAACGAACATATTCTGAGAGAATAGATTTTTTAAAGCTGTGCAAATTTAGCGTAGCAAATCTATGCAACTTAAATTGAATAAATATATTTCCTATGAAACTGACGCTTTAATTACCCAAACATATTCACAAATTTTCCGAACAACTCAATATGAACTATCCTGAATTCTTCCTGATTTTCTTTTTCATTCTACCTGATTTTTCAAAATTATGGTTAGCAACCCAGCCCATGGTACTAGAAAACATCAATCTACAAGTCCAACCTCGAACCCTACGAAAGCACGCCTTCCTTCGAATATATTTCCGCCATAATAGCAATACACAACTCATCCGTTCAAGATCTACTGTGGTTGTTCAACAAAGCAGCTTCGGGCTTCGACCACCATGATTCACGAAAAAAAATTTCATGGCAAAATTCAATTGTACTGATCAAGAATTTTAACTAATATTATTAGAGCAGTAAAGTGTCTGTTGACATATCGAACAAATCTTCTACCAGTTGTTTTGGAACAGTTTTAGGTATTTTAGTCGGATAGTCTCACATGAATATGATGTAACTTCCCGGTACTATTAATTAATGACCATACGATTGTTTAGTAAAATTTCTTCATGTATCATTGAAATAAAAGCAGGGGAAGGGATCTCATATGATTAAACCACGAAAAACATCAGTAAACGTGAAAAGATAAATAATAATGTGCCGACGTCGTCTGCATCCTATTTAAAAGAGGATCCATTTGTTCAGATTGGCGCGTCAATTATGCCGTCAATGGTGGACGTCATCCGCAACGTTTTCTCACGTCCCTCTTTGGAACATTTCAACACTAGTGAACTCTTCTAAAAGTTTCGTCGAATACATTACGCGTCCCGTTTTGCATCTTATTTTTTGAGGAAGAAAAAAGTTTTTTTGACGTGGGACTACGTCTAACCGGAATATATGGGGGGTAAAATGAAAACATAAACACTGAACATGCAGGAAAAAATGCAAGATTTCGAATGCTTATAACTCGAACGTTTTCTACTGAATCGGAAAGATGTTTGCATCAATTGATAGGGAATATTTCTACGCATCTATCGCAATTAGTAAAGTGTTATTTTCCATTAGGTAAATAATTGAATAACTGTAAAATGTTAAGCGTTATCTAAACGCCCTTACTGCCTCGTTTTGATTGGCCCGCTTTAAGGTTTCCCCAACACAGACTTCAAAACCAAGCAGCCTTGGGGAAATCGGAATTCCAAATACATGAAAGTAGGGGGACTTTTGTTCTCTCCGAAATGTGTTCCCTAACACAGACTTCAAAACCAAGCAGCATTGGCGAAACCGACATTGCAAATACATGAAAGTAGGGGGAGCTTTTGTTCCAACTGAAATGTGTTTCCTTAACACAGACTTCAAATCCAAGGAGCTTGGGAAAATTTGCATTGCGAATTCATGCATTCGGGTGCATTTTTGTTCCGACTGAAATTTGTTTCCCTAACACAGACTTCAAATCCATGGAGCGAGGGAAAATTGGCATTGCAAATACATGCAAGTCGAGGGCATTTTTGTTCCGACTAAAATATGTTCCCTTAACACAGGCTTAAAAACCAAGGTGTCTAGGAAAATTGGGATTTCAAATTCATGCAGGTCGGGAGTATTTTTGTTCCGACTGAAATCTGATTACCTATAAAGACTTCTAAACCAAGGTGTCTGGGGAAATCGGTATTGAAAATACATGCAAACTGCGAGTACTTTTGTACTCGCTCACCTTTGTACAGACTAGAATGCGTTTCCCTAACACGGTCTTCTAAACTTAGGTACCTGGTAAGATCGTGCAGACGACACTAGAGACATTGCATTTGTTCAAATTTTTTCTCACAACATTGTTTTATTCAATCAAAAATTTAATCAATACAAACAAATGATTACTAAGCTAAGGTAGTCCCACGACAACCTTGCGGTAATATCATAGCTATAACTCACCCTTTTTTTTTTTTTTTTTGAGGAAAAAAAAGGTGATTCTTTCATCATACTTTCCCACCCAAAAGCAAGACACATTTAATGGATAACACGTGAACTGTTTTTTATTCTTTATTCGGTAGGTTTTCAACGACCTAGGATGGTTCATCTCTGTACACGTGAACTGTGAACATTGAACAAAATACAAAGAATTGTATGATCGATGTTGCACAGCTGGAGAAATTTAAAAATGTGCCATCTCTTTCATCTAGTCTATCTGAAAATATCAAAACAATGCGTAAATTTCCTCCCGTATTCATGACTAATCGTAACACTCTTCCAATAAAAATGCTGATTTTTTGCGAAATGTTCTATGACTTATTTTTCATTATCATTTTTTTCACTCCACTGTAAAAACTACCCTTCGAAAAAAAAAATATTATGATAATATGAGTTTGTCGTTTACTATCAAGATTTAACAGTCTGATGAACTGTCGTCCCAATCATAGAAAACGCCACTTCTACGCCTCCACAAACATTACAGTGCAGAATTAAACGCTTTTGAACCGATTAGAATGAATATCACATGAAGCAAAATAATTATCTCCCGACAACAACAAAACTCCACGACAGCTCGAACCGTGCGAGATCTGTTATTATTAATGCAGAAATATTTATAGCATAAATGTTTGTTTTAATTATAGAATGCTTCCGTAAGAGGTTCCTCCTTTCGGAAACACACAAATGCTAATGTGCAAAATATAATCACCTTCCCGAAAGGAGGGAGTGAAGAAGGCAAAAACCAAAAAGCCCCGCAGGCACACGATTGAAACGAAGATGGATGTGGGATGCAAGAATTTCCACTTCACACGTTTTTCACGAAAGTTTTTCTTTTTACCGCCGCCTCTCGTCGAGTATCACTTTTACGTATCGCTAGTGGCTAAGAATGGCTTCTTCGAAAGTTCAAGTTCACTCGGCGGCCGTCTGATGAACTATTTTTACTTTCAACTTTTTTAAATTTTATCTATCATTTTCCACTTGTTTTGCGTATAGAATTTTCACGATTGACTGCTCGTCTGGCGTTAGATGAGATAACTGAAAGTGCGCTCTCTTGGTTTTTCAGGGAAGATGTGTTACAATAACACAACAAAATTTGTACTTCCTCACAATTACACGCGCAGCGGAGAAAAACAAAACTACTCACATTGATGGATCGAATGGAAAACTCTCACGCGGATCACACGCGTTAGCACTGATCAAGACGATCAGTTTCGACCAGTCCAAGACGATTAGCGGTTCACGTGTGAGAGAGAGAAAGGTTCTGGTGATTCGGCGGAAAATTTCCTTTTAAGATGCAATTGAGAGGGTGAGATGACCGAACAGATGGAACGCTGTGATACTTGCGCAAGCGCAACTATTGAAAATGTAAGTGTGTCGTTTTGGTTGAATCGTATGTTTATAAAATAATGAATCATCTTCCGTGCGATTTATATAGGGCCTTCCACCATGTGAACAATTTCTCTTTTTGTTGAGAACTATCGATAACAATTCTAGCAAACCTCCCTGTATGTCACCACTACAGACAGAAACGAAGTTCTCAATCATCTCAAAATCGTGCCCTTCACAGATGAACAGGGTCTCACGTCATTTGAAGCCAAAACAATATCTCAGCCTGTTTCACACTCCCGAGAGATGCTGTCACAAAGTCGAGAACGGTTCGATCAACGCAAGAATATGGATATGATGACGGTGGAGGTCGAAACGCAGCTTGTGTGGTGTGCCCCGCTTCAAGGTGGCACAACATTAAAACCGAACATGAATGATCGAGGGGTCATGAACGCACGCATATTGCAGGCGCACGTGTGGAACGAATTAATATTGAGGTGAGCTATCGAAATATTGTTTTCATAACGCTTGTAGATATTTTCTTTCATGTTTTTCAATGAAGTCAAGTAAATAATGTATATAGCGGTTTCATGTTAAAGAGTGAATCGTAGAGCAAATTTAAAATTTAGCGCAAAACAATAAAGTTTAAAAACTCAAGGGTAGAAGGGTGGATTTTTTCCATTGAATATAATCAATCTTTTCGAAAGTCTCAATGAGCTACTTAACATACTGTATTGAATTATGAAATGCCTCGTATGTTATGGTAGAAATTTAGAATGTTTGTAGATATATGAAGGTCATCTCGAATAAACAGTTTTGAACAAAGTATTTGTAACTTGCTATAAACGATGATAAAAAGCGTTAGTTAACTACATTGTCCTAAAACCGGAACTAAGTCATCATGTACTCTGTTCATGTACTGTTCAGCAGTATAGATTTGTGGCACACAATCGCATAAGAACACGTATTAAGTTTTTGAGATAAGCACCCTTTTGCACCGTGCTTATAACGCTAACGATCGATACACCGTTTATGATTGTGCATTTCCACGCTTTTAAGTTGGTTCAGAAGACAGAAATGAAAGAAAAACAAAAAAAATTATTTCGTTTAGGATACAGCGAAAGTATAGGTCTCGGTATTCCGAAAACCTTTGAGACAAGATTTTCGAAAGATGTTGCATAAAAATTTCATTGTTTTTCTTAGAAAGATCATCTTACTACCTTCCATTTTCCGACAAAAGTTCGAAAATCGGTAAGAGGTTAGGGATAAAAAGGTATTATTAATACAATCATTTTTTCAAGCCACCATAAGGGCCAAATAAAATTATAGAGAGTGATGCCCAACACATGACAATATTTTAGACGTAGGACTACGCAATTAATTCATTCAGTCTACTTATAAATCAGCTCAGATATTATTCTAAGATGGAACGAAATTTTAGGAATCACTCTGTGGACCTTCCGGAACATGAATTTTCACGGCGACGAGAATAGGGCATCTTTGAGACTATTGAAGTTAACCAAAAATACCTGGTTTGGCAAGCTAACTGCGCCTGCGGCTGGAGAATCGGTTATTTTATCGTCACTACAGTCGAAATGTGTCTAAAGATCACAACAACTTGAAGAAGATGCAAGAAACAGTGAAACTATCGTTCGAACGTTGCGTTCTGCGGCGAACAAAATCGACGAAACGAAATTGTACAAAATTCATTGGCGAGTATTCAGCAGAAGGCACGGCTGTTCAGGTGATAAGATATGAAAGTTTTGAAAATTAATTTTAATATTTGAGAAATGTTTTTTAAAAGTACATAAAAATGGTGAATTTTACTAAATTAATTTTTCACATTCATTAATTTTCCAACAACTTCGTCAATCGTCATATTTTAATCAGACATCTGGATTTTGAATTACGATCTTTCGAAAGAGAGGTAAATGATTTTGATTATGCCCTTTTAAAAAATTAGTCGTAATTCAATTTGGTCGTATGATAATGAAAATTGTTATTTTAGGTAGTTTCCATCATAAGTACCACATTTCACAAAAAACATCTGAGAGGGTCGGGTCAACAGCCGACTGATTTGGGGTAGAATTGCTCCATGGTTAATAGCACATGGTCCACTCTGACTGCCTACAAGGTTTTTTTTTTCAGATTAAACGCTCACGCAACAAATTTTCATAACTTCTACAAAAGTGAACCGATTTTGAATTTTGAGAAACGAAAAACGCTTATTTCAAGTCATTTTCGATGTGACCACCCCTTTTTTCAATAACGTGTTTTAAACGGTGAACAAAATTCTTCATGCACAACTCTAACATTACGACTTCGATGCTGTTGAAAATCCGAGTTATTTCTTCTTTAAGTTCCGCCAAATTTTGTGGCTTGTTAACATAGTAACGGTCCTTCACGTACCTCCAGAGGAAGTAATCGACGACGAGAAATGTTGAAATTCTTACCATAAGAGGACAAAGTTTCATGAAGGCTTCGGTTGCTCGAGTAATACGATTCCACTAAAAAACCCGTTCTTGTAAATTGTACATCGTGACACTAACCATCCGATCAGACTGAATGAGTAACCGAATATTATCGTCCCAAGTGGGGAATGCAGTGTTACCAGCAAAAAAAAATTATAAGGAGCTATTCGATTTTTTGTTTTGCGTGAGCATTTAATCCTTAAATGCATGATTTTTTCCTTTTTAAATACAAAGTTTTAAATACACTTTCAAAGTGTTGCGCCAAGCTGTCAAATTTTGACAATAAGGAAAGGGAACATGAAAGTTTGCGTTCAAAAACTAAGATAGATATTTTTAGCATCTATTAAAAGTAAAAAATACTGTGTTTGAATTACTGTTTAGAAATTATGTAAGGAAGAAAACAATGATGTACATATACCTCATCATGCATTTAAGGTTTAATCTGAAAGACCCTGTACTATGAGAGGTTTTCGATGATCATTCATAATAATCTCGATGCTTTTGGAATGCTTTCAATATTAGTTGATAATATTACTATTTGGGGATTGAGAAATCTTAGTTCTTCGAAAAATTCCTACCATAATGGTATGAACCGCATATACATTTGTTCGTAGCAAAAAGAGATGTTAAAATCTTTTTCATAAAACGTGACATACTATCTGCTTTCGGTATACCCATTTTTCATGAAATTAATGCATGTTCAAATGGTAAAGTTCTTTGGTAGGACTTTGGTTGACCATCATAGTAATAAACTTTTTTCTTCAAAAGCTCAAGGGCATCAAATTCAAATTTGAATATTCAAGGGTTTTTTTTCTCTAAGTAAATTAATTTTAAATTTCAAAATATAATTAATTCTCCTTGGAATCGGAACGAGCGGCTAAAGAATTGAGAAACGGTATTTTTGTTTCAGCCATTCCTCAACACAGAGTACCGTTCCGAATCATATTTCGGACGCTTAAGGCATATAATGCAGAAAACAGATCTCAACTTTATGCACAGGTATTATTTGGTTGATATTTTGAATAAATTAGTTCGATATGCTTTTAAGCTTTCTACTTTGCGAATAGGTATTCGATTGAAACATAAAAAAATCATCGAATAAAATGCTTTTCAAATGAAGCGATTAAGAATCAAACTTCGGACACTATTCATAAAAAAATCAAATTTCGGACAGATTGAATTCAAATTTCGGACACTTTATTTTTTAATTTTTTGAACGAAAATTACATTACACTTGATTATATTTTATACTCAACTGCGAAACACTTACTAAGCAATCACAGTAGCCTGATAACGATGATGAAAACTGATGAAACATGAGAGAAATTTAAATATTGATGAAGGGGTAAATTCTACATGTTCACGCTAAGCAAACGTCAAACACAAACGATAATGAGTAGTGCTGTTGAATTTTTTCCTACTATGTAATAATTCAAATGTAATGTGATAGTGGAACCAAGGGATTACTCTGAAGAAGCAATCGTGATATTAATTTTATAGTTATATTATCAGTGCATTAAGAATTTCAAGATATTATAACAAAGTGTCCGGAATATGATTCAGAACGGTACCAACGGTTGTACAGGAATACTCTAAATAAGTCGGATAAGAAAAATTTTGGCCAACTTTGATTTTATACATTTTGAATTCTTCTTGTTCCATTTAACTGATTACATACAGCTTAATTTCTTGGTACCGTCATCCGGGAGCAAATTGATCAAACGTATTACTGAAAACAAACCCAAATTTTCAGAGGTATTATGTAATTTAATTTTAAACTTTTTTAATCTGATATGTTCAATAATCATCTGAAGGTTCTTTTCGTCCATGGATCTCAACGAATCTCTTATTAAATTGCATGAAAATTAACATTTTTCTGAACAGCATTTCCATTTTTCATTATGGTAAAAAAAACATATTTTCAACACATCAAAACAATATTTATAGACGCTAAACATATTAATTCACTTCTAGCCGATACTTGATGAGTTAAATAAGTAATCAAATACTTGTAATTACTATTCAGATCAGATCAGTGTTTAAATCGAGTTATGGAAAGGCATGACGACACTTTTAGGTGTTTAAATCAGGTTTTTGTCACCTCAACCCATGAATTATCATTAAAATGGCCGTAGGTGAAAAAATAATTAATTTTTTATACATTTTTGTGCATATGATACTAGAATATCCTAAAAAACATAGATTGATCAATTTCACCCCGAAGCTACATTTTGAAATTTTCCGCTAAAAATTTTCCAAATTAGCGCTTAAGGATTTTTTTGAACAAAACTTGTCATAACGTGTTGTAGCAGGTTCGGATTTCTTACAAACTTTTCACTAGGTTCGGATAATCGTCTCTTCACTTTGGAATTCAAATCGACAATAATGATTTATTGTGCTCTAGACCTATTACGGAAACTCCTATGCAAGAAGCTATTCAAAAGCTTAATAATAGAATTATTACAAATCAAAGCTTTGCATATATATGGTGCGGTACTAGATTTTAAGTGGGTTCGGACCAAAACATAGTGTGATCTATCATAACGTTTTGTGGACTTAGCACTCGACTTGTCTTAGAAATAATTGGGTATAAATTTAACCAAAAAAATCGGAAATATTCACATTTTTCTGAAATTAGTGATCAATTTGTCCCCGGTTTACGGTACCAACAAAACTATGACCACCAGGCACCGGAGGATATGTCTATCTTCTGCATAAGGCGATGAGCAACACATTTGACCTCCCATCTTTATTTACAGACCCCTTTCGATTTTGACAACACGCCCGAATATTTTGTGTTGCCATAATCAAAAAAATTACATGCCGCGAATATTTTAGTTTTTGCTCTCCTCGGGTACACTATGGCATACACTGAAGAGTCTACTGCTTCGGGGTTAAAGATGGTAAAATATAGAATAACCTTTATGACATGCGCGAATGCTACGAATACTCACAAATTGCCGATGTTTATAATTTCAAAAACTAAGAACCCATAGGGCTTCCAAAGAAGTTAAAATTACTGTTGAATATGCCGCTTCGAAAAATGCATGAACGACGTTTCACGAGTCTATCGTACCAAATATTCGAAAATTTTCCAGTAGAGTGAGAATCGAACAATTGTACGGCCCATCATTTCCAACATCAGCTGATTTCGGATGACGGCTTGATAAAGCTAAAGTTTTTACCGCCAAACGTGGCCCCTTTACTACAGTCCATGGACCAACAGGTCATTCAAATTACCAAAACAAGATACCTAGACAAATTACATCTTGAAATCGCCAATGTATCTGACTTTAAGCAACGGATTAAGAAAATAAACCTTAAAGACGTTAATTTTTGGCTGCATGAAGCATGGATGGATGTCTCCGAACAGTGATTCAACGATTTTGAAAAAAAATATATGCTGTATTGTTTGAACTGCTGCACAAAGACGATGTTCTTTTGCGTATATTCACAAATGGACATCGACACAGTTGAAACAACGGAATACCCCGAGGAAGAATTTGCGTTGATGAATAGTCAGACGCGAAAATTGTCGTTCTTGTACTGAATAAGAAAGACAAAGGCTGCGACGGCATAGAGGAAGGAAGAGAACATTTCTTGGATAAACAAGGGGGAGAAAGGAAATCGGGGTTTTCAAAAAAAATTATGTCAAATGTCTTAAAATTGCATGAAATGTCAAGATCTAGTGTCATCTCGAAAGAAAACGTTTTGTCAAAAATCGGCATTCTGGGACTTAGTTTTTTCGGAGTACGAAACGAAAAGTATGATTTGTTTTGAGCACCAATAAAAATAGTTATCTCGATTTTTCATTCGGATCTTGCTGCGAAATGTTGATTCGCACGATGATATACCCTATGCAAAATATTAGCTCATTCGAACTTCATTTATTAGTGTCGCAGACGTTGAAATTTCAGTTTTTTGAAAAACGAAAGATCACCGAAAATCGGGGTTTAAAGAAAAAGTTGATGCCAAATGTCTTAAAATTGCATTACTAGTCGAGATTTACAGTTATCTCGACGTTTCAAATTTTAACGTCTGCGCCACCAATAAATGAAGTCCGAATGAGCTAATATTTTGCATCATCGTGCAAATCAACATTTCGTAGCAAGTTCCGAATGAACAATCGAGATAACTATTTTTATTGGTACCCAAAACCATACTTTTCGTTTCGTACTTCGAAAAAAGCCCCATGCCGATTTTTGACAAAACATTTTTTTTCGAGATGACACTACATCTCGACGCTTCATGCAATTTTAAGACATTTAACATCAAAATTTTTTTTCGAAGATCCCGATTTCCTTTACTCTCCCCTTGGGTGATTTTTCTATTTTCAAAAATCTCAAACTTTGACCGCTTTGCGCCACTCTCCCTTAAATCCGATTCAACTGAAGTTCGGCATAGGGTGTTTTTTCGAGGTGGTGAGCATTTTGTATAGGGTAACTTTTTGAAATTTTAGGGTCGTTTTTTTCCATACATTCATTGGCACCCTAATGTTCACCTATTGACTACTTTTTGGATTCCATGTTGTTAGAGGTTCAATAATAGAATAGTCACCCGGGAGTATTCGGAACACAACTGGAACAGGTTCGCATCTGGCCTATGGCGACCTAGACACTAGATATGACCACCAATGGGTTAGCTTTTAAATCCCGAGTAATTAAAGGTGTCACATGATGGGCATAGTACGGTTCTAAGTGCAACTTTGATCATGCCCATTATATTACCGGAACATGTTTGAGCCGTATTCTGAACCCGTTGACCGATTCCTGCCATGTATATTGGTAACATGAAGGATCATATTATCTTTCTTTTGTTGAGCTTAAATTGATTGAATGGCGAGAAAACAATATTTGAGAAAAGCCGTTCGTTTTTGGCACATGTGCCAAATATATGAATGTGTATATGAATCAGGGATTCTCAAAGGTGTTTATTTATCAGTTCCCCTAGGGTCGACAAGATACTGTATAAGTTGTGTTACGTGAACCGACTCGTTATAAGAATGACTAATATTTTAGTGGAATGTATTATTTTTGAAACTTGTATTTATAATTGCTAATTTCACTTGATATATTCTGAATTTTATGTCTATTTATTGATGATAAAATGATATCAAGTTTACTCACTTGATCAACCACAAAGTTTAGGGGGTCGATGGTATCTCTTCATTCTAGAAAAGAGGTCTCTTGCCTGGAATAGTTTGAGAGTCCCTGATACAGATAGATAGAAGATGAAGGAGTGTGTTATTTCCACCTTTGAAAAAAGATCAATTTCGTTAGCGCAAATATCGAATGAACTAACAACACTTATCATGATGTAATTCTAAAACATATAGATGGATTTAGATAGTCATCATAGAAATTTTAGAAAAATATAACGATTGCAAAAAAAAAAGGATTTTGTTTTTGTAATTATCAATTATATTCGTTTTTTATAGTTTACATGGTTTCGGTACCAAGGGCGCTATATTTTTTATATTTTTTCTTGAAAGCTGAAGATTTTTAACATAACATATTCAAAAATCAGAGATGTGTTCTTCTCCGTTTTTAAGTTATGAGTTTTAAAAGTTAATATGTTTTTAATCTTCGTTAAAAATTTCAATGCGACTACACTGCGTTTCACAACTATAGAAACCACTCATTTTTTCTGAGTTTCCAGAGATATGTAAGAAGTCGGTTGAATTGAAGTATATAGTGTTGGATATAATAACACATTTATGAGACTGGTCATTGAAATTTTATTGTTGTGTCCAGATGGGAAAAATTAAAAAAACAAAAATTATAGCGTTTCATAACTATAGAACCAGATGAAATAACTCTCACTCCTTTACAAAATTAAGGTCAATTTCACATGAATTACAATAAGACATGTTAAGGAAAACTTCAATTGCATCTTAGGAAACTCATGTTTTCAAAAGTTTAAAAGCAGTTTCTTACAGTTCAATATACTGGTTTTCGAAATAACTGGCCAAATTTTTTTATAAAAATGTGTTTTTCCATATTTTTTCACTGAAAATAGAACAAGCCGAAAAGTAGAACATTTTTATCGGTGCGGGTATAATGGACATGTAGGGGAATCATGTTTGATTTCCGGTTTTTGTCTCCATATTTCAGTTTTGATCAGTATTCATTGTCATAGGATGATTTGAATATTCTAGAAAAGCATGCAGAAGGGTTTCCCATCAACAGAAATTTGAAATTCATAATGCAACTATACAAACAAATCACCTGTCCATTATACCCCCACTGTCCGTCTTACCCGCGGCTCCCCTGATAGTCATTCACTTCATTCGTAGCTCAGTTTTCTTCTGTGAATGAGCGTGGTATGAAGTGTTCAAGAAGGCTTCAAAATGCTGCGTGGAACGTACTTGTCGGATCAGGAAAAAAGGAAGATTTTAGCTTACCTCGAATGTGATTTGGGTATTGAACAGATCTCACCATGTTATTATCAATTTTTTGATTAATCCTGATGGATATGGCTAGAACTAAAAAGGTGGACCCAAGAAAAACTGTCTGGACGAGTTCAACGAAGAATAATGAAAACCATACACAACTCACTGAAGAGTTTGAACCAGATTAAGGCAGAACTATCGCTTGACGTTTCGCGAATAACAATCTACAGAATATTGAAAGGCTGTTCATATATTCAACGACAAAAGTCGAAGCAAGCACCATGCCTTTTGCCCCGCCACAAGGAAGCCCGAATTCGCACGTGACAACATTGGTAGAGATTGGAGTAAAATATGTAGTTGCTTATCTTTTCAATTCAATTTCAATTTGTTAAGCCGGGCTATTCTTTCAGATCATCTTCTCTGATGAGAAGAAGTTCAACTTGAATGGGCCAGATAGTTTTGATTCATACTGCAGAGATATAAGGAACGTGCCAAGTTATTTTACGACACGAAACCTTGGAGGTGAAACTTTGATGGTTTGAGGAGGATTTGAATCGAAAAATAACACATTGAGATATTTCATGTTAAAAAACCTCAGCTTTCAAGAAAAAATATAAAAAAAAATATAGCGTCCTTGGACCCGAAACCATGAGAACAATAAAAAACAAATACAATCAATGATAACTGCAATAATTTCTGCAACTGTGGTATTTTTCCTAAAAATCCCAACTAACTGGCTTCAATTTGATATGTCAATCACCAAAATCGGTTTAGTAGTTCAAAAGTCATGAATTTTTGAAAAAAGGCATTTTTGGATAAAAAGAGGAAAATAGTGGCATGTGGTAATATTAGTGGACAAGAAACGTTTCTAACGTGGTTGAACACTCCTCCCACCTTTCTAAGAGGGGGCTGCCATACGAATGAAATACAAATTTCTGCACAACTCGAGAACTAATCAAGAATATGGAACCAAATTTGGCATATGGAAGTTTTAGGAGTCAATAAATGTTTCTATGGAACAAAACTTCTGCATAACTCGAGAACTAATCAATCAAATGGAGCCAAATTTGGGATTTGAGAGTTTTTGGGTACGAAAAATCCCACCGCTGTCACCACTTGTAGCACTAGTTTCTGCGCACTGCTCACCGCGCCCGAATGGCTCAGTACTTTTTATTAATATCTTTTGTTTACAATCACAATTTCTTATTTACTAACTTAATTTTTCGGGTCGCGCTAGAATCGTACGCACACGTTTCCGTGGTGCTGACTCTGCGCGAACCCCTGTTGTACAATCAAAACCGCTATGTTGAACTTGCCCCCTGGAAATTTGGCGAATAAACAAAACTAAAGTGGGGCCGGTTCGACATAAGCGGGACTTGGAAATTAAATAAGGGCGCTACAGTCTATGATGGTAGACACCGTCCCACCTCTGGAATGGAGACGATGGCCCATAAAAAAATTACACATATTTCAACCAAACATATTCCAACCAAACATGATAATTGAAAATATTCGGAAAACTCTGAAGGAAAATGGGAAAATTCGGAAAATTAAATTCTATTGATTACATAGTGACAAGTGTTGTTAGTCCATTTGAAGTTTGCGCTAACGAAATTGATCTTTGTTTGAAAGTGGAAATGGATTTTAATGTGATAAAACGCACTCCTTTATCTTCTTCTATCTGTAAAAATAAAAATGAAGAAATTGCCCGGGCTGTGTTTATTATATTGTCTTATTCACATTTTCTGTATCAAACATTTATTCCATGTAACGGAGAAACTTGTTATTTGCAAGTGGTTGAAAAATATTCAACGAAAATTGAAAATAATCTGATATCATAAAGACGAGTTTTGGTAGAAGTACTAGCAATTTTATAGTAAAAGGTAATTTTCAAGGGTAGATTAGAAGAACAATCAATGAACAGTTCTGCGATTGGACCCACGTTGCCACATTTTAATCTGTACCAGAGGAGTTAAAAATCTTACTCATCTGTACTTTTTCTTCCAAAAATCTGTACCATCGAAAATATTCGTTGTAGAGAAAAATCCATTTGATAGCATTAAAAATACTCATTTATTTACTACAAATATCACATTTACATTTCATTCGTCATTCGTGTGTTCGATGATGCTTATACATAGTTTTCCTAAATCTGTACCAATTTGTACTTTTTGACCAAAATCTGTTCTCTACCGCACAGAATCTGTATCAAAAATAACGAAAAAAATCTATACCTTTCCAGATGAATCTGTACGTGCGGCAACACTGCCTATGAACGTGCGCTTAGTAAGCAAACGTGAATGTTACGTGAATAACGTGAATAACAAAAAATAAATTTTGAGCGGGACACAGTTTTTCGGGTCAGCTAGTACTACTACAGGGGATCTTCGATATAACGTACACATTTTCAAAGTCAAAAGGAATAATTTTTTGAATATTTATTTTCTGAAAGAACAATAAATTATCTGTGTTTTGATACTAAAGCTTGTTTTGTACCTTAAACAAATCCCGAAATACAACTGTAGTGTGATTTCGAATTCTAAATGAATCAAACTATAATCAATAGTACGTAGGGATGTTATTTCATGGGCCTGTATCTCAAATACACTTCACGGTGGAAACAAAGGCCCTGATTCTCGAATACACTACGAATACACTTCACGGTGGAAACGGTATGAAACGCATTCGCGATGACAACGGTGCGGTGTCGACATCTGGATGCGAGATTAGTTTCCCACTAAATTTATCATTATAATATAAAATTATCTTCAGATTAAATTTTTGTATGAGATTATTATATCACATGAAGAAAACAAAGTTTTCCACTCACATTGAATACCAGTTTGATACGAAGAAGTTAATTTTCATTAATGATTTTTTATTTGAAAAGTGCTCATTCTGCCTGAAAACTCATCATTATCTTCGACACTTCACTAACTCGTAAAACGTAGTTCCATGGCGTGCCGTTTATTTTGTTTCCACCGTGAAGTGTATTCAAGAATCAGGCCCAAAATGAAATGTATTCGCGATGACGACGGTACGGTGTCGACATCTGGATACGAAATTAGTTTCCCAGTAAAACTTATCATTATAATGTCAAATTATCCTCAGATGAAATTTTTGTATGAGATTATAATACCACATGAAGAAAACAAAGTTTTCCATTCACATTGAACACCAGTTTGAAGTTAATTTTCATTAATAATTTTTTATTTTAAAAGTGCTCATTCTGCCTGAAAACTCATTATTATCCTGGACACTTCACTAACTCGTAAAACGTAGTTCAATGGAGTGCCGTTTATTTCGTTTCCACCGTGAAGTGTATTCGAGAATCAGGCCCCATGAGAAAGGTTGGCTTCGATTCCTAGTTGAATTAAATCATTAACGTTACTCCAAACAGTAGCAATGCTTCTATGGGCCTGATTCTCGAATACACTACGAATACACTTCACGGTGGAAACGGTATGAAACGCATTCGCGATGACAACGGTACGGTGTCGACATCTGGATGCGAAATAAGTTTCCCATTAAATTTATCATTATAATATCAAATTATCTTCAGATGAAATTTTTGTATGGGATTATTATACCACATGAAGAAAACAAAGTTTTCCACTCACATTGAATACCAGTTTGATACGAAGAAGATAATTTTCATTAATGATTTTTTATTTGAAAAGTGCTCATTCTGCCTGAAAACTCATCATTATCTTCGACACTTCACTAACTCGTAAAACGTAGTTCAATGGCGTGCCGTTATTGTCGTTTCCACCGTGAAGTGTATTCGAGAATCAGGGCCTATATAACAACGTACAATTTTGAAAGTAAAATGTACGTTATATCGAAGTTACCCTGTATAAAGATTCGTCATGCGCAGGCGGAGTTCACTAACGCCATCTGTTATAAATCTTCTTGAACTTATATGTACACTCTATGGGCCTGATTCTCGAATACACTTCGAGTACACTTTACGGTGAAAACGGAATGAAACGTATCCGCGATGACAACGGTACGGTGTCGACATCTGGATACGAAATTAGTTTCCCACTAAACTTATTATTATAATAACTAATTATCTTCAGATGAAGTTTTTGGATGAGATTATTATATCACATGAAGAAAACAAAGTTTTCCACTCACATTAAATACCAGTTTGATGCGAAGAAGTTAATTTTCATTAATGATTTTTTTATTTGAAAAGTGCTCATTATGCCCGAAAACTCATTATTATCTTCGACACTTCACTAACTCGTAAAACGTAGTTCAATGGCGTGCCGTTTATTTCGTTTCCACCGTGAAGTGTATTCGAGAATCAGGCCCTATATTACTCATCAGGCATTTCCTGTTTGAGTTAGTTGACATCGGAATCTAGACCTGCTGTTAAACTGTACTTACTGCAATCTAAGACACTACATTGTCACAATAAAAAAAAAAGGGGAAAGGCCCTGTAAACCCATTTAGAAAATGAATTATGCATTTGTCTCTTATCAAAATTAGCAGAGTTGTCATATCAAATAAACTCGTCTATAACAGGCCACAACAAAACATTGAGCAACAGCACGTTTACTTTTCTACTTAGTACTGAACTCCATTACTGAAACCTCTATATACATAGGGCCTGATTCTCGAATACACTACGAATACACTTCACGGTGGAAACGGTATGAAACGCATTCGCGATGACAACGGTACGGTGTCGACATCTGGATGCGAGATTAATTTCCTACTAAATTTATCATTATAATATCAAATTATCTTCAGATTAAATTTTTGTATGAGATTATTATATCACATGAAGAAAACAAAGTTTTCCACTCACATTGAATACCAGTTTGATACGAAGAAGTTAATTTTCATTAATGATTTTTTATTTGAAAAGTGCTCATTCTGCCTGAAAACTCATCATTATCTTCGACACTTCACTAACTCGTAAAACGTAGTTCCATGGCGTGCCGTTTATTTCGTTTCCACCGTGAAGTGTATTCGAGAATCAGGCCCATAGAACCTCTTCTCAATCCTCATTCTGTTACTTCTTTTAATGTGGTTTTCAATTAGCTTGATGCCAGAGTTTACCGTAAATGAACCCTGAAAAATAGCATCATTTTCCCTTCCATAAATCTAAATGCCCAGAATCGAACAGGGATAAACTTTCCCGTGCTATGTGCGCTGGTACGATGCCAAAATTAGTGATTTAATAATTTGACCT
Organism: Toxorhynchites rutilus septentrionalis; assembly: GCF_029784135.1. Classification (NCBI taxonomy): domain Eukaryota; kingdom Metazoa; phylum Arthropoda; class Insecta; order Diptera; family Culicidae; genus Toxorhynchites; species Toxorhynchites rutilus. Next base: position 118,370,951 of record NC_073746.1, on the reverse strand, counting down.
GTCTGCAAGTGAGCTGTAATGCACACATACCCACAACCCTAGAATTAGTTCAAAAGCCGGCAATCTCTGAAATGGTTGTACACAATTTCGTTCATTGCGCTCCACCGACCAACTGGACAGGTATATTTAGACACTGGAAAAAACAAAACTTGGCAACCGTCTATGTTTTCCAGAAACATAAATACAGATGGACTCTCCTCGTTGCAATTCTCCAAACTTGCAGTTAATTCTTTTTTTTTGTTTACGATTCAGCTCACTCAAATTGAACAGCACTCAGCTCGACTCTACTCTTGCATGTGTCGTAGAGAGCTTGGAAGAAGAAAAAGTGTCAGCCACTTGTCATAACTTTTTTTCTCTCTCTCTCTCTCTACCAATGCAAACGCGCGAAACCGTGAAAAACGAACGGGAGAAAACGGGAAAAATACAGTACACAAATGCTTTTCTTGTTGGCAATCGTTCCGGCGCCATTTTCTTTCGGAAAATGGAATCCAACAATAACCCACTTTGGAGTACTCCACCCACACTGTTTTGGCATTGTTTTATGCCACTCCACTCGACGCGGCTGTGACATGCCATTTCGTCCCGGCGTTGACGAACGGGAAGTCGCAGAGCTCCGTTTTTAAGGCAAGGAAAATAGGGAGCAAACTTCACGGCATTTCAATTTAAGTGAAAAATGGCACTCAAACAAATCTGTTGTCACTCGTTTTGCTGTCAGTGCAGAGTTGGTGCCCGCCATGGTTCACGTAATCATGGTGTGGCGCTGGAAAAGCTCCGACATTCCGGAAGGGTCGAACTAGAATAGAAGCCCCCGGGCTACAGCTAGAGCCACCGGGATAAGATGAACGGTTCTTGTTAAAAGTATCACTTCTTTATTTTACTTTTCGGAGGTTTTTTTTTGTTTTGTCGAGCCAGCGACTGACGCGACAAGATTTGTTGTCATCAAGGTAGACGAATGAAGACGGTATAACTCAACTAATTAATTGAAATAAAACGGCGACACAATTAAATCACTGTCGTTGATACTACAAAAATTAACCAGATTTTGTTCCGGAAATCAGAATTTCAAACTAATGAAACGATCCGACAAACTTCCCAAAACCTTCCAGCAGAAGAAGGGAGATGCATCTTCAAGGACTCAAGGGAGTGGTTGTAAAAGTGCATAAATTTGTAATCCAGATTATGCGCTTGCAATTTGGCTTAATTTTCTACTCGTCTGAACACTCTGTTAGTGCATTTTCCATTCTTGATTCTCGCTTGGCATCAAGCACCGGCTGCTGAAAATTGCTGCTAAAACTGTAGTGGAGAAAGCATCGCATCTCTGATTATCTCCCAACCGTGGCTAGACCAGAACTCATCATCCTGGGGCTCTGGGGCATAGGGGAACTGGAATGCTCTCAGCCACCACCGCACAACATTCGTTTGACGGTTCCCAACATGGCCGTCCCAACTGACCAAGTAATGCACGATATTCACACCGAAAATCTTTGGTCCAAGGAAATGCATCTCTGTTGGTGGAAAGAATTTGCATTTTTAAATTAAGTTGATTTATTCTGAACGAGTAAAAGCAAACGTTTTTTTGTTTGGTTCGAAATAAAAAAAAAACGAACGAACCACGCATATTTACATTCGAGACCGAGAAAATGGACCACATTCTTCGGTGTGGTTTGCGAAGCCAGACTTGCGGTAAGGCCACAATTTGCCAGTCTTGACTTTGCCGTTTCGTAGTCGGTAGTGTTTGCTATGTTTCTGGGAGGAGAAGTTTTGATAATTAATTTGCGCTGCAACGCAGAGAAAAAAAGCTGCTGCCGAACCGCTAACCCGAGCATGTTTACATTTCGCTTAATGAGTTTGTGTTTTTTGGGAAGATGGGTAGGAGTATGAGAGAGAAGAAAACGGAAAGTAACTGATACCTATCATTAGGGATGGTTCCGGAAAACATCCAGGAAAGAGTGAGTAAACCCGTTCGCTGGATATCAAACAGCTAAAATGCGAAAAAGCGAACTATTGAATGAGGAAGTTTATTTTTAATGGTAACTCTCCCGATTTAAATTGAAGTGTCTCAAATTATTTAGTTTTTAATTTTTTTATACAGTGTGTCAATTAAGTTTTGAACCCATATCTTAGCAACCAGAAGTGAGTAAATAGTTACTGAGAATTTAACCAGTAGTACCATCTGTCAGAAGCTCTTTCATTTTGATTGTCAAATAATGTACAATTTTTTTTTTCGAAAAGTCTTTTGTTCGGTGTTGAAAGATCGACCAGGAACGAAGATCAATTATTCATTAGCGCATTCTGGCCAAACGGCAACTGAAGAATATTATGTCAAAGTTTTGAAGCCAGAATCCGCCGAATTCAAAAATTTGAATCGGGAAAGTTGAGATCTTCTACACTCTGTCCAACTTCTATAAGAACAGCTGATGATCTGTGCCGCTCTGTGTCATTGTAAACAAACAACGCTTTAATTTATATTCTAGTGTATTGGTATTGGTGACTACTATACATCGCATGATTTTCATATGTGTGTATGCAAGCGCTGAGCGTAAACGAATGTTTTTGTATTTTTCATGTGTCAAGTTTGTATAAGATCAGTTACATTTTTCGTTGTTTTAGTTGTTTTGATCAATAAATCTGGAAAATGGTAAAAGGAAAAATGCTCACAGAGAGAGATGAAAGACAAATCGATGCATTTCACCAAGAAAATGTTGGTATCAGAAAAGTTGCTCGTCGGATTAGACGATCCCATCAAGTAGTGCTCAATTATTTGGCGAATCCTCAATGATACGGTAAAAAGAAGAGAGCTACACGTAAATCGAAGCTCTCTGACCGGGATAAGCGGGAAACAGTTAGAACAACTTCGAAAACCTCAAAATCGTTTATGCAAATGAAATTATTTTTGAATTTAAATGTTTCCCGAGAGACAATTCATCAAATTTTGGTAAAAATTAATTGCATAAAGAGGGCTAACAAGGTTGAAGCTCCTAATCTTACACCATCTAACATCAAAAGACGTCTGAGTTTTGTCAAAACTCACATAAACCGACAAGGGAGCATGGTATGTTATGACATAGAATATTTTAAATGATTACATTTTGCTATATACCATAACGAAAGGTATTAAATGGAGTCGGCATTTCTTTACTACACTCCGTTTCATAACTATAGAACCACTATATTTTTCTAAATTTCCAGAGATATGTAAGAATTTGGTTGAATCGAACTATATAGTGTAGGATAAAGTAACTATCTTCATTTATAAGACTGGCCATTTAAACTTTATTGGTTTGCTCAGGCGCGAAATACTCAAAAAACAATAAATCCAGTGTTTCATAACTATAGAACCAAATGGGAAATCTCTCACTCCTTTACAAAATTAACGTCAATTCCACATGAATTACAATAAGGACCGTATCGTTATTTATGGGTACGCCTTAGAGTCTCCGTCTGAAAAAGACTATAGCTTGTTTTGACAGCTGTTTATTTTTCTCCTGTTGTTGACACAGTTAGCGTTCAGTTAGCATTGTTAAAAGATCGTTTTTTCCTAAAAGTGCAATCATGAGAGGGCTAACAGAAGAAAAACGAAAATCCATTGTGACCAGATACTGCTCCGAAACAGGAATATCAATGAGAAAATTGGTGAAGGCGGAAGGAGTAAGCGTCCATGCGGTCCAAAACGCTATCAAGCGATTTGGTATGTATAATACATTGAAGGATCTACCCGGTCGCGGCAGAAAACCTGGGCCATCCAAGCCAAACTTGGATAAAAAGATTTGCAGGCAATTTGAAAGAAAAAAGGAATTATCGATACGGGATTGCGCAAAAAAGTGTGGAACATCAATCGGTATGGTTCAACGTGCCAAAGAACGTAACTCACTGAAGGCATATAGAAAGCAAAAATGTCCCAAACGCAGCCAAATTCAGGCAAGTTCCGTGAAAACCCGTGCCCGTAAGCTTTACGATGGGATTTTAAGCAAACGCGAACTGTGCATCGTCATGGATGATGAAACCTACGTCAAACTGGACTACAAAACTCTTCCTGGGGCACAGTTTTACACTGTAAAGCAAGGAACAGATGTCCCGAACGCGGAGAAGTCAATTTTTTGCGAAAAATTCGGTAAGAAAGTGCTGGTTTGGCAAGCTGTTTGTCAATGTGGCATGAAATCATCTCCTTTCTTCACTCTCGGGAATATGAATGGTGAAATTTACCGGAAAGAATGTCTCCAAAAGCGTGTGTTACCGCTCATCCGAAAGCACACTGGTCCGACACTATTTTGGCCTGATTTGGCATCATGCCACTATGCACGTTTGACCTTGGATTGGTATCGCGAGAATAATGTCGATTTTGTGGAAAAGGAGATGAATCCTCCAAATTGTCCGCAAATAAGACCTATTGAAAAATTTTGGGCTTTGATGAAGGGACGACTGCGGAAGAAGGACAAGGCAGCCGATGACCTTGAGCAGTTCAAAAAGGATTGGATAAATGTGAGCAAACAAGTCGATGAGACGGTTGTCCAGAACCTAATGAGGGACATCAAGAAGCAGGTGCGATCATTGGCGCGAAAATCAGAATCTTGATTATTTTTTACTGTTACTCCTTTCTTTCATTCATAAGATACAATATTTTGATATCAGAACTGAAAAATAAATGCAATATTTGAAATAAAGCTGTGTTTTGAGCGTACCCATAATTAACGATACGGTCCTTATGTTTCTAATTCGCAGGTCATTTTTAGTTCTCAATCAGTTGAAAAAACACATTCGAGGTGGTTTCGTCGTTGTAATGTGTATCTTGTTCTACGCAGAGAATAGTGCTCGTTTAAGCTCTTCAAATAACTCATACTGCTTGTAAGCTGCATCTACTATTCGTACGATCACTCCTCATAAGTTTTTGATAGGGTTTTGATCTAATGAAACCATGCCATGACCTTCCGGATTTTATGAATTGATGCCACATTACCCAATTATCACGGTGTTTTAATGCAAAAACCGAAGTAAATGATTCGAAAGTACTTCATTGTACTACTGACCATGTATTCGTTTTGGCGAAAAGCAATCTGAACCAGACCAGACTTCAATTCAACCGACTTCATACATATCTCTGAAAATTCAGAAAAATTGAGTGGTTCTATAGTTGTGAAACGCAGTGTATTAACTTTCCTAAGTTATTTTCAGTGACAAAACAAAAAACTCAATTTTGATGGTCCTGATGGTTTTATAGGGTGCTGGCATGGTTTACGGCAGAGGAACAATAGAAGAACTTTGGTGGAGGCTCAAGATAGCTTTCACATCCTTCAAAGATCTACCATGTGTCTTCTACTTTAAATCGATACAGGACCTCTCTTCAACTGTTCATGAACCATTCTACAGTATCTGTTGATCATTTTTTGATTAGCACTCGAGTTTTGATAGAATACAAAAATTGATGTTTTCAGGTGAAATAAATGGGAGTGCGGGTGAGATCGACACCCTGTCGAGTAAAACTAACACCTTTGAAAAAACAAATGAAAACTGTTTTGTTTTATTAGTTCGGCTCTACCGTTTTGTCTTTCGAATATAAACACGAGGCATCTACAAAAAGTAAGAACGCATTTTTCCTGTCTATGAAAAACAAACCAGGTGTCGGTTTTATCCTGACAGAAGGTGTCGGTGTTACCCCGAGTGGAATCGAAATATCAAAACAATGTTTTCGAGAATTGATAACAACACCACATGATGTCTCACAAACTACATTTTTCCAAGTTTTTAACCAAAATGGCAAGGTTACCAATTATTGACATGTAAATCTGCCGATTGTTTTGAATTTTTCATTGATAATACTTATGAATTTTGAAATGGTCTTATGGAAACTGGACAGCTGAAATTATCATATTAAAGCCCAATAAATAAACAAACGACTCTTTTGAATGGAAACGACGTTTAATATATTTTATTCTAAGCATTCAACAATGTATGAAAATATCTTGTTGAAATTCCAACTGTTTGTGGTACCTCGAAATATATTCAAGGACTTATAAAAGTTGGACGGAGTGTAGTTACCGGATATCCATTTCGTCTCTAGTTCTCATACCTCTAGGTAATTGAGAAATATAATAATTAACTTGGGTGTATTTTGATGAAAAAGAAATGCTTTGTATGTACATAAAGGACAATTTCCTGTAAAAAATTCACCGATATTGATTGATGAGATTTTACAGAAAATAAAATACTACTTATCAGTTATCCGGCTACCCCTGATTTAGAGCTTGCCAAGGAGAAAAATAAAATTTTCAAAAATCATACATAATTCAAAAACGATTTTTTAAATTAAAAAGTTTGAGATTGGAGCAGTTCCATGAAAAATGGATCTACCGAAAAAGCAGAGAAATCCGAACCTAGGAGCACGGACAGAAGCAGAACGTAGGACTTCGATTGTTCGGAAAATGGTTTTTGAATTCGATATTTTAATTTTTATATCAAAAATTCAGACCTGCTCTCCCTTTTGCTCTTAAATTTTGAATGTAACACATGTCGAATTCAATGTAAATAGTTATCAACATTCCATCCTATCATCAAATGGTCGATGTTGAGACATGACGCATACCAAAACACATCGAATCTGAAAAAAATAATTCAAATCTGTTGATCCATTCTCGAGTTAAATCATGACATACAGTGTTGGAAAGAAAAAAGGAAACAGCATTACGATTTTTCAAAATAAGTATTAATTATTTTGATTACGCCATTTTTAAAAATCAGTCGTAGTTAAAAATGAAAATTGTGATTTTGGGTATCTTCCATCATATGTATCAAGTTTGAATAAAATCGGAGAGGGTTGATTATCATTCAGTTCACAATATTTTGCTAATATGGGCAACACCAAGAGGCGATCTGACGTAGTGGTAACATGCGTGCCTCTCACGCTAAAGGTCACGAGTTCAAATCTTACTCCCGATGTTTCCGTCAGTACTTCTTCTTCTTCTTGAATGGCGTTAACGTTCCCTGTGGAACTTTTGCCGTCTCAACGTATGTATGCACTAGCGTCATTTATTAATACTTAGTTGAGATTTCTTAGCCAAATAACACGCCTTGAATGTATTCCGAGGGGCAAGCTCTTGAATACGTGTGACCACAGTGCAAGTATAAGGAAATTTCTCTGACGAAAAATCCCCCGGCCAGAACGGGAATCGAACCCGAACACCCGGCATGATAATGTGTGACGCTAACCACTCGGCCACGGGTGCACAAGTACGTCAGTACTTCTGGCTATGCCGAATTTCACTTTTAGATGGAGAAAACGTTAACCGGACAGCGTATAGAATTCCCTTCTTCCGAATTTAAATTTGCAGAAGACAGTCACACTATACTCTACGATGGTTTATTAACGAATGAAGCTCTGTACATTACGTGACCTATTTATATGATACACGCTCTAGTGAATTCCATTGTGGATGGTATCTTTGCTCGGGTTGTTCTAGAATGTTCCCTATAAACAATAGACCTTATATTATAGCAATAGAAATTTCCTGTCCCTGTATGACACCTTTCTAGAAAAGTCAGTTTGTTCTCTGATGAGTTGTTATTGTTTGGATATCGGCTTTTGAGGTAAGTTGATTGTTTGCAATAATACCTTTGACTTCAATTTACATTTCAGGTAATTGAGTGCCCTTTGGAGCTCTTGTAAAGATGAGCTATTTATTGTTACTTACATTCGTTTAATAAATTAATCCATATTCTTTTGTTTCAGGTAAACCTTCTGTGTTTTGTGCTTAGTTTTAGTGTTTTAGTTTAGAGTTTTTAGCTATAATTTAGGTGTAATTTGAACTTATTTGTGTTCGTTGTGAATAAAGTGATATGAAGAAAATATGTTTTTTTTTTGAGTTCCTTGGCACACTTGAGACACCCGACATTCTTTCAAAAATGGAAGTAAAAGTGACGAACCAGCCAAAAGTGTTGAATACAAGAACATATATATGAGCTAGCTGAAAAAGCTAAGTGAGCACGAACAAGGAAAAAATTTATGGCCTTCCAGAATACAGGATAGGTGATCAGGAAAATTGCAAGAGGAAAAGAGCATAGTCACTGTGTTGTCTCAAAATTTCCTGAAAAACCCCGCACAATTTGTCCAAAAAAGGGTCCAGGACAAAAAAAAACAGTCAGAGAAACGTAAGTTTTGACACCGATTATCCGCAGAATATTCTGGCTAGCTCACCGCGAATAACGAAAATCGCGGATAACACAATGACGGACTAAAAATGAGTTCAAACCACGAAAAAAAAATGGTAAGAGGTTGTATCTAGGACACGGCCGCATATTTTCTACGTAGAACTACGCCATTATATTATGCAATCCACTTGTTTACCACGTCGAATATTATTTTAGAATGTATCGAAATTTTTATAATAGATTATGTTCTTCGTTACAAATAAATTTGATGAACGTCCTTTTACGTTTGATATGATGCCTCGAACTACCAAAATATGTGAACGGAAGAATTGTCAAACGATCATTGTATTTTACATTTCCCTCTGAAATTATTGCACATCTCATGTTTACGTAGTTCTCGAACCGCGAAAGATCGTTCACTTCTAGTATCTGAACAGTACTTGCATGTATTTGCAAAGCGGATTCCCTCAGGCACATTAATTTTGATGTTCGTATTAGGAAAACACAGCTCAGTGGGAAAAAAATACCCCCGACTTGCATGTTTTCACAAAGCGGATTCCCCCAGGCACATTGATTTTGAAGTTCGTGTTAGGGAAACACAGCTCGGTGGGAACAACAATACCCCCGACTTTCATGTATATTTGCAGAGCGGATTTCCACAGGTACATCAATTTTGAAGTCTGTGTTGGTGAAACCCGATTTATGGCCCACCAAAACTTGTCAGTTAGAGCGTTTAGATAACGCTTCACATTTTACAGTTGTTCAATTGTTCAGCTCATGAAAAAGAATATTTTATTAATTGTGATAGACGCGTAGAAATATTTCCTATCAATTGATGCAAACATCTTTCCGATCTGTTAAGAATTGTTCGAGTTATAAGCATACGAAATACGGGTAGGGTTAGCACACAAATCGGCAGAACAAATGTATGGGAAAAAAGGAAGTTCTTCCAGTTTTCATGAATTCAAACCGTTTAGAGATTAGAGGAATGTAATGTATAGCATTTCAAACAAATCTTAGAGAATTTCCGATTCGATTGGTATGCAAATCATGAGTATTCGTTCATAGTGAAAATAGTTATTAACGTTAACTTTATTTCATCAAAACGTGACCTGTTTTCTGATTTGGCACCCTTCCTGAAAAACATAGTTCTACGTCAAAATATATTTCAGCATGAAAACTTGGTTTTATATATACAGAAATCTTTAAACTATCTATCTACATGGTCATGTTCACCAGCGGTCAGATTATGTGAAAGCTATGAAAAAAAAAGAGCGAGTACCTATCACTCACTGACAAATTTCGGTGAGACCTTTATACTTTCTATGGAACTCGCTGTCGCGCATAATCCGCACCGCGGATCATCCGCTCGCGGGTTCCCACTGTATTGTCAAAAAAGCATCGAATACAACGATGAGTTGCTCGAAAACTCCAGCTATACTTAAGTTGGGCCCTTCAGTTCCGACGGTGTGGCGGGCATTGAAACGTTCCCAAAACATTGTATGTTCAAAATGGTTAGTGCACTCTACGTTACTACCTCGACACGAAGAAGCAAGACTAGAAATCGAACCTTGGAACATGGTTCAAGGTTGGAAAAAGGTATGACGAAGTTATTCAGCATTGTGCTTCTTCCTGGTTGCTTTTTTACTTTTATGTGTTCAAACCACTTAACAATTAACAAAATTGTACTGAAAGTTTCACAGGCAGGGTTGCCAACTATAATTTTAAAAAATCAGGAAGAATGAAAACAAAAATCAGGAAAAATCAGGATAGCTCATAATGGGTTGTTTGAAAAGTTAATGTCGATTTTTGGTAAAACAAAAACATAATGTTCAATCAAAGCATTATAATTTAATTTTTTATCCATAGTTCTGTTTCATAATCTTTCGCCATCTTTCACACAGCTTAAACATCCAATCCTCCCAGAACATGTTCGCTTCCTCGTCGAAAACTGCTGCGAGCCATACATGTGAGGAACAGGTTGCTTGGTTGTAGCTCATAATACAGAATACATTCCAAATCCCACGCGAAGACCGTATATGTAAAATAATTAATAAGCATGGTATAAATCCTCGCATAAGCGGAAATGCTAGTGTTTCGCCTGACCTTTTCATCGTTTATATTTTTTTTCCGAAAAACCTACAGCATCACTACAGTCAATTGCAGAGAAATCAATATTTAAATTTTCACTGAATTCATCATCCATGCTTTTTAGGGGATCTCCGTAGCCACATTGGTTGCGCGTTCGCTTAGTAAGCGATCGATCGTGAGTTCAAAACTCAGGGCCCCTATTGACCATCTTTGTGTTGTTACAGAATAACTACGTCCACGCAACAATCATCAGCGATGGAGATCAATCCACGGTCGAAATAAGATCGATTCATCCATACAACTGCTCTGCTCTGCAAGAAACATCGAGCTGCTGTTCTATAAATAACTCAACAATGGATCAACGACTGTCTCCGCTGTCCAGTCTTAACTGGATAATGGAAGAACAGATAGAAAACTCTTACGCCTAAATGGCTACTGTGTAAATGTGTACCATTTGCAATGGTATAGAAGGGAATACTCTAACGCCGAAAAATAGCAACTGTGTAATGTGCTAATTATAGATATGATAAATATGTGACATGTACACGATAAAAATTCGGCTCTGTTACAGCTAATATGCTAATGAGCCTAAAATGAACAAAAGGGATAAAAAAAAATCATCCATGTTTTGGAATGAATCTTTACTCAACAAATGAGGAAAGCATATCAGCAGTGGAACACTTGTTCAATTTTTCCTAATTTTTATGACATTTAGTACGGTTATAGATATATTTAACATAGTCCCATCATTAAAGTTGATTCTACTTTATATCAGAAGAACAAATCTATATATATATATATATATATATATATATATATATATATATATATATATATATATATATATATATATATATATATATATATATATAAATGGATTTCTGTCTGTCTGATTCTTATGGACTCGGAAACTACTGAACCGATCGACAGGTATGTAGCGGTTTTTGGGGCCGGGGAAGATTTTCATGATAGTTTGATACCCCTCCCCCCTCTCTAAAGGGGGCCTGCCAAGCAAATGCAACCAAATTAGGCATCTGGAGGTTTTAGGGTGCAGTAAATGTTTCTATGGTGGTTAGAAACTCCTCCCCCCTCTCTAAGGGGTGGTTGCTATACAAATGAAACACAAATTTCTGCATTACTCGAGAATTGATCAAGTAAACGAAACCAAATTTGACATGTGAAGGTTTTAGGATGTACTAGTTTTGGTGGAAGTACTAGGAATTTTTTAGTAAAAGGTAAATTCAACGGGATCGATTAGAAGATCAATCAATGAACAATTCTGCGATTGGACTCATGAACTCGCGCTTAGTAAGAAAACGTGAATGTTTGTTGAAGGTATTACAAACAAAATACTGGCCGGGACGAAGTTTGCCGGGTCAGCTAGTAACATATAAAATCTATTTATATTGACAATTGTACACTCTGAAATGTATTCCTACACTAATTACTCTGGGGATACATCTACATACACATTATCCTCAATAAAGCAATGTTGTTCCTCAAACTTAATCTCGTTGTAATTTCATAAATTCATCAGACAATCTGGTTTCATAAAAAATTCTAGCACTGTTTTGGAAAACCACAAAACAATTAAGGGTAGAGATTAAAAAAAATTAAGTACAACTTTGCGTCTAGAGAATTTAACTTAATGTAAGATATATACAAGTGCGAATCGGAGAACTATCATGACAGAAAACTTTGACATGGAAACCAGTATATTTATTACGAATAATGTAAAAAATACAAAAATCAGGTAAAATCAGGATGATTTCTGAAAAATCAGGATAAATCGAGTGTTCGTCAGGATATTAGGGAGCGTGCTAAAAAGTCTGGGAAATCCTGAAATATTAGGAAGCTGGAATCTCTGCTCACAGGTGATTTTGTCATATGAGAAAAAGTTCAACTTGGACGGACCGGATGGATATAACGGCTATTCTTCCCATGATAGCATAGGAGACGTAATCGACAACACCATTAGTGTTGGGAAAACGCATTTTTGTTGTTTTTTGGCCTGCAAGCATAACCATGCATATTTCCAATAAAATAATCTGACCAGTTGAAGGATATTATCGGCAAAACGAGAGCCTGGGAGATTTTGCCGATTAAAACATATTTTTTTCCATTTGAAAAACGCTTGCGTCTATTTATGCGGACAATCAATCATTTCAATGAACATTTGTCCGTATAGCTAGACGTAATCACCAGGTTGCTTTGTCTGTAGTATTAGCATTCACATTTCCAATAATGATCAAAACGTCTCCGGCGATAGTTTCACTTGTTTTTCGGATAAAACAAAATAGGTTTGGAAGAAATTCAGTGAAATGTCTGCAAGAGGTGCTCTGGATTTATTGCGAGTCTATGATAGCACCGACACGGAAGGGGAAAATGGATCTATTTCACCGGCAACGATTCAAGACGAATCGGAATTACAGATGACAGTAGAATGCTCATCGAGACCTAGAGCATTCACGAAGCGGATGTCGGATAAAATCAAGCGTCGAGAAAAAAGGTCATCCAATCGAAAATCTATATTGAATAACTGCAGATGTAAAAATATGTGTGGCGGAAAAATTGGACATGATAGAAGAAATCAAATCAATTCTTGGTTTTTGAGATAGTCGGAAATGGAACAGAAGTCGTTTATTCTTCAGTTCAGCAAACGTTGTCCTGTGAAACGACGGCGGGTCCAGATGAATAAGCTACTTTGAATTATTTAAGAAAATGTTTATATGAGTACCAATTAGAAGATGAAAGAGGAATACCACAGGATGTATGTTGTACTTTTTTCCTGAATACTCTGGGATATGATAAAAACAGCAGGTTCGTGTTTTTCAATTAATTGAACTTGTAAAGACAATCTGCAATGTTGGCAATTTTAGCAACATGATTTATCGATATCACGTTCACTTGCATAAAGATGGTGGAGTGGTGGAGAAACGTGGAAGATATATACGGCAGAAAACACTACAAGATTCCGTCAAACAGGACATTATGTACTACTCACCGATGAACTCGCATTATCGCCGAGAGCACGCTCTGCATGCGCTTTATCTACCATCGGATCTGTCGGCCCAAAAAATGTTTAATTCTTTCAACGAGCGCCAGTTGCAGAAAAATGACGGATCTTGTAGCTATGGTTTCTACTGTAAAATGTTGAAAAATTGAATGTGAAGTTCACCAAACTGGGTCACGAAGAGTGCGAGCGATATTACGCTCAACACATCCACGTAAATGAAACTGCACACTTTCCCCTATCAAACGATGTCGAACGACGAGAAATGTCCGCTACAAACCAACCCACATGCGATATGGTTTGAGCTATCTCACGAGTTATCTCGGGACAAGAGGAATACGATAAACATCGGGAGAATACGACGATCAACGGATATTTTTTCTCGGATATCTTCAAAAGGTAACTTAAAATTAAGTTCATTATGCCAATTCTAATTCATCATATTTATGCAGGTGGTACAACTTCCGAGAATGGAATCCTTCAAGGAGATTGTTTTTTTTACAAAAGGATTGTGACATACAATGAAACTTTTGCTCCATTGGGTGGTTCAAGTAATGGTCATGTTCATGTCTTTTTGTAGAACGATGTAATTGCAGGAAGGAAAGCAAATCACATTGCCAGTATTCTTTATAAATTTCTCTTAGCTCTAGAATCTAAATCTGTTGTGACCCTATGGCTTGATAATTGCTTGGCACAAAACAAAAATAGGGATTTCATGGTATTGTTAGTCTCACTCATCAACTCATCTGTAATTGAAACCCATAGAATCGATTTGAAATATCTGGAGCCTGGGCATACTTACATGTCAGCTGATTCTTTCCATGCTTCAGTTGAACGTACAATGAAGCATATCTCCCGCGGAGATGTTTACAGTTTTCCTGATTTTGTTGACTGTGTCAAAAAATCCACAAACGATAATGAGCCAAAAGTTTTCGTGATGGAGTCTTCAGATTTCTTCAAATGTGAATTTCAGTTCAAACAATCTGTTCATAATAAAGTTAAAGACAGACCAAAGTTGGCAAACATTAAATATATAATCTTCTTCAGAGGCTCTTTTGATATGAAATATTCTTACAATTATAACCATCACATGATGAAATTGAATGTATTGACAAAAAAAACAAATAAAAGATGTTTTAAAGCCTTCATTCAATTTTATTGACCAGCTTCAGCGACGGAAGTCAAAAATCACAAAAGGATTTTATAATTAAAAAAGTTTTACCACTGATGCCGATAGATGAACGAGACTATTGGCTTAATTTGTCTGAGACTCGTATAGATTAATATTTTAAGAGTAGTTGTTGTATTATATTAGCAAATAAGGAATTAAATATGAAATACGTTTAAAAAATCATCGATGTGTTTTATTGTGCTTGGGTTAAATACTCAAAATAGATATTCGCAAAATAAATTAAACAGCTTGAATTGCAGTAAAATTTCTATACAGCTGCTATATTTAAAATATTGGTAATATTGATTACGCACAATAAAATGGACTGTTCGTTTATGTAACTGATTACTATGAAAATAAGTCGAATTTGATGAGTGATAATGCGAAGAACCAATATTATATTACTAATATATTTTACTACTGATCTGATTGTTTCGTTATCTACTTGAAGATTCAAATGCAGAGATTGAGGTATTTGCATTTATTATATGAGCAGCGTTTCAATGGTTTCTTATATTCATCTATTAAGTAACGCTAAGTGATAAGATACTATCATGAATGGCATGTTTGGACTCTACAAAGAATGTGATTCAAATGTAAATATAGCTTGTAGCACAAAATACTGAGGATTGTTGTTGTTGAACGGTGTATGAAAGCTGTATGGAACAACGTCTGTTTTGCGGACAAACAGTAATTTTTCGGAAAGGTGTTTTCAAAATTGCTCAAATGTTTTCGAACAAAAAATGTTTGTATGCATGTTGAGCATACGTATTACGTTGTATAGAACGTGTATCAGCGAAAAAGTCGATTTTCAGTTCATTTTGTCGTTTACGTCTCCCATACAAACATGGGCAGTATTGGCGTCATTCGCGCAAAGAACACGATTTTTCTCTGAGACGATTCTAGTGAATGCGTTTAAGCGGAAGGGACCTACGAACGCACCGGAACTCAGGCCCATCGAAAAATACTGGGTTATCATGACACATCCCAAGAAGGTCAAATATGATCAAAACACGAAGAAACAGTGGGTTTCCGTACAGAAGAAGCTGCAGCCTGACCTTATGAGTGGAGTTGAGCGCAAGGTGCGAGCATTCTCCAATTGGAGAAAGTTAAAACTCTAATTCTAATGATCCCGAATGATTAGTTGTGAATAATAAGGGGCTCTTGGGAGGTAAGTTCATTCAGAACAGAGTTCTCTAGGCGTCGATCTTCAAAATCTACACTGAGCCTTGCGAAAGGACCGAATAAAAAAATACTGAATTTTACAATAACGTGCAAATGTATTCGGACTGGCTAGATTAGTTGTTTGCGACCCTCACTTCAGAGTGATCGCACTTTCAACATTAGAGCGATGCCACGATTAATGATCACGGATGTACGAGATTCCACTTAACTTTATGTTACTCCTGAGATAAACAATTACACTCATTGCTTACCCAATGCGACATCAAGAATATCACCAGATCATTCTGTGGATTTCGACAATGTACCTGTAAATGAAAGAAAATACGTTTTGGATGAATATGGTTGGAAAAATTCATACGAAGAGATAATTTAGTCATTCAAAACAGAAATCATAATAATTTAATCAAAAACGAAATCAATAATGTCAGCATAAAAACCAAAATCATGCTGAGACCTGAGCGCGGAACATATCGCAAAACGCTTTACTCATTCCGTCGAAGGGGTTCATTAACTACCACAATTTATTATGACATTAACTGTCGAAATGAATCGTGTTTTCCGCATATGGTCAATACAGTCGCTGGGATTTCATCAATGAATCAATAAAAAAGAAACATTCCTACACGTTCGATCAAAACAAAAAGCGTATCAATTAGTGTCAGCAAACAGCAGCGCTAAGTCAAGCGCTAATTCACGCATGGAGCGGACGAGCATGAACCCAATCCATGGTCGACTCGGTGTCTCACCCCGCGACACTTGCAGCAAATTGTGTATCATTTGTTCTGACAGTCAAACTAGCGCGGTCACCAATCATACCGTACGGAGCTCGCCAACCAATCGATTTATTAATTTATTAACGCCGGTACTTTGTATTTCACACATCACCCCTCGAAGAAATTCCATGTACAGACGACCGTCGGTCTGCTGCTTGTTTGACCCACTTTCGGTATCGGCATCGATCTGTCCTCTCTGCGGTAAACCACCGGCAGAAAATCTCTGTGCGCGCTGGGTCGAGACGACGCGAGATTGAACCGGTCTGGCCAAAAATATTTGCCCTCCCCTCCCTTCCCGCTGCGAAGGATTCGGAGCGATATGAAAAGGTGAAGCCAGGATTCCATTACTCACGGTCGGCAATCATTCCTGAAAGAAACAACCGCTGTCAACCGTCCGTAACTGGCGAAAATAATCACAAAAAGGCCATTGCCAGTAGCAAGGAACTTTCAGCTGGCGGCGCAAAAACGCAAACATTGAGCACAGTCGGGAAGAAGCAAAAACTGTAAGAAATTATTAAATTGTAGTTTACACAGTGTTTACCTTTTCCAGTCCAGAACGCCGCTTCGTGTAGCCCCGAGACAGTTGGACTCGAGGAAAAAAAAATTCAAGAACCATGCGAAAAGGTCATTGAAATCAAGGAAATTATTGTTTGTACGAATGTATCGCACGGAAGGAAGTGGTGTACGGAGACTCAGAAAAAAAGCTTCTCTAGTCAAGAACAATGCAAGTCCTATGGAAAACACCCTGTTACATGAATGAGTTCAATTCGCTCGCGCTTCAGTCAAAACAATGTCGCGAGCGGCCGTTGAAGCGACTGTCCGACGGCGGGTATTCGCAAGAGCTCCGCCACGACAACCAATGTTAATATTATATCCCCATTCCGCCGCCCTTTACGATCCCAGAATAATAAAGCTATAAATTTTCTCGCGACTCTTTACAATTCAATTGACAACTTTGGTTATCCTTTGTTATGCGATTTTACGAGAATCTCACGGGTCGACAGATAAACGATCCGTGTCCAAAGAGAGATCCGTCGAACGGCGTCTTTTGGGAGGTGCAACAAAAAAGGAACACCCCAAGGAGGCAATTTACATGAATACGCGGCGATGGTTTGAGGAGGATATTTGTGCATTCTCTGCAAAACACAACCACCGACTGGGGGGAGGGGATCCGCAAACCAAGGGAGGGGATGAAATTAATTACGTCTCATAATCGAGAATAATTGGTGACCGGTTGGTTGCTTGACACTGACTGTGAACTTCAGTGGGATGCACTTTAGCAGGAAATTTAGTCCAGCGTATGACGAGGATCAATATTCTCCGCTCGCAGCGTGACTCACACAGAGGCACAGAGTTCATCATCAGGTTTTAATAAAGGTATGGTATAATCCCGGCTTTGGCATCATCCGGCGGAAGGGTTATGAAATAAGCTTTATTGAGCCCACCAACGAAGCTGGTGCTGATGGCGATACCTCTCATCGATACGCACACCACTCAGTCTGGCTCAATTCTGTTTTCGATAGACGCCATGGAATGTGCATTGAGGTCGGAATACAAAACAATGACAAAGGCTGGAACAACAAAACGAGGATTTAATTAATTCATATTTTAATAAATTGTTATTGCCATAATATTGCTGCTTTATCCTACAGGTTTGTACGACAGATTTGTTATACATGAACTAGGTACTTGAGGGGGATTTTTTTATAAAACTCAACTCAAACAAAATGTTTGAGTGAAAATACTAACTGTTATTCGTTCCATCACGGAATACTGATAAACATGAAATATGGTTTCATTTGTAATAATTATTAAATAAAATTATTGAATAACAATTAACATATCCGCAGCACTACATTAATCGAACTTCTCATGATAAGTTCATTTGCACTTTTCTCTTTTTTTGCCTGCTTTGTCATGGCTCCGATGGTTGTGTTAATTGCAATGCCAGATGCATTTCAAGTTAAATATTCGCTAGCGTTCACAGCTCCAGGGGAAACATAAAACACGAAACGAGCAGAATAAGCGATCTTTGCTATTTCGGGCACAGAAAGATTCTGAGAATTTTCCTCAGAGGAGATGTTTGTCTGTTTATTATTGGATTATAGGCTGTAAGTCCGTTACAATACTTATACGCTAGCGACAGCTTACTTACTATGCAAGGATGGAGTGTACCTCGCAAATATTCTCTTTTCGCTATCCCTCTTCGTCGTTTCTACTTTAGTGGTTGCATAAGTTGCCCGTTATTGACAGCTCTGTTCGGGAAAGCACACAATTGGACAGAACAAATCTATGAGGAAATGGGGATGCTTCCAATTTTCATCAATTTAAACCATATACAGACTATGGGATTGTAATGTATAGCATTCAAACAAATCTCAGAAAATCAAAATCCAATTCGATTGGTATGCAAATCGTTAAAGTCCGCTCGCAGCAAAAATAGTTATTAACGTTAACTTTATTTCATAAAAACGTGACCTGTTTTCTGATATTGCACCCTTAATGTAAGACGTAGTCTTACGTCAAAAGCCGAAAACCTTGACGCCCCTCGTTTAAGATAAACACTTCTACCTTTCGCTGGTACAATTGGACCAGATTGTTCAAACTTCATACAGTTCATTCTGGCTGCTGCTCCTAAAATGAACTGTGATCCCTTCTCGCTCTCATTTTAACTGCAGAACGGGCTTAGAAGCCTGGTCACAAGCCCCACTAGAATCGAGAATGGGTTCATCGGAACGCGGCTATCGTTTTTCTTTACATTCTATGAAATTCTCGAAAATCCTGCATTCTGCTTGGTCGATTGACACAATCAATTTGTGCTCGCCAGTTGTGTTGTCAAAAATAAGCAAATCTACCAGTGTTAATTATTGAATTTCGTCCCTTCCTAACATCATATCGGAAGTGATAAACATGCGTATTGAACGTAATTGTTTGAGGTCCTACGTTTACAATGCGATTGTGTCTATGACAGTACCTTTCTATTTGTTTCTTTTGTACTTGCTTAAACTTTCTTTTTGGCTCCAGATTATCATTATTAAAATACAATTGCTGATAAAAAGTTGATGAAACTTTTTGAAAATCATCATGAAACCATAATTCTTCGTGAAATAAGGTGATAGAAGTTCTGATCCGACCCCCTAAATAGCAACGGTTATTTCGGTGAAAAGTAACAGAGGCAAAATCAGAATTTCCATCTCACGACATTTTGAGGTCGGATCAGAACCTTTCTGATGTTTTATAAATAACTGCTTACCGCATACCGTTTACTGCAGGCAAGAGGTAGATTAAATTGAAATTCTGAATGAAGTAAATGCATTCAGGAGAAAATTCACATTCAAAAAAAAATTATGCAAGTGGGGGAATTAAACTACATTCATTCATTAAATGAAGATAGAAAAAAAAAATCATAGATTTGGATATGAACTAAACATTAGATGAAAATGAAATTCTCTACTCGAATTGTAATATAGATATACATGGGATCAAGAGTGTTTTGAATTTATTATGTGATTCAAGACACGACCGCATTGTTGACGTTGGACTACGCTATTATTATTTAATTCGCTTGTTTATAGCTTCGAATATTATTTTCGAATGTACCGAAATTTTAGAAATAAATGTTTAGAAGAAAATAGAATTGTCCTCGCAAGAACAATACACAAGCCGATCAAGTGTTGACGGAATTTGTTTTTTCATGCCAATGCATTGAAAATTTATGTCGAACGCTATTTCGGTTACATTTGACATACACTCGGCTACAGACGGTTATGTACTTGTTGCTCCAGCACCATTATTCCACATCTCATAACTACATCAATCTAATAGGTACCGCATGGAAACGACAACAATGACAATACTTGCAATTTTGAAATATATTGCTATATGTTATTTACTGTTGTCTCAGCGGTATAGCATTTCTAGGCATCGTTCGTACAACGCAAGCAGAACCGCAGCAAACAAAGTTCAATATAGCATGCACACAGAGCCATAGACGAATTTCATGCCAACTTGTCTTAGGAGTGGGCAGCCCTATCTCAGGTAGCCGTGAAACGTTGTGCGCGTAAAGACGTGGGTCATTGTGGGCCAACTTTGTATACTTGAAACATTCAAAAAAGAATTAGACTACTTTCTGGAAAGGGCCAACACAATGTTCTTGTTGTTTTACGAAAAAAAATATAACTTAAAAACTATGATACCTAGAAAATTCTGATCAAATGATGAAATATAGGAAATTGTTTCATAAAAAATACCAAGAATTTTGCTGAAAAAAATAATATTCAGGAAATTTGAATTCATTTTTCCCGAAAAAGTATTTCTTTGAAATTAAAATATATATATATTAATAGCCCCTACAATTTACAACAAATTGTCCATAAATCGGAAGATGGGTACTTTTACAGAGAAACAGTTTTTCTAACAACAACTGTTTCATGTTTACTTTGAAAAAATTATAACTAATCCTAATTTTGTTTAAAGTAAAGATAGCGATATAGTGTATTCGACAAAGTTTTAGATATAAACTATGAACTTTTGTCGAAGACATCAACTTTCTATCTTTTATAGTTTCTGGAATATGACTCATTTTTGTATGAAGACTCCTGAAAAAATAATGTTTTACTCAAAACATTTTTGTGTGTAAATTCATGTTCTTGACATTGTTCTAAATAGAAAAAAGGTTTCAGAACATGTAAATCGCAATTATTTTAGACATATAAATATTAACTCGTAACATTAATAGTAATTTTCAAAGAAAACATGAAAAAGTTGTTGTCAAGAAAACTTTTTTCCCTGGAAAGGTGTTTATATTCCGATGTATGAGTGACTTGTTGGAAATTGTGAGTGCTAAGTATATCTATTTTACCAGAATTTTAAGAACGCCTGTTTTCGAGAAAAATAAATTTTTATTTCGCAAATATTTTTCTTTCAATGATTTTTTTTTTTCAAAAATTCGTTTGACGTTTTTGAAAGAAGCCTAAATAAGTTCCTACATTGCATTCTTTAGCCAACATTTTGTAGATCTTATAGTTTTTAAAATAAGAGTTTTCGAAAAAAAATCCAAAAAACTCAAAATTTCAAAAATAATCTAACACAAAATCTATCAGTCCTATAAAACTTTAGTCAAAGGATAAAATGTAGGAAATTGTTTATGTTTTCATGAAAAAATATCAAACAATGTTTTGAAAAATATGGTTTGAAAATTAAAATTCATGTTTCTCGAAAACATGTTTTTTTTAATTCTGATACAATAAATATGAATAGCTCATACAATTTCTAACAAGTCATCTACACATCGGAAGATGGGCAATTTTACACGGAAAAAGTTTTTTGAATAACAACTTTTTCATGTTTTTCTTTGTAAAATTGCTATTAATGATTAATTTGTAACATTTTTATAATATTTCGCGATTTACATGCTCTGCTAATTTGTTTTCTGTTAAGAAACATGTCAAGGCTATGTATAACGCCAGAATTTACACACAAAAATGTTACGGGTAAAACACGGTTTGCTGCCTCGATATTTGTGTGATCGATTTGAAAGAGGAAGTGATTTTCATAGATATAACACTAGAAACGCGAATGAATTAAGAACACCTAATTTCTTGTCATGTGCTTCAAAAAATTCGTTGTACTTCAAAGGAATAAATGTTTTCAACTCGATGCCAAGACATTTTTTCAGGAGTCTCCATACAAAAATGCCTTATATTTCAGTTTCAGAAACTATTAAAGATAGAGAGTTGACGTCTCCGACAAAGGTTCACATTTTAATAAGATCTAAAACAAAATTAGGATTAGTCGTATTAGGTGTACCGGTAAGTTTCTTCGATATTACAAAAGATGGCGTAACTTGATTGTTCCAATGAATCAAATGTCCAGACATTCGTTGGAAAGGTACTGTCATTGCACGTCTTTTCCAGTATATGTCAAAAAGTTGAAGCGTAAACAACATAATTTTTTGCCACTTCAAATATGTCGAATTTCGTACCAACGAGAGTGTTTTTGCGGGGAGTGTTTCTTCATTACTTCAATATGAAGAAAAAATCTGCGGAAAGTCATCGCATTTGATGATGGTCCCGCCTCCTTCCCCTACAGAGGTTTGAACAAGACGAGTTATCTAAAAGATAATTTTTTTTTCAACATTGAAATCAGTTTGGCAAACACAAAAAAACGCACTGATTTTATTCACAGATATAAGTTCAAAAAATTGCAATGTCAAAAGACAAGCCAATACTCAGTCATGTCCTCCACAGAGCCGATACGGTCCCGACGAGGCCCTTATAGCCAAGTGGTCCACCAGATCACAAGTCCAACCGTCAGCCTTGTTTTGGATTGACTATGAATATCCTCATTCAGAGAAATCGGAAAAATTTCCTTTACGAAAAATTCCTAGACCGGCACTGAAAAATCTTTCAATTTAATATCCTTTATACCCGTGGCACGCGCGCGACGCTCAAACTTTTGTAGACTACTTTTATTTTTTTTTAACTAATACAACTATAAAAAACAACAAAATAAAAAAAAAAAATCACCAGATCATGACAGACATAATAGAGATCAATACAAAAGGATAATTTAAAAAAATTATATAGTCTACATAATATAATCCGTTAAAAAAACTTCGTCATAAAAAAAATCGTTCGTCTGTTAATTAAAGACAGCTTTCACGTGTGAAATACAGTGCTTCTTAAATTCTGTAAGTGTTGTTGCGCATTTAATATGTCTTGGCATCGAGTTGAAAACATTTATTCCTTTGAAGTACAACGAATTTTTTGAAGCACATGACAAGAAATTAGGTGTTCTTAATTCATTTGCGTTTCTAGTGTTATATCTATGAAAATCACTTCCTCTTTCAAATCGATCACACAAATATCGAGGCAGCAAACCGTTAACTACTTTAAAAATGAACATAGTTAAATAAACAATTCTTTGCTTCACGGATAACCATTTTAGAGCGTCCAGCATCAAAGATGAGGGAGTGAATCTATTACAATTTAGAATCAACCGCATTATTTTATTCTGCAAACGCTGTAATCTCGATATTTGTATATCATTGACTAAAAACAATATGGAAGAACAAAAGTCTAAATGAGGAGAGATGATTGATTTTTATAGCTGTATTTTGCTGCACATAGTTAAATTGTTTTTAATCGGCATAAGATTCCATACTTCATGGCAATTTTCTTGATGGCATTGTCAATGTGAGTATTGAACTTGAGTTTGTCATCAATAATCACGCCAAGATATTCAATCTCCCGAACGCGATCAATGGTCTCATTATCAATTACAATAGAGACGTTTTCATTAGAACGATTTCGCGAGATTACCATAAATTTAGTTTTATTTATATTCAACTTCAATTGCTTATACTTCAACCATCTACTTAAAGAACGCAAATCTCCATTCAAATGTAAAACGACCTGATTCGCATCATTAGCTGCAATGAATAACACAGTATCATCTGCAAAAAGGTTTTTTTTTATCCCATTTATTTATTTAAGGCTCATTAGCATTTTAGCTGTAACAGAGCCGAATTTTAATCGTGTACATGTCACATGATTATCAGATCTATAATTAGCACATTACACAGTTTCCATTCGCCAGTATTCCTTCTAAACCATTACATATGGTACATTCACACAGTAGCCATTTAGGCGTAAGAGTTATTCTTTCTGTTCTTCCATTATCCAGTTGAACCACCGGACAGCGGAGACAGTTGATTGATCATTGTTGAGTTATTTATAGAACAGTAGCCCGATGTGTCTGGCAGAGCAGAGCAGTTGTATGGATGAATCGATCTTATTTCGACCGTGGATCGATCTCCATCGCTGATGATTGTTGCGTGGACGTAGCTATTCTGTAACAACACAAAGATGGTCAATGAGGGCCCAGAGTTATGAACTCACGATCGATCGCTTACTAAGCGAACGCGCAACCAATGTGGCTACGGAGACCCCCATCTGCAAAAAGGTTAATATCACAAAATCGTAAAACTCGTCGCATGTCGATGATGTACATAACGGGTGTTAAATAAAAGATGAGAATTTTTTCAATACATTTCAGTAACTCAATAAAGAGCGTAAAATGTTATTTCTCCAAGAAAATTGCTCTTTGGGCTCCCTAGAAACAGTAGGCGTGTTTGGTTTTGCTAGTTTGAATTTAGTCAAAGCAAAGATGGCGTCGAAACAACATGTGCTCCGCGAACTCATTGTACGGTTCTACGAAACGCATTTCCAGCAAAGAAAAAAGTTCACGGTGGCACATTTTAAGGAAGAAAATGTACCTGTCAGTACGGTATATCGTATCCTGGGTTCCCTGAACGTAGAGCGGAAGGTCGGAAGTGGTCGTTCGGTGACGATAATGACGAAGCAGAGGAAGACATCGTTAAAGAAGCTGTTTGACAACAAGGACGCAACCAGCCTGCGTGACGCCGGTCGGAAATATGGCTGCTCCCACGTATTGATCCATCGGACCCTCAAGATGGAAGGAATCGTCTGCAGGTAGAAGACGAGGTCGCCGGAGTACACGGAGGAGCAGATTGAGACGGTTAAATCACAGTGTCGGTGGATGACCAAAAAATACCACGGGACGTCTTTCGTTCTGGACGACGAAAGCTATTTTCCGCTGTCCAAAACGCATATTCCAGGAAATGATAATTACTACTCCAGCGACCAGTCATCCACACCGCCTGAAGTGAAATACAAGTTCAAGCACAAGTTTGAAAAAAAGGTTATGTTGTACATCGCCATTTCCGACCGGGGCATTTCAAAGCCTTGGTTTAAGCCGAGCGGTCTGGCAATCAACCAACAA
Source organism: Toxorhynchites rutilus septentrionalis (assembly GCF_029784135.1). Taxonomy (NCBI): domain Eukaryota; kingdom Metazoa; phylum Arthropoda; class Insecta; order Diptera; family Culicidae; genus Toxorhynchites; species Toxorhynchites rutilus. The sequence continues at coordinate 118,345,774 of NC_073746.1, read as the reverse complement.
ATCTATCGAGAAGAGTACCTCGATAAAATCCTGCTGCCGATCTTGAACGAGCATCACGCGGATGGGAAGTACGTCTTCTGGCCGGACAAGGCGTCTTCACATTACGCCAAGAAGACGCTGGCGTATCTTGAGGAGAAAAAGATACCGTTCGTGCCGAAAGATCGTAACCCAACAAACTTGCCCCAGTGCTGCCCAATAGAGGATTTCTTTGGCTCACTCAGTGCCCTAGTGTAAAAAAACAATTGGAGGGCCAAGGACACGAAGCAACTGACTACAAGAATCCGGAATTGTATCCGGAAAATGGACGTAAGTGCCGTACAACGTTCTTGTGAGAGCATCGCGACAAAGTTGCGTCGAACAGCAGACCACGGCCCTTACTCAAACATTCACTGACATTTTTTCGAAGAAAATACATTATGTTATTAATAAAAAACACTGAAATCGATGAAAAAAAATTTTTTTTTTTATATGTGATTGAAAAAATTTTCTTTTTTTATTTAACACCCGTTAATAAATAAAAGGGGCCCTAATACATTGGTGGAAGTTTATGGTGACCATGCTCCAACTGAGCGAACGTGTCAGACGTCGTTTGCACGGTTTAAAGTGGTAATTTTGACTTGGAAGACGAAGAACGTTCCGGACCGCCAAAAAAGTTTGAAGATGAAAAATTAGAGGCTTTACTCGATCAAGATCCGTCACGAACGCAACGAGAACTTGCAGATACACTTGGAGTAGCTCAGCAAACCATATCAGATCGTTTAAAATCAATGGGAATGATCCGAAAGATAGGACGTTGGGTGCCGTATGAATTGAAGCCACGAGATGCCGAACGTCGTTTTTTCACGTGCGAACAATTGCTCCAACGGCATGAAAGAAAGGGTTTTTTGCATCGAAGCGTTACTGGCGATGAAAAGTGGGTCCAATTCGACCTACCGACGACAATTGATGCGTTTGAGCAGTGCACTGAAGGAAAAACGGCCACAGTACGAGCAAAAGCACGATAAAGTTATTTTGCAGCACCTCAATTCTCCGCCGCATGTCGCGAAATTGTTCAAGACATACTTGAAAACGCTGAAATGGGAGGTCCTATCCCACCCGCCGTATTCTCCAGACATTGCTCCGTCCGATTATTACCTTTTTCGATCGATGAAACATAACCTGGTCGACCAGCACTTCTCCAATTTTGATGAAAACTTTTTCCTGTAAAAGTGCCCATCTTCCAATGTATGGACGAGTTGTTGTAAATTGTAAGGGCTATTCATACATTTTTTTGGAAAATAAAAAAATAATTTTTTGAGAAAAATGAAATAATTGAAAATTGAAATAATCTGTTTTCTGCGATTTTTTTTTAAATAAATTTTTGGTATTTTTTATGAAAATTTGAACAATTTCCTACGTTTGGCCCATTCTAAAAAGTTTAATTCTTTTCTTAATATTTGAAGTGTGCAGAGTTCCCTTGAAGACCCATGTGTTTACACCCACAACGGTTCAATGCTATATGAGATGGTGTTGCCAACGGCCCGTCGAGTTGGCATGAAATTCGTCAAGGCCGTATTTCAAATCATTCCCCTTATACCGCGCGGCGAATGACGTGAGATGGCTTAAATGATAGTACTCCCAAAGGAGAATGGCGTAACTATAGATTGTCACTAAGGGACATATGCTATCGACTTGGGTATCTAATAGAAGCAAAAAATGGTGGCTTACAGAATAAAGCGTTGCTATCTCACGTCACTCGCCGCGCAGAATAAAGGGGATTGATCATTCTTTCAAACAACAGTAACTCAACAGTATCTGTTTGACAAAGTTGTTGGAAAATCAATGAAATATTTATAAAAAATTACATTTTAAAAACACTGTTAAAAAATCTTACTCAAAAATTGAATGAAAAACATTTGAACCTCATAACACCAACCCCCCCCCCCATCTCCGCCCCCCATTTCACCCCCCTACCCCGTCAATTTTTTGTTGTATTTTTTAATTGGAAAACACTTCACAAAGTCTGACAATACGGGTCTAATATTTTGCAATAAGGAAAAAACTACCAATTTTGATGAAAATCTGAGAACTACTATATCGGTTTGGCATGGAATGGCTGTACTACCATTCACATATCACTTAGGTCCAAGCAAACCATTTGTCATGACAATTGTCATGCGAAAATGCGAAAACAGAATAGAAACTGAGAGAGGTTGGCGTCGACATCATGCCTCATACCGTATGTTTCTATTCTGTTTTCGCATTTACGCATGACAATTGTCATGACAAATGGTTTGCTTGCTTAGGTCACAAAGAGTATTATTTATACTTCTCATAGAATGCCAATAATAAACACCCGATAACGATTGAAATCATCACTTTGAGCGAAACACGCCTCACCGATAACACATGTGTATTGATAGAACAGGTCAAGTTTGACGATACAATCATGTATCACACACGAATCGCTGTCAAACACCTTCCTGTCAAATACGTGCAAACGTGCAACATAGAACGTGTGATGGGCAGCTTTTTTTATGTATATCTTCTAAAATATGAAGAAATGCTCTTCTCTGTACTTTTTATTTTGCATATGAAAAAGACCCACATTTATACGGCAGCTTCACTCGTTGCTCCAAAACAGCTCAAGATTAAGCATTGAGTGGTTGGTTCCAAAAATGAACTCCACAAAATCCGATAAAAAACAAATCAAATCCTGGAAAGTTCTTAAAGATCGATATACGAAGCTTTCGTATATCTATGGTTGCAGTTTGAAGCCCACCGTCGATGCAAGCCATTGCACATCTGCATGAACACAGGACCTGATTGCGCAAATGAAGTTTTGCAATTTGCATCCATAATTCCCTAGTTTAACATTGCTTCGTCAGCACTGATAATTGCTCACTTTTCCAACTGATTTCTCTCTCGGGCCCCGACAAGCTTTATCCTTCTTTCCTTCCGTAGTGGCGGCAACCAGATTTAAACCAACTTAGTCATTAATATTCTCTCTGGCCACTAGCAAACGCCTGTCCCGGGCCTCTAGGTTGGTTCATTTTTCAGTTCTTCGTCCCTCCCAACGGTTCGACTTCTTTATCTTCCGAGGGACAGAAATGGAAAATCGTGCTAATCGAAAGCATTTTTGTTGGCTCTATTTTCTTCGACGGGGTAAAAAAGTTCCCACGAGAGTTATTCGTTTTTTTCGCTTTCTTCTGCGATGGAAAACCGCCACGTTCGCTGGAAAAAGGGAAGGAAACGAACGGAAAATCAGCACTAGTGGCAACTAGCAGCAGTTAGATAACACATAAACTTTTATAAATTCGCCAATTTTTCAACCGGCAGAACAGGTGTCGGTTATGTGTTTCTAGCGTGTAGCACGTTTTCGAACGGAGTTGGATGAAATGGATTTCAGAAGAATGGAAGAAATCACAAAAAAAAGTTCCATTAGCAATGGTGAGTAGGCGAGGAATGACCGGGAGAAACATTCGTTTCTACAGGTATCGTATAACGGATAGAGTAGGGGCAGCATTTCAGCCCAAATGATTTTAAATCTGGATTCTTATGAAGCTATGAAGAAATTTCTGAAGTTATATCGGTATCAGCTGGCAATGATTATTGTCAGAAGTACGAGCAATTGAATTTTTAAAGTCTCAAATATTTTATCCATCTGTTTAGGATCCATTCATCTTTTCTTCACGTCAATAATATTTCCCCTTGCGATTGGTTGAATCAGACACACCACCAGGATGTTGCAACAGAGCAACTTAAACTTTTGCATGGCTTCCTCGCATCTGCTCTTACTTCGGAAAGCATTTTCGTTTCACTTCACAATGAATGCACATCCTGGAAAGATTACACTACTTTCCATCAAATCGAGCTGCACGTATCTGCCTTTCGAAGGAATATGATTTCATCCGTCATAATCTTCTTATTACACATTCATTTCGGAAACATCTACTTTACGGTTTCACAATCAGACCTCCGGTAAGCAATGTAAGGAACTCTGTCTGGACGATTGTTCGAAGCAAGGACGATTTGCGTGGGATGGTGGTGCGAAGAAACCCTCTGATGGCAGCTGATCCATCGGATCATTCTCGACTCTGGCTCTGGGGGACGCAACAAGGGGTGGAACAACGGTGGAACGAGGTTGGATGAATGAATTCAATGGAACCTATTTTCTCTGAAATTTGGCTCGTCTTCGTTCTGTTTGGAATAGTTGTGGTAACGACCAAACGTTGGACGCTCATTGCAATTTGTTTAGTTGAACTTCAGAATAGTATCGAGCTATATACGAATATGAAATCGATAACTATTTCCACTCAACGGAGTTAGGAATACAATTTTTTAATAATAAGCCGATCGATGCTTTATGAATCATCGATATTCAGATTCTGAGCTTGTTAAAGCTTTTTCTGGAAAAGTAAGCACTTACAGTCCAACTTTTTAAGAGTAACGGGTGTTCAATAAAATTGAGAATGATTTTAATGCCTTTCTGTAAAAAAAAAGTAAAGAGCGTATATTTTTTCTCATCGAGAGAATTGCTCTCTGGGCTCCCTAGAAACGGATTGCTCGTTTTCAACGTGGTTTGACACATACTACAGGTGAGCCAGATTTTTTGCATCGTACACGAAAATTACTCACACAGATAAAATAGCATGCAGAATCACGGTATTTTGTTCTTAAAATCTAACAAATTGTTGAATTTTGTTGATTCAAATCCGTTTTTCCGGTTAGTTTTTCTCACAGAATTGAACTCGAGGAAAAAATTAACTATAAAGTCATAGCTTTCTTTATGACGTGAATTTTGTTCATCAAAAATGTCGAACAAGTAGATGCTCCTCTTGGAAATTGCTAACATAAAATTATATAGACGATTCAAGTTTATCAATCACTGTTGATGATTTCTAGTATGATATGATGGTGCGCATCAAGGAATATGTACGGAATTACAACATTTTATTGGTAAAATTTGCGAAAAGTTTTCCTCGAATTTAAACAAAAACATTTCGGGTTACAGGCTGTTAAGTGTCAAAAAGAGAGTAAGTTGGAACACTAAGGAGTTGTAAAGTGTACGAATAAGATCGGACGCTCGATGATGCATTGGGTTCTTATGGCAACGTTCAGGTAATTTATTCTTTCCGTTAAGATTTGTCTACGTTGTCCTTTAAAGATTGTTAATACTTTTCTGTTTTTCCAGGTCTGGATACCTTTTTTAGATAGGCCTTTTTCGAGTTTGGAAGCAATGACACCGTTGCATCCATCAATGTTTCAATGACAGAGCTATTGTTTATGGATGCTGTCAACCAGGCATAAGATACTGGGTTTTAAGTCAGCCGTATCAGACTGCAGTAGCGAAACGTTGGTAAATCATAATGTCCATTGTGAATATACAGGAAAAAAAATGTATGAAATCGTGTAGAAACATATTTGTAAATCAAATATGAGGCTTTTTGAAAGAAATATATATCCATTTTCCATTAAATTATAAAAAAAATTAAAAAATCTAAACAAATTCAGATAATTTTGCACACTATTTACTAACACTAACGCGAGGACCCTTACAGCATACCTGGTCACTGTCTAAGTACGTTGGCTCGTTTCTTTTCGCTCGGGTGCTGTCAGTTCGATCAAAGATGGCGTCGAAACACCAAGCACACCGCGAGCGCGTTGTACGGTATTCCGAAACGCGTGAAAGTCAAGAAATAAAAGTTTACAGTAGACCACGAAAATGTGCCGGTGAGCACTGTTTACCGGATCCTGGCATCCCGGAACGTCGAGCGGAAGACCGGTAGAGGCCGTCCGGCGAAAATCATGATGAAAAAGAAAAAGGAATCTCTTGAAAAGCTGTGAGACAACAAGAACGGTACGAGTTTGCTGTAGGGTTGATTATGATATATATTCTTTTCATATCCTGACAATTTCTTTGAATCTTGATAATCGATCAGATTTATACCTGCTAGTGTAGATCCTTGCTTGAATGGGCTAGAGATTTGACATATCACAAGTACGGGAAGGAAGGAGAAAATTGGAGACTGAATGAGAAGCCGTAAATAGTGGTTAGAACCAGGAATGATTGAGAAACAGCTGCGATAAACTCTACATTTGCGTGAGGCCGGCCGAAAATTTCGCTGCTCCCATTCCTACATCAACCCCTTAAAACAGGAGAGCATCGTCTATCGGAAGAAAACTAGGTCCGTAAATTCTTTCCAGTCAATGTGTCTTGTGAAGTCATGCCATGTTTATAGATTTAGAAGAATTCGACCCAGTGGTGATGAAAATTTTGATTGGCAAGAGATCACTACCGTTGGGGTCCTGAAGCGAGAAGTCAAGAGCACTTGGTGTAGAATGAGGTTTTTTGTTTCCCCAGTGTACAAAACGGTCATATTGAAAGATCATGTATCAACAATGAACAATTGTCACCCTACTGTCCCCCAGGCGGTTCAGTGAGAGTTGAAGTCATCCAATATCAACCGTGGCTCAGGAAGGAGTGAACATATATCAGTAAGCTGCTTGGGGCTAAGCCTAATTCTCGGAGACAAATACAAGCTGACTCTCTTGGAAAATTGGGGTTGCCCTCGTTAGGTGTGTCCGGGTTGCCCTCGTTAGCTTGCCGGGTTGCCTTCGTTAGCTGTGTCCGCTTCCTTTACGTCAACTGGCAGCGAAGCGAAGACAGTTTTCGTTAGAGGCGAATGAGCTGCAAAATTTAAAGCCTCTTAAAAACAAAGAAAGAAGAAGAAGACAGTTTTCGTGGTTAAAGATGTCATTGTTGAGCCAGTGGAGAAGTGCCTTGTTAGTTCCACAAGCTGAAAGCATGTTTGTGGTTCCCCCGCAATATGGACACTTTTCTTCAGTTGCACGGCAGGGTTCGCCCACATGTTGCTCTCCGCACTGTTGCCAAGTCATGGGCTTTGGCACGAAAATTCGTACAGGTAGCCTCATTTTCTCCACCATAACGTAGCTAGGAAACACGGAGCCAGCAAAAGTGACTCCAAACGGTCGGACGCCATAATTTTTTGTTTTATCTTCCTGGAACACTTTTACGAATTGACGGCAGTCTAAGATTTCAACCCTTCAAAGAGTGTTTTATAAATATACCAACTCCTTGTTAAGTATTTCACATGTCAGACCCGCTTCTGTTACAACCCCCGAAATTTCTACGTTATGGGAAGGAACGTATACGCGATACTCTAGGACAAACCTCAGGTGGATCAAATATCGTTTGCGTGTTTCCGATCAGCCACGACAACAAGCAGTTTGGGACGGAGACGCAACATGAAAGGAAGGCGAGGTCGAGGGTTTAGCGGGAGCGGCAACGTGGTTGTAGGGTGATATGGTTTGTTGAACAGGAACGGGAGCTTAAGAGGTTGAAGAGGAAAGGTTCGCTATTTTTTTAGGGGGGACTTGTTGAGGTGGGACAACTCAACATACCTTTGATAAATATATAAATAATATAGATATTTGTTGCATTGAAAAATCATTATATTCTTGCTAAACATACCTTACATAGTATCAGTTGTTAAATGTTTCGAGCTACTCACGCTGTTTAATCAAATGTCTCAATATTGCAATATTGCGTTCATCATGACTGTTACTAATCCTGCAAATGCACATGTATGTTTTCAACACCTTGATGTATGATTAGATGGGAAAAGTTTCTATAATTCTACATTGCAGTAGCCTTAAGGGTCGAATCATTGAAATCGAATCACTTCATCATCTACTTGTCCAACATTTAACATTCAAAAAATCTGTATCTATCTGAACTTCAAAAATCTGTAAGAATACGATTCGAAAAACTTTTCTGTACCTTTCCAGATAAATCTGTACTGCTCACAATACGCACTCACAAATGAGTGGATGAAATAAAACACTGAAACAATTAGAGTGTTCCCTTAACTGAGTTATGCATTTCGTAGGCATTTCAAAAGAACGAGTGGGATACATTTTGCACGACATTTTGGACATGAAAAAGCTATCCGCGCGATGGGTGCTGCGTTTGCTGACCGTCGACCGAAAACGGTGGCGCGTTGATGATTCAACAGTCAGTTTGACATTGTTGAAGCGTAATCGAGTGGATTTCTTTCGACGTTTTGTGACAATGGATGAAACATGGATCCATTATCACATATCCAGAAAAAAGTTCCCCACAATTACAGATTACCCGCAAACATCATCTAATGGCACTTTAATGCATATTCAGATATTATTTTACGTGGGCAACGTCTTTCAGTAAGTGTTCCAAATCAGAAAACAGGTCACTTTTTATCAGATAATGTTACATTAATAGGTATTTTTGCTGCAACGGATTCTGATAATTTGCACACCAATCGAATCGTAATCGTTCTAGGATTTGTTTTATATGATACTAGCTGACCCGGCAAACTTCGTCTCGGCCAAAATTTATTTTTCATTATCACATTCACGTTTTCTTTCCACTTTCGAATGAAGATCATTTTCGTTAGCGCAAACATCAAATGGACTAATAACGCTTGTCAATATGTAATTGTCGAACATATGCGAATTGAATTTTTCAAACTTTCCCAATTTTTTTTTCAGAGTTTCCGAAAATTTTCAATTGTCATGTATGGTTGAAGTATGTGTATTATTTTTATGGGACCCCCTATCCATTCTAGAGGAGGGAAGAGTGTCATACCATCAAAGAAACATTTCTCGTACTCAAAAACCCTCACATCCCAAATTTGGTTCAATTTGCTTGATTATTTCTCGAGTTATGCAGAAGTTTGGGTTTTATTTGTATGGCAGCCACCCCTTAGAGAGAGAAAGAGAGAGAGAGAGAGAGAGAGAGAGAGAGAGAAGGAGTGTCTATTCACCATAGAAACATTTTGTGCCCCCTAAAACCTTCACATGCCAAATTTGGCTCGATTTACTTGATTAGTTTTCGAGTAATACAGACATTTGTGTTTCATTTGTATGGCAGGCCCCCTTAGGAAGGGTGGAGGAGTGTCTAGCTACCATAGAAACATTTTAAGCACCTTAAAACTTTCACATGCCAACTTTGGTTTCGTTTGCTTGATTAATTTCCGAGTAATACAGAAATTCGTGTTTCATTTGTATGGCAGCTCCCCTTTAGAGAGGGGGGAAGAGTGTCTAACTACCATAGAAGCATTTGTTGCACCCTAAAATCTCCACATGCCAATTTTAGTTTCGTTTTTTTCTAATTTCCGAGTAATGCAAAAATTTATTTTTCATTTGTATGGCAGACCATTGTTTTGTTGTTTTCGAAAACCCCGACTTCCTTGGGCGATTTTTCGATTCTCAAAAAACAGGAAGTGGGTTATATCTATGGTATAACCGCAAGGGTGACGTAGGACTATCGTTGATTTAGAGATTATTTGTTTGAAGTTGAATCTGAATTCATTCTGAATGAATGAATATTTTGGGGACTTCGAAAACGAGAGCGTTACGTTGGAGGCACAAGGTTTTATGCATCCAATATTGAATACGGAAATATCCTACTGATGGGGAAGAATATTCTTCAGAAGCTATCCTGTTAATTGCGATTGATTGAAAAATCACAAAACCAAATGTATTTGGTCACAGTGTAACATGGATAGAAAACATTCAAATAAACTCTTTCACATGAATATATTTTGAAAATTCCCAAAGGAACTGGCAGATTATTTTCAGTAACGATTAGTTATTTCCACATTTTCCTTGATACTGGAAGCCCACCAGTGGTTAATGCCAACTCGATAACCACCTGTTAATAGCACTTGATTGAAATATATTTGGTCACAGTGTTACATGGATAGAAAACATTCAATTAAACTCTTTCACATGAATATATTTTGAAAATTCCCAAAGGAACTGGCAGATTATTTTCAGTAACGATTAGATATTTCCACATTTTCCTCGATACTGGAAGCCCACCAGTGGTTAATGCCAACTCGATAACCACCTGTTAATAGCCGCGCGTGTATGTGTGTGTAGCGACGTCTTCCCAGGGAACCGTTTGTGGCATCACTCTCCTCCTGATAGATTCCCTTCTGGCCTAGGGTGCACAAACAGGCTCTTGGTGACACCGTTCATACGCGCTTTCATGATAAACGAAGAGCTTCACCACAACAGCGGCAACATGCCCCAATCGCTGTTCAATTAGAACTGAGTGGATTTCCGAGCGCCGCTCGCTTATATACCGATTGGTGATTTCAATAGCCTGTTTTGAAAGCAATTTTAAGACTATTGAAACAAGTTTTTGGATCAAAAAGTAACAAGTATATAACGCGTAGACATTTTATCTTTCGAATGAAGTGTTTATCATACCATTTCGTTCAGTTGTTTAGGAGCTATTAACGCTCAAAATCTCGGTCTCCGGCGTAACGCTTTCGTTTTCGAAACTTTGATTTTACACCCCGGTATAGAAATGAAAGACGTAGTCCTACGTCAAAACCCAAACTTTGACCGCTTTGCGCCATTCTCCCGATTGAGCTAATATTTTACATAGGGTGTTTTTTCGATGTGGCGAACATGTTTTATGAGGTATGTTTTTGAAATTAGAGATGATCATTTTCATTAGCACCCTAATATAGATAAATTACATGTCCCTAGTTTGTAGATGGTTTGATAGAGATAGAGAAGAATGAACTCTCAAATGTAAAGTCTCTAAAAAAAACAAGACGAAGGATTATTCTTATATACCACTGCGAATAAACCGCACTTAAATCGATTACTTGAAATGTAAATGTAGAGAACAAACAGTGCAACATGTGAATTTAAGAACGTGAATAGCAATTGAGGCTACGGGCCAGAGCGTAAGGAGTTTCTATTACACAATCTTGCTGCTGTCAGGGAGCGGTCAACACAATGGCCGAGAGTTTTGAGTTTGTTTTGAGAACGGAGTCCTGGTGCAATTTGGTTCGCAATCTCAAATCCAACATGGAACTCCAATCAATGGTACAAAAAGTCGGTTTTCTAGTGGAGAGCACGTTTCCTAGTGCATCATACGCACCCATTATTGTTGTAACAAACATATTACAACATACAGTAGTTGCCTGTGACCGCGTGTATGTCAACTGAATGTCAACGCACAAACCGATTAAATTTGACTCGATCTAGTTTTCGGAATGCACAATTGAGATTCGTTCGTGTAATTCTCATTCGATCAGATTTCAGAGCACGGGTGAATAATAAATTCCCACAAATCGGTTTTAATTCGTTATCAACTAACAAGATCGACAAATTGTTCAGACGAGATCAAATAGGCAGTCTGCAGAGTGGCGCTGAGGCATATTTCGAAGACTTAGACGTTTCGTACTACAGAAAGGGAATCGAAACGTTGGAATCTCGCTATACCAAGTGTATTGCCCTCGAAGGAAACTATGTTGAGGAATAAATACAGCTTTGCCCAAAAAACGATTGTTTTCAGTAAAAATCCCAAGACTTTTCAGCCCATGTAGTAGAAGTCTCGAGTTGAGTCGATGAATCAAGTTTCTCCAAACTTATCATTCTCTTTATTCCTTTCACAGCCACCTTTAATCTGAAACAATGATAGAATGTATTAATTTTGCGAAACGATTCAGATTAAATTAAACGGCCTACAAATGGCACAACAGAACGTCAGAAGAGTTGCATGGATGAAAGATAGGTATTCATTTTCTCGAAATAACGAACGAGTGAAAATGAGTACACGCTCGGTAAAAGTTATAATGGTTCTGTTTCGAAGGAAGCTCGGCACAAAACGACAAAACCGAGAAACCGGATAAGCTTCCTTTTCCAATTAAAAATTACTATCTTCTGTCGGCCGACACTACAGGATCATGCAGATTTTTCATCCGGTTTTCTGTGTAGTCATCGTTTTTCATCGTTGGTAGAAAACTAATTGATATGCACAAAAAAGCCGAAATATTGAATGAATCAATGCAATTTATGGGCAGATTTTTTCTTGAGCGGTATATCCTTCAATAAACATTCAAACAGCAACGACCTCAAAAACTCAGCTGAACGAAGTTTCCGCAAATGTAAAGTTCAAACATATTCGCGGCATCGAATCGATGACCACTACTTGAATGACTCGCCAAGCCGGCGAAAGGATGAGTATTTTAATCTTTTCTGCTCCAACTGTCTCTTCCGTACAATCGGTATATTCTTCAAGCTCACTGCATCATCGAGGACTTGAGGATATTTCGGGCAAAATCAATAAACTCGCCAACGCAATATTTGGGATCAGTCTGCAATCGAGACGAGCAGATGAGGGTGCACAGTAACATATGCGGGAGATTAACACGACCGCAAAAATGGTCGATCTGTCTACTCACGTGTGCGTGTGACGAGTCTGGTAGATGCTAGGTGGAACGCAAAACTATTAAGCAAACATTATGTTTGCAGTAAAAATGTGATGAAGATGCCTGTCACTGAAGGGTATGAGAGTGTGTGAGATGTTTGAAGTCACTCGTGGTGATTTGAATGCCACTTAACTAACCTGGAGAGCGTTGAGAATGTCGAAGGTTCAAGGGCACATATTTGATAATGGAATGTAATGCAATAACGTTATATACATGAATATATGTTACAACTCCTAAACTAACCATCTGCGCTAGACTTATTACTAAAAAGTTTAGTGGGCGTAATTTCGACCCAAAACATGACAGATGTGGTCATTAGGTAATACCCCACGCCCCCCAACCATGACCCATTATTATGATTGATAATAATTACTTCACCTACCCATATACTTCATTTATTGCAAACACACCGTTTGGATTTACCGAGCTGCTTTCGCTCACCTGAACCAGCGCCAGCGCCAGCCAACCAACCACTGTCCACATAATGGGCACACAATGGGAAAAGTTTTATCAGACCAACCCAAGAAAATGATTTCCACCGTATATAAACACACTGCGCTACTAACCGTTTCTTATCAACATCTTCGCCTTGTCCGGGTGTGTAATATCCCAAAAAAAAAAAACGCGAGAAACCTCAGATCATATGTTCGAGGAAGCTCGACGAAACCTCTTCTGATGCGCGGATGTGGGAATAAAGGCACCGCATATGAAGAGGGAATCCTGAGAGAGAATAAATCAATGAGCCAAAATGTTCGGATGGAACCGAGGAGAAGCGGGCAATATAAATTCCACTCTGATTATACGGACGGTTGAATATGGATGGGAAGAAAAATATTCATGAATACAATAATTCAAATATGATTACAGCATAACTTGCATAAACGGTTTCTGCTGCCTGTTATTTTTCTGTTCTCTTCCAGGAAGCCGGATGGTGGGGTGCAGTTCGAGGACTTCATGGAAGAAGGGGAGACAGTACCACCCAGCAGCGATGACACGCTTGGTTGAAAAATGGCTCAACGTTTTTAGGTTGGGCGGTGTGGGTGTCGCAGGCGTTTGATGAATGTGATTCCTTACACACGAGCCTAGCGAAAATATTCGTCAAAGACAGAGAGAGAGAGCACTTGCCGACGCTCGGCGCTCGAACTCGGCCGGGATGCGACTGTGACTATGAATATTTTAGCATATCATTTCACCATTGACAGAATGTGGCATGGTGTACATACACTTTATCGTGGAAAGCGATAAGACACATTGTTTTGTGCACACATATCTTTCGGCGCTTCCGAAGATGAAAGCTTGACACCAGACGTCGGTGGCAAAGTGACAAGAAATTCATCAAAAATCAATTTTCCGAACGGCAGCACAGATAGCTGCAGCAGCAGCCATGTTTCTGGCAGTGTTTAGCTGTGATTTGACGACATGGATTGAGGAAGTGAGCGCACGAAGCTGCTGATGGTATAAAGGATACAATATATGAGGATAGTACCTAATTGAGGATTATCACAGACCATGCTATGATTCTTGACGACACGGGTGGAACATTGATCACCAATGTAGAATCATTCACCCACTACATTTGATACCCCACACCTCTGGGAGCTCAGGAATTGTGCTACCTACCGAATTTTTAGTATTGTCAAAAGAAAGACTGACATTTTCCCAACACCCATCATTCTATCATTTTTGCGTCATATTGTATTCTCAGTGCTTCACAAAACGAAAAAAAATAAATGTTTTACTCGTATTTGTCAGTAAATCTATGAAAATTGGATCAACTGGATCTCGTATATCTACTACTTAAAAAACAGAAACGAATATTTTCGTATAACTTTCAGAATAAAATAGTATGTGGCACATCAAATGTTCATTTTCAGGCTAGCTAGGTTAAATTTTAAAAATATTAATTTTGGTGGTATTCGAAGTGTCGTAAAAATATGGATCCTAGCTTTTTGCATTTTTTCTGAATGTTCAGTGGTGACTCTCACCATGGCGGACATATCGGATCCTTCGGTTGAAGATGGACTCGTCGTTGATATCTCAGGATTCGGGAATCTCTGGAATCTAGATCTTCAAAAGACCGTTTGGGTGAGGCTTGAACTGGATTTATTACGCGATGTTGCTCGGTAAATGACTGGAGTTGGAATGAAAAATAGCATAAACGATTTATTCACCTTCATCCCAGTATGTTCGGAGATCTCTTGCTTTTTTTGTCATTTCACTCATTCGGTTCCGATGAAGATGAAGATGTGATAAAGGTATATCAAGTAAGATATCTAGGTAATAGTTCGGAAATCAGCAGAGATTCTAAGTTGTAGTGCTCAAAGGCTATTTCCATTATATCAAATTAATTAATTCCTTCAAAATAGACCCCTTCTGAACAACATCATCAAAACACTTTTTATAGCTTTAAAGTCCTCAAAGTTATCAAAACGGATCCTACGAAGCAATAATTTAAGTTTCGGAAATAGGAAAAAGTCATACGGATAGTAATGAGCGTGTTTAATCACACCCGTGCCATTGTTGGTCAAAAATTCATTCTTCGATCGATGAGCTGTGATATCCTTTCTGATGATTGTCGACTCGTTAGCATGTTCAACTCGTACACCCATGTCTCGTCGCCAGTAATTATGCGCTGGATGGGACCAGAATTTGATCCAAACTCGGCATGTGGAGGTTTTAGGAGGCAAGAAACGTTTCTAAGGTGGCTCAACACTCCTCCCACCCAGAGATGCAAAAAAAAATCTGTATTTTTGGTTTCAAAAAATCTATTTATCTGTGTTTTTTCTCAGAAAATCTGTATCGAAATCTGTATTAACTCTTTGTAGTCGTTTATCTGCTTTCAGTCTACCACAGCTGAGAAGTATACTAATATTATAATTACATGCGTTGCAATTACTAGCGAAATGCGAAGTACACCCTCAAAGGCATTGGAGGCTATCCTTCACCTGGTACCTTTGAACCAATATGTTCAGCTAGAGGCTAAAAAAGCGCTCTAAAGCTTAAAAGATGGAAAAAAATACTAGACAGGGACAAAACTGGTCACTTGAGCATCTTGAATCTTTTACCCATTGGACCAGCCTCAGAGATGAACAATGATTGGATAGAAGGACCAGTTATGACATTCCATACAGAGTGATCGAACATTCTCGCTCAGTACGGGATGAAGGTGGCCCCAACGTTCGTAATGGTTCAATCATGTTCTACACTGATGGGTCGAAAATGGGAATCAGAACAGGTGCTGGAGTGTAAGGTCCCAGAACAAAAATCTCTGTGGCTATGGGAAACTGGCCAACAGTTTTTCAGGCAGAAATAGCTGCATGCCTCAAAAGAAAATATAGACATGCTAACATCTGCATATTCTCTGACAGTCAAGCGGCACTTAAAGCTCTAAATGCCTTCAAGTGCTCTTCAAAAATTGTCTGGGAATGCATTTCCCTTTTACGGCAATTAAGTCAGATAAGTTCGGTACAATTGTACTGGATTCCTGGCCATTGCGGTATAGAGGACAACGAGCGAGTAGATGAACTTGCCAGGAACGACTCAAACTCACCATTCACTGGTCCAGAACCATTTTGTGGACTCTCCAACTGTGTGTTGAAAAGCGAGCTGGAAAAATGGGAAGACAGGGAAGTGACAGCCAATTGGATGGCTGCAAAACTTAAACAGGCGAAAAAGTTTATTACGCCGAGTATTGAAATTACTCAACAGCTGCTAAGCCTCAATAAGAAAGACTTAAGCACATTCACTGGTCTTGTAACAGGACACTGCCCGAGTAAATACCATCTTAAGAACATAGGTTTAGCACAAGATGATATATGTCACTTTTGTAATGCCGAAATCGAAACCTCGGATCATTTGCTCTGTAACTGCAGAGCTCTAACTAGACACAGACTTCAACACCTTGATGAAGCTATTCTGGAGCTCAAGGAAATTTGGTCTGCGTCGCCGATCAGGATTATAAATTTTATCAAACAGATTATTCCTGATTGGCACCTATCACGCTATAGCTTTCAGTCTACTCCTTCATCAATAAGTAGTAGATAAGCTTGAAGTGAAGTATAAAAAAGGGGTATACCACAATTGTTCAAAATAATCGACGCAGTGGTTCATACCCAACAAGGAAAAAAAATATTATAATTTATGCAACAATGTATCAGCTCACACTCAGTATAAACAAAAGTCTATATTTGAGGAAAGAATTAATGGAAAACTCCATGTATTGCAGTATAGAGCATTGTTCTGTATGCTCAAACAGAAAAATAAAACACGAAAAACGCCAAACTAATTATTTTTATGATACATGCGAAAGATATCACACGCATTATAACAAATATTGTTTAAACATAAAAATAAAAACACTATTTAGTAAATAATAATCAGAAGTTTGGAAGAAATAGAAGAAATCTTGTTCATCCTTCATAAGTTATATATCACTGCTTTTTCAAGTAAAAATGATTGCGATCAGTACACATGTTTCGACACATGTCGAAATTTTATACGACCGCAAAGGGTTAAGGGTTTTGAAGCATAATCTTAGCTAAAGTATCATTGATTGAATTTGACAATGTTGGCGGTATTCACGTAAAAATTCGCATTCACTGTGCTTTAGTAGGAAAAGATAAACAGTGTTATTCATTTACTGTAAAGCTAGCCGTTGACGCAGACTTTTGCATCTTTTCGCCTTAGATTAAACGTGAGAAAGCAGTACTACACGCTAAATATGTTTGTCAAAATGACTTTCATTCAAACTGATTCGAATGATATATGAATAAAATTGGTGAGTTGAAAAAAAATAGATCAACTGAGATTATTTTGAAAAATCTGTAAATTTGTATGAAAACCAGAAAAATCTGTAATCTGTATCTACAGATTCTTGGTTTCAAAAAGTCTGAAAATGTATAAATACAGATTATTCTGTAGATATGGTAACCCTGATCCCACCTCTCTAAAATCATAATGATGGCCCGCCTCCTTCTCTTACAGAGATTTGAGCAAAACGAGTTATCTAAAATATATATATTTTTGTTAGCATTGAAATCAGTTTGACAAAAAAAACAAACTGATTTTATTCACAGATATAAGTTCAAAAAATTGCAATGTCAGAAGACAAGCTCAATACTCAATACAATACTCAGTCTTGTCCGCCACAGAGTCGATACGTTCCCGACAAGACCCTTGCAGCCAAATGATCCACCAAGACACAAGTCCAACATCCAGCCTTGTTTTGGATTGACATGAATATCCCCATCCAGAGAAATCGAAAAATTTTCCTTCACGAAAAATTTCCAAACCGGCCCCAACAAAACTTTTAAATTCTTTTTGTTCATATCTGCAACAGGCGCGCGACACTCAAACTTATGAAGAGTACTTTTTTTTCAACTTCTCCAATATAAAAACAACAAAATAAAAATAGTTCATCATCACCAAGATCATGACAGACATGATAGAGATAAATACAAAATAGATAAAAAAATAATGTAAAAAAATTAATTGTCTACACATTAACTTGGCAAATAGAGGTTTTAGGGATCGATAAACGTTTCTATGGTGGTTCGACACACCTAACCTATCTCTAAGGGTAACGGGACTGCCATACAAATGAAACACAAACTTCTGCATAACTAGAGAACTAATCAAGCAAATGTAGCCAAATTTGGGATTACAGGGTTTTTGCTCGAAATAGGAAATGGATTTTAATGTCATAAAACGCATTCTTATGTCTTCTTCTATCTATATAAATAAAAAATGGATCGCCGAATGCGTTGATGAAAGCAAAACTCCAGAGAGGAATTGTCCGATTTAGAGCTGTCTTCATTCTATCATATTTTCTGTATCAAACATTTATTCCATGTAATGGAGAAACATGTTATTTGCAAGTAGTAGAAAAATCTTAAACGAGAATTGTGTCTGAAAATAATCTGATATTATAATGACGAGTTTTGGTAGAAGTTCTAGGAATTTTATAGTAAAAGGTAATTTTAGAGAGTCGATTAGAAGACCAATCAACGAACAGTTCTGCGATTGGGCTCATGAACGTGCGCTTAGTAAGGAAACGTGAATGGTTGAACGTATTGATAACAAAAAATGAATTTTGGGCGAGACGAAGTTTGTCGGGTCAGCTAGTATGTGATAAATCTATAAATTATCACTAAAGGTATAATTTTTGTCATTTCGATTTACGAGTACGGAGTAAACAGTATCAAGCATCAATTTATGGGGTTCGCAGTCTAGTATTCAATAGCAAAAATGAGCCTGTGATTAAAGACAACTTTCCGCATTGGAAATATAATTCATCAGTCTACTTTACCCCCGCTACATTTATAATCTCACACCGGCGGTCCAGGTGGCTTTCGTCTTTCCGCACTTTACTCCAATCGGTGCGTTCTAAAGTGGGATGGAACATATTTCATATGATTTCGCATCGCCTGGATACCGACAAAGACAAAACGAGGTTATATTACCACATCTTTTCTACTTACGCCAGGTCAATAATGGTGTCCCATACGCGGGTTATCGATAAAAATCCACTTTCCATGGAAGCTACCAAGTGCAACCGGGCCAGGGGATTACGCGAGTGATAAATCGCAAATTGACCGGCCCGGGATGATGACTTGGCGGCGCAGATCAAAGCCAATGAGACGCGAACTGGACCGCGGATTGAAGGGTATGGAAACCACTATTGTCTCTCTGGACGCCGCTGGTGGCTACCGGTTTGCTGGAATTACTTGCACTTACGCATCGAACCCAGCGTAAATATATGCTGAATGGCACATGGTTTGACATGACAGAGAGAGGGACGGAAGAAAAGCCGACAGAGAAGACCTTGAGCGGTTACGTTAAATGATCGGTATTGCGTTGGCTGCGCGCGGATCCAATGGACTGGATGTGAGTCACAATGACGTCTACGTCGCCGGTCGTCATCGACGGCAGACTCTGTTTATACACAAACACATCGCGCTTTATCAACCCGACCGAAAGCGCAAAAAATGCTAATCATTTAATCGTTCAAACTTGTTTTAATTTCTTGGTTCGATTGGGATGATGCATTTTTATGGATATCGCAAGCAATCAGGAGCGCATGGCAATTAAACTAGAATATAAATTATTCGCTTGTTATCCAGCATGGATTGATCGTCTGTTACAAACCAAAAGCAAAAAAAACTTGGTTAGATTATTATCAATGTGAATTTTTCTGTTTTTTTTTTTCTTCTTAAAACACATTTAGCTGATCCTGTACATGAAATATACTGGCCAAAAATCCAAAAATCTGTCAATCTGGTTGACATAAGATCATTCAATATTCAACATTTGATAACGCCGAAACATGCGAATGGAATTTGTTTGCTCATGAGAAATCTACTTAGAAGAAAAGTTCCATAGGGGAAATCAGTTGTCCACATATTTCCAAGATCTACCATGTGTCTTCGACTTCAAATCGTTACAGAACCCCTCTTCAACCGTTCATGAGCCACTCAACAGTATCTGTTGATCATTTTGACGTAGGACTACGTCTTTCATTTCTGTACCAGGGTGTAAGTTCAGAGTTTCGAAAGCGAGAGAGTGACGCTGGACTGCAAGGTTTTGAAAGTTAATACCTCTTTACCTGCTGACGGGAGTGGTATAATAATCACTTCATCCGAAAGATAAAATGTCTACGAGTTATATGATTGTCACTTATTGGTCCAAAATCGTTTCAATAGCTTAAAAATTGCTTTGAAAATAAGCTATTGAAGTCATAACAATCTAGCTCATTGGTGATCGCAATGTGTTCCCGAACACGGACGCAGAATCTAGGCACCTGGAGAAACCGTCATAGCGAATACATGCAAGCTGTGATTTCTTTTGCTCGCTTGCATTGGTGTTTGGGAAACCATAGCGGACACATGCAAGGCGTGAGTACTTTTACTCACATCAGTTTCTGTTCTGCTTTCGCATGGAACAGCCGTGAAAAATTGTTTACGTGTGAATGCGTCCGAGCGAAGGAATATTCACACCCATTTCCACATTCGACTTGGTTCCCGTGATACAATTCAATAGCATCAGTTTCTGTTCTGCTTTCGCATGGAACAGTCATGAAAAATTGTCACATCACGATAAAAACGAAATAAATTTTATGCAAGGTTATATAGACTATATTTCGTTTTCAGCATGAAATGGCGCTCTAAATTTCTATTCTGTGTATGGGATGATCATGAAAAATCTCGAAAATGCATCACTTATCAAACATCTTCAGTTGCTTTTACAAGGCCACTCAAATTTCATCGGTTCGTTTCGGAACCACCAACAAGTTCGAAAGAGTTGGATGTTATGTTAATAACAATTCCATACTTATACTTATCTACCCACAAAAAAAACTTTCAGCAATCTTCCAAAATATTCAAAATAATTAAGAATTGATTCAGATGCAATTTCAAATAAATGATTACCGAGCCAACGGTAGTTGCGGGTATATCACAGATATAACCCACTTCTTGTTTTTCGATTAGTGCTTTTGATAGAATACGAAAATTGATGTTTTCAGGTGAAATAAATGAGAGTGCGGGTGAGACCGACACCCAGTCGGGTAAAACCGACACCTTTGAAGAAACGAACGAAAACTTGTTGCAATAATTTCAAAGTATTAAAAGGTTATCTATATACTATGTATATACTCGCGCATTGGTGTGTCAGACCGAGAAATCAATAATTCGTTCATTTCTCAGAAAATATCAACACCACGAAAAGGGACGTGTACCACTTTTTTAACACTTTCGGTCTGACACACCGACGCGAGTATAGGTGTAACTTTATTGGACAAGAACCTTTTTCCTATTTTAGAGTATTGTTCAATGAAATTTATAATTTAATGTTAGTGGCGTGGAATATTTATTGAATATAATGCATGAGATCATTACCGGACTATTCTCATTTGATGTCAGTCCTTTTTGTAACTGGATTGAACGTATATTAACCATATATTAACTACTCACCGATATGTTTGTCGTTAGATTCACACGTTCAAAAGCAAAATATAAATGTTTGACTTTCGTATAGTTATTTGCTAAATATAATGGTCATACATATACACACTTGTGAGAGAATTTCACTTGTAAAAGAACTGTAAACAGTAAACTATAACCTAATTGGTGGCTTATGGTAATTTTTAACAGTTACAGTTTCGGAGATATTTTTTTGGACAATATCGACAAGAAAACAAGAAAGAAGAAAAGAAAAGGAAGTTCCTAGAAATCATTTTATTTCATCTTTTTATGCCCCATCTAAAATTCTTAGTTTACCAAGAATACAGAGACAAAGAATATTAGAAATATGCAAACTCTATATTCCAGAACCTTTATCATCTGGTAATTATCTAGAAGGTCGTTATACATTCTTCCCTTTGATAAAAGACTTGAAAAATACGCAACAACTGCATGAATTGTAAAAAATATGTTTGTTTCGAGCAAGCATAACTGCTGATTCTCACTACAATGAAACCACAATCGATTAATATGTTTTTATGCTGTTTCATAGGTCTTAATACTTCCATGAATTATATTCAGTTGCTTACTTTTAATTAATAACAGTGAAATTTCGCTATTTGTGTTGGAGTATCAAAAATTACTCTGTTTTGAGGATGCTGAATTAGATGACTATTAAAACATAATAAAGATGAAGAAAACATATTTTTTGGAGTTTTTTCTTTCAATCATACCCTCTTCTTCAAATAAATGCCAATAAAGCCTGAAAAATACACAATGGCAACATTACAGAGAAGTTCAATTTTCGGTCTGTGACACCGTGCGCGAGTATACGTGTTATGATTTTGCACGCGAGTACAGGAGGGTTAAGGAAATAGGGGTTAGGACAAGAGCACAGTTTGTGGATTATCCCTTTGGGCATAATTTTGCTGAGAGATACTGAAAGTTTACTTTTATATTCAATAAGTTCAGTTTTTCGGTGTTTCAGTGTCGCTCAACACGGTGGGTAATCAACAGTACAGTCGCTTACCTGTCGCAGGCCGGCATAGTGTAATTAAGAAGTACAGCCTCTTATTCTGCTCAACAGACGTATATTTCATTGCACAGAACGTTTCCTCTGAGCGGTGCGAAACAATCGGCACAGCAGCGAAATTTCCAAACTAACTCTCTGCTTTAGCACATGTTGTTGGCTGATCGTTGTCTAGAGTGAAACTAAAAATCAAAATTTATTCTTCTTCTTCTTTGTTCATTTCATAGAGACTTCAAACTTGAGAGTTTACTCGCATCTATAGTAAATCTCTATCTATCTAAAAACGATCCCTCAGAGCACATTAATTTATACCTTTTGCTAGATGAAATGTTAAATCGAGAAAAGAAACCATATTACATGTATTGTGGAAGAATGTGAGCGGTGAAAAAAATCGGAAAAACTCACGTTTTTTATTCGTTACAATGTTTGCTTGTTGTAATATTTTCACTTTACGCGGTCTGTTCAAAAAGAATCGTAACGTTTGAAATTCGCGCGGGTTAGGTATATTCGATTTTCGATTTTTTTGTGGCGTTAAGTTTTTACTCATGTCTCTCACTTATACTGACAAGTTCGGCCATTTTGAATGTTCAGTTAATCTTTGAAGAGCGTGCCGGGCGCCAGAACACTCCAACAACAGACGAAAACTTTGATGAAGTTATGAAAATAGTTGTGCAAGAAAAGATCAAGCTGTTTGATTCTATAATAACTGGAAAAAAAACATCATCGAATCTCCGTTAGAGAAGTTTCAGATGATCTAAACATATAGATTGACTCGTGCTATCCGATTCCTACACCCAAACGAGCATTGTCAGAAAGCATTTCATTTTCGACAGAAAACATGCCATGCCAAACACGCTTCAAGGCACGAAGCGTCAAATAACCAAATAATGTCATCTGTCTCTCAACGCTCTAAAATGTTTGTATCAATGGAAGCAGACATCTCTTTCTTTTTTTTTCTTTTTTCATCTTTTTTGGGATTGCACCCAAAAAAAAAATCCAAACGTCGACTACGGCGATCGAACCAAGGCCAGCTAGGACGCAAGGCTGTTTTACACGACCCGCTATCCACATGGCTAATGATACTGTTCAGCAAATGCGTGATAATATTGCACCTGATTATAGAATGAAGTTGGAAAGTGTTTTCTAAGAGTAAAACAGGAGCGCATGAAGGAGAGCAATATCTATCTCAATCTGGGCCGTGCATGTGGAAAAGTATGCGGAAAGCTTTTTTGTCTTTTGCTCCGCTCGCTCGTATTAATCTTATACTGCAATAACATGTATATTATACAAATGCTTACTAGTATTTGCGAGTCATGACATTTTCTGTTATGTTATGTGTCATTTAATGTAATAAATTGGGATGACAAAACATGAGCTAAAATCAATTTTGGGTGTACCAATGTTTTGGATATGAGACGGATCGCCGCGAAGTTCGTACAATTCAACCAAAAACATCACAGCATTAACATTGCACAATGATCCAAGAGATGCATTTAAGTGGAAATTAGCATTTAGGGCTCGACAGTTATTCTCTAGACAAAAACTGTCTTCGACAAATTTGTTATACATAATAGAGCGCTCATTTTTATGTTATCAAAAATAGGGTGATTATTTATTATGGTAAACGGTAGTCAGTGAGTTGTTCGTGGTCGCAGTTCAGTTGAACTTTTCGCCGTGTAATCCGAGCCCATGCTACGATTTCTATCGTTCTTGTGATGTTTAACCGTAGCCGCTTCCTGACGAACATAGTTGTTTGTGTCATCCTACCGCTGGTAGTGTAAAAACTACATCGAAGTGATCTTTATTGTCACGGTATCTGTCATACTCGCCATACTAGCGGCCTTGTTGAGTGCAACTATCTCATTTGTGTTGTACTAAATCTCATGAACCACTCACTCGAATGAACACAAACAGAGCTCTAACTCGTGCGGCACAAACAAAAATGAATAAATACAAACCTACGTTTGCTTTGCCTGTGGAATCCTCCAGCAGTGGTAGTCAAAACAATAAACCAACAAGAGAGGATGTGGCCCGGACCGACGATGGTGTGGATAGTTTGGATGCACTGTTGGTTCGAATTAAGCAGATGATTGATATTGGTAACGCGAATATCGAGAAGAAGATAGAGTCCAGCAACAAAGCTCTCGTTGCTGAAATCTCTACCCTGCGTGATGAAGTGGACCAGCTTAAGGTCGACTATGCTCGAGATTTCGACGGTCTGAGTGATTCACACGCGACAACTGTCTTAGAAGTGCGAAAGAACACTGATGCTGTTGATCGGATCCAGAAGTCCAACGACCTAGTTCTCACTGGTGTGCCGTTCTGTGCCAATGAGAACACTGATGAAATCCTGCAAAAAGTAGCTGCAGCTCTAAACTATGGAGACTCCGAGGTGCCTCCCGTGTTTACCAAGTGTCTTGCTCGTATTCCCATTGCCACGGGAGCAACCCCACCGATTCTGTTCCAGTTTGCGTTCCGAGCGTCCAAGGATGAATTCTTCCAGCGTTACTTCTCGGCGAAGAAATTAAGCTTATTGCATCTCGGTTTCGACGTCGATCGGCGTATCTACCTAAACGAAAACCTCACGGAATCAGCACGTAACATCAAGGGATCAGCATTGAAATTGAAACGGAGTGGGCTCATTCGGAATGTGTATTCTAAGGACGGAATAATTTTACGTGAAGTAACTTGAAGATGATCCAGCTCAGCCGATCTATGATGTTGTCCAACTATCAGATTTTGGACATCGAAAATAACCCTATCCTACAATATTCTTATTTTTCCTTCCAGCAACATTCCCATGATTCTTTTCCTGCAACTATCCATGTTTTGTTCCTTCCTAAAAGTCTCAATTTTCGTCGCGTTCATTGGATTCATCGCCCCGGACGGATTATCATCGAAGAAATACTGGTGCTGCTGTTGTTGCTGTTGTTTTGGTCGAGCTTCCCGTACCCCGCCGCTTGTGTTGCAGCTATCGTAGTATTTAAAACTTTTCAATTGAATTTGCGATCAAAAACCACATTCACTATAGATTAAATTAGAGTAGTCATGAATACAAATGAATTGGAAATGCATGTAGCTCTGTCCATGCATTTGTCGCTCCTCTCATTCTTGTTTCCCCTCAAGCCTGATCAATTTATACATTTTGAATTGTTCTTGTTTTTGCCTTATGATGATGCCGGTTAGCCAAGATGATGGTAATTCACGCTCGCAAAGAAGTATTGCCGATATTCCGCGAGTTGTTATGAATGTAGCTTTACGTGAAGATTGCATAAATCTGTGTCATATGAACGCTCAAAGTCTGTGTGCTCGTCAACTAAGTAAGTTTGATGAATTTAAAAATTGCTTTTTAAATAGTAAAGTGGACATAGTATGTGTAACAGAGACATGGCTCAATGAAAACATCAGTGATACAACGGTCACTGTCGATGGTTTCTGCATTTTGAGAAATGATCGCAAGATCGGTCGAGGTGGTGGAATTTGTATCTATCATAAATTTAACATTGATTGCAAAATTGTAAATGCTTCTGATCTCACACTTGAACAAGTAGATTTAGACCGAACCGAATACTTATTTGTTGAAGTTAAGGTGAATAACGAAAAATTTTTGCTTGGCGTCATTTACTGGCCCCCCGAAGGCGATTGTTCCAATATTCTCGATATAAAGCTTGCTGAGCTGTCTCTAGATTATAAGAAGATTATCTTGACAGGCGATTTCAATACGAATCTGAAAAGAGTTTGTGCCAAAACTACTCGGTTTTGTGAAGTTCTGACAATTTTAGCTTATTTTGTATCAACAATGAACCTACCCACTTTTACCCCGGTGGAAGTTCTTTAATTGACTTATTGATAACGAATGACACTAATTTTGTTCTCAATTTCAACCAAGTCGCAGCACCAGGATTTTCACATCATGATATGATTTTCTCATCGCTAAATTTGACACGATGCAGTGAAGATCGCCCAAAAATGTTTAGGGACTACAATCGAATAAATTGGGCCGCATTACAAAACGCTTTAGACAACTTAGACTGGTCCTTACTTTATAGTTTCACTGACTCTGATTTGGCTCTAGACTTGTTGAACAGTTACATAGTTGGAATTTACGAAAAGTTTGTTCCACTGCGAATCTCGAGCACTAATTCAAATGCTCCTTGGTTCAATAATGATATTTAAAATGCTATTGTTGTTAGAGATATTGCATATCGCCAATGGACGTACAGTAAAAGTTCATCTGATCATATTCAGTTCAAGAGACTTCGTAACAAAGTGACACAACTAGTCAATAAAGCGAAGTCTAACTATATGACAATCAATTTGGAATCGGCGAATTCGACTAAAGAACTGTGGACAAAACTGAAACGTCTAAATGTTTCTGCGGGCTCACTTCATAGTGCGACGTTCTGTAATTCTGGTGATGAAATAAATACTTTTTTCGGTGATAACTTCACTCGAGCTACTATGCTTCCTTCGGTGCCTCCTTCCAATTCCAACGGTTTTTCATTTACTCAATGTAATGAGCTGGATGTTTCGAATGCTATCTATTCGTTTTCATCAAATGCTCTAGGAATGGATGGTATTCCATTAAGATTCATAAAACTTATTTTGCCACCATCACACCATTAACATATCTTTTCAATTTATTCATTTCAACTGCAAAATTTCCCCTAGCATGGAAGGCGGCGAAAATAATTCCGATACGCAAAAAACCTGCTGGTTCTGGTTTGAACAACCTCCGTCCAATTAGTATTTTATGTTCATTGTCCAAAGTTTTTGAGAAAATTTTGAAACTTCAAGTTCAAGTTTACATTCAGCGGTATAATCTTCTTAGTCCTAATCAGTCGGGTTTCAGATCGGGGCACAGCACCACTTCAGCGCTTCTTAAGGTTCATGACGATTTACACCAATTTATCGACAGAAAAGGCGTTGCATTTCTGCTTTTGATAGATTTCTCCGAAGCATTCGATAGAGTCTCACACGTGAAGCTGTTGCAAAAATTATCGTATCAGTTCAATTTTAGTCGCAAAGCAGTTTTTCTGATCAAATCATACTTGACGTGTCGTACTCAAGTTGTGGAAATTGACGGAAGCCTATCTAATTCAATTAATATCTTGTCAGGTGTTCCTCAAGGATCAGTGTTGGGTCCTCTTTTGTTTTAATTATTTATCAACGATTTGCCATCTGTTTTGAAATTTTGTACTATTCACATGTTTGCAGATGATGTGTAACTGTACATTTGCTCAAACGATTGGGATTTAGAAGATATAGGGCGTCGTATTAACTATGATCTCAATAATGTTTTACGATGGTCTCTGAGTAATATGCTTCCAATAAATTCGTCGAAAACTAAAGCCATGTTCATTTCCAGACGACAGATTCGTACAAGTTTACCGGAGTTAACTATCAATAACGAAAAAATAGAATATGTGCAAAAAGCTGCCAATCTTGGTGTTATTTTCCAATCTAACCTCGAATGGGACTCTCAAATAAATGCACAATGTGGTAAGATCTATGCAGGCTTACGACATCTTCGACTTACAGCAGAAATGCTTCCTGTGTCTACCAAGCTTTTGCTATTTAAATCTCTTCTATTACCTCATTTTTCCTATGGATCAGAATTAATTTTGAACGCCTCAGCAGCTGGGTTTGACAGACTGAGGGTATCATTAAACCATTGTGTTCAATGGGTTTTCAGATTATCTACATTATCTAGAGTAACACATTTACAGCAGGAACTGTTGGGATGTTCATTCCATAATTTCTTCAAATTACGATGTTATGTCACTTTATTTAAGATAATTCATTTCGGTCCTTATTATCTTAGTGATAAGCTGCAGCCTTTCAGAAGTTCCAGAGTCCGTAATTTTGTTATTATGCCTCATAACTCCTCTCATTATAGCAATACTTTTTTCGTGCGTGCGATTAATTTATGGAATCAACTTCCAGCGAATATTAAATCCATTCATTCAGCAGCAAGATTCCGTCGGGAATG
The DNA here is from genome assembly GCF_029784135.1 of Toxorhynchites rutilus septentrionalis. Taxonomy (NCBI): domain Eukaryota; kingdom Metazoa; phylum Arthropoda; class Insecta; order Diptera; family Culicidae; genus Toxorhynchites; species Toxorhynchites rutilus. Next base: position 118,317,517 of record NC_073746.1, on the reverse strand, counting down.
TATGAATTGGTTAAATTGAGGGAATAATCTTGAATGGGATGAGCGACAGTATAGTGGATAGGGTTTACATGTATTGTGTAGTTTTTTTTTCTTTTTTTTCATTATTTTTAATGCATTTAAAATTAGTTTGAGTTGAGTTTGGAACAGTTATAAGGATGTGGTATGAACAACGTTGAATCCGATTGTAGAATTTTTATAAGGGTGGACCCTTACTCTACAAGTATGAATAAACAAAACAAACAAACAAACAACATTGTCGATGAAATAAAAAATCTAACTTTCTTATCTTTATAGATAGAGGTAAACATATTTCAACAAATTGTACTCCCAGTTATTTGAGATATCTTTGTAGAACAAAGTTTTTTTCTATCTTTTGAAATAACCAATATAGCGTCTTTTTTCTAATTTGCATTAGGGTCACCATGAAAAAAATTGGTTTTTTGCTCCAACTTTTATATTTCAAATTCTACATACAAACTGTCTTTGAAAGACTTTTAGGGCTTATTAATACAAATATTTTGCGATGCAGAACTTGTCAATACCTCAACTTCACTCAAAGTTATTGATATTTCTTCTAAAAAAAATACACAATCTGCAATTGTTTGTCATTCTTTCTGGGGCAAACATAAACAAAGTATATTTCATTCTACATGATGTGTGATTTTCAAAACTATGTTATTTTTCGAGTTTGAGTAAATTAAATTTGGAATCATGAGTATTTGGGTAAAAAACCATCAATAACTTTGAGTAGGATTAAGATATTGACAAGTTCAGCATCTCAAAATGTTGGAATTGATAAACTCTAAAAGTCGTACGAAGGCAGTTTTGATGTAGAATTTCAAATATAAAAGTTAGAGAAAAATAAACACGCTTTTTCATAGTCACCCTAACGCAACTTAGTAAAAAATCGGTGAATCGATTATATTAAAAGATAGAAAAAAGCTTTGTTCTACAAAATTGTTTAAAATAATTGGAACTACAATATTATCTAACTATGTTTACCTCTATCTATAAAGATAAGAAAGTTAGATTTTTTATTTCGACGACAATTTTGGTCACCCTATTTTTGATAACATAAAAATGAGCGCTCTATCATATGTAACAACTTTGTCGAAAACAGTTTTCGTCTCAAAAATAAATATCTCCCATAAAGTTGTTTTTAGCGCTTTCTATTTAAGTTACATTAGGGTAACCATGAAAAAACAAGTTTTTTTCACTCTTACTTTTATACTGAAAATTCTACATCAAAACGGTCTTCGTACGACTTTTAAAGCTTATCAATACCAATATTTTGCGATGCAGAATTTGTCAATATCTTAATCCTGCTCAAAGTTATTGATGGGTTTTCCCCTAAAAACTAATGATTTCAATTTTAATTTATTTAATACAAAAAATAACATATCTTTGAAAATCACATATTATATAGAGTGAAATTTGTTCTTTCAAATTACGTCAACAAACATTTTTTATATTTGCCCCAGAAAGAATGGCAAGTAATTGAAGAGAAAATCAATTACTTTGAGTAAAGTTGTGATATCGACATGCTCTACGTCGCAAAATATTTGTGTTAGTATTTTCTAAAAGTTTTTCGAAGACTGTTTGTATGTAGAATTTGAAATATAAAAGTTATAGCAAAAAAACCGTTTTTTTTCATGGTGATCCTGACGCAACCTCGAAAAAAGCGCTATATCAGTTATTTCAAGAGATAGAAAAAAAACTTTGTTCTATAAAGATGTCTCAAATAACTGGGACTACAACATTGTCGAACTATGTTTCCCTTTATCTATAGCGATAATAAAGTTAGATTTTTTATTTCATCGACAATTTGGGTCACCCTATTGTTGATAACATGAAAATGAGCACTCTATCATATGTAACAATTTTCTCGAAGACAGTTTTTGTCTAAAGAATAACTGTCGAGCTCTAAATGCTGATTTCCACTTAAATGCATCTCCTGGACCATTGTGCATTGCTAAGAAGCTGTTGGACTCCGTACGAAAGTACCCAAATTTGTTCCAGATAATTATGAAAAATTATGGATTTATTGTTATGGAAACACAAGCCCAATCGTCTCAAAGGAAGCTGCGGGATCGGAATAGATAAGAATTGAAAACAAGTAAAAACACCTGCAAGCGAAGCAGTTGTTGAAAATTAACTAAACATTTAAAATAGTCGAACTTGTCGGCATAAATAAGAGATAAGAATTCAAAAATAATCGAAATACGTAACCCGTGATTCCAAATGCCCGATATTCTTGAACAGACCTCGTATATGTGTTAAACAAAGAAATGCTAAGGATATTATCTATTAATTAATATATTTGGAATCGTGGAGGCGATTTGGCGTAGTGGTAACATCCATACCTCTCACGCAGAGATCACGAGTTCAATTCTCACTCCCGATATTCTTCCAAAAATGGAAGTAAAAGTGACGAACCAGCCGAAATGTATTGAAAGCCACCATAGTAGAGAGAAAAAAATATATATTTGGAATATATATATTTATATTTGGAATACATAGTACATGATAATGTACTAATCCAAAGTGAACCACGATTTTTTTTTTTCTCTATTATAGTGATTTTCAGCACATTTCGGCTGGTTCGTCACTTTTACTTCCATTTTTGGAAGAATGTCGGGAGTGAGAATTGAACTCGTGATCTCTGCGTGAGAGGTATGGATGTTACCACCACGCCAGATCGCCTCCCAGAACCACGAATAAACCTGTCGTTATCAATAGTTCAATTGACCCAGACGTTTTTATTTCAACCTGCAACCAAAAATATTGTGTGCAAATTTGGTCCGTCGATGACCAAGTGTTCGTTAAAGTGGTTAAAGTCGCTGCCAATCTGTAGGGTCCGCCAAGCCATATCCTGGCACTCCCCAGCCGTTGCCTCAACAGGGCCCCTATATTGAAACTGACTGACATTGAATTATAGAGACTTTAAACTCTGAGAGCTCATTCGTCTCTAGCCCTGAAAAGGGCCAATGTGATCAACTTCAATCCAAACTCCTTCTCCAACTGACTTGGCGGAGACACTTCATTGTCGTTCGAGGCTCCTCAGCAAACCGTGTCCGCTTTCAGCACCGTCAAAAGATGATCTGTTGACCTATATTGAAAGGTTAGACGAAGTTTAACGTCAAATATGAATAGAAACGTGTAGAATAAATGTTAAAAAATATTTAGAACACAATATTTGAGATGAAGCCTTTTGAGGGAGAAGATGACGTTATTTCTTATTGGCACATGTTTGTGACATAGTGGGTATTGGAACATGTTTCTTAACGTATCATTCAGTACAAAAACGAACAAAACACATTTAAAAACTTTGAAGTTTTTTGTTTGTTTTGAAAAAGAGCAAATAACACCAAATGTTCCTTGATGTGAATCTACTTGTCAATTAACACTCTCAGCAAATACATCGTGACCAATGAAGGGCAAACATATGAGCAACACCAACGATAGAATATTCAATCGTGATTTAAATATTAATCTAGTAAATTATCAAAACCTTTTTTTTTATCAACCTCAATGAATACAACTCTGTTTCGTTCAATATTCACCAAGAAAAAATCAATCCGCGGAGGACACACACGCGAGCACTCCAGCCAGCATCATTGAAATATCACGCTGATTTGAAGTACAAACAGAGACATCCAATCAAATATCCTCCGTTCACCAAACGGAAATCGGAGAGATATCTTTGCTTCCAAATACAAATGGTGCCACGAACATATGAACACATACACCTCAGCGCGTTGCAACGCTATGAGAGGAGTATCAGAGAGAACGAACACCTCTTATTCTGTGTGAACGCATTTGTTTGTTTTCGGAGGCAGCAATCAAACAATCGCGCCTCAAACATGTATGATGAAAAATGATTCCGTTAATTTGCGCCCAGACTAACAGATTTGCAATGAAAACAAACATACCGCCCGACTTTACCGCCAACCGAATCGCGCTCGAAGCTAACGAAATCGGATTTCGAATGTATCCCCCGGTTGGACCCTGCGCCGTTGGATTTGTTATTGCAGGGAACCTCGAAATGCCTTCCCAAGAACTCCAAGAACTCGCGATTTCGCGCACTTCGTCTTCCTATATATGCATAAATATTTATACTCGGGCGCAGCGTGATAATATTTCTTGGCGATATACACCCGTGTATGTGTGTAGGTGTGAGAGTTAAAATGCGGGTAAATGAGAACATTTGAACCAAACAGTTTAATAATAATTTACTGGTTTAAATTTGGATGACTTTGAGGCGACGCCCACGCCGACTGTCGGAAATAGCGAGAGGAAGAAAAAAAAACCTTGTCGCGATCTCAGGCGATCGACCAACACTGGCTGATGCGGATGATGATGACGAGGGAGAGTGTGTGTGATTATTCTCAATGCAAGTCGCTTGAGAATTCCACGAACGAGATTTTCGGGTGATTGGACCCTGGGGAGTGCTGCCTTGACATAGTTAGGTTCCATGGAATGGTCGGATGGTCGCGAAAAAAAGGTGCTAATTCCGAACAAACTCACGAAAAACACCTTTAGCGCACGTTGTGTATTATTTTAAAAAATTTCGAAAAACATGCCAATGGAACACGGACAACTGACATACGAGCAATTGGCTCACTAGAACTTTTCTGAATGAAAACAATATACAACGCGTTGTTGTTCCTTGTGAAATGCGTAAATTTGCAACAGTGTGACGCGCTATTTCATTTCTCAACTATAGAGGACTTCTTATTATCACTATCTTCTGAGCATCTTTAACGGCGCCTTCCAAATAAAAATTAGAATATGTACAAACAGAAGTGATGGTATCCATAAAACCTGTATATGAGAATGATGAGAAGCTCCAATAACCGAAATAATGCGTGACTCATGGAGCAAGTGGCTAGTGTCGTCTTTGAACTTGCCACTCAAATAACAAGGTTACTCACTAGACATTTGGAAAATAAGGCCCTGTATTCTAACAGCTGTCAGGTTTGCCATGTCACAACAGAGATCATTTTATATCAAACTACGCGTAAAGGTAATATTATATTATCAAGCACGTAGCGTAACCGGCACGGCACGTTTCATGCAAGACAAATATTATTGCGTGAGTTTCAAATGTGTATGCGTATATATAGCGGAACGGTTCCGGGCATACACAGCACGCTTCAGACAAATGCATGAAGGAATTCTCGAAAAGAAAATTTTGCCGGTGCCGGGCACGAACTACATGGGCGAGTAGCACCATACATACAAACCCAACGTCGAAGTTCGTGGTGTGGGTGCGTTCGTCGCTCTTCGGTACGACATCGGTTCAATCACCAGTAGCATTTCTCCGCTCCGTCTGCGCTGCCGGTCCGTACAGAGAAGTTGCTATGCCTGATGATATGAATACATCATGTATTTGTCTGCCGGTGTCGGTACGTGCCGTTTACGCTACGTGCCTGATAATATAAAACGGCCTTAAGACCTTTTATTGTATTACATTTGCAGTTAATTTTGCTGCAGTTACTCAAGGGGGCACCCACACATTCCAACACGCAACACAACATGCGCTCACTCACGCAACATTCCCACATGGTGACGGGAGGCACTCACCAGCCAGCGGACAACACATACAAATATACATGGTAATATTGGTAGCAGATTGCTACGAAAGAACTAACACATGTACGAGGGAAAGAACCACGCATGCCTTAAGCGGGATAAAAGAGATTATTAGTAGTTCTACCACGATCGGGAGCAGATCGGCTTTGTTTTTCTCCCTGAGGAAGCACGTGGCGTACAAGTTCAGGGCGTTGGGGATTGGCAGCCATTCTCTTTGGTCGCATCTCTACGAGGAAAGTTCCAGGAATTAAACCCGCCAAGGATAAAGGCGTCGTTGTAGTCACAGCCGCCGAATAATATTTGTTTGGTGGCTGAGTGTTATTTTCGCCAAGGATAAAGGCGTCGTTGCGGGATCACTGCAAAAATCTAGAGTGTTCGGCGGTTGTATTCGCGAAGATAAGCGTGATCGCGAAATCATTAGTCCTCACGTGCTCACGGCCATCGTCGCGAAATTCTCGTTTAGCGAGTGTTCATTCGCGGAAGTTAAAAGCGTGGTTACGATCATAAGTGCGAAGTTTGAAAGTGAATTCCAAAAAAAAAATATAAGTTGAATATTCGTCATCCGCTGAATAGTGGTTGTGGGACGGCCTCATCGTCCGAGCGGAAAAAATTGGCAGTCGCGGAGACTAGCCTTGAAGCCGTGGTTGTCGCTGGATCACGGCAATTTTGGCTTGGCAAGTTGGTGTGGCGTAGAAGCTGATACGGAGCGGTGGTAGCTGTGTTTGCGGATGATTTTGTGACGCTGGGTGGCGGCGCTGTTCGGCCTACATCGCCGTGGTGGTGGAAGTTCCGGTTCAGCAGCATCGTGGTAGCGGCCATCTTGGTGGAAAGAGAACCAACAAAAGAAAAGCGGTGAGGATAAAGGACGCTGGGAACAAAGACGCCAGAGCAGCCAATCAGAAGAGAACACGATCTGGACATATGGGTGAGTGCGCATTCAGTTATTTGTGCATGCGTGTTGGTGTTTATAGGTGTGCGTGTCAGTGCCAACTTGAGCTGCGTTGAGCAGTAATTAATTTTGAGCATGATGGCGGTTTAACAACATGCCGCATCGTGCAATTTGTAGATCGGAAACGACACGAAGTAGAAGAAATAAACTAGATGTCGTAACAATTGTTTACTTTTGAACAGTCTTCATCAATATGCATTAACAGTCTTTATCAAATTTCAGGTTTACGCAGCTTGTAATAAGTGCTAATGCTAGAACGCTATCATGGCGATAATATAAAATCAATCCAATCTAGATCCGCTTCGCGTCGGCGTCTAGGCATAGTTAACCGGGTTGTCGAGAATATAAGGAGGGGCATCGTCATGGAGTTCAGCCTAGATGAGTGCCGCTTTGTACTCTTGCTGAAAACCAAATCCGGATGTTACAACATTACGACGGGTTACCCTGTACTCATGGTTCGTGGCGAATTCTATGAATATCTTGTATTCCGGTAGCTAATTGGGATTCGGCACTCCGACAGCAAGACAGAGTTGGAAGACAAGTTCTTCTTCGAATGGAGGGAACAAAGTTCGCATGATCAACACTCTTTCGATGCCTCTGCTGACGTTCAGTTTTTGGGGTAGTCAGATGGAGCAAAACCGATCTACAAAATCTTGAGAGGAGAATGAGGAAAGGATTCACAGAAGCCGGAATACATCGTCCTCAATCGGCAGAGACTTACAATACCACGCAAAGGCGGGGACATGGAATTGTTGGCATTTCTTCACTATGCGTTGCCAAAACACGCGCGAGCTTAACCGCGCTATACCGGGCTGTCTGCGTCGTGGACGGAGGATACGGTGCTCTTCACTTGGCGCAAGCTCAACTGCAATCTGCACATAGCGGAGGTGAAGACTGCATCTTGAAAGCTGAATATAGTGCACGATACCCACCCGCATCAACTCGAGTGGCCATATGTCAACAAGTTCACTGTCATTGCAAGGATCACGATTTCATAGCGTAATTCATTGCATAGCCATAGAGCGTGTGGTTAGACCGCCCTCTATCGTAAACAATAATCTATCGGCTAGCGATAATCTACCGGAAAGAAGAGAAGTAGTAAAACAAACAATAAGCAGCCAGCATAGACCAACTCATCGCACTAAATATGATGGATACAATAAAATACTTAGGCATCACATAGTTTATCTCTTTGCAAATAACGAAGGGTAGTAGAAATCCAAAAAAAAACTCGCTTAACACGTTTAGGTCAGCGTCGGTCCGATATAGGATCGGTAGGGAGCGATATTGAACTTTTGACGTAGGACTACGTCTAACCGGAAGATATAGGGGGTGAAATGGAAATCTAGGCACTGAACAAGTAGGAAAAAATGCAAGATTTGGAACGCTTATAACTCGAGCATTTCTCAATAGATCGCAAAGGTTTTTGCATCAATTGATAGGAAATATATCTACGCATCTATCATAACGAATAACATTTCATTTTTCTTGAGATAAATAATTGAATAATCGTGAAATATCAAGCATTGTCCAAATACACTATGTGCCCATTTTTGATTGGTCCATTTTGTGCTCCTCAAATCGTACCGACCAAAACGGGCAACCAGAGCAGCAGCGAAATAGAATGAAGCACGATTGGAAAGGAAAAAGAAAAAATGAGGGAAACATTGGTCGCAGTCTCACACATGCGTAATTCTCGAGCCAGCCAGTCAGCTTAAAAATCCCCTCTCCGCTGCCGTAACGGTCATTCTCATCCGAACCGTACACCACATCGTTTCGCATCACCTCACATCAACAAACCAAACCTACCCAGCCATGGTTGGATATGGCAAAGGAGGAAAAGTGAAGGGAAAGGCAAAATCCCGCTCGAACCTTGATCTGGAGTTCCCGCTCGTGTTGATCTGGAGTTCCCCGCAAGGGTAGCTAGTCCGAGCGCGTTAGTACCAGTGTACCAGTCCACCTAGCCGGCGTTATATAGCTTCGACCGCCGAAGTGATCGTGTTAGCTGGCAAAGCTGCTCGCGACGATAAGAAAACCTGCATTCGGAACAGAACACATTCGGTTCGGTGGACATCAAGACAACAGGCAGTTGCAGCGAGTGGCAAACACAATCGCAAAACAGCATCAGGTAGCGGAAGTAAAAAGTTTGTTCTTTATACAAACTGCTTTGGTGGCAAATCCAGAACAAGGCGGCTTCGAGGGCGTTCGAAATGGTTTTTTTCAAAACCACGAGAACTAAGTTTTCTAAATTGGAACCATTCCATAAAACAAGGCGCTTTTCAGGGCCATTAAACCTTCCAAAAAAGAGTTTAGGAAATAAAGTTCAATGCTTTCTAAAACATTATCCAAAATAATAATAAAACACAAATTGATGTTTTCATAATTTGTTTGCCAGGATCTGATGAGTATGTGAATTTGGCAGTTGTTCTGAGCTTATTGATAGTTGGGGACTTTCCTGATTATTCAATTTTCACCAATTCTTAAATTGTTTCCAGATTTAAAGTACAGTAATCTACAATTAGTTCGACATTTAGCTAATTGAACGGACATGTAATGCGACTTATTTAGTTGGACATTTTTGTAAACATAGAGATCCAAATTATGACCCCACATTGAAAGTCGACACTGTACCACTGTCATCGCAAATGTTCAATTACAGGTTAAAATTACCTCCAATCCGGCACTGAGTGGTGGTAATGCGACGTGCCATTGAATGTAATTTACTGTAAAATATGTCACAAGCTGGATGGGAAGAAATTATCCAACTGTGAAAGCTGTGGCGAGTGGCAAATGCAATCGCTAAACAGAAAGGTTTAGCCGAACAAGATGGGGATATCGAGTGATAACAAAACAATAAACTCTTTAGACTTTTTGTGATCCTGAAAAGGACCTTTTTTAGCCTGTATGTGAATCTAACGAGCGAACAAATCGTAATGAATGTATTTTTTTTGCCATCGCTCCCTTTTAACGCTCATTCGTTCGTCTCGTTGGACTCGCCCCTCTGGCTGAGTCTGCCGATTTGTCTCTATCCTGTGAGTGTGTACCGCTAGAGTATAAAACACGCGGACCCCAAAAAAATATCTTATTTTCTTTCAAACCGTAAACCCGTGTGGTTGTACGGCATCGGCATCGTGTACTCAACAAAGGAGGAAAAGAGAAGGGAAAGGCAAAATCCCGCTCGAACCGTGGTGGTCAGCAATTTCCCGTAGGTGTATCCGCCAATTGCACCGGAAAAGGTAGCTAGGTCGAGCGCGTTAGTACCTGTGTACCAGTCCACCTAGCCGGCGTTATATAGTTTCGGCCGCCGGAGTGATCGAGTTAGCTGGCAAAGCTGCTCGCGACGATAAGAAAACCTGCATTCGGAACAGAACACATTCGGTTCGGCGGACATCAAGACAACAGGCAGTTGCAGCGATTGGCGAGTGGCAAACGCAATCGCAAAACGGCATCAGGTAGCAGAAGAAAAAAGTTTGTTCTTTATACAAACTGCTTTGGTGGCAAATCCAGAACAAGGCGGCATCGAGGGCGTTCGAAATGGTTTTTTTCAAAACCACGAGTACTAAGTTTTCTAAATTGGAACCATTCCATAAAACAAGGCGCTTTTCAGGGCCATTAAACCTTCCAAAAAAGAGTTTAGGAAATAAAGTTCAATGCTTTCTAAAACATTATCCAAAATAATAATAAAACACAAATTGATGTTTTCATAATTTGTTTGCCAGGATCTGATGAGTATGTGAATTTGGCAGTTGTTCTGAGCTTATTGATAGTTGGGGACTTTCATGATTATTCAATTTTCACCAATTCTTAAATTGTTTCCAGATTTAAAGTACAGTAATCTACAATTAGTTCGACATTTAGCTAATTGGACGGACATGTAATGCGACTTATTTAGTTGGACATTTTTGTAAACATAGAGATCCAAATTATGACCCCACATTGAAAGTCGACACTGTACCACTGTCATCGCAAATGTTCAATTACAGGTTAAAATTACCTCCAATCCGGCACTGAGTGGTGGTAATGCGACGTGCCATTGAATGTAATTTACTGTAAAATATGTCACAAGCTGGATGGGAAGAAATTTTCCAACTGTGAAAGCTGTGGCGAGTGACAACAAATCGCTAAACAGGAAGGTTTAGCCGAACAAGATGGGAATATCGAGTGATAACAAAAACACAACACCAAAGGTTCTTTTCAGAACCATCAATATATTTAAAATATATATTTAACAAAAGCTGTCCCCTTTGTATAGTCCTACGTCACTCCGGTTATGTCCCCGACATTACCCACCCGTCTTTTTGTTAGGAAAGCGCTGACTAACTGAAACTGACAGTTACAAAATAAGAAAATTAAAAATGTATAGTTTCTTTTCACGTGTTTTACAAAATGAAATTACTGTCTAGTCGATTTTTTTCAATTCTGAATTTTTGAGACCGACACTGATATTGTGCGCGCTGAATGGAATGCGAAGCAAGAACAATTCGAGGCTCAACGTGTTAAGTAATGAAAGCAGGTCCAATGGATGGGTGTAACAAAAATGCCATTGCTACCCTAGGGTCTGAGTATTTTAGATTGCTAGACGGGTGCAATAAACAAAAGCAATATGCAGAGAAAGTATGAGGATGCTTGCGCCTGCGTGCGTATAAACAATCGTATCGTCGTTCGCAGCCACATTAGGTGGCTCTAGAGAGGACATAGCCGGTCTGGCTAACCTTAAGCTGCAAATTAGCGTAAACAGCACACCTTGCAGGCACATTTGCTTTAAATACGAGGGTTGTTCAAAAAATAAGTTTCAGTGCCTCAGAAATCGCGGAAAAATAAAGTTAGGACAACAAATAAGGTGATTTTCGATATCTACATTTGATTTTCTATTTTTCTACATAATCGTCGTAACGTTCGAGGCATTTTTCAAAGCGTGGCACGAGTTTTTCTATTCGAGCGCGAAGTGCGTAAAGTCCAACTTTTTGAAGAACAATGTACGATGCGTCACGAATTTCTTCTATATATATATATATATATATATCATTTTACGTTGGAGAATCACCTCTACATTCCTTCCCATAGATTGAAGGAAATATTCCACGGATTGAATCTGTGCTACCGATAGTTGGGTCGTTATGGAGAACTGGAACGGAATCAACTTTCGGTTTGCGAGTGGTCAATCGCCAAGGAGAGAAATAAATTTGCGGATGTCGAGCTGGATATTGTCCACTACAAGGCCCAAAGACGGAATCGAGCTATCGGAGAAAAAAAAAGTTTGTCAAACATTTTTCAATTTGTTGTCGTACAACAATGACTACTGAGTCGTGGAGGGTCGCATCGAAGGTCGAGGGAAAAATACATCCACTGGTGCAGTGGTACGGTTCGAGGGAGTTTGTTGTGCTCATTCCGGTAAAGAATTCCATCCCCAACGAGAGTCAGATTCGAATTCTGATGAGCTCGATTCATATCGATGTGATCGATGTGGTTTTGGATAAGGTCCAAAATGTATTTCTCTCTCTCTCTCTCTCTTTTTCTCCCCCTCTCACTCTTTTTCTCCCTCTCTCTCTCTCTCTTTCTCTCTCTCTCTCTCTTTCTCTCTCTCTCTCTCTCTTTCTCCTTCTCTCTCTCTTTCTCTCTCTCTCTCTTTCTCTCTCTCTCTCTCTCTCTCTCTCTCTTTCTCCCTCTCTCACTCTTTTTCTCCCTCTCTCTCTCTTTCTCTCTCTCTCTCTCTCTCTTTCTCCCTCTCTCTCTCTCTTTTTCTCTCTCTCTCGGATGGAGCTTACATTGCAATATTTCCTCTCTCCATAGTCTCCGTTGAAGGAACATTCCATCTGAAGCGTGCGATTCAGATGCACTTGATTTGCAGTAGACGCTGCATTTTATTCGCAACGTCATATGAATATTGTACTTATTGACAGCTTTTTGACAGCATGGGTAGTTAAGTACACAGTTGTGCAGAACATTGTGGGAAAATGGGAATTTTCGTTAATTCAAACTGTTTTTGGATTAGGGAATCGTAATGTATAGCAAATATTTAACAAATTTTAGAGAATACTCGATTCAATTGGTATGCAAATCATTAATCCACTCGATGCAAAAATGATTATTAACTTTATTTCATAAAAGCGTGACCTGTTTTCTGACTTGACACCCTTAATGAAAGATGTCAAAAGATTGATTTAGGGGAATTCTCCGAATTGGTCAATCCCAGGAAGCGATACGCAATTATTTAACCCGAAGAATACAAGGAAACTAAAAGGCATCCTAAAAGATAAATTGAAGCAAGAATTAATGCAAACTACATCGAATACCTCGAAAACATTTATGCCAAAAAAGCGCCTCTAAAGTTAAACTAGAGGTCTCGGGAGACCACATTGTTGGTTAAAAGTACTCTAATATTACACCTTCTTACATCGAAACCATTGGGTTTCACTATAACCCACAGCTCTGTACTGTTTCATGTACTTCAAACTTTTTCAAAATTCACCTCGAATGTTATCTTCAATGACGAAAAAATTCAGCCTAATAAATCTTGACTGTCATGATTTACAGGAGGAGGAACAATATTTCTTTCGGAACATTAGGAACTTTGGATGCGGATTATACATGGCATAGGCAAAAATTTGTACAGCTGAAAAGCCCAAGATCTCCCACACCTTTTTCAAAATACCTAACACGGACTAAATCCGAATTTTGAAGAGCTTCTTTTCCATATTTTTCGCACAAATATTGACGAAAAAAAATTATGTTTTAGCAGGACAATGCCGCTATTCGTAGACCCAAGAAAACCAGTGGCCAGAAAATAGATTTTCTGAACTGGCCAGAACGTTCTCGAAACAAGAACCTAGTAGAAAGCGCTTGAAGGATCCCAATTCGAAGGATTTACGCTAAGGAAAAGCTGTTTCCTATACGATTTAAAAAAGACATGTTAATGTACAGAGAAGTTTGTTCAGCAAAGTTTGATAAACACTATGCCCAACCGAATTTTTCAAGTAATTAACACGTTGAGCCGCAACCAAATTAGGAAATCGACAATGAATTTTTCGTCTGGCCCATGTCGGTCCCTGTGAACCTCCTGTTGTGTTAAACGACAACATTTCTGACATGCAAAATTACCGTTCGAAATCACTCCCTTTCAATTGAGGGACCTAGAATGCAAGGGGTGTAAGTGACTTGATCGATTTCTCTTCATCAAATTTTTCTTTAGTTAATAACTCTACTACAAAAACGTTCCAATTTGAGTTTGCTATATGATTCGATAGTTGAGGTTCTGTTCTATCTTCCACATTGTCAAATACAACTGGGAATGTATTTGAAGCTATGTTATGACCAAAAGAGAGAGTCGATGTAGAGAAATCAATCAAATCACTTATACCCCTTTCATTCTAAGCCCCTTAATTCGTATGGAACATAATTCCCTTGTTTTTAGATGTTTCCTGCGGATTCGAGTCATTTAGGAATAGTCTGTCGAGTTACTCCTAATGACTCTACAAGCTTTGTTTGTGTTTGACACGAATCTCGGTCGAGTAATGTCTCTAATTGTTCGTCTTCAATTTTTTTTCCGTCAACCCGGACGCTTTTTGTCTTTAACACTAAAATCACCAAATAAATCATCAAAACCATTCCCTACAAAATCTATCCGATGATGGAGAGTCGCTCAAAACATCCACAAGCATTCGATGCGAATCAACTTCACTTTTCTTCCAATGCACAATGGTCCAGGAGATGCATTTAAGTGGAAATTGGCATTCAGAGCTCGACGGTTATTCTCTAAACAAAAACTGTCTTCGACAAAGTTGTTACATATGATAGAGCGCTCAATTTCATGTTATCAAAAATAGGGTGACCAAAATTGTTGATGAAATAAAAAATATTAGGCTGTCAAAAAAGTCATGCGGTATTTTTTTTTAATTTTCATTTGTTCATAAAATTAGTTACAATCATCTGTTTTAAGTCAAATATACGCCATTTTGTTCGATGACTTGTTCCCAAAGAGATGCCAACTTCATAATACCCCTGTTATAGAAGCTCGCTTCCTTATTGGCAAAAAACTCGGATAGCCAATTTTCACAGGCCTCTTTTGTGGCTAACTTCTGACTACCTAGCTCGTTCGCCATGGACAAAAACAGGTGGTAGTCACTTGGTGCAAGGTCCGGACTATACGGCGGTGGCAAAAGAACCTCCCATCCGAGCTACCCGGAGCTTCTGGCGCGTCACCAAAGAAGTGTGTGGCCTGGCGTTGTCCTGATGGAAGACAATGCGGCCTCTGTTTATCAAAGATGGCCTCTTCTTCATGAGTGCTACCTTCAAGCGGTCCAGTTGTTGGCAGTACAGGTCCGAATTGAGCGTTTGACCATAGGGAAGCAGCTCATAATAGATTATTCCTTGACAATCCCACCAAACACACAGCAGAACCTTCCTGGCCGTTAATGAGGGCTTGGCCACCATCTGAGCCGCTTCAGCGAGCTTCGACCACGACCCTTTGCGCTTCACGTTGTCGTAAGTGACCCACTTTTCATTGCCAGTCACCATCCGCTTCAGAAACGGGTCGATTTTGTTGCGATTCAGCAGCGATTCACATGCGTCGATACGGTCAAAGATGTTTTTTTGCGTCAACGTGTGTGGCACCCAAACATCGAGCTTCTTTGTGAATCCAAGCTTCTTCAAATGGTTAATAACGGTTTGATGACTTATCCCCAGCTCTTGGCCGATGCTACGGCTGCTATTATGCCGGTCTTTCTCGGCTAATTCAGCAATTTTGTCGCAATTTTCGACGACAGGCCTTCCGGAGCGTGGCGCATCTCCGACGACCTCTACACCAGAACGAAAACGTTGAAACCATCGTTGTGCGGTGGAAATGGAAACTGTATCGGGTCCATAAACTGCACAAATTTTATTGGCAGCTTGAGATGCATTTTTGCCTTTGTCATAGTACTACTGTAAAATATGTCGGATTTTCTCTTTATTTTGCTCCATATTTGCGACACTATAACTCACGAACGACTTAACCAAACAAAACACTGTCAAGAACTATATTATAGCGCGCAAATACCTTTCCAACAAGCTATAGTATGACTCGACACAATGAATACAACTAGAACTACGCGCTTACAACGACACCTCGCGGAAATACCGCAGGACTTTTTTGACAGCCTAATATAACTTTCTTATCTTTATAGATAGAGGCAAACATAGTTCGACAAAGTTATTGTCCCAGTTAATTTGAAATGTCTTTGTAGAACAAAGTTTGAAATCTCTTGAAATAACCAATATAGCGCTTTTTCTCTAAGTTGCGTCAAGGTCACCATGAAAAAAACGGTTCTTATACTCTAACTTTTATATTTCAAATTCTACATACAAACTGTCTTCGAAAGACTTTTAGAGCTTACTAATACAAACGTTTTGCGATGCAGTATATGTCAATATCTCAACTTCACCCAAAGTTATTGATATTTCTTCCCAAAAAATGCTCTCTCTTCAATTGCTTGTCATTCTTTCTGGGTCAAACATAAACAAAGTTTATTGGCAGTATTTGAAAGAACATAGTTCACTCTACATGTTGTGTGATTTAGAAAACTATGTTATTTTTCGTGTTTGAGTAAATTAAAATTGAAATCATGAGTTTTTGGATAAAAAGCCATCAATAACTTTGAGTAGGATTAAAATATTAACAAGTTCTGCATCACAAAATGTTGGTCTTGATAGGCTCTAAAAGTCGTATGAAGACACTTTTGATGTAGAATTTGAAATATAAAAGTTAGAGTAAAACAACCCACTTCTTCATGGTCACCCTAATGCAATTTAGGAAAAAAGCGCTGAATCGATTATATTAAAAGATAAAAAAAGCTTTGTTCTACAAAATTATTTGAAATAATTGGGGCTACAAAATTTTTGAACTATGTTTACCTCTATCTATAAAGATAAGAAAGTTGGATTTTTTATTTCATCGACAATTTTGGTCACCCTATTTTTGATAACATAAAAATGAGTGCTCTATCATATGTAACAACTTTGTCGAAGACAGTTTTTGTCTAAAGAATAAATATCTGCCACAAAGTTGTTTTTTTAACTACATTACATTAGGGTAACCATGAACAAAACGGTTTTTTTACTGTAACTTTCATATTTCAAATTCTACATCAAAATGAATTGTCAATATCTACATCAGAATTTGTCAATATCTTAATCCTGCTCAAAGTTATTGATGGGGCGAAAATCAGCTGTTGCCGTCGAATAGTTATAGAGTAATGCGGGGCAAAGGTGCGCACCTAACTGTTATCGTCCAATAACTCTTGAAATAAAAGCAAATAAAATTCCGTTTGCTTACCAAATTGTAACTATACGTATTACCTTCGAAACGTAGTACAAGCATTTCTCGAGTTGTGTTTGTAATTGGACAAATACCTATTTAAATACAAAAAGACAAATGCGCACCTTTGCCCCATAGTGGCAAAGGTGCGCACTTATTGAATTGAACTTCTGAGATAAATTGTACCAAAAATAAAAGCTTTATCATCAGAAGCGGGAGAAGCATCATTACTAGAGAGTGTAGGCACCGTCCAGTAGGCAGGAGGGAGGTGTTCTGTGTTTTTTATGGGTGGAGAAGAGTGGGTGTAATGCTCGAACATACCACGTGGAAATTTTTGGGAGGGAGGAGACTGACAATATAAGATATCCGAAAATGTCCAACATTTGAAACAGAAATCGTTTTGATTAACAAACTAGCTGACGCGGCGAACTTCGTCCCACCCATAATAGATATATTGATATAAATCATTTCGAACACTCAAGTTCCCACAGAAATTATTTTTATGTACGTAATCTATACTCGTGGTATATAATTTCTTTTTTGAAATATAAACCTGATGCAGACTAAGACGCATCAATCCTGATACTGACTGTTCAAATCCGTGGCTCCTTTCTTGAGTTAAATCGTGAGGAACGGACACCAAATCATTTTTATTTATATAGATCAAGTTCATAAATACATAGTTACCTTCATTTGATTTGTATGAAACTCATTGTTGAAAAAAAAAACAATATTGATTTGAAGTTCATTGTGAAAACATAAACATAAACGAAACATAACCGTTATTGAATTGAATGCATGGTAAAAATAAAAACATTTTTCATTTGAAATTCATTTTGAATTATTTTTAAGCAATTGTTTATTTTTATTCCTCATCTTGGATTCCGGTTCTGAGGATTCCGACGCTTTGCCTTGGAGCACTGTTGCTTCGTTGCGCTATTGTGGGGTTCGAAGAGACAGACGATGGTTCCTCATGAAGCTTGAACACAATCTCTTCCTGCTAGTTTTGCAACTTTGTTGAATTCGTGCTGGAGGTTGTTGGCTTCCGAAAAATCGAACGCCATGCGCCGTAAATCTTTGAGAGTCATACCATAGAAAGATCCTCAGACTGCAAACTCGTAAATACCTATCTGAACAGCACTAGGTGCTCGCTGACACATTCCAGCAGAAGAAGAAATGTCAATAAAGAAGATTCAAATCATAAATCACTTTCTGATATGAACCTCTTCCTCAGAGCTGATTCAGAAATACCGAGGTCTGCCGCAATCCGACACTTCGAGACTCCCTCCCGAAGCCTCTGTCGGGCCATTTGAGCATTTCTGGAGTGCATTTCTTCAAATCAGTTTACTTCTTGTGGGTCCCGTTAAAAATTTTGTTGAAAACATTTTATAAAATTTTTTCAGAGCAAAACGCGAATGCGAGCTTTTACCCCATAGCCACTGCACACCTTTGCCCCACAACCAGTTTTTGAACTAATCGAATTTAAAAAAAAACTCTTGAACTTTTTCACAAAAACGAATACGCACTATCATCTGCTATAGAATGAAGGTTTCCTTGACAGTGAAGTTTTGAACTTTCAAGTTATTTTTGGGTTAGTAAATCGTCATCTCCAAAACTGGAAAAAATTATATCATTGCAATTGAAAATTGCAATTGCATTGAAAAAACATTGCAAAACTCTTTTTACCTCATAACTTTTTGCCACTTTCATGAAATGTATCTTTTTTTATATGTGTGAGGTGCTGGTGTAATAATGTATCAAACGACTACACTGTTGTCGAAATTTTATGCTCGTTTGCTTCAAAATTGCCAATGCGCACCTTTGCCCCGCATTACTCTAGAACCTTGAGCCATCTTGTGGTAACGGAACGAATTAAGTTGCACACTCAATACGTGCGTTACTATGGAAGATATGAAGGGTGATCTTATAGATAGAGGATTAATGCTGTCAGTGAAAATCTGTTCAATTACGAAGTGCCACTCAGAGAGGAACACGTAATACTTTTAGTAATACTGTTTGTAAATAGCTTTGACAAAATAATTAAATTAACTAGTTATGAAACCAAAAAACAAAAAATAATACGTGTATCCCACACGTGCGGAAAAATAAAGTTCTCACATTTACTTTTCATTATTTTGATACTTTTAAAGTCTATTAACAACGACATTGTACGCGTTGGTCCCGTTTTCTCGTGATTTGTGCTCCCATTCTACCCCGTTTTGTGCCCATTCAGCCAATCGCGACGCGAACTCCTCACTAGGTTAAACCTTTCGCATTGATCCAGACCGCACGGCACTGGGTGAGATCATTTTCTTTCTTTAGCACAAACATGTTGTGTATATTGTATACTCAATGAATTTCTTCATACCCAATTCTACGAGTTGGGCACTAACGACGAACAGAGCCAGAACGGATGATTCGGCGCAAGAGCTTTGTACGGTACATCATTTACAAACCAGACACACATTCGCTGGTCGGCATTCAATGTAAATTTCCTGTACTTATATCTCCACCTGCATGAGGAGACATGATTCTATTCATTGGGTACACAATCTGGTCGCTCATAAACCACCTGAGTAAGTCGGATATTGTTGTCGGTATTATCCACGAACCGCCCACACACACACCCTGATGAAAAATACGCTCGAGAGTACCCACCCGGATGAATTAATTCCTGTATTCCACCGGCACAGATGCGAAACGATGGGGACATTGGAATGCTTCCATTCCATCCTTGGAAATAGCCGCCGCCACATTCGCTGGGTCCGTTTTGGGACTATCGCGAAATAATAAATCATGCCGTTGTTGGGTTTGAGTCGCATTTTTATGGCTGAGTGTCGCTTTCTTTTAGTCGCTATTTTTTCCCTCCGATTCTCGTTGCAATCATTCAATTAGGGGAAATGATTTCATGGACGCTTGATTGTGGGGCAGACAAAAAATGTGCCATTTTGAAGTGGGATGAGTAATTATTTTTTATTCATGCTCGGATGAAAGTGGTATGGAAATGAATTGATTTCATTAAATATTGATGTGAAATGATATCGATGCTTGGTATTGAATAGAGTAGTTTCATATGGAAGAACAAAGCACTGGAGGAAGTACGAGCTACGTCATCTCACCACGAAATCGAAGGTTGAATCGATAAAATGACAAATGACTCTAAGACTGGAGATGGGGTTCCGATTCTCCCAAAAAAAACCCCGGATCGGTCAACCCAACCTAACGCAGAACACTAAAGTTTTTCAAATAAACCTCCATCATGCTAAAGCAGCGTCGAGCGTGTTATCCAGGAGGTTTACAAAAGACGCTGTGGATCTAGCTCTTATACAAGAGCCTTAGGTTCACAAAGGAAGAATACTAGGTATTCAAACAGGTTCATGTAAGTTGTTCTATGATGACAAGCATGACTCCCCAAGAGCTGTTGTCTTAGTAAATGCAAATATTAAATGCTTTCCTATTACAGAGTTCATTCAAAGGAAGATCCGACATCGTAATTGCATCGGCTACTTTCCTGGCGACGTTCCTGAGGTTCCCTCACGAGAGGTAGCGGCGTTTGTAAACTACTGTAGGGAAATCAACAAGGACTTCATCATCGGATGTGATACCAAACGCTCATCACACAATGTGGGCAAGTACCGACATTAATTACCGAGGTGAGTGTCTTTTAGAGTTTCTCTCGTCAAACAACATAAATATTGCTAACAAAGGAAATGAACCAACATTCATAAACGCAATCAGACAAGCAGTCTTAGACCTAACGCTGTGTAGCACGGTTATTCTTGACAAGATTCATAACAGGCACGTTTCCGAAGAGGCGTCTTTGTCTGATCATAGACACATTATTTTTTAATGGGATGGTGGCATGACAGTTCATGACGGTATTCCCTTGTACTCGAATCAAAAACTCTAAACTCAAAAATATGGTCGATTCAGCAGCTTGAATCAGCTTCAAAGGAATTAAACGAATTGATAGTCTCTGCCTACAACAGCAATTGCCCACTAAGAAGAGTTTCTTCAACAAGAAACGTTCCTTGGTGGAATAAAAGACTTGAACAGCTTCGCAAAACAGCGCGGAAACTGATCAACAGAGCAAAAATTACTTCGGACTGGTCTAAATACAAAACGGCTCTAACTGGGTACAGCAGAGAACTGAGACGATCCAAACGAAAATCCTGGGTATATAACTGCGAAGGCATTGAAAATACTCCAATCGTTGGTAGACTCAATAAGACTCTGTCAAAAGACCACTCGAATGGGCTAGGTTCCCTTAAAAAGGACGACGGTTCGTTTACGAAAACTCCCTCAGAAGTACTAGACTTACTGATGGAGATTCACTTCCCGGGATCTACATCTGTCCCCTCGTATACAAATCCGTGAGTTTCCTGTGTTCGAAAATTGAGCAACGACACTAGATTGATCGGATATACTTCGACTTCTCTAAGGCGTTCGACAAAGTACCTCTGGACTTGGCAATTGCTAAATTTAAATATCTTGGCTTCCCTGATTGGATCATCGAATGGCTACGCTCGTATCTATCTGACCGGAGAGCGTTTGTCAAACTGAACGGATTTCACTCACGCGTTTTCACCATCACGTCAGGCGTTCCTCAAGGTAGCGATCTTGGACCGCTGATATTCATTTTGTTTATTAGTGATCTCTGCTTCCGGTTGAAATCGAGTTTGCTGATGTACGCCGACGACCTAAAAATCTACAAAGTGATATCTTCTCATCTAGACTGCTGCGCACTTCAAGCTGATGTGGACGAGTTATCTCTGTGGTGTACTGAGAACGGGATGAAGCTTAACACCAAAAAGTGCAAATTTATTTCGTTTTCCCGCCGACAATCCCGATCAGATTTTCAATATTCCATCCATTCAGAGGTTCTGGAGCGTGTAGAAACTATCCGTGATCTAGGGGTCACGGTTGATAGTAAACTCCTGTTCGACGAACATGTAAGCGCGACAACCGCAAAGTCCTTTGCCGTCCTTGGATTTATCCGACGCAATGCAAGTGGCTTCACCGATGCATACGCTCTAAAGGCACTATACTGTCCGATTGTCCGCAGCATCATGAAGTATGCTGCTCCCGTATGGTCACCTTATTATGCAATCCAGAGTATTCGGATGGAAAGGGTTCAACGCAGCTTCATACGGTATGCTCTTCGACAACTTCCGTGGAATGATCCAACAAATCTGCCGGACTATCGAAGTAGACTCATTCATCTTGAAACTCTAGCCGATAGACGCAGCAACCTTCAGAGACTGTTTATATTTGACCTCATCATTGGAAACATAGACTGCCCTTCTCTTCTGCAAAATATCAACTTGTACGCACCTTTCCGTCAACTTCGTGAGCGTGATTTATTGGTAGTTAATCGTCATAGAACAATGTATGGGTACAACAATCCTTTTGATAACTGTGTTAGATCGTTCAATGATGTAAGTGCTGTTTTTGATTTTAGTTTGTCTAAATACGTGTTCGTGTAGTGTAGATTAAAGAACTTAGACTAAGATTCAGTCTGTGGAGTTTTTAAAATTTGAGACCAAGTAAATAAATAAATAAATAAATAAATAACATAGTTGCTGGGTTAGTCTTCACGAGGGCCAGAGTAGTAAACGCGGTGGGATCCTTTCTACCTTACAAATCTGCAGGTGCAGATGGAATTTTTCCATTCCTGATTCAAAATGGAGAATCAAAATTAATTCCACCTCTTATCGAGATTTTTAAAGCAAGTCTGATACTAGACCACATTCGTTCGATATGAAGACTCGTTAAAGTAGTTTTCATTCCTAAAGCGGGGAAACGTGACAAATCACTCCCAAGGGCGGGGGTCTTCGTAGCCACTTGGTTACGCGTTCGCTTACTAAGCGATCGGTCGTGAGTTCAAACTCAGGACCCTCAATTGACCGACTTTGTGTTGTTATAGAATAACTACGTCCACGCAAACATCATCAGCGATGGAGATCGATCCACGGTCGAAAATAGATCGATTCATCCATACAACTGCTCTGCTCTGCAAGAAACATCGGGCTGCTGTTCTATAAATAACCCAACAATGATCACTATCAACTGTCTCCGCTGTCCGGTCTGCTGAACAATGGAAGAACAGAAAGAATACCCTTACGCCGAAATGGCTACTACTGTGTAATTTACCATAATGTAATGGAACAGAAAACTTAACGCCTAAATGGCTACTACTAACTACTGTGTAATTTACAGTTTATAGAAACATAAACATATGTACATGTACACGATTAAAACCCGGCTCTGTTACAGCTAAAATGCTAATGAGCCTAATAAATAAATAAATGGGATAAAAAAAACTCCCAAGGGCATTCAGAACAATTAGTTTATCATGAGTATTGCTGAAAACTATAGAAAAAGTATTATATGTTTATGTATTCATGTCCAAATGCCCATTATCTAAATACCAGTTTGCCTACCAATCAGACAAATCCACAGTAACAGCGCTACACACGCTTGTAACAAAAATTGAAAAATCTCTCTCGTCAAAAGAAACCGCTCTATGCACGTTTCTTGATATCGAAGGTGCCTTTGATAATGCTTCTTATCTATCAATGGCACAAGCTATGAGAAAAAAGACACTTCGATCTGCGTAGTCCAATGGATCCAGGGCATGCTCACACATAGACGAATCACCTCTGAGCTGGGCAGGTCGTCGACATATGTGATTGCAACGAAAGGTTGCCCACAAGGAGGGGTTCTATCACCTCTCCCTTGGTCACTTGTAGTTGACGACCTTCTGATAAGTTTAGAGGTAAAAGGATTCGAGGTTTGAGCTTTGCCGATAATCTAGTCATAATGGTACGTGGCAAGTTCGACGACGTATTTTCGAGCAGAATGCAGATGGCCTTAAACTTTACACAATCTTGGTGTAACACAGAAGGTCTGAGCATAAATCCCTCAAAAACAACAATTATTCCTTTCACCAAAAAGAAAAAAAACTGCCTCTGCAGTCTTTACATCTTGGGGGAGAGGAAATAAAAACAGCGCTTCAGTGAAATATCTAGGTGTGCGGCCTAGGATAACCTACGCCTCACTTGTATGGTGACCAAAGACTAAGGAGACTGTAGCTACAAAAAAGCTAAACAAACTCCAACCGTTGCAATTACTGGAGCAATGCGAAGTACTCCTTCAAAGGCATTGGAGGCTATCCTTCACCTGGTACCTTTGAACCACTATGTTCAGCTAGAGGCTAAAAAGCGCTCTAAAGCTTAAAAGATGGAAAAAAATATTAGACGGGGACAAAACTGGTCACTTGAGCATCCTGAATCTCTTACTCATTGAACCAGCCTCAGAGATGAACAGTGATTGGATGGAACCTAGTATTAATTATGACATTCCATATATAGTGATCGAACATTCTCGTTCAGTATGGGATGAAGGTGGTCCCAACGTTCGTAATGGTTCAAGCATGTTCTACACTGATGGGTCGAAAATGGGAATCAAAACAGGTGCCAGAGTGTATGGTCCCAGAACAAAAATATAGCTCTGGTAAACCAGTTTTTCAGGCAGAAAAAACTGCAATAATAAAATGTTTTGATGTCTGCCTCAAAAGAAAATATTGACTTGCTAATATCTGCATATTCTCAGACAGTCACTCGGCACTTAAAGCACTAAATGCTTTTGAGTGCTCTTCGAAAATTGTCTGGTAATGCATTTCCCTTTTACGGCAGATAAGACAGATAAGTTCGGTACAATTGTACTGGATTCCTGGACATTGCGGTATAGATGGCAACGAGCGAGCAGATGAACTTGCCAGGAACGGCTCAAGCTCACCATTCACTGGTCCAGAACCATTCTATGGAATTTCTGACTGTGTGTTGAAAAGTGAGCTGAATAAATGGGAAGACCGGGAAGTTACAGCCAATTGGATGGCTGCAAAACTTAAACAGGCAAAAAAAATTTTAAATTACTCAACAGCTGCTAAGCCTTAGTATGAAAGACCTCAGCACATTCGCTGGTCTTGTAACAGGACACTGCCCGAGTAAATACCATCTTAAAAACATAGGTTTAGCACAAGATGATATTTGTCGCTTTTGTAATGCCGAAAGCGAAAACTCGGAACATTGTGGAGCTCTAACAAGACGCAGACTTCAACAACTTGATAAAGCTATTCTGGAGCCCTAGGAAATTTGGTCTGCGTCGCCGATCAGGATTATAAATTTTATCAAACAGATTATTCCTGATTGGCACCTATCTCGCCATAGCTTTCAGTCTACTCCTTCATCAATAAGTAGTAGATAAGCTTGAAGTGTAGTATAAAAAAGGGGTATACCACAATAGTTCAAAATAATGGACGCAGTGGTTCACACCCAACAGGGGAGAAAAATGCTAGAGATCGGTTGGGAAATGTTTATATCATAGGCATTGTTTCACAGCCTCGCCAGAATCAGTATTACTTATTTTTACTATTTTTGAGCAGAGTCTCCGTTTGTGCTGCGCTTAACATACAATAAACATCTCTGCATTTCTTATCAACAGAATTTCTGTCAGTCATCAACGAAATGCAGTTTTGTAGATATGATTGCAAGAAGAGTCACACCCCTACAGGCCGAAACTTCAGTTTAGAGCAGGGTTTCAAAGTGGTCAATATCGACCCTCTGGGGTCGATTTCGGTTTCCCAGGGGTCGACATGAACGAAAATTGATTTTGGGAGTCGACCAGGTCTGAAGATCAATCCCTATTAAATAACACAAGTTTTTATTTAAAACTTTCAAGATTCTGTATAAATTGTGTTCTAACCACCCTGTTATAAAATGACTTATATTTTGGTAGAAAATATGTAGAAAAATCGTGGGGCACGTCGGATTTCCATTATCCACAATTAGCGACTTCATGATATGTCCCACGATTTTATTTTAGTCTTATCAATGCCCTAGACTAATGAAGGAGAGGTGTGATAACTGCTAACTGCTCTTTGCCTAATCATTTTCTAGCTTTTAGTACATTATGATGTTTAATCTCAATTAAACCGTTTAACTTAAAAGTTTTTTTTACTTATTTTATTTACCGACAAAACTATTCAGTGGAAGAATATTGTGACTGATGGTTGGTCGTCATCATGGTTTTACAGCTCACTCAAAGTTACAACTGCGTGATGTGCTGGTGATACACTGCGTGATTCACAGATAGCATTCAGTAGCAAAAAATCTGAGCCCTAGATCGCATAAGTCTCTACAATATGTTATAAATGTCATCAATATGCTTCGAAGGAATTTTTTTAACTCTTAGCTATATGAGAAAAACGATGAAATCCCGAATTCCGAAATCCGATTGCTTCTACACCCTGGAGTTCGCTGACCACCAAGAGGCTCTTGCTTAGCAAGATTTTCAGCTTCTTTGAAATTGTGTTTCAGCTGCAGGTTGATAATCTCAGCTTAGTGGAAACAAAATTAACATTATCGGCCTTTCTGGTAAAACGTTGAAAACCAAATTTAGGCAGAAATGAATATTCACAGTTTCCGCATTTGACAAAATTATCACAAAAGCTTTGAGACCATGTTATGTTCTCATATGTTACTCACTTGGACACATTACACAAGGATTTTACTAAGATGTTTCAGGATTTTCATTGCCGTTCTACGCATAGTTGTCCCATGGGGGAAAATGCAATCAAAGTTTCATACCATTTTTGTCTACCAGAAGCTTTCAGTATTTCAGTTTGGCAATACACCGGTTTTTCTTAGCAGTAAAGTATAGTCTAATGAAATGTGAAAAGTTCCCTTCATTCGAATCAATCAAACTTGATTACAGGTTTTAAAATTTATGGTGGGACTGTTATGCCTAGACTATCAACATGGGACGATTGAACTTGATGTTGTTTTCTGAAATTAAATTACTTTTGCTGAATTTACTTCGCGGATCGCGGTGACAAAGTAGATGAGAGTAGCTTTTCCAAATTCGTAGTGTCCTTTATTGCTCAATGTTCAGATCACTTCAAATTCCTGTTCATAATACAATGTTTTATGTTTAGGATAAGCTTTAGATTAATTTTGTCAGCCTTCCCTAAATTTCCGCTAACTGTCTATTCCGGTCTCTTATTAATCGTGTTTCTATTGAACGTATTTATTGAATGTGATGTGATGTTTCAATGTATTTTAATTCTATTGATTTCTTACCACGTATTAAATATTTTCCGTAGTAATTATCCGTACTATTTAGAATAAGTATTTTTAGAATAAGAATAATTGTATAAGTTTCTAAAAACAATTGATAATAAGTTTAAAGTAGAAATAGTATCTTGATTAAGTAAATACCTTGTATAAGAATAGTTTTAAGTATACTTTGTAAATGTAGCGATAATAATTAAACTTTTCCTATTCAACTTTTAACTTTTTTCGTAAGACAATCGTTCAATTCTTTAAGTTTCTTCTGTTTATTTTCTGCAAAGTTTTGACAGTTGCTTTTGTTTTCTTTTTTCCCTCTTTCTCTATCCCTCTCTCTATTTGCATCCAAGGCGCGGAGAAGTATATCCTAAGGTGGGCCAACTTGCTAAAACCACTCTTCAGCCATCTTGGAAGTCTACTGTGTTTTGTTTGTAAACAAAACACAATACGCTAGTGCCGAAGCTCGTTCCTGATCAATCTGTCTCTTTCACGCTTCAAGCAAATAATTCCCCTTCTGCTTTCTTCCGTACTGTTTTCATATACCGCTCCCCTAACCAACTTAGTAACGAAACGGCCTCACCTAGTCCCATAGACCCGTCTTGTTTGCATCGACACACTCCAACACGACACAGATTGACTTCGCCCGTTCATAGAGACGCTGCCGTTGTGGGAGCGTTCGACACCGAGGGGTCCGGTGACAACTGGGAACAAACAATAAGTTTTTTTTTGTGTGTTTCCGAAAGATTATACATAAAAACATCGTTTTATGAAGAGAGGAGTGATCTTCTGTAGGAGCATTGTACCACTGCGATCATTAGTTTGATCTATTGTAGCGAAGAAGGGAGTAATATGCAACACCTTTGCGGAATATAAATCTCATTGTAATTAGGCATTCGCTAACAAGGTGTACACGTGTTCTGTGATACTTTTTTTTTAAATTTTTTTTGGGAATTAGTTCGTTCTTACAAACCAGTGCATTAGTCCTGTTGAAAGCGCGACTTAAAATTCTTGTACTTGAAACGATTAATTTATTATGGATCTACAGAAATACATTATGGGACTGTTATGCCTAGAATATCAATATGAGACAATTGAGCTTGATATAGTTTTTTTCGTTTTGTGAAGAAAATTGTTAAAATGTAACACGGGACAACTATGCGTAGAACGGTTCAATATTTTCAAATTCCTCAATGGACAATAAATCCGTACTATATCACAGCCATGGAACGAGGAAAGGTTATAAAGCAAGAAAAGTTGATTATCATCAGCACAGATTAGGACTGCCGTTCTACGCATAGTTGTCCCATGTTCCACATTAAGCAACTGAGATAATCGCAATCAAAGTTTTCTAACATATTTGTCTACCAGAAGCTTTAAGCATTTCAGTTTTGCAATACACTGGGTTTTTTAAAGCAGAAAACTATTGTTTAATGAAATGTGAAGAGATTCCTGCACTTGAATCAACCATCTTGGTTACGGGACAATTGAACTTTATGTTGTTTTTTGAAATACTGGGAACAAACAATCAGTATTTTTTGTGTTTTTCTGAAAGATTATGCATAAAAACATCGTATTATGAAGGAGGGAGTGATAAAAAATACCGTTGCTGATACGTCTTCTGTTAAACTTTTTGTTATTTATTCGAGATTTTTTTCGTTCTTCCTAACCAGAAATGAGTGCATTGGTCATGATGAAAGCGTGACATTAAATTCTTGTACTTGAACCGATTTATTTATTACTAGCTGACCCGACAAACTCAGGGAGGAGTATCTAAACACCATAGAAACATTTATTGCATCCTAAAACCTCCATATGCCTATTTTGGTCACATTTGTAGGATAGAGAAGTAGTTTCATGAATTGTTGTCAAATTTTTCAACTTCCATCTATGGCAAAAATAAGCGTATTCCATTAAGATAACATGATTCTAGGGGTCAACATTATTCACATTCCAGCTACATTTTTCGAAATCAACAAACGATATCAACAACTGTTGTACAGTTTAATGAGCTGTGGTTAGGTCGTATTAAAAAAATGTCGTACCAAATAAAAAAAACACGTATTATGAATCTCCGTATACAAATAATACTTTACCATTATCATTTTAGTATAGTGGTTCTTGAAAATAGTTGTATATTTTCTTTTATTGGTCATTACAACTAATCTTTATGAACTAAGTAACAGGCGGTTGTGTAGGATTCAAAGAAAAACTAAATTCATTTGATTCCACTTTACCTCAGCAAAAATATTTATTGAAAATTCACGAGAAGACAATTTCAAACTTGACAAAAGCACAGTTTCTAGGCTAAATTAGGCCATCTTAAAATCTTGATCGAAATGGTCAACAATAACTTATATCTGTTGCAGCACTTACCTCACAATATTTATCCTCAGATCACGGCTTCCTTAATGCAACATTGAAGTGATCTGCAAGCAAATAAAAAAAAACATTAATATAGTTCACTTTTACAACAATGATCACGCCTGCGAGGAATTTTTATTCAATTCAGCAACTGGCGTGAAACGAACCCCTAATCTGTACATTTTAACACCTTCATAATAAAATTCGCCAATAATAAAAGGCGTGTAATGATGCAGGAGCGGAGATAAGAAATGTTGGGCAGTAAAAAACAATTTCGATTTCTTTAATCGGGTAAAATTGTATGACGTGAACTGCCTGAGGTAAAGAAAAAAAACCTCCGGCAATGAGTCTTCTGCTTCCTCTCCTCAGGAAATTTATGCTCCCAACCCAACAGGGCTAACAGTCAAATGAAATTACCAATTAGTATCGCTTATGCTATTCGGTGGGGTATCTTTACGATTCAATCGGTGCCTCCCCACCTCTGCTCTTATTGATACTCCACTACCAACCACTACCTGATTACGTGTGTCAGGCTTCCTGCGCCTCTGGCGCTGAAAATCACATCGTCGAAGCAGTGAGTGCCAGCAAACATCGGCATATCGACGGCTGACGCGCAGCGATGCCAATGTTGATTACCATTAAAGGTAATGGTATTTAATTTTTCCATTCTTCGCCGATGCCCTCCCAATGTAGGGAACCACCATTCGAAATCCGCTCCGCTCCCCATCAAGCCATCGATGCTCGAAAAGATATGTTGTTTGCGCGAAAATAAAACATGAACGAAAAAAAAACGCTTTGCTCACACAGTACACGATTCTGTGCGGTGTATCTCACGCGATGGCTGTGGATACAATTTATTGACAATGTCATGCGTAAGAGCCCATGCGTGTCCATATATTGATGCATTATTTTGACGCACATTTGTAAACGGGTTGGACAGATTTGCTGGTGGAGCAAGGCCTAGGCTCCGCTAAATCTAAATATGTATCAGTGTTCTCCTTCCATTAAGTCGGGACCAAGGAGTTGTAGAACAATTGTTCTTTTATTGATGGATGGCCAAATTTTGGATCCGATGGTTGTGGGACCCATGGCCGAGCCGTGAGCGTCACACATGTCGAGCTGTGGGTTCGATTCTTCATATAGACAGTATATTTTACATAGGACTACGTCTTTCAGTAAAGGTGACCTATTAGAAAACATATCCCGTTTTGAGCACCGTACTCTCCTGTTCTGAGCAAGTGATTTTTCCCTATTTCCGAAACTCAAATTACCGCTACGTGAGACCAGCGAAGCTTTCATTTGTGGTTTTCATTCTCAGCAACTAAAGACTTTCGGTATAAACAGATTCTAGTCTCGTTACAGCAAGTGAGAAGTCAACAGCCTTCTTTTCGGACATCTTCTGTTTTTCCAGCAGTTTCTTCAAGCCAAATTAAAACTGTTGTTCGGTCGAATTGGACACTCTAAAATTCAAAATAAGTCTCAATAAAATGTATATCCATTGAGAATCAAACCGTCATTTCAACATCATTTTTGCTCAAAATACCATGAAACCGTGAGTAGTTTCAACATTTCATTGTATGTCGGTTTTCGCCAGTGTTCAAAATCTAGTTTGTAGACTACTCATGTATATATATTTTTTAAATCTAATTTACAACAACAAAATGCGAAAAATCTCCATCATCATCATTGCGAACATGATAGCTGATGCAAACATAGAAACATTCAAACATTTTTGCATGTTCACAACACAGATTTAACATTTGAGACTAACAATTTTTTTATTTCAGCCATTGTTGCCGCTCGGTCAATATTTCTGGGTGTATATTTTACTAGCCCAAAATTTGTTTTTTGTTATCAATACCTTCAAACATTCACGTTTTCTTACTAAGCGCAAGTTCATGAGTCCAATCGCAGAACTGTTCATTGATTGATCTTCTAATCGACTCCGTTGAATTTAACTTTTACTGAAAAATTCCTAGTACTTCTACCAAAACTCATCATTATAATATCAGATTATTTTCAGACACAATTCCCGTTCAAATTTTTTCAACCACTTGCAAATAACATGTTTCTCCGTTACATGGAATAAATGTTTGATACAGAAAATATGATAGAATAAAGACAGAAACCTCCCCTCTCCACCCTTTTAAAGGGGGGAGGAGTGTCTAATCACCATAGAAACGTTTTGTGTCCCCTAAAACCTTCGCATGCCATATTTGGTTTTTTTTATTAGTTTTCGAGTCATGTAGAAATTTGTCTTTCATTTGTATGCCAGCCCACCCCAAGAGAGGGGGGTGGAGTGTCAAACCAGGCAAACTTCGTCCTGCCCAGATTTTTTGTTGTTGTTATCAATACCTTCAAACACTCACGTTTTCTTACTGAGCGCAAGTTCATGAGTCCAATCGCAGAACTGTTCATTGATTGATCTTCTAATCGACGCCGTTGAATTTACCTTTCTCTAAAAAAATCCTAGTACTTCTACCAAAACTCATCATATTAGTTTTCGAGTCATGCAGCAATTTATCTATCATTTGTATCGCAGCTCCCTCTTGCGCATGTGTTGCGGAGTGTCTAACCACCGTGAAAACATTCATTGCGCTCTAAAACCTCCATATACCTTGTTTGGTTTCGTTTACTTGATAAATTCTCGAGTAATGCAGAAAGTTGTGTTTCATTTGTATGATGGACACCCCTACCACCCCTCCGCCCCTTAGAGAGGAAGGTGGAGTGTCTAACCACCGTGAAAACATTTATTGCACCCTAATACCTCCATATACCTAATTTGATTTCGTGTGTTTGATTAATTCACGAGTAATGCAGAAATTTGTGTTTCATTTGTATGGCAGACACAACCCCCCACACCACCCCCCCCCACCCTTGGTGAGGGTAGTGCAGTGTCTAACCACCATAGAATCATTTATTGCACCCTGAAACCTCCAGATGCCTAATTTGGTTGCATTTGCTTGACTAATTCTCGAGTAATACAAAAATTTGTGTTTCATTTGTATGGCAGCCCCACCTTAGAGAGGGGGGAGGGGTCTCAAACATCAAAAGAACCTTCTCCGACCCCAAAAACCCATACATACATATTTTCATGTCAATCGGTTCAGTAGTTTCCGAGTCCATAAGAATCAGACAGACAGACAGAAATCCATTTTTATATATATATTAGGCTGTCAAAAAAGTCCTGCGGTATTTATTATGAATTTTCATTTGTTCATAAAATTAGTTACAATCATCTGTTTTAAGTCAAATATGCGCCGTTTTGTTCGATGACTTGTTCCCAACGAGATGCCAACTTCATAATACCCCTGTTACAGAAGCTCGCTTCCTTATTGGCAAAAAACTCGGATAGCCAATTTTCACAGGCCTCTTTTGTGGCTAACTACTGACTACCTAGCTCGCTCGCCATGGACAAAAACAGATGGTAGTCACTTGGTGCAAGGTCCGGACTATACGGCGGATGCAAAAGAACCTCTCATCCGAGCTCCCGGAGCTTCTGGCGCGTCACCAAAGAAGTGTGTGGCCTGGTGTTGTCCTGATGGAAGACAATGCGGCCTCTGTTTATCAAAGATGGCCTCTTCTTCATGAGTGCTACCTTCAAGCGGTCCAGTTGTTGGCAGTACAGGTCCGAATTGAGTGTTTGGCCATAGGGAAGCACCTCATAATAGATTATTCCTTGACAATCCCACCAAACACACAGCAGAACCTTCCTGGCCGTTAATGAGGGCTTGGCCACCGTCTGAGCCGCTTCAGCGGGCATCGACCACGACCGTTTGCGCTTCACGTTGTCGTAAGTGACCAGCTTTTCATTGCCAATCACCATCCGCTTCAGAAACGGGTCGATTTTGTTGCGATTCAGCAGCGATTCACATGCGTCGATACAGTCAAAGATGTTTTTTGCGTCAACGTGTGTGGCACCCATACATCGAGCTTCTTTGTGAATCCAAGCTTCTTCAAATGGTTAATAACGGTTTGATGACTTATCCCCAGCTCTTGGCCGATGCTACGGCTGCTATTATGCCGGTCTTTCTCGGCTAATTCAGCAATTTTGTCGCAATTTTCGACGACCGGCCTTCCGGAGCGTGGCGCATCTCCGACAACCTCTTCACCAGAACGAAAACGTTGAAACCATCGTTGTGCGGTGGAAATGGAAACTGTATCGGGTCCATAAACTGCACAAATTTTATTGGCAGCTTGAGATGCATTTTTGCTATTGTCATAGGAGTACTTGAAAATATGTCGGATTTTCTCTTTATTTTGCTCCATATTTGCGACACTATAACTCACGAACGACTTAACCAAACAAAACACTGTCAAGGACTATATTATAGCGCGCAAAAATACCTTTCCAACAAGCTATAGTTCAACATTTCATTATATTCGCCAGTGTTCGGTTCGGTTTTCGCCAGTGTTCAAAATCTAGTGTCTCAAGCGATTGTAGACTACTCATGTATATATATTAGGGTGCCAATGAATGTATGAGAAAAAATCGACCCTAAAATTTCAAAAAGTTACCCTATACAAAATGTTCACCACCTCCAAAAAACAACCTATGCCAAATTTCAGCTGAATCGGACTTAAGGGAGAGTGGCGCAAAGCGGTCAAAGTTTGAGTTTTCTGAAAATCAAAATTTTTTGGCATGAATTGTCGAGATCTAGTGTCATCTCGAAAAGATTGTTTTTGTCAAAAATCGGAACTTAGGTATTTTTCGGCATGCGAAACTAAAAGTATGATTTAGGGTGCCAATAAAAATAGTTATCTCGATTTTTCATTTGGAACTTGCTACGAAATATTGATTTGCACGATAACATACCCTATGCAAAATATTAGCTCATTCGGACTTCATTTACTGGTGTCGCAGACGTTAAAATTTGAGTTTTTTGAAAACCGCAAAATCCCCGGAAATCGGAGTTTATAAAAAAAAATGTTGATATCAAATGTCTTAAAATTGCATGACACGTTGAGATTTACAATTATCTCAAAAAATTTTTTTTTTCAATTGCACCATTCGCACCACTTGGTGGAACGGGACCTGGAAAGCTACTTCGCCGACCGATGATCAGCTATACCAACAAAAAAAACGACTCCAGTTTGCGAGGTACCATGTCAACTTGCCAGCGGACTTCTGAAAGCGCGTTATTTGATCTGACGAGTTCAAGTTCGAGCTGTTTAACAAGAAAAGGCGACTCCGATTGTGGCAGAAGAGCGAAAAAAGCGCCCCGGGACCTGCGTCTACAACCGGCTATAAAGCACGGTGGTGGAAGCATCATGGTGTGAGGTTGTTTCTCGTGGGCTGGGGTGGAAAGCTTAGCGCAGGTCAACCTACTTTTCCAGTAGTATTGACTGGAATACAGAAAAGTTTGAAAAAACACTTTAATTTCAAATGGGGTGGATTTTTTTTGTGCCCATCACTGTATAATTCACTTCAATGAGGATGTTCCAAAGAATGTGAAATATAGGTATACCATTAAGTATCTCCCCGAAATCATAGTATTATATTACAGTATTATAGTACTGGAAATCTTGAAGAATCAAGTGCTTCCATGAATTCAAGAAAACTTCGATTTGTAACTCTAAACCGACACAAGTCTGGCTGAAGGAGAATTGAAAGAGAAACTTTTGTTGATCCCTGAGGAGGGATTTCCGCATTTTATATAACGTGCATTGTACATAGATCACTAACTAACTAACTAAGACATCGCTAAATAATTCCCATTTACTATCCACATACTGAATCAAGTTGCACGATCAATAGTCGAACTTGTGAACCTGTTGATAGGGGAATTACTATTACTAGAAGTGTATGTTGTACGGCACAGAAGAAGGAAAATAGTAGATTTTGATAAAATAATATTCACGGTGACTTTTAGTTTGAACAATATTTCAATAGATAAATGAAATTATTAATGGAAATACTGATTAAAAAAACCTGATAATTATAACAGTAGGACCCATATAAATGAATATGAGAATAATATTTTACGTTTCCATTCCTTTCTATTAATGGTCTGTGAATCCTACCCGAATTTATTTTTTTAATTTTTATTTTGTCTAAACATAGTTAGTACCCTGACCCCAATTACACTCAATCCAAGATACTTTATTCAACATCATGTTCGACACCCGGAACAGAAATCGTAAAACATCTCATTTTTTATCCTCAAATACTATCTGGCATTCCGCATCAGCACACTTCGGAAACACAAAAAAATTATATTGACACAACATGTCCAATTGAACCCCAATCACCTTCGTCACGACCACCGCTGTCAAGACGAGGACAGGGCGGCAATATAATTTATGATTCGAACAGCCCATACGCAGTACGGTATGTGGATATGCATGCGAATGCAGTAGTACTCACTTCGCACCCAATCAAATTGCATGCTCGAGCGGAAACGACGAACAAAACATATTACAATGACAACGGCGGCGAAGTCTAAACAGTCACGGCTGAAAATTGCCTATTTTGATTGTTCATGATCGAGTGTACTCGCGCCCACGCGTCGTCGCAAAACTGACAATCGGACGGAAGTGCCAAGTTGGTGGAACGGCGACGGGTCATGTAGCGATTGTCCTACATTAATCATACCGGGGTTGTAAATGTTTGGTGATTTGATGCATTTTTGTTTACCTACGAGACAGTGGCTGGCTGTTGGGAGGTCTTCGGTGTGAATGATTCTGAGTGTGTGTTATAAATGCACCATGTCCACTCGAACATAATTCGTTTAGACTATACTTGTAATGTGTAGTGAAAATACTATTTTTTTCAACAAAACATTTTACAATAACATAAATACTGCATCAACTTGTCTGCCGACCCCATGGTATGCGACTATGAATCACCGGCGCCAAGAATGGGTCAATTTTTTTCTGCCATTTTCCCAAATGGAAGGTAACTCCCCGGGTAATCTATGTGTATCATCAAAACGGGCTGTTTCGGAGGCTTTTGTAGGCGCAATACAATCAAAACCCTGCCATTCGGAGTGTCAGTTATTGATGCCAATCGCAATAAATCGTTACCGGGTAGGGCAGCGGGTGACCAAACTGACGAACAAAGCACTTTCCAACCAAATGCTGTTGCGATTCGTGTTCGATTTATGTTAATTCCGGTATTTTATTCGCGGGTATTATTTGTGGCTCGCTTGCGAATGCCATGTCGATTGAACACTTGCTCGCAACCAGGTTTTGACCAGGGGAAAGTGGGGCTGAAATGCCGTCGTTCAACTTTGGGAGTGAAAAACTTGCGCTGATTTATTGTTATTATTTTATTGCTACTAGCCATGTGACTCGTGCTGTGAAAATAAATATGTGTTGCCGCCGCCCTTAGGCATAACACCGGAGGGCACGCTGAAGAACCTGTCGGAAAACGATCGTCGTGACAAATCTGAATAGACCAGAGTTTGACGTTAAGGATTTCTAGAAAGGAAGAAGTAAACAATAATTCTATAGAGAAGAAAGCATTAAATTAAATTGCACAAGAAAGCTATAGTCAGAAGGGTTTAAAACTAAAATTGAAATTATAAAGTCTATTGAATTCGTTATTCTAGTTATTTTCGGATTCGTAAGTACATGACTTTAGATAAAAAATATGAAAATATATGGAACTAAATTTATTTTATAGGATTAGTAAATCTCGATAAAGATCGATTAAAGAATTTGTTCGGTAAAGAAACCGATGAACAGAAACACTAATGTAAGTAATTTTTATACCTAAATTGTCATAAAAATAAATGAAATGATTTTCAGTTTTGAGCTGCGTACTATAACCTGCTACAAAAAGAGTTTTTTAAATTCGATCCGAACAAATTTCTCAAAAATTAGTGAGATGCCATCCTCCAAAGAAAAACATAACCGCGAGTCGACCGGGTATGATTGTGCGTTGTGCGAGAAACCAAACCATGCAGATAGCGATATGGTTTACTGTGAAACCTGTCACAAATGGTTTCACTTCATGTGTGCAAAGGTGACCGCAGAAATTCGCAACAAACCGTGGGCTTGCAAGGATTGCAAATTGGCAGCCACGGACGACAGCCCTAAAACGCCAACCACAGAAAATACCATCGTCGATATTTCCGATTCGCGGGAGGAGTCGGGTGACTGCAATACTCACGTCGAAACAGAGCTTGATGAAGATGAGTTACAACACCGGAATGAAATGTTGCAGATTAGGAAAACATTCGATCGTCAACTTCAGAGGGAGAAGGAGAAAATGAAACTACAACTTCTTCTAGAACGAGAAATGCTGGAAAAAAAAAGAAAGCAGTAGAAGCGGAATTTAGTAGGATGCGAAGCGAGCTTTACAAGGAGTTTCAGTATCAAGAAGATGAAGCTGGCGGAGGTCCTGTTGTACAAACAAACGGATGCGGATTTGGAAACATTGTGGAGGGAGAAGTTCAAATTCCCAAATGATCAAAACAAACATGTTGTCGATCCACGGGGAGCTTTTTCAAAAGTTTCCACTCTCAAAGATGTACCGACGCAACTGGGTACCAACAAGGACAACCTACCACCTCTTGATAAAGTTTCGAAGGAAAATGCATCGCTCCGGGACCACCTGGTACCATTACAAATGGACAAGCCGTTTATACCGCCCGTATAGGTGTCTCACTTTATGGAACAGCCCCCACACCGCTCCCCTAATCCAGCCGTTTAACAGGGATACCAGGAGTTGTCAAAAGCGCAGATAGCTGCACGGAAGGGCCCATTCGCTAAATAGCCGGTGTTCACAGGGAAACCAGAAGAGTGGCCCCCTTTTTATAAGCAGTTTCATAAATGGAAATGCAGCATGTAATTGGAGCAACCTCGTAATAGGAAAAATGTTAAAGTGAGAACCAGAGAGAATGAGGGCTTCCTGAACACCCATATGGGAATAGAACAATCGTCGAAACAGCTATCAGATCAGCAAAAAAGCTACGTTCAGTACGCCAACCGCAAGCCATGCCGTGCGTGCGATCAACTAGATCATCGCATTCGTCTATGTGAGGAGTTTAAGAAGTGACAGAATGGAGTGACAGAATGAAAATTGTGGAGCAATGGAAATTGTGCCAGCTGAGCCTTAACGAACACAGACAAACGCGCTGCCGTTTCAAAGGCCACTGCAACGTTGGTAACTGCAGGGAACGTCACCACTCACTCATTCATCCGACGAATTCAATTGCACCGCTTTCAACAAACTGTCTCATTCATAATTCGGAACAACATCCCGTCATCTTCCGAGTAGTTCCAATTAAACTTTATAACGGGAAGCGAACTATGGACGTCATCGCTTTCTCATCGTATTCTCTGATGGAAAGCAGCGTTGCTGATCATATGAATTTAGGCGGTGTCTGGAAACCAATAATCGTGAAGTGGACGGCTGGCATGAGCCGACTGGAACTAGATTCAAAATCCATCGATGTGTCGGTTTCTGCAAAAGGATCAAAGGAAAGGTTTCTTCTTCGCAATGTCCATACGGTACAGCAGCTGCAATTGCCGGAACAGAAGATACGATTTGCAGAGGTAACGAATCGATTCAAGCATCTCTACGGTCTGCCGGTGGCTGATTGTCTGGACGGTCCTCCCAGGATTCTCATCGGTCTCAAACATCTGCACGTGTATGCACCACTTGAGTCGCGCATTGGCAAACCTGGCGAACCAATAGCAGTACGAACGAAACTTGGTTGGACAATATACGGCCCTCAAGGCAACGATGATCCATCTGCCGGTTCCACTGGTCATCACGAATCTGGTGAACTAACAGACCAGGATCTGCGTGAACTTCTCCGAAAACATTTTACTTTGGAGGAGTCTGGAATGTCCGTCATAGTGCTTCCAGAATCAGACGAAGACCGCAGAGCCAGAGAACTACTGGAAAAAACAACCATCCGTGTCGATGACCGCTTCGAGACGGGGCTCTTATGGAAAGATGACAACCCGCAACTACCAGACAGCTTCCCGATGGCGCTAAAGCGTATGAAAAGTTTGGAGCGGAAATTGGCGAAAAATCCACAGCTTGAACAGAATGTGAAAAATCAAATTGAGGAGTATCAACTTAAAGGGTACACCCACGTCACAACGCCGAAGGAGTTATCGGAAGCAGAGCCAGGTAAGGTCTGGTTCCTTCCACTAAACGTTGTCTTAAATCCCAAAAGGCCGGAAAAGGTCCGGTTGGTTTGGGACGCAGCGGCATCTGTCCAAGGAAAGTCTCTCAACTCCGTGTTGTTAAAAGGCCCCGACCTTCTCACCAGTCTCCCATCAGTACTGTGTCCTTTCCATGAACGCCCTGTCGCTTTCGGGGGTGATATTGCGGAGATGTATCACCAATTTAAAATACGTGCGGACGACAAATCAGCGCAAATGTTCGTTTTTCGACCGAGTTCATCCGGTCCTCCGGTGATTTACATAATGGATGTCGGCACTTTTGGTTCCACCTGTTCGCCATGTTCGGCGCACTACATTAAGAACCTAAACGCGAAGGATTTTGTCGATCAGTTCCCTGATGCTGTCAAGGCAATTGTCGACAAGCATTACGTCGACGATTACCTTGATTCCACATTCACGGTGGGTGAGGCTATAAAGCGGGCCAGTGAGGTTGCTGTGGAGTCCGCCGTTACTGCTGACAATCGCCCGAGCATCGCGGAGCTACATGACACACGTCCTGCCTGTGGGACTGCTGACGGATGAACTGACGAGCAAACGCGATGCAAGGGAGAATGCAAGGCCTCGTTCGGTTCTATGCTAACTGTGTGCATTGGTGTGAGTGTAAGCACATCACGTGACAACTTACGTGCGCACAGTTGAACTGATAGTAGACCCTCATCGGGTTGTCTTGCCTATGCCCCACAGTTGCGTTCATCCATTCTAAGGCAGGATTTACCCTTCGGAAATGGGTGTCAAACGGCCCAGAGTTCTTGAAATATTTTGGAGAGCTAGCGAAAAACCAAATGATCCACTTTCGTTGTGATAAGACCGGCGGTATGGAAAAAAGTTCTGGGGATGTCCTTGAATACAGCAAAAGATACTTTCGTGTTTGCTACCGTTCTGCGCGACGACTTGAAGTCTTTCTTGATGGAAGGGAAGCTACCTACAAAACGTATTTTATTGAGCATCGTCATGAGCTTTTTTGATCCGCTCGGGTTGTGGGCGTTGTTCACTGTATTTGGAAAAATGATCATCCAGGATCTTTGGAGAAACGGTTGTTCTTGGGACGATATCCTCGATGAAAAATCGGCGCAGAAATGGTTCAGGTGGATTGCTTTGCTACCACAAGTTCAAAAAATGCATGTTTCTCGCTGCTACTTTTCCGACATTACGCCATCCGATTACCAGAACCTCGAACTTCACATTTTTGCAGACGCCAGTGAAGATGCCTACGGGTGCGTCGCTTATTTCCGAGTTATTCTAAATGGACATCCAAGGGTAGCATTAGTGTCGGCCAAATCCAAAGTTGCTCCTCTGCAATATATGTCCATTCCTAGAATGGAGCTTCTTTCTGCTGTACTGGGCGCGAGAATGTCCGCTGTGGTAAAGGCCAATCACTCGGTACAGGTGAAACGTCTCGTGATTCACATCGATTCCGCAACTGTACTCTCCTGGATTCGCTCCGATCACAGGAAGTATAAGCAGTTTGTGGCATATCGTATCGGGGAAATATTGAGCCTCACGAATCCTATCGAATGGCGCTGGGTTCCTTCGAAAAGCAACATATCTGACGTTCTAACCAAGTGGGGTAACAACGGACCACCGCTTGAAACTGGCGGAAGGTGGGTAAATGGACCTGAGTTTCTGTACCGCCCTGAGGATGAATGGCCACAACGGATACTGCCCGAACCGGATGTAGAAGAAGAGCTGCGAGCGTTCCATTTGTTCCATGAAATTCTATTCCCCAAGCCTTTGATAGATACCGCACGTTTTTCGCGCTGGAATATTTTAGAGATGTATAGCTTGCGTTTTTCGTTTCATATCAAACTGCCGCAGAAAGGCAAAGAAGTTGCCAATCGAGTCCGTTCAAACCACACCAAAGTTGGAAAAGTTGCTTAAAACTTCGTTACCGTATATCAAAATTCCACTGAAATGCGAGGAACATCGTCGAGCAGAAAATTACTTGTGGAGAACAGCACAGCAAGAATGGTTTCCGGACGAAGTCAAGATATTGTTAAAAACCCGGAATCGACCACATGTGCAGTGGCACTCCGTTAAACGATCCAGTCCTCTGTACAGATTGTCCCCCGTTTTGGATGATTCTGAAGTTATTCGGATGGAAGGGCGGACAGCCCATGCAGATTTTATCGCGTTCGAACAGCGCTTCCCTATTGTTCTTCCAAAGAGTCACGACGTTACCAGCAAGCTTATTCGTCATTATCATAGACATTTCGGTCACGCGAACCGTGAGACAGTAGTGAACGAACTCAGACAACGCTTCTATATCCAAAACATTCGAGCT
Source organism: Toxorhynchites rutilus septentrionalis (assembly GCF_029784135.1). Taxonomy (NCBI): domain Eukaryota; kingdom Metazoa; phylum Arthropoda; class Insecta; order Diptera; family Culicidae; genus Toxorhynchites; species Toxorhynchites rutilus. The sequence continues at coordinate 118,275,764 of NC_073746.1, read as the reverse complement.
GCGGTTCTGCATGTGATGAAGAACTGTGCGATGTGCAAAATTAATAAGTGCCAACCAGCAGTTCCCAGAATGGCACCTCTGCCTGTACAACGTCTCACTCCGCAACTACCTCCGTTTAGTCACGTGGGGATCGACTATTTTGGTCTCGTCATTGTAACGATTGGACGACGATCTTAGAAGAGGTGGGTTTGCCTGTTTCCGTGCCTAGCGACTCGGGCAATTCACATGGAAGTCGCCCATAGCTTAAGCAGTCAATCGTGCATGAAGGCCATCAGGCGATTCATCTGCAGAAGAGGAGCTCCATTGCAATTTTTCTCAGACAATGGTACGAACTTTCATGCAGCCAGTAAGGAGCTCGTTCAAGAGGTGCGTCGTATCGATTTAGAGTGTGCTGATGTCTTCACCGATGCTAGAACTCGATGGACGTTTAACCCCCCTGCGGCGCCGCACATGGGCGGCGTTTGGGAGAGGTTGGTTAGGTCGGCGAAGGATGCACTTAAGGCTCTACACGATGGTAGAAAGTTAAATGACGAAATTTTACTCACTGTGCTAGCTGAAGCTGAGGACATGGTGAACTCTCGGCCGCTCACATATTTACCACAGGAATCAGCGGACGTCGAAGCCATATCGCCGAACCACTTTCTTCGAGGGCTGCCTTCTGGAGAGCGTGAAGAGGTCCACGTGCCAACAAATTCCGAGGCACCGACGGCAGAGCTCGTCAAGCATTGGTAAGAACATCGAAGGGAATTTTTCGACGAGCAGTCGCCAAGCTTGCGGCAATGGAATTAAGATGTAAATCTGGCCAGATTACTAGTTCTGAACCAGAGTTACGGGAGGGGGAATTGTTGCCGCCGCCCTTAGGCATAACACCGGAGGGTACGCTGATGAACCTGTCGGAAAACGATCGTCGTGACAGATCTGAATCGACCAGAGTTTGACGTTAAGGATTTATAGAAAAGAAGAAGTAAACAATAATTCTATAGAGAAGAAAGCATTAAATTAAATTGAACAAGAAAGCTATAGTCAGAAGGGTTTAAAACTAAAATTGAAATTATAAAGTCTATTGAATTTCATTATTCTAGTTATTTTCGGATTCGTAAGTACATGGCTATAGATAAAAAATATGAAAATATATGGAACTAAATTTATTTTATAGGATTAGTAAATCTCGATAAAGATCGATTAAAGAATTTGTTCGGTAAAGAAACCGATGAACAGAAACACTAATGTAAGTAATTTTTATACCTAAATTGTCATAAAAATAAATGAAATGATTTTCAGTTTTGAGCTGCGTACTACAACCTGCTACAAAGAGTTTTTCAAATTCGATCCGAACAAATATGTGAGACACTTTTGTTTTTTTTTTATAATAACACTTGTTCAATATATTAATTTTGAACAGCTGCAGCCACATGTATCGCAGATGAAACAAAGATTCGTGTCAGACTTCATAAGGCTAGTCCATAGTAACGTACTTTTTGAAAAGTATATCAAAATCAAAATATTACATATTATTTCTGAAGACATGCAATTAAAAGTCATATAAAAATATGTGTCCATTTTTTTTCGAAAAGGAATGAACATACGAGATTTGACTAAAATCAAAGTAATTTAATTTTAGGTACAGGATCTTTCAGATTCCTTTTCAGACGCTCGCGCAACAGATTTCAATAACTTCTTCAAAGGTGAACCGATTTTTATTTTCAAAAAACGAAAATAAAGCTTTTTTAGGACATTTCCCACTACCCCTTTTTTCGATAATGCGTTGTAAACGGTGAACAAAATTCTTCATGCACAACTCTAACATTACGACTTCGATGCTGTTGAAAAACCTTCTTTAAGTTCCTCCAAATTTTGTGGCTTATTAACATAGCAACGGTCCTCCACGTACCCCCAGAGGAAGTAATCGACGACGAGAAATGTTGAAATTCTTACCATAAGAGGACAAAGTATCATTAAGGTTTCGGTTGCTCGAGTAATACGATTTCACTAAAAATACACGTTCCTGTACATTGTACATCTTAGCACTAAAAACCATCCGATCAGACTGAACGAGTAGCCGAATATCGTCGTCCCGAAGTGGGGAATGCAGTGTTACCATCGACGGAGCTATTCGGGAATTCGGAAATGGTTATAAGGAGCTATTCGATTTTTTTGCGTGAGCACTCGTTCGCTAACTGATAACGCCCAGTTTTCGAACGAGTGCTGTATTTTTTTTTGGTTGGGCTGCTTTTTAACCGGGCGCTCGCTAGCTGGGCTATAGCCCAGTTTAAAAACAGTTAAACGTCAACTATAATGTAAACAACAACATTGGTGAGGGGTACTCCAATGCATCACGGATCTATAATCATCAATACACTGAAAGAAATAATTAGTACTTATATTACAAATCTTATAGTTCCTAGTACCAATTCGATAGTAATTTTCTACCGTGCTAACTATTCGTACATTCTACGTGAGTAAATGGTAAACACAAGTGTCAAAATTTATAGCAGAATATCGGTTCAACATCGATCCGGCTTTCAGGATTTCTGACTTGGTCATTTGTTTATGCTGGCACAATTCGCAGATGGATTCACTTCCACGCTCGAAGCATTTTGCTGCAAAATGATTGGCAAGTGGGTAATGCATATCAGCGCTGGTATTTTGTTGCCGGTGCCGTCTGAAGTGTTTGAATAGCACAAGAATTGGATAAATTTAACTGGCACAATATTTGTGCAACAGATGGAGAGGACCAACTGAAGACTTATTGAAGAACTCAGTAAACATTAAATCGTATAACCAGCGCATAAACATCATCATTTATCCAATATTTCGGGTGGTAGATGACACACCTAACTGGCATATACATACCTGGCAAATACTTGCGAATTAGTTTAGATAAATAAACGATGAGTGTATGAATTTTATTCGGCTATTATCATACGAATATACGATTTAGAAAAAAAAACAAATGGCTCAGGTTGTATCAGGTCGTTCCAAAAGTTTTTACCCATCAGTGCGTTGGTGGTTCCGCACGAACGAGAGCATGATGGGTGCATGCGATGTGGTTACGGATGCTGGAAGCAAGGGGAAGCACAGTCTTGCAGCCTGCGCAGGACGGTCTCGTGCATAAGATAGGTTATTGAGTATATAGATATACAAAATTTCTACAACGTTGAAACGATGAAGCTCTTCTAGAAACGTTAGTCGCATTAAAGAAGAAAAAGAAACATTTTGATGTGTCAAATTCATAATATGATGTGATATGTCCAATTACGATCTAATTTGATTTACTGTTAAGTAATTTTCCACAAGATGTAATACGATTTTTTGCAGTACTACATTGATTTAAAATATTAGTTTATATGACTCACAAACTGCATCTATCTGATATACATATATGTCGATTAAACTGATTTAACGGAGAGAGAGAGAGAGAGAGAGATAATCAATTGAGAGCCGTGGTGGCTCGTACTGTCTCAATTATTCGTCTCCAATCTACTCGGTCCTGGGCCACTCGTCGCCAATTCTGTAAGCGTCCTGTCACTCGCAAGTCGGCTTCGATCTGGTCGAGCCACCTGGCACGTTGAGCCCCTCTATTCCTGTTGCCGGCGGGGTCACTAAAGAAAACGGATTTCACTGTACTGTCGTCCGGCATCCTCGCGGCATGTCCGGCCCACCGTAACCTCCCGACATTCGCCAGTTGTACAATGGGAATCTCTCCAAGTAGTGCCTGTAGCTCGTGGTTCATACGTCTGCGCCACTCTCCGCTCTCCGTTCGTACTCCATCAAAAATAGTCCGCAGCACTTTCCGCTCAAAAACGGCCAGAGCGCGTATGTCCTCCGTGAGTAGCGTCACAGTCTCGAGTCCATAAAGGACCACTGGTCTTATTAAGGTTTTGTACACCGTTAGCTTTGTGCGACGCCGTATTCTTCTTGTCGTTGGATCTCTTTCGTGGTATTGTTGTCGGCGGTGATCAGAGATCCCAAGTACGCGAATTCATCAACCACTTCCAGTTCATCGCCGTCCACTGTCACTGTCCGTTCATCTGTCACTGTCACTATCATCTGCGGAACCCAGGAGTTGAATACTTTTGTTGAAAATCGTGTCCCTCGTTTCGATGCCCGCACGTCGGATTATACCCTCAAGGGCTATATTAAATAGCATACAGGATAGTCCATCCCCTTGCCTTAAACATTTGCGTGAGCGTGATTCGAAAGGGCTCGAGAGTGCCCCCGAAACACAAACGTAGCAAATAACTCGCCCCAAGGTAGCTTAGGTCAGCCGTGTCAGTTTGTCCGGAAAACCGTAGTCGTGCATGATCTGTCATAGCTGTTCTCGATCGACTGTATCATAAGCTGCCTTATCATAAGTGGTCACGTTGTCCGACATTTCTGGAGGATTTGTCGGAGGGCAAAAATCTGGTCCGTAGTGGCGCGGGCCCCATGAAGCCCGCTTGGTACTGCCCGACGAAGCCTTTGGCTATCGGGGATAGACGACGTGTTAAAATCTGGGAGAGCACCTTGTAAGCGGCGTTAGTTAGCGTTATGCCGCGGTAGTTGCCGCACTCAAACCGATCACCCTTTTTCATAGATGGGGTAAACAATACCCTCCATCCATTCTTCCGGTGATTTCTGCTCCTCCCAAATCCCGGATATCACCCAATGAAGTGCCGTTGCCAGTCTGTTTTTACCGTGTTTATAGAGTTCAGACGGAAGTCGGTCTTTTCCAGCGGCTCTATTTGCTTTCAGCAGCCCGATTTCTCGTTGGAGGTCGAGGGCTGGGACATCATTATCGTTTGAAGGCACTCCCTGGTAGGTTTCCATTACCCCTCCATCTGCTATCTCGCCATTGAGGTACTTATCGAAGAACTGCTGCCACCTGTCGACCACCTCGGGCTAGCTTGTAATCAGGTTTCCTTCCTCGTCCCTACACATGTCTGGATTCGGTGTGTAGCTCTTACGAGATTGGTTCACCTTCTCATAGAACTTGCGCGTATCATTAGCCTGAAATAGTTGTTCTAATTCGTCACGATCCCTGTCTTCCTGCTGGCGCTTTTTTCGCCTCAGTATCGTGGTCAACTTATTCCGCGCTCGACGATATTTGGCCAAATTCTCCCTCGTGGCAATGCTTAAATAGTTTTTCCGATCTGTTTTACTTCTGTCCATCGCTTGCTGGCACTCCCCGTCGAACCAGTCGTTTCTTGGGCTCGTAGTTTCCTCACCAAGTACCGCGGTTGCGGTCTCTTCGATGGCAGAGCTAATCTTACTCCAGCCGTCTTCGAGATTCGAAGCATTTAGCTCCCCAGAGGAGGGTAGTGTCTCATCCAACAGGCGCGCGTAATTCTCGGCAGCTTGCGGGTCTTTTAACTGCCGAATGTTAAACCGAGGAGGGCGGTTTTGCCGTGAGTTGTAAGCTCTCGATAGTTTTGTTGATGCACCGCTGGCCGTTGTCGTTCGTGTCGGTGTGTAGACTGCATGGGCCTATCACCGGTCTGTACATTGCTTCCCTACCAACCTGGGCGTTCATATCCCCGATGCCTTCGTGCGGACAGTGCACGTTGATGATACTGTAGTTGTAGAACCGGCCATTTATCCTCAGTACACACATCCTTCCGTTGATCGCCTTCCAATTAAAAACGCGATCCAACATTTTGCCCAACACTACAAAGCCCGTTCCCAGCTCGTTGGTAGCCCCACCGCTCTGGTAAAACTGGGCCTTGCCGCCGCGGACTTTCCACACCTTCTCACCTTTGCGACAGATTTCCTGCAAAGCCACGATACCGAACTTGTGGGGTTCTAACTGCTCGAGCAGTATTCGGTCGCCACCCACGAAATTTAGCGATCTGCAGTTCTAGGTACCAAGCTTCCATTCCATGTCCTTATTTCGTTGCCTGGGTCCATGCCGGATGTTCCGAGTCGTAATTGATTGAGTATTCGTAGTAGGTTAGTTTAGGTAGGTTGCTTCACCCTCCGGAGGAGAGAAGAGGAAGCCTCACCTTCCCTGTCAGCATACGACCAAGATCCCACCGGGGTTGGTTACTCGTACCCCAGCCGGCACCACGAAACTGATTTAACGATTTAACGATAATGTATGTTTAATATGTTTGTATGTATATAAAACCGATGCCTGGTATAGCGAATTACGACTTACAATATGCCACAAAGCCATTATTTTCTGCGCAAATTTAATGCATGAAAATTTGTTCATCCATCATTCGCTATAGTCTGAACGCTATCTGAACGTTGTATCTCCATCGCCGATTATCAATACTATACCACTCATTGTAGAACTCAAAGATTATAACATTAGTCTTATTTATTCAACTTGGCAAGCCGTGTCCAATAAATTGAAGGTCGAAAAAAATCGATTTTCTTTTTTTTTTGCATTTCTAAGAAGCTTATGCCCTCAGAAATGTTGTCCTGAAACAATTTTTCGATATTCGAGTTCGTTGTAAAGTTATAGCCAAAAGTATGAGGTCATCTCAAGGGATATAGTATTGCTGTACGAATTTTTGAACGCGTTTTTCTCGAAACCATGTTTTTTCAGCTGGTGGTATCGATATCTCAGGATCTACTCGACCGATTTGGCTGAATTTTTTTTTCAGCATGTAAAAATGAACTATCTAAAGCGTTATATAACCGTTTTTTGATATCCCTTTTTCTCGATTTTTTATGAGCTTCTAAGCAACGATTTTTCATTAAAGATAATTTATTTTTAACAAAAATGGCCGCCAATTTGGGAATTCTTAGAATTTTAAAAAACCCCTATGTAACGCTAACACTAAATGTAACGTATTGTCCTGAAGTTTCAAAATATTCATTGGAATTCGTTCAGAACCGTTGCTTCAGAACCGATACCACCAGCAGGGTACCGATTTTCAAACAGCATCTAGGCATCCAGCTGGCAACAGCGTAATAATCATTATTCGTGCACTTAAAAAACGGAAAATACATCTTCAAATATACCTTAAACAATAACAAAAATACCCACTTCGCTTTATTCTTAACATTCGAAAAAAAAATCACGAAAATTCTTTATTTTCCGCCTTCCAGACAGGGGTCCTTCCTTGTAAAATGAATTTCAGATTCAAGGGAAATCCCTACCAGAGGTTAGTATATTTTACTCGATAACATAAGTAAACTTGAATGTGTCATATCTGAAGACTGTAGTTAGAAAACTCACATTACCAATTTTTATTGTTGCATTTTCGCCGGAAAAATGAAGCCGATATGTGGCTTACGAATCGTGGTTCTGCTTGACATATATGTTTACCAATTTCTCCTCGTAGCTGAATAAATAATTAGCGCGGTAGAAGCACGATTGGTTGAATTTATCAAATCAGTTAGCCCAGTTAGCGGACAACCGCTGTATTAGTGTAACATCATGAAACTGTGTAGATACTTTTCATAATTTCGGGAATTTTTGTGAAGATCTCAAACCTATTACCCCATCTGCCTTGATGAAATAAAATAACCCAAAATGGATTTAGCAAAGCCCATGCTAACTGGCCCATTTCCCATTCGTCCCAAAAGTAGAAATTTGAATTCTCACAAAAGAGCGCAAAGCACATTCTTCTTGATTTTTCCCATTTATAGGTTCCCCAAATAGATTTATTTAGATCAATTTCCAATAGTTTATTTATTGTCTACTAGCAGTGCGCCTCCGTTGGCAAATTAAAGTTTTTTTTTTGTATGTGGATGAATTGTATAAGTCGAACATAGCACCCGCATAGATTTCATGCCATGGCTCGCCCGTCCGATTTATTTCCTCCCGTTCGCGTTGTTGCATCTGCCAAAAAATGTACGATCACGGTGCGAAACATTTAGCATGCACAACACTTCTGCATTTCAAGTGGAAGACACAGACAATACGGGGAGTGGGTGTAGTTACTAGGTAGGGGGTGGTGGATGCAAACGAAAAGAATCGAATGTTACGCATGGATTGAAATGTATTGAAACCGAGTCGCATCCCGTGCACACAACTCTCTATGTCTGGCTGGTTTCGAAATGATGTCGATACATCCAAAAATGGGACTTCTGCATGATTCGCAGCCACCGCGAGGTTCGATTGGAAAAATCGATGAATTAATTAGTGTTCACATTTTTCTGTTATCGAATTGAAATTCCTCTTGCATAGTAACCAATTATTTTCAACATTTAAACCAACACATAACCTAGTCGACCTCCTACGGCCGCACAGGATAACATGATTAATCGCTTTAATAAGTAATAATTTCGATACCAATTTGTTAATCTAGATTTGGCTAAACCACAGTGTGAAACCAGTCGAGTAATATTTCACACAGAAACAGGTTGTCCGCCGAGGCACCAGCGGGAGTCTGAATCGACCCGTCGCACTATTGACATAGCCATAATAGGCGCTCTAGCATTGCCCTCATCAGGCGGGCTAAAAGTGATGGAGAAAAAAAGTCGAGAGGTCAGCTCAAATTTGTCAGCAGTTTTTCGAACACGCGCTGCTCTCTAGCAGCAGAAACACGCAATACCCGTTCAATTAGGGGGGGGGGGGTCTTCGATCAAGGTGCGACCCGTGGGGAATTCGATTAGTCAAATCGTACGTCGATTCCCAACGCACAAGACAAAAGGTGTTTGCGGATGACCCTCAATTGAACGTAATATGTTGAGGCGATTTGCGACAATATGTGTGTGTGTGTGTGTGTGTGTGTGGAGAGAAGAGCTCTTTTGATCTCCTATTGGGTCTGGTTGCGAACTTATACGGGATGTACGTTCAGAAAAAATGGTCCCAATGGTTCGAATCATTACATAGACTGTTATGGAATCAAAGAAAAACCAAGGATCCAGTTAAAACGAGTTTGATGGAAGAGTGTCATTACAATTGCTTACTAAGGATAATATCGCTTATAATTGATTAAATCAAATGATATTTTACAACCAAAAAAGCAATAATTTCCAGTGATGATCAGATAAAACGTAGAAGATACTGTTTACAGTTTGCAATATGAAAAGACGATCACTGATCTACTGATGATTCATCAAGATTAGTAACGTTGGCATTAAAAGAAATGACTAAAAGTGCCGATTTCTCATGGGTTTACCTTCACCCGCACTGACGAAACTACCCATGCAGCATCAAGCATAGTAATCCATAAGTCAGCAGAGAAAATTTGACAGTTGTATCAGTCGAACTCTAACCGTGATGGCGAAAACAAATGAAGCTAATCCGTTCAGAAGTGTGCGCGTTCTAAGAGCGATACCCTGCCGCGTCTACAACGTTTTGGCACTGTTGAACAACAATCAGAGCATCAAAAGAAAGCCCGGTTCCGGACGGTCGTAGACCCTGAGCGACAAGAAGCTCCAAAGGAAACTGAAGAGGAATATCGAGGGAATAGTGGCAACATCGCTGCGTGCGCTTGTGAAACAGTACCTGGCGAACATGGACATACATGGCAGGAAGCGGAAGTCCCGTGCCTGCCGGAAGTTGCGTCGTTCATCAAGAAATACGCGGTGTTCTGGCCAGATCTGACGTCGACCCACTCGAAACGATCGTGAGAGGAGATTGAGCGGCTGAATATCGATGTGGTACCCAAGTCGGCGAACCCGCCCAAAGTCCCCCAGCTGCGTCCCATCGAGAATTTCTGGACAAACCTGAAGCGTAACATCTACTCCAACAATTTTGTCGCGAAAACTGAGAATGAATTGATGAATAAAACGAAGAAAGAACTCAAAACCATGCTTACACGCATGTTTTCGTCTGCCATGGCCGGAAGGCCGCTCGCAAGGGCGTAGAATTTTTTTCTAGTAAGCTAATATAATTACCTTCCATGGGAAATTTATCAATGATCTGTCTTAAGTTATTAATCGACATACGAAAAAAGTCCATTTTTCTAAATGCAAACATTACAGTTTAGATTACGTTAGATTAGTAATTAGAAAATTACCGAATGGACTCCATAATCACTAGTCCTGAACCCGATCGCAAACTTATGATCCATTCTTGATCGGCGCAATGATGAGTTCTACACTACTTTCATATTGACAGAGAATTGAATAGAACCATCTCAAAAGCACATGAAACCTGTGGCGTTACTGTGTATGTGATACTACTCACGTAGGAGCACAGTAACGGAAGGAAACTTCAAAAATTCATTATGCAAATTTTATGACTGCTCTCCCAAACGCCAGTAAGAACAACTTCTACGTCCAGCCAATGAATGGTTGGTTGACGTATATCCAAAAGACTGTGCAAAAAAGAGGTTCAGGAAACGACATTGTGATTTTCTTCACTGCAGTGCGTTAATTGTCTCAAAGAAATGAACTCGTCCGTGTTCTTCCTTCCTACCTTGTTTTTATTTGAGTCGCTTTAAACTTTAAACTTGAAATTTGGGCATCACAAGAAGATGCTGATTGAACCGCAATTTGTGTCATGGGATGTGGCTGATCCTTCCGATGATTTACAAGATAAATATTTGAACATATATAGTTTTTGCTGTACATTTTGTAGAACATATAATTTCGAAATAACATGGAAGAACGGTTTTTATTCACCTCAACGCTTTTTATCCATGGACTTTCGTATGGGCCGCAGAGCACTTAAATGCAATTAATGGGGTTACTAAGATGAAACGATTGTGTACAACTGTGTTATATGGTAATGTAAACAGTTATATGTATCATCAATGATGCTGGTATGTTTACATTCTGCCTGTATTCATAATAGTTTGGAAAAATGTTTGTTCTTGCTTTGTGAAAAATGGAACGCGATCAATTGTGTTTCTGGCATGCATTGACATAACTTTTTCATAGCCAGCTGTCACTTGTTCTGTGTTCAGCTTGATTCACCATTTCATCATGAATAGACTGACACTTGAACATTGTCTCCGAATTGTGTAGATTTTTGCAAAAAAAACATAGTACATTCTGTCGAATATATACCGGGAATATGTGCTTTGAAAGAAAATGCTTTATTCATCAGCTAAATTTGTATCATCGGCTTCAAAATAGGTGCCTTCTGAAGCAATACACTTTTTCCAATGAACAATCCAGTCACCGAAACACTTTTATATCTGTATTTTTAAATTGCATCCAGTTCACGCAGTGAATTCGTTTTCACATTTTCAATGCTGTCAAAACGGTTCTCACGAAGCGGTAATTATGGTTTCGAAAAAGTACACCCATGTCTCGTCATCAGTAATTATGCGTTGGAGGAACATGGGCCCAGAATTCGATCGTACAAGCATTCCTTCAGCTACTTGATTGCAATGAAATTTTAAAGCTCTTGAGCTCTTTTGGCACTAGTCGTGCTGCGATTTTTCTCATGCCCAAATCAACAACCATAATATAACGAACGGTCTCGTGAGAAAATTTTAATTCACGAGCTAACTCTTTCATTCTCAATGACGATTCCCAAGCACCATTTATTTTATTTTGTCGATTTTCTCATCAGTTGAAAATATGTCATCGACGTGGCGAATCGTTCATCTCTTCTCGGCCGTCTTTGAATGCCTTATACAATTCATACATCCGTGTTTCTGACATAGTTGAGTCTCCAAATGTATTCTGCAACATTTTCAATGTTTTGGCACAAGAAATTCGGTTGAAAACACGAACAATTTAGCGCATATATTTCGCCAATAGAATTATCCATGCAAAAAAAAACCTATATTGTTCTTAATGACGCAAACAAACGTAAACAAACTAAATGATAAATCGCGCTCGAAATTATTGTACTAACAAATTGAAGTGACAACTCAAAAAAATTAAAAATATTCAGCGGGAAGATTTGAGATTACAAGTTTACGGTATACGTTTGACAAAATGTACATTTCGAGAAAAATATTGCGCTCTTCGTCTATTATACGTGCGGTAGAGTGCCAATGGATGTATGGGAAAAAAGTGACCATCGAATTTTCAAAGCGAACTTGATTAAAAATGTTGATTTCTTGAAAACCTACCCTATGCAAAATATCAGCTCAATCGGACTTCATTTACTAGTGTCGCACAGCGGTCCAAGTTTGACTTTTTTGAAAACCGAAAAATCACCCAAAGGCGGAGTAATGGAAATCGGGGTTTTCAAAAAAAAAAGTTTTGTTGCCAAATGTCTCAGAATTGCATGAAACGTCGAGATTTACTGTTAACTCGAAAAAAAAATTGTTGTCAAAAATCGACTTTTCAAAAAAAAAAACCACCAAGTGCCAAAAAGTCAATTGCTACTATTGTTTTCTCAATGGTATGGTATGTATTTTTTCAATTTGTTTTATTTTTTTAAGTGCATACCAGTGTTGGTCATTGATCTTAATGTCAATTTTGAGCGCGATCTGTCACATTTTGACAATCGCAACTGAAATGAAATTTCAAGCAGGTTCCTATACAGCCATTCCATGACAGACCGATAAAGTGTTTCTCAGATTTCCGTGAAAAGTAGTAGTTTTGTTCCATATCGCAAAAAAAATGTTTACACTTTTTTTCCAAAAACTTTTTTTGGGGGGTCTTCGTAGCCTAATTGGTTGCGTGTCCGGTACTAAGCGAACGATCATGAGCTCATAACTCAGGGCCCCTCAACTGACCATCTTAGTGTGTTATTCTAGCTACTATGTCCACGTAACAGTGTAATATGCAACGAAAGTTATCTTAAGATAGAAAATGTACACGAGTGAATTCTGTTATAGCTGAATTGCTAAATGAGCCTAACAAAATAAACTGTTGGGATAAAAAAAAGACTGTTTTCAAAAATTCATAACTTTTGAATCAATCAAAGCCAAACAATATTTAATATATTATTCGTGCTGCACAATGAAAACAGAAGCAGTTATTATAGTAGAATTGAAATCCCAACAACACAAATACACCTCGTTGATTCAACCGGACGTTATGTGTACAAAAATAATTAACTTGTTTACGTTATGCCTATATTATACCTGAAGCTGGGTATTTTTAAAGTACCTCTGTATATGTATACAGTAGGGTGCCAATGAAAATGGTCATCTCTAATTTCAAAAAGTTACCACATAAGAAATGTTCACCACCTCGAAAATACACCCTATACCAAATATTAGCTCAATCGGACTCAAGGGGGAGTGTCGCACAGAGGTCAAAGTTTGAGTTTTTTGAAAATCGGAAAAACACCCTCCCCCCTTGGGTGAAATCGGTGTTTTCGATTTTTTTTTTTTTTTTTTTTTTTCTTTGATGCCAAATGTCTTAAAATTGCATGAAACATCGAGATCTAGTATATTTTCGAAAAAAAAATTTTGTCAAAAATCAACACTCTGGGAGTTTTTTTCGGAGTACGAAACAAAAAGTATGGTTTTGGGTGCCAAAAAAAATAGTTATCTCGATTTTTCATTCGGAACTTGCTGCGAAATGTTGATTTGCACGATAATATACCCTATGCAAATTCTCATTAGAACTTCATTTATTAGTGTCAAACGTAAAAAATTGGGTTTTTTTGAAAAACGAAAAATCACCGAAAATCGGGATTTTAAAAAAAATTGTTACTGCCAAATGTCTTAGAATTGCATTACTCGTACTGTTATCTCGAGAAAAAAATTTGTAAAACAAAAAAAAATTTGAAACCCCCGATTTCCGGTGATTTTTCGGTTTTCAAAAAACTCAAATTTTGACCTCTGCAACACTAATTAATAAAGTTCGAATGAGCTAATATTTTGCATAGGGTATATTATCGTCCAAATCAACATTTCGCAACAAGTTCCGAATGAAAAATCGAAATAATTATTTTTATTGGCACTTAAAACCATATGTTTCGTCTTGTTCTTCGAAAAAAAACTAAGTCCCAGAGTGTCGATTTTTGATAAAAAAAATTTTTCGAGATGACACTAGATCTCTTTCATGCAATTTTAAGACATTTGGCATTAATTTTTTTTTCCAAAACCCGGATTTACTTTACTTTACTACTCGATTTTCAAAAAACTCAAACTTTAACCGCTTTGCGAAACTCTCCCTTAAGTCCGATTGAGCTGATATTTGGCATAGGGGTTTTTTTCGGGATGGTAAACATTTTGTATGGGGTAACTTTTTGAAATTTTAGGGTCGATTTTTTCCCATACATTCATTGGCACCCTAGTATACAGCCATTCCATGCCAAACCGATATAGATTTTCATGTAAAGTGGCAGATTTATTCTTTATCGCAAACATTTAGACTCGTATTTTTTTATTTTTTCGTTAGAGTGACTATTTTAGGGTGGTTCGAAAAACAACTTTTTCCAAAAATGATTTTTTTTAATTCACAACTTTTGAACTACTAGACCGATTCTAATGATCGACGCATCAAATTGAAGATAATTAGCTGGATTTGTTTTTTTTTGGAAAAATACTAAATTTTCAGTAAATTTGAATTTTGTTTCCGTTATAATTGATTGTATTGATTTTTTAGGGTTTCCATAGTCTCAGGACCAAAGGCGCTATATTTTTTATATTTTTTTCTTGAAGGCTGAGGATTTTTTACACAACATACCCAAAAATCAGAGACGTGTTATTTTTCGATTTGAAGATGTGATTTTTTAAATTTCATCGATGGTTCAAAAAATCATTTTTCCCTTTTTTCCCAAAAATGATCTTTTTCAGAAATTCATAATAAATTTTTTGCGAAAGTCATTTTTGGGAAAACGGTCAAAAAACGATTTTTTGGACCATCGTTTAAACTCTCTGATTTTTGGATATTATACGTAAGAACAACCCCTGCTTTCAAGAAAAGATATAAAAAATACAGCATCCTCTAGTCTAAAACCATGCATACAATAAAAATATAATACATGCAATCAATAATTACTCAAACAAAATCCGAAATTTTTGCAATCGCAATATTTTCCAAGAAAGCTTTAGTTTGTTTTGTCGATCTTCTGAATCAGTCCAATAATTATTATAATTATAGTTATGAATTTTTGAAAAAAAACATTTTTGGATAAAAGTGAAAAACATTTCGGACCACCCTAAAATGGAAATGGGCACCCTAATAAAAACAATTAAAAAAACGGGTCTAATATTTTGCGAATAGAAACAAAATTGCCACTTTTCACGAAAATCTGAGAACAACTTTATCGGTTTGGCATGGAATGACTGTATATTTAGATCGATTTCGATAGTTTGCTTTCGGAGCAGTTTTTGAGCTATTGAATCAAGTTTTTGGGGAGACGAACCAGCCTACGACTGAAAATCTCTTAAATAAAGACAAAAAAGTGTTTGGGGTCAATAAGTAACAAACATCATTCGTAGGAATTAGAAAAAAAAAACATATAACATTCTCAAGGCGGCAAAGATAGGAGCCTATCTTGTTCCCTAGAATTGAAAGCCATGTAATAAAAAATGTACATCGAGGAAAACGCGATTTAATGTAAGCCCAAACGAAAGAGAATTTGAATCAACGCATATTTTCCATTTTTGTCGACGTGAAAATTCAACTTCATCCATATTGTACCGCCATCGATGTCGCCAACTAGGAGACATACTTTCGCGTTCACCATCCATATCATCGTGATTGAAGTTCCAAATCCAGGAAGGAACGTAAAACTTTTACCAGAGCTGAGATTTCCTTCCAGCCTTCTCCAGACTGATTTTTTTTGCTGATCGAGAATAAATACGATGCAAAAGTTGCCGGTAAACTATTCCAGGCTTGTTTTCAGCCAGCAAATATTGCGTAATCGGTTTCCTTGGCGCTATTCTTTATTCGTTTATATTTTTTTCTCGCTTCATGAATATTCACAAAACATTCGTTCAGTCGTTTGGCCTCCGGTGTTTCGCCAGCACAACATGAAGTGCGCACACCGGAGACTTAAGTTTCAACCCGGTTTTTACACGACCACCCAGAATGTGTCTGCCCAACAGAACCAAGGAGGACCCCATCGGATATAGAGACTATTTAACAAGAATTTGCATGACCGACGCCAGCTTTAGCATAAATAGCTGCATCGCACAAATGGGACGCTGCAGTTTTGCATGCTGATTTACGGAACCACTCAAGGCAACTTGGTGAAAAATCCGGTACACAAAATAAAACACTAATAGCCCGGCACTACAATTCCAATTATTCCCATGTTGTCGCTCCGCTAACATAGTTTCACAGCGTTCAGCGTTCCACGCGGAGGAAAGCTGTCGGCGGTTGTTGCGAAAGGCGGAATCAGCATAAAGTATTGGGTTTGGAAACGAGTTCCCATTGCCTGCCTCGGCGAGCAGCGAGCCGGCTGAGCGAATCCGTTTCGGCACAGACGTTTACCAATGCATATCTCCGCGCATCTTATGGTTCAATCCAAGGGTAGGGTTGAGGGGGTAGCACATAACGAAATAATCTGACTTTTCCGTAAAAGGATCGCTTTTCTTCGATATTTTATTCATAAAGTTGTATATATTGCTCGGTTTCCTCCCGCCGGAAGCTGAGAGGGCCAACAACAGCATCCCCGGCATCATACGGATGGCATAAGCTCCATGGAGGCAAATGGATGAGGTTCTAGGGATTTGCACAGATATTGTCGATGAAGAAATCGGCCGTTGCAGTTTTCAAGTTTGATGATAACTTGAGAGTAGTGTGCAGCATTGTTGGAACAGCTTTTAATGGGTATGATACGGTATGCATAGGAAGCACTATTTCGTCGGATAAACCGTTCAAAATATAAATGAACTGAATTACTGCTTTTTTTATATACACTTTTGAAAAAGTATATCAAATAAAATAAGTGAAGTAAAAAAAAATACAATAAATCTAACAATTTGTTATGTCCTTAATTTTTCATGACTACCGTTTGACAGTGTGCTTCATTATAATTTATCCTTATTTAGGAAATCTAATGATTGCTTCACACTGAACTGGTTTACTCGATTATGATCAAGATCATAATCACTAATTCAGTTCCCAGGTGCAATAAAAGCTGTTTTCCAATAGCTTAATTTAGATGTTGCCTCAAAGCAGCTCGGAACGCCTACACATAAAGGCAACTAGCTAAGGAAATGAAACAAAAAACTATGAAATTGGAAGTTCGGCATTAAAAAATAGTTCGGTTCTAGGACTTCCCAATTTCAATAAACGAATAGAGCAGGATTGATTTGATTAAATTGTTTCAAAATATGAATGTTATTACAAATAATTTGTATCAAAAATACGAAATGATGACAGTTTAATCCTCTGATTTTCGATTGGAAGTCGTCAGGTCAGCGTTATGATCTGGAAGTTTATATCAGAAAAACAACTGTTTTGTTATCCACATAAAAATAAAGCTGTTTTCAAGAGAGAAAATTTGCCGTTATGTGCAATGAAAAATACTGAAATAATAAGTAAAACTAGGTAAGTTGAGCAAAAAAAAAAAGTGAGCGTAAGTGAAAAGTGATAACGCCTCAGTTCGGCGTTGTATTGGTACCAAGTATGCGGAAGAAAAACATCGGAAAAAAAGTTACAACAAATTTTTCGTGCCTTGGGTTAGACTAATGCTTCAGTTATCAAAACGAACGTTAGACTAATGCTTCAGTATTATCAAAAACAAAAGGTTGCGGTACCATCAATAATCGATATACCAATAAAAGGACCACGCAGGGAAAAAAAATCAAGAAACAAATTAAGAACGAACAATGATGCTAATTGGTTCTGTTACTTCCCACACAAACATTTCTGAAGCTCCTAAAAAAATGAACTAATTATTTCGACAAAACATCTCCACATTACGCAATAAACGATGTAGGAAACATTAGGGATTTTCTTCAAACTATCGGGTGCCCATGGATATTTTCCATCTATTTTCAGCAATATCACGGATAAAGGGAATACATTGCTCAGTTTTTGTTCAAACTTCGTATTCAGCCATTCCATGTCAAACCGATATAATGGTTCTCAGATTTTCGTGAAAAGCGGTAATTTTGCTCTTTATCGCGAAATATTAGCCCTGTATTTTTTTTACTTTTTATTAGGGTGGTCATTTTTGTCCGAAAAATCAATTTTTTTTTTGCCTTTTTCCAAGAATGACTTTTTTGGAAAATTCAAAAAATAACATCGAAAAATCAGAGATGTGATTTTTGTCGTTTCAAAGTTGTGAGTGTTCAAATTAAACCGATAGTCCGAAAACCCATTTTTCGCCTTTTCTCCCAAAAATGACGCGTCAAAAATCGAACAATTATATTGCACAAACCAAAACATTGCGTAGTTACCGTTTTGTCTCAAATTCCAAACACTTAAGCTTTGGTGGCTATTAAACAGTGTCTCATTACTCGAAATGGTACTTTATCGCGAAATTAATTTGATTTTTGGATACAATAGAGCCTTCTTTTTCATTTGACTTCAAAATAGTTGATTCACAAATATATTTTCATGGCGGAAAACAAAAAAAATGAGTGGCTTCTATCTATGATATAATTGCAAGGTTTACGTGGGACTACCTTAGCTTAGTAATCATTTATTTGTATTGATTGATTGATTGAAACAATTTCCGAATTCAATTGAATTCAATATATTTGCTTTGTGAGTAAAGATATTGAATAAATGCCATGATTTATGCATTGTGATAGATTATGTTCTTCATTACAAGTAAATTTAATGACAGTCCTTTTACGTTTGGTGTATATTTGGACAAAATATGTGAACGGAAGAATCATCAAACGCTTATTTTATTTTACATTTCTCTCTGATCTCTCAAGTGTACGTACTTCTCGAACCACCGAATACCACCGACATTCATGTATTTGCAATGACGATTTCTCCAAGGCAGCTTGATTATGATGGCTGAGTTGGGGAAACCGTAAAACGGGCCAATCAAAACGAGGCAGTTAGGGCGTTTAGATAATGCTCAACATTTTACAGTTACTCAATTGTTTATCTAATGAAAAATAACATTTTATTAAATGCGATAGATGCGTAGAAATATTCGCTATCAATTGATGCAAACATCTTTCCGATCCAGTAATAAATGTTCGAGTTATAAGCATTCGGAATCTTTCATTATTTTCCTGCATGTTCTGTGTTTAGGTTTTCATTTTACCCCCCATATTCTCCGGTTAGACGTAGTCCCACGTCAAAATTAAAACAATCACATTTGTCTCAAATTCCTAACACCATTTATGTCACTGATTCATATTCCGAACACTTCTGTCTCAAATTCCGAACAGCCAAAATGCATTTGTTTAAAAAATTCAAATTAAAGCCAATAAGCTAGTCTTTTGTGGAAAAATATTTTACTCGCCTGAAAATTTGATTTGGTTTTCGTAATTATCGGTTGTGTTCGTTTTTTTCTAGTTTACATGGTTTCGGGACCAAGGGCGCTATATATATTTTTATATTTTTTCTTGAAAGCTGAGGAGTTTTTACATAACATATCCAAAAATCAGAGGTGTGTTTTTTTATCTTTTCTGAGTTATTATTTTTCAAAATTAACATGATTTAGTCTTCGTTCGATACTGCTATGCGAGTAGACGAGATCTATGCGAAAAGGATTTTTTTTTTGCAAATTGAATTTTTTTTCCAAAGAAGACTAGCTCATTAACTTAAATTTATTATGTCGATTATCCAAATCTGTTAGGTAGTTCAAAAGTTATGAATTTTTGAAAAACGTAATTTTTGGAAAAAAGGGAAACATGAGTTTTAGACCAACGAACCTTTGAAGAATTATAATTCAAAAACAAAAAACAACACATTTCTGATTTTTGGATATGTTATATAAAAATGTAATACAATAATCGAGTTCGCCCTGCTACTTCAGGACCTCGGTTTTTTTATTGTGGTTTTAGTTGAAGACCTGACTAAAAAAAATCAATTTTACTCTCGTTGGTTTGCACCTGCGACCCGCGTTTTGCAAGGAAAGAACATGCAAACATTTGTTAACAAATGTTCTTTTTATCGTGTTGCACCAGAATTGGATTGTCCTTGTACCCTAATTTGTGCACTATCGTTGTATTTGCCGAAAAATAGTGTTCAAACATTTTCTTTCGGAATTCGATTCATGCGTCGAAACTTGATTCAAATTACGAACACTGCTTTAACGTTAATTTTAACAAAGATTTCTAAATAAAAGTTTTATCAGTATCTATACCTGTAAATGAATTTTAAAATGAAGCCTACAAACCAATAAATGTTAGGGTTTTCATTATGGAATTATTTATAACATTAAAGTTCAACGAATTCTCATTTTCATTGTGCTCGGGAGTTGAATCATACGTCGAAACTAGATCCAAATTCCGAACTCTACTTCAATATTAATTTTAATAAATATCTCTGCATAAAATATCTTTTTTTTTTTCATCCATTTAATGTAGATTCTTACTTTTCTAGCAAATAATATGAAGACAGCAAACAAAATAGTTGAAAAAACTACAAAAACTGAAAAAATAACGGTGCTTGTCTATTACGGAAAATGCTAACGCAAACATTTTATCATTGGTTTTGACTGTCACTTTTTTTGCAAATGCTTAATATTATAAATTATAGGCTGTATCGATACCTGAAAATGATGTGAAAATGTAGCCTATAACCCAAAGAATGTCAAGGCTCTCTTTATTCAACTATTTATAACATTAAAGTTCAATAAATTTACATTTAAAATTAAGTGTTCGGAAATTGAATCATGTAAAGAAACTTGATTGAAATTCCGAACACTACTTCAATACTAATTTTAATGAATATTTCTACATGAAATATCATTTTTTCGTCCATTTATGGTAGATTCTCACCTTTTATAGCACATGAAAAAAGCAAACAAAAATTTGGAAGAACTACAAAAACTGAAAAATTAACGATGCTTGTTTTTTACGCAATCTGCTAACGCAAGCATTTTATCTTTGGTTTTGACTTTCACTTTTTTGCGAATGTTTAATATTTCAAATTATAGGCTGTATCAATGCCTGTAAATGATGTTAAAATGTAGCTTATACCTCAAAGAATGTCAGGGCTTTCATTATTCAATTATTTATAACATTAAAGTGTAGTAAATTTTCATTAAAGAATGAAGTGTTCGGAATTTGAGACAAAACGGTATGAACGAATGATGATAAATTTAAAAAATATGAATCATTTATTCATAAGAATCATATAATTTATCATGTGAAATCGCAAAGAGGTGTTTTAGAGATAAGAAAAGTTGTCAAAAAAACCAAACATACTTGAAGAAGTGATGATTTATTGATGCACTGAAGTCGCTTTTTACGCGGTTTTTTTACTCGGTTTTAGGAATTTACGCGGTTTATTTTTACACGGATTTCGGAATTTATGCAGTTTTTTACACGGCACGTATCAACCGCGTAAAAATTGACTCCAGTGTAAACAGATTTAATGAGCTAATTGATGAAACTTTTCACGAATGAAGTTTGTATTGAATCACTGATACTGAGAAATAAAAGGAGAAACAGATATTATGATTGAAGCATGCAAAAAAAAATCCTGTTAATCAATTGTTAGAATATGGGTTGCAATTGAAACTAATAATTCACTGTTTGATAGATTTTTACCCAGATTTTGAAACTTGCATAAACCACGGATTTCAAAATTTATGCGGTTTTTCAAGCGGATTTTGGAATTTACACGCCGCGCATATCCCCCGCGTAAAAAGCGACTCCAGTGTACATGGTCCATTGTTGAAAAAATATTTCAAACTTCAGTTGCTTCAGTTGCTTCAGTAATTTTGGAATAAAATCCTTAACACTAATGGTCATTTAGACCGGTTTTGAATTTGAAATTTTGAATTGAAAATGAGCATCAGCAATATACAACAATGTTGAATTTTAATATTGTTTAATAATTAAAACAAAGAAACAAAAAATGGATTCCTCTCTGTTTTTCCAAAGAATTTCGTGAGGTAGCACAATTTTTTGCCAGCTAAGACAATAGTTTGATATTGATACGTTTAGCCGTTCTTTCAGCTAATCGATCAGTTTGGATTAAATTTGAGGCGCACTTCATCGCAAATTGTACCAGAAGAATAAATTGCTATACGTACCCTTTCGTTTTCATGCGTTTGTGGAGCGATGATACTCAAATACATTTTTCCCATATATACCCACACTCCTTGTATTTTGTAGCCACCATACTTACAAAGTATAAAAAAATCGGAGAGAATAGGGGCCGGTTGATTTGTAGTGAAATTTCTCACGTGTCTAAACTTCTTCGAAAAAGAATCAATATACTAGATTTGAACAAAATTTGAACTAATATTTTCTTAGCAATTTTTATAAAATATATTAAGGCTAATACTTAATTCAGAATCTTTTGTATCTACAGACTTCCAGAAAGTGTTTAGAAAAATTTTAGCCATTTCAGATCTATGCCAACCATACCAATGCCAGGCTTTATATAATATCGTCCCAGGCTATAGCTGACCAAGCCATCATCATTTCAATACAACAATAACTACAAAAACATACATCGTTTAATGGCACCATTGTCCCAAAGCGAACGCCCTTCGTCGACACTTCAACCCTATCGTTAATACAAGTCACGTGCTAATTGCAGGTAATAATGGTTCACGCGTGCTCTCTCCCACAACACACAACGGTAACCATCTTGCCGTCACCTCGAAGAGGTTCCGAAGAAGGGTGGGTGCTTTCATTCGATTCCTTCCAATCAGCTGGCAGCTGTCGGTTCCAATTTCGTTGATAATAGCGATTACCTAGAGGAAGAGTTAGAGTTTCAATTGTTAAACGTCAGTGCGATTGTCGATGCGCTTAAGACACAAATAGGCAGAATTTGACAATGCATGCTGCAATAGACACGGTCCGGTCTAAGTTGGGCACTGAAATGGCTTGTACGGATTTAAATGGAACCATTAACTCCTCCCGATGACAACATTGTCTAGCAAACTTCGAAAATATTCCTTGACAACGTTTTAACTGCACAAATGTAAGATACTGGTAGGATCCCCAACCACTCACTACCTGAGATGCTCAACTGCATCCCTAAGAAATTAAATAAAGTCAAATTGCTCTTAGACCACAGACTGTTGGCAATGCTTTTCCCCTTATCTGCTCACAGTCAATTTACCGAATCGTAAAACAAATGCAGATTAAAACTATCGTTCGTAGTGCAGTGAATATTCAATAAAGTCCTCAATGATTGTCCTTTCAACCTGCTGCAGTCTCTGTAGCACGGAGCAGCAGCGAAACGTATGATAGTATCAATTGTTCAACTCTGTCGATGATTATCCGAGCGATTATTTCCAATTATGCCTCCGATTTGTTGGCGTGTCGATTTGCTACTGCATCCTCTGGTATTTGCTCAAATGATGGCGGAGTGGTTGGAATAGTACAGCTATATGATGTTTAGATTGTGTTCAATGGACAGGATAGTGACTATCATATTTGCCCAAGATTTTTCCAAATGATAAATGTTGAATTGTGTTTAATTTGGTCCCCGCATGCCGAGGATCTATTATGGCTGGTGTATGAATTTCGCATATAACTGTTGCTAAGTCATTCAAAAATCAGCAGAGCTGAGCAGAGAATCGATGTTCCAAATCATATAAGTAATACTCAGAAGCATAAAGTTAAAATGATAGTAATATTGAAGGCTAATTTAGACGATGCCAGTTAATACGCCAGATGAGTGAGCCAGTAACAGGCTGACAGAGTATCTGAGTATCTTCAGTAATAAATGAAATTCGGTGTCGGTATGTCAGTGTGGCGAGCCAACTTTACCGCTATAAATTTACGCTGAGAAAATAGATGTTCCCGAATTCTTAGCCTAGAATTTGCCGAAAGAAAGGTCGAAGTGATTGGATCCTGTTGATATTTGGAAGCGGTACATTAGATAAAGAAATAAAATTGTGATAGAAACCAATTTAGTATAAATCATTCCAAAAATTCAAAAATTTGATTTTACGTATATATTTTGCGTGCAAGGTAAAAAAACTCAACATTCCTCATTTCGTTTTGTTTTTCACGTTTGCCCTTCAGCCCTTTAAATTAAGTGATTTGAACTGTTATTCGCTTTCCAACGTTTTTGCGTCTTTTTCGAGTGCCGCTTGTCGATGACCTAATATAGCCCTATGGGACGAATCTTAGCGGCCTTTTCCCTTCCAGTCATCGTATGAAACTCCTGTCCCCGAAACTTGAAGTCAGATTTTGCCAACGTGCGTGAAACGTACATTTTCACATTGCACGAGCAAAATTTCCAAGGCCCCCTCTTTCTTCAAGGCCGTTTTGAGAACTGAAAAACAAATGTCAAAATCAAAATATAGAAATTATTCTACACGCACACACACGCACAAAATGAGGGATGTTCGGGTTCCCCAAATGCACACTCAAAAGAAATACATCAAATGAAAGTTGACCAAATTTTGATCGGCCACCCCTTTACAAGTCATGATTCGCATTATGCGACTGTAAAAAAAAGAGGAACAGAAAAAATAAGTGAGTGTTATTTTACATTTCTATTTATTCATCTTAAACCATTAACACTTACTATGTGATATTTTTGTGTTACTTATTGTGTTATTATTTGAGGAAACTTTGAATATGATGAATGACAATTGCATTTTTTTTATCAAGACAATGCAAGTCAAAATATCTTGGTGGCTGAACCTGAATTTAATTATGTGTCTTTTTATGGAGAACTGACTGAACTGACAGAACCATGTTCAACTAATTATTAATCCAAAAACAGGAGAAATTCGCACCATCCTACTCGTGTAAATCGTGGTGGCAGAAAAAGAAGGTCAGAAGTAATAACTGAACTTGTGCGTGATCTGAACTACTGAAACAATAAATTCGCTACAACAATACAAATAGACGTTAACAACGAGTGTAGCATAATGGAATAATATATATCCAGGACTTTGCAAACTATTGCAAACTATGAAAGTCAGAGGGCACATGTGGATATCCGGCTAAGGAATATTAATCCGAATATAAATAAATCCAAGTATAAAATATAATCAAATTCATTATCGTTCACTTTGGGATTTTTTTCTAACATTTACAAATCTCGTACCATAACCACATTGTTTGTCAGTTTTTTTGACGCCGCTTTTTGGAAAACTCTGCTGTATATTTATCGACCATTTGATCATAGAAAATAAATACATACTGTCCAATATATACTGCGAATTTGTGTCGCTTTATGCTTTATTGCTTTATTTATCATCTAAATTTATTTTATCGCCTTCAAAACAGGCCTCTTCTGAAGTGATACACCTTTTCCAACGAACAATACAGTCATCGAAACACTTTTTATAGCTGGATTCAGGAATTGCCTCCAGTTCACCCAGCGAATTCGAATTTTTATATCTTCAATGATGTCAAAATGGATCATTTGAGTTTCGGAAATAGGAAGATGCGACCATTTGAGTCGCCAGTAATCATGTGTTAGATGAACTTGGGATCAGAATTTGATCGTTCAAGCATGTCTTCAGCCACGTGATTGCGATGAAGTTTTTCAAGAAAATTGAGCTCTTATGACACTGTCAGCCTGCGATTTTTTCATGTCCAAAATATCAACCAAAATATGGTCAAAATATCAACGGTCTCGTGAAAGATATTTTATTCACGGACTAGCTCTCTCAAATTTCTCTCTGTTTGCCAAAAATGGTTGCTTGTGTAAAAAGCACCATACGGTGCAGATATTGTGTTCTGGCAGGACCTAGCTTCATGTAATTACGCAAAAGCCACTCTGAATGGACCGCCCATAATGTACCGTTTGTGCGTAAAGAAGACAATCCCCCAAATGTACTCCAGGCGCTGCAAATCGAATCGTATTGGGCCATACTGTCCCAGTCGGTGCACGCAAACGATTAGGAAGCCTCCATAGCTCAACAACTCAAATCCCATATCATCAGATATGCCAAAAAATGGACCACAAGGCGGTCTAGACCATGATGGCGAGGGTTCCGTGAACGTTGGCGAATTTTGAAGATGAAGGGTCACTGTCTGTCTAATAGTTTCACACCTCAGACGCAAATTGTATAGACTTGTGCTAATCCAATAAAGAATTGAATTTAAAAAAGAAACTTTTTACCAAACGTGTATTCATTTATTCCCGCTACATATGACTCGCCAGTTATTAGCCTTTCAACCTACAATACAGAGACTCGCTCGTGATGAATCTAATGGTCCAAAAACTATGACATAACTTAAATATCACGGAGCGCTACCCAAGCAACTATCAACATTAACTTATACCCTTTTTATGGCACAATATAAGTCCTAAAATAAAATTGCAGTATACTATATATTTACACTTCGTTAATGCATATAAACATTAATGAAAATTAGCAATTAATTAGAATAATTAGAAATCACTAACTGATATTAGGCTCCTACTGGGTATTGGAAGTCCACAAAGGGTTGTAGGTTTGAAATGTACATTATTTTTTGTTTGTTTGCTGCACAGACTACATCAATCTTGTTCCTACTATTAAAAACAATAACTGCATTTTAAGAGCCCCATATTTCACCTTGTTAGCATTATATCCGCCCCATATTAGCACGTTAAGCACATCAAGCATTTATTCAATGTCCTGTACGCGCATAGAGTGTTGATTGACGAATATTTCTCAATGCTTACTTAAGGGTGAATTTTTAAGCTTTGTTTTTTATTAATATAAAAATAAAGATAAAGATAAAAGATAATTGTGAAAAATATAAAATTATTTTGACGTAGGACTACGTCTTTCATTTCTATACTGGGCTGTAAGTTCAAAGTTTCGAAAAAGAAAGCGTTACGCCGGAGAACGAGATTTTGAGCGTTAATATTTTGATCCATTTTGATCCAAAAACTTGTTTCAATAGCCTTAAATTTGCTTTCAAAGCAGACTTTACTTTTGTACTCGCTTGCATTTTGGTATAACCCATCCATCGTTTTTTTTATTAATTTTCAATTTAGGTTTAAAGATTATTTCGTAGGGATGTTGGTCACGACTACTATTTGGGTGATCCATACGCGAAGCTTAATTTTGAGTTACTTTTTCGACCATATTGGCTGGTATCACACTGATCATACGTGTGATGTTGGTCTTCTAGTGTTTAATTCAGAGCTGGTCTATCGGCTGAAACAGGAGATTAACAGGAGACATATCCCCACAAAAAAGGTCAACGGTGTCAAATCGCACGATCTAGGCGGCCAATTCGCTGGTTCGAAACGAGAGATCGCGAGATTAATTGCGCAATAGGTCCATCGTTTCATATGGTGTGTTGCACGGTCTTGATGAAAGTTGGAAATCAGTGAATAAGAAGTTTAACAGTTCTTTTTGAAGATTGATTCGTAGGTAAGGTCCTTCATATGCACCCGCAGGGATTTCTTATTCTATGTTATGCCAGGCTTTGTTTATAAGTAAGACGTGTCACAGTGTTTTGTTAAATGGGAAAAATGATCATTGTGATGTAATAAAATTATTCTTGAAAAAAGGTTTACAGGCTGATGAATTAAAGAAACGGCTGGTGGGTGGCTGCCTTTGAAAACGATGACATGCAAGTGAGCCAAAAAGTTTCAAATATAATTCAAGCCGTGAAGATGAACCTCGCTGATTTTTTTTGAAGATGATTCACTAATGATTTTGATATGAGATCGCCTTTACGATTTGAAGGGTTGATTTCGGATCACTCTTCCATATACATTTTGGGCGTTTTCATAAAAAAAAAAAGCTTAAAGTTAATGCTGAGAAACTGCAATCACAATGAACATACATCTTTCAGCAGAAGATTCCAAAGCACGCAATCCAAATTTCTAAGGTGTAGCTTTCGTATAATACAACCAGAGCAGAGATATGAATGAAATTCCATCCTCCGTCAAGGCTTATTCAGTCAGGGCTATGTAGCGTAAAGTACAAGCACACAAACATTCATAGGTACATAGAAAACCCGAGGTAAAGTACAAGCACACAAACATTCATAGGTACATAGAAAACCCGAGGTTTGATGTTCAATACAGCAATGCAAAGAAATGCTGTTGTCGAATGTTGGCGAGCGTAAAATTTGCCTACATTTGCCTACGAAGACAATTGAAGCCCAGAGCAAGACGGGTCTATGGTACTAGGTGAGGCCATTTCGTCACTAAGTTGGTTAGGGGAGCGGTATATGAAAACAGCACGGAAGAAAGTAGAAGGGGAATTATTTGCTTGTAGCGTGAAAGAGACAGACTGATCACGAGCGAGCTTCGGCAATAACGTATTGTGTTTTGTTTACAAACAAAACACAGTACACTTCCAAGATGGCTGAAGAGTGGTTTTAGCAAGTTGGCCCACCTTAGTATATACTTCTAGGCGCCTTGGCCCAGAGCTGCGATTTGTCGTGAGAATCAAGTGATGGTACTCACACAAAGATAATCAACAAATTTTGTACTACGATTATCTTTGGTGACCATCCCAAAGCCAGTTCAATAGTTTGAGAAGAGTATTATCACAACACTAACACGTGGTAAGCTTCTACTTGACAGTAGAAATCCGAGCTCTTTGGTGAGTGTCCTGTTGCTGAAATCAAGACGGGTCTATGGTACTAGGTGAGGCCGTTTCGTCACTAAGATGGTTAGGGGAGCGGTATATGAAAACAGTATGGAAGAAAGCAGAAGGGGAATTATTTCCTTGAAGCGTGAAAGAGACAGACTGATCAGGAGCGAGCTTCGGCACTAGCGTATTGTGTTTTGTTTACAAACAAAACACAGTAGACTTCCAAGATGGCTGAAGAGTGGTTTTAGCAAGTTGGCCCACCTTAGTATATACTTCTAGGCGCCTTGGCCCAGAGCTGCGATTTGTCGTGAGAATCAAGTGATGGTACTCACACAAAGATAATCAACAAATTTTGTACTACGATTATCTTTGGTGACCATCCCAAAGCCAGTTCAATAGTTTGAGAAGAGTATTATCACAACACTAACACGTGGTAAGCTTCTACTTGACAGTAGAAATCCGAGCTCTTTGGTGAGTGTCCTGTTGCTGAAATCAAGACGGGTCTATGGTACTAGGTGAGGCCGTTTCGTCACTAAGATGGTTAGGGGAGCGGTATATGAAAACAGTATGGAAGAAAGCAGAAGGGGAATTATTTCCTTGAAGCGTGAAAGAGACAGACTGATCAGGAGCGAGCTTCGGCACTAGCGTATTGTGTTTTGTTTACAAACAAAACACAGTAGACTTCCAAGATGGCTGAAGAGTGGTTTTAGCAAGTTGGCCCACCTTAGGATATACTTCTACGCGCCTTGGCTGAAATGTCAGAATAGTGCGACACTCAAAAGTCTAGCTGATAGTTTGGTGTTTGGCGATATTCACAACATTCGCCTCTTTGTGTTCGTTCTTTACGACCAGGGATGCCAGATGTGAATATACAGTTTCATTTTAAATATAATTTGAAGAATATTGTATTTTCAGGCATGTATTTTCTTTTCATCTTTTCAGATGGCCTTAATGTTTTTAGTGGCACATCGCCGACGCTACGTAGTATTAGTACTTAGTTTGTGGAATGACACACCTTGACTATCCCCTCTATTGCGGATCCCGATCGGGTTTGAAATTAGCAAAATGGTGCTTTTGTAACCCGTTCGACTTCGATTTTTTTTACCAAATTTGTTTCTCATCATTGCAACGGTGCTAAATTTGTTCGGCATTTTACTGATGTTTGATGTCCTGCCTATCCTGTTGCAGACTTATATTTTTAGTTACTGGCTGCAGGGATATGGTATTTCTACTCTTTATGACTTGATTCCCTGCGCTAACAACCCCTTTTTTCATACATTACTTTGCTATTCTCGCGGTTACAAAAAATATCTGCCATTTATACACATCAACATTTCAATTTTTTGTCGAAGACTTTCAAAAAAAAACATCTGGCATCTCTGGATGTGCTCATGGCAACTCTACACGAGCTGATGTTCGCGCCGGCAAGTGACCATTCTATCCTGGATTCCTCGAGTCGAGAAGGCGCACCACGCTAGATATGGGGTACAGACTAGGGGGCGTTGCTGATTAATGGTCAGCTGCATCTCAAAAGGAAGTATCCCGTGTCGGGCACAGGTACAGAGCATTGGAGACAGCAACATCACAATTACGAAAACACTTGTAATACTAACCTCGAGCCAACCGCGAGTAATCGGTTAAATATTACTAACATAGTTATAAGGCAAACATTGTCGAAATATTGAACTCCCGGCCCCGTCAGGTTGACGCCATATGAGCCTTAATAAAAATATATATTTTGGATAAAAAAAAAATTTCTGGATGTGATGACATTTAGAGCCCCCGCTCACTACAGACATTTTTTTCAGCCGACAGTTTGGTCGGATCGGCGTACTGGTGCAAAAACCAACCCAATTGAATCGGTGTAATGTGCGCACATGCATACCTCTCCGTACTGATTAAGAAGCCGACCGAACTATCGGTCGACAAGTCAGTGTGCAGTATGCGGGGGCTCTTACTTTGACAAAGGCCAACACAAAAACAACAAGTCACCAAGTATTTTTGTATACATTATACATAAAATATTTTTGTGTGCAATGGCTCTCTGGGTTAACCGCTACCGACCGCACCAGCTGTCCAAACTGGACC
Source organism: Toxorhynchites rutilus septentrionalis (assembly GCF_029784135.1). NCBI lineage: Eukaryota > Metazoa > Arthropoda > Insecta > Diptera > Culicidae > Toxorhynchites > Toxorhynchites rutilus. The sequence continues at coordinate 118,245,364 of NC_073746.1, read as the reverse complement.
ACCACAAAACGCAAGATACGCATCTGATTAAGCTTTGCTCCCAGAGAGACTTCCCGCATGTTCTACGGTCCTTCCAGTAAGAAAGCTCGCATCATGTGTCTGCTGCGGAAACTTTACCAACCGGGCGCGGAACGGCTACGCAATGAGATAATCAATTTCACAACGCCCTCGAACCGAAAGGTGGAAATCAGGACCATCAGCAGTAATTACCACATCGAGTTGAATTCATCGTTTGCCGTGATATATAACAGGGTGGTCGTGTCGAATTTGATCAGGCAAATTGATCCCAGTGGGTAGAGGGAATATGAGACTCGTCTTGTCCGAAGTGGATTAGCTGACCAAAGATACCCAGGATGCGCTGAGAAGAACCATTGAAAAGTATTTGTCTACGTTGTAACGAGAGCCAGTCGCGACCGGGGCTTTGTGCGTAGGTGGCCGGCTTATGCGCCACTCCCATAGGGGAGACCAACCACCGCGGTTTAATTTTGCCCAGCTTCTGAGACCCAACCTTAGGGCGGGTTTATCTTTCTTGCCAAATTCCCGGCTCGAGAAACGACTGTGCCCAAGTACCTAGAAAGCAATCAGCCAACACCAAAGGGAAAACCTTTCGCAATCACCCGATCACGGGCTACAAAAGAACCCCAGCGACACTCAAGAACAGTGAGAGGCTGTAAGTGTCATCACTGGATCCAACTATCGAAGCCCCACAACATTTCCCAATCGCTTCGGAGGTGAAAGCGGGGTTGAAAAAAAAGGAGTCAACCCGACTCGTGACTAAAACTACAAAAAAAAAGGAAATGCAATGATAACACCCTTCTTGTGCTTAGTTGTTCGCGAAACGCAGCAATCGGGGGAGTTCTTTCACCTAAGTGGGAGGGGGCGGATTACGTGGTTTATGCTTCAACATGGGGATTTATTCCTCTCTCTGTGCAGAAATTCATCACAGCTTGTGGTTTTTTAAAGTTCAAATTCGCATGTAATTTCTTTTTTAAATTTTCCTCAATCTATAAAAATTCCATTTTCACAATCAATCTCCATATATAATTATTAGCTATTTATTATAATTATTCCCCACACATCAAAATCATTTCATCACTTCATATTTCACCTACATTACATTACTCTACAAACTTTTATTTAACTATATATGTACATTTATTTTTGGGATTCGATCCCATGATCATTTGATCATCCGCTTAAGTCCTGGTGTCTGAACTACCTACTCTATCCCCGATTTCTCTAGCTAGCATATTATAATCCTGTTAAGAGTACGTTCAAATAATCTGTCTAACGCTCGTCAGCGGGAAATCTATTTTTGTGGATATGGTTTTGTGGCTCTATTCATTGAGTGTCGGTAACGACGACTCGCTTATTGTCCCCGACATGCGCATGTAATTTAAGGGGTACTCACTCTGGATAATTGAATTAGGTGGTATTGTAGCAAACCTGCTTCCGCTGCCGTGCTGTTGACGCGCACGTTCGAGTGCGCGCTTTTGTTTGTCGCTGTGGCGTACTGCTTTAGCCACCGAAATAGCAACTGGTCAATCTCTCCGGAATGCGTTGGAGAATCGCAAATATATTGTTGCGTCGGCCGAATATATATTGGCCAATCCTCAGTACCGATTCGCGGGGCCAGAAGCGGTTCCCTCCTTTTAGTAATTTAAAAGAAACGTGATGCCACCATTATAAAACCCAAAGCCACATGGGAAAGAAAAACGCACATTTACCTTTCTGTAATTTTCTTCGCACTCTAGGGGGATTTTTTGGTGAACTAACGCTGTCTCACTAATTTATCGCTACACGGGGATAAATTCAAAATTGTATTTCGCGCAACTAACACAAAAAAAATTATCACTGAATTACCTTTCCAACAATTTCAAAAAGAAGCAATTTCGGAAAAAAAAGATTTTCCACTTCTGCCTTCTTCCACGGTTCGAACTGAAGTGGTTCCGCAAAAGCTAGAATCCTCAGATCAGCGGACTATTCTTTTTTTGTATCAGACTCTTTTTTAGAAAAAGTCGTACCGAAGTCATTCTTCACCCGCTTTCGGAATTGTTTCCCGAATCCCCTATGGCATTAACCTATCACCCTCCGAGTCCCGGTCAAGCCGAATCTCGCGCCGGGGATTCGATTTTAAGTAAAAAGAAAACGCTTAAGGTTGTCTCTCCGTCGCTGGGAGAAATCTCGTCAGCGGAAAGTCCAGTCACGAGAGCTTTGCAGTAGCCGTCAGCTAGCACCAGCTATCGGAGCCCGTGGCACTCAGTTGAATTTGAAAAATGAAAAAAAGGAGAAACCGGCACTCGCTCTGCCGGGCATCTCATACACTATCACAGGGGAGTGAAAAGCTCTGAGCTTATAAAGAAATTAATTGTACGAGGGGCTCACAAATGAAATATGTGGTACACGCTACAACGTGCAGATTGATTTTGTGCTCCAATTCTACTTCGCGGGTTATTCCCGCGGTTAGGAGTCGTTGCTTGGGAATAAGAGTGCGGGCTCTATCTTAGGAGGATATTCTTAAAATTTTGAATGTAAGATTGTAAGATTGCTGGAAGTGGTGAGGAAACAGCTATACGAACTGCTATCCCAATGCGTTCTATCGAATGTTATAATCTGTGGATTGGTACCGAATCTGGTTAAAAATTGCGATATGAGTCGGAAGACGCAAACGTTGAATTTTGCCGGGTACTATGAACACCGGATGCAGCAAGGAAGCAAACATATATTCCATCTGGAATTGTTCGTGGCGCAGTTAATGGCACGGTATAAGAAGTTTCTCAATAAAGCCTCAATGCAAGTGGATGATTTTTGAGCGATTCTTTGAGATCGCAATTTTCTTTCGTTTTATGAAAAAAAAAATTTCTCTGTTCATCTCACGTTTATTAACTAAACTTCAATAGTTCTGGTAATGATTAACTCAAAATTAAAAAAAAAACACGCCTTGTCGGTTTTCAATCGGATCGTTTTCATGATCCGCAAATAATTATGAAATGGTAAATTTATCAATATACTTAAATACCATTTCATTCAAAAACCATTATGCTGCACCATGTTCATTTGAAAATTATATTTAATGTATCTTTTAAAATCATGACACCATAATATTTTTTATTATATATGTCTGTTCATTTTAACTACAAGAAATAAATATTCGCTCGATTAATCGAATACTGAAGGACAATTGTTCGAATGAATCGAATATTGGCCCACGATTAATCGATAATCGAATAAACGAAAAATTTAGACATCTCTAACAACAACAACAACTTCTACTTCAACAAACGAATCTAAACAACCGTCGCGATTGTCAATGATTGGAACTGTCTGATCACTCACATTTCTACTACCATCATACGCCACAACCACCGCTCTCGTAACGTAAAGTTGTAAACAGAGCGATCGGCAGTGAGAGGCATTGGAACCAACCGTCATTTGGTTAGGTGTCAGAAACAAAAGAGTGAGTATCACTACTGAATGTTTGGATCTCACGTGCCGTGAGAGGAATTGAGTGACTATGGTCAGCTTTTTTGTGACATTGACGGTGATGGATTGCAGCTCTGTTGAAGCCACGAAACTCCGGTATTCTTCTTCTCCTTAAATGGTACTAACGTTCCTAGAGGATCTTCGCCGTCTCAACGTAGTATTTACTTGGGTCATTTTTTTTTTATTAGTACTTAGTTGAGATTTCTATGCCAAATAACACGCCTTGAATGCATTCTGAGTGGCAAAGCTCTAGAATACGCGTGTCCACAGTGCAAGTCGGAGGAAATTTTTTTGATGATGACCAATCCGGCAAATTTTCCAGAACATCATCCAATTCGAAAATACAAGTTAATAGGAGATCCCTTTCGCTTCTCCGATAACATTGCACTATGGTCCAGGAGGTGCATTTAAATGGAAATTAGCATCTAGAGCTCGACAGTGATTCTCTAGACAAAAACTGTCTTCGACAAAGTTGTTACATATAATAGAGCGCTCATTTTTATGTTATCAAAAATAGGGTGACCAAAATTGTCGATGAAATGAAAAATCTAACTTACTTATCTTTATAGATAGAGGTAAACATAGTTCGACAATATTGTAGCCCTGGTTATTTTAAGTAACTTTGTGGAACAATATTTCTTTCTATCTCTTAAAATAACCGATATAGCGCTTTTTCTCTAGGCTGAGTAAGGGTTACCATGAAAAAAAAGGTTTTTTTGCTCTAACTTTTATATGTAAAATTCTACATCAAAACTGTCTTCGAATGACTTTTGGAGCTTTCCAATCCACGCATTTTACGGTGCATAACTTGTATGTATCTTAATGCTACTCAAAATTATTGATGTTTTTTCCCCGAAAACACGACCTTTTCATTTGCTTGTCGTTCTTTTTGGGGCAAACATAATAAAAAATTATTGAATTATTGATTTTAAAGAGCACATTTGACTCTACATAAGGTGTAACTTTCAAAAGAGTGTTATTTTTTGTATTTGAGTAAATTAAATTTGAAATTATGAGTTTTTGCATATAAATAAACAAGTTGCATTTTTTAAATGCATATAGTAAGCGTAGACTTTAAAGCAGCATCACTTCAGTTCAGTCTTATAGCCACTCAACACGGAGGTTCAAAGAAGACACATTGTTGGTTTCCTTTTTCGGTGGACGAAATATAGAAGACGTTATACAATTATTACGAGAAAAATTTCTGACTATTTTCTTTTTCTACAATAAAATATATTTATTGTATAAAAAGAAAAGCGGAGACCAACAAATTATCAAATGCTTACTGAATAGAAACCGTATGAAGAACAACTCGGGGCTCGACGTGTTATTTTTTTGTTATATACTGGCGATGAGTTGATTGATGACATTATTTTACCAAACTTTTGTTGTTCCTATTGTTTTATTCAAATTTATTTTTATAATCTTCCGTATGTACATATTAACCTGTTTTAGTTGTTATAATAGAAATTAAATTCACAGTTATAAATAAAAATCATACAAATAAAAAACTACAAAATCAAATGCTTAGCATTTTCCGGAATCAGAAGATCGGAATACTCTGGTGTTTGCCTATTACTAAGAGATAATACTGGATCCGAAGCTGTTGCGAAGTCCAGTTCTTCAGCAGAAAATTTTTCTGTATTCTCCCGAACACGGTTACGCTTCATCCTTTGGCTCTGCTCAGAGCTTCCTTTCTTGCTCAGCTTCCTTTCTTGCCTTCTAGCAGTATTAGAAAAGGTATTTTTTGAGAAAACCAAGACTTCTTCGGCACACATGGCATTTTGCCGTTCAAATCGGGAGCGTGTACGAGCACATTTCGACCACCGTGTTGAGAACTTTAACTTCTCAAATTTCAGGCACTTTCTGGCGCTCAAAACACATATATCTTGGCATTTTTCTCGTAATAATTGTATAACGTCTTCTATATTTCGTCCACCGTAAAAGGAAATCAAAAATGTGTCTTCTTTGAACCTTTATGTTGAGTGGCTATAAGACTGAACTGAATTGATGCTGCTTTAAAGTCTACGCTTACTATATGCATTTAAAAAATGCAACTTGTTCATTTATATGCAAAAACTCATAATATCAAATTTAATTTACTCAAATCAATAATTTTTTATTATGTTTGCCCCAAACAGAACGACTAGCAAATGAAAAGGTCATGCTTTCGGGGAAAAAACATCAATAACTTTGAGTAGAATTAAGATACATACAAGTTATGCACCGTAAAATGCGTGGATTGGAAAGCTCTAAAAGTCATTCGAAGACAGTTTTGATGTAGAATTTTACGTATAAAAGTTAGAGCAAAAAAACCTTTTTTTTTCATGGTAACCCTAACTCAACCTAGAGAAAAAGCGCTATATCGGTTATTTGAAGAGATAGAAAGAAATATTGTTCCACAAAATTACTTAAAATAACCAGGGCTACAATATTGTCGAACTATGTTTACCTCTATCTATAAATATAAGAAAGTTAGATTTTTCATTTCATCGACAATTTTGGTCACCCTATTTTTGATAACATAAAAATGAGCGCTCTATTATATGTAACAACTTTGTCGAAGACAGTTTTTGTCTAGAAAAGAAAATTGACTAAGAATCACTGTCGAGCTTCTTCTTCTTCTTCTTCTTCTTCAATGGCACTAACGTTCCTAGAGGAACTTCGCCGTCTCAACGTAGTATTACTTGCGTCATTTTTATTGGTACTTAGTTGAGATTTCTATGCCAAATAACACGCCTTGAATGCATTCTGAGTGGCAAAGCTCTAGAATACGCGTGATCACAGTGCAAGTCGGAGGAAATTTCTTTGACGAAAAATTCCCCCGACCAGAACGGGAATCGAACCCGAACACCCGGCATGTTAGTTATGACGCTAACCACTCGGCCAAGGGAGCACAAGGTCGAGCTCTAGATGCTAATTTCCACTTAAATGCACCTCCTGGACCATAGTGCATTGTACAAAACATGATAGCGTTCGACGCAAAGTGTAAGAATTTCTCAACCGTAGGGATTGACACAAGAACTGAATGTATCAAAGCATCTAAATTTTTTTGTTATGCCAACATTTTAGTGTCATAAATATAAGGTACAAAAGCTTTATGTAGAATATTGAATTTAGTTATTACTCGAACCAAATATTGTCGATTGACATTATTGACCATATATCTAGGAACCCTAAATGATTTACTGTCATATAAAACCAGCGAAGAAAAAAGCTGTTTTAGGTAAACACATTTCACCAACAACAGTAAAACTAGTGTCATAACCAGATCATAATAAAACGTGTCACAGGCATTAAATTAATAAAACTACTGCACGCAATCCAACGTTCAGCGCAACTCGGAAACTTGATCCTTGGCCATGAAACCAGACACAGCAACTCGCTATCCGTTTCGAAGCTAGTGCATGCGAACGTAATCCATGTGACATGACAACTTTTTGCCGTATTTGATGTCATCCGAAAATACGAACCCTCCTTAACTCCTCCTCCAGCCCGACCTCGAGTCACAGCGATTCACCCATTCCTGAGACTTACCGCAAGGAATCCGATAAAACATGTCCTGCAACGACGACGACGACGACGACTTCTCAGGTCACAAATGACCCATGGGAGGCACATGAATACCGCCAATCGCAGCCCGACGGCGGCACGGAACTAGTCTCGGTAGACGTGACCGTTGTTGTCGTCGTCGTCGTCATCAGCGGCAGTGCAATCAATTCAAGTGCTCAACAGACAATGTTAAATGTAGTTTTTTTTTTCTTCTCCATCGGATGATGGTGGCGGAACGGCAGAGCAGCATAATATATCAAGAGAAAAAATGGCAAAATTAAGGTCAAGGCTGACGAGAATGTAGATTTTCATATCGCTGTCAGAGTCACCGAATAGGAGGTATTCTCAATGTGGTCGGCAAAAAGGCGGCACTCATCGCATCGCACTGCACGCTGATTGAGATAGTCTTGCCTCAGTCAGTCAGTCGTTTGGACAATCGCTGCGACAAGACAGGGCGAAATTGCAGGTGTGGTATTGGCATTCCATGGCATTACTACATTACGGGTGGCTATTCTTGTGATTACCTATTTTTACACCTTTTTGTTGGATATTTTTTTGTGGGAAAGAAAGAACCAGTGCTACGCAAATAACAGCTAGTGTAAGCGTTTTTATACGACAGATAACGATCATAACACTTGTGTGTGGAACGAACCAGGAGCAGTCATATAAAATTTAAACACGTTATAAACGATTGTCGTTTAACAGTTTATCAATTCATCAATCAGCGAGCGGCGATATAAAACACGTCGATGGGAGGGCGAACAGAATGCTGATGGTTGAGCCCTGGGTGCTGCTGTCAGTGTGTTCGAAACTAGGCAGCGAACGTGAACGACATTCGTTTACTATCTCAAGTTTACTTTTCTTGTGATGTAAATTTTACACGCAATGACGACTCTCACATTCCAAATCATTTTGTAACTTTGTTTTAGTAACATTCTTTGATTAGCTTTTCTTTCTTGATTTTGATTGTCGGATCTGCCTGAAGTCGACCTTCACATATTTGGTGTACAAATATTATTTCACGAATTCATTATACAATAATGCGAATAGTGCCATTATGTTGAAGTTGGCAAAATATTTGAAAAGCGCGAACTTCGACTTCAGAACAGTTTATTTGATTGAGGTATAAACATCCAATATTTTATCGCATTGACAATGTCGAACTTTGTATCAGAAAGTGCCATTTGTGGAAAATTTTATTGCATGCTTTTCATTCTAAGTAAAATGCAACTGATAGTGAACGTTTTCATCGTTTCATATCGATGTTGAAAAAAGAATATCTTTCATCGGTAAAAATGTGTGAAAAATAGTAAAAACGATACAGAAACAATGATTTTGATTTGGATGATAAAAACATGGAAAGCTACCGAAAAAATCACAAGACACAGTTGAAAACAACTACCATCTGAAACTATCATTGGTAAACGATATTGATTACAATTTATACGTTGGAACAGAGCTCTGAAAGAAAATCGCCTAAACTGGGAGAATAGACACGACAAGATAATTTTACAGAAAAACTCGCTGACCCGGCAAACTCCGTCCCGCCCAAAATTTATTTTTCGTTATAAAATTTCACGTTTTCTTAATTAGCGCACGTTCATGGGTCCAATCGCAGAACTGTTCATTGATTGATCTTCTAATCCACCTTTCAAACTTACCTTTCACTAAAAAAATCCTAGTACTTCTACCAAAACTCGCCAATATAACATCAGATTATTTTCAGACACAATTCCCGTTCAAGATTTTTCGACCACTTGCAAAAACATGTTTCTCCGTTACAATAAATAATTTTTTGATACAAAAAATATGATAGAATAAAGACAGCCCTAAATCGGACAATTCCTTCCTGGAGTTTTGCTCTTATCAACACATTCGGCAATCCATTTTTATTTGTATAGATAGAAGAAGATATAGGAGTGCGTTTTATTACATTAAAATCCATTTCCACTTTCGAACAAAGATCAATTTCGTTAGCGCAAACATAAAATGGATTATGTAATTCTAGAACATATGAGAATTGAATTTCCCGAATTTCCCCACTTTTCTTCAGAGTTTTCCGAAAATGTCCAATTGTATGTTTGGTTGGAATATGTTTGGTTGAAATATGTTTAATATTTTCATGGAACCCAGCTCCATTCTAGAGGAGGTAGGGGTGTCATATCACCATAGAAATATTTCTCGTACCCAAAAACCCTCACATTTGGCTTGATGAGTTTTCCAGTTATGCAGAAATTAATGCTTCATTTGTATGGGAGCCCCCCCTTAGAGAGAGGGGAGGAGTGTCTGTTCACCATAGAAACGTTTCGTATCCTCTAAATGTAATACAGTCAACTCTCTCTAACTCGATATCCAAAGGGACCAACGAGTTAGGGAGGTATCGAGATACAGAATATTTTTTCATATTTTTTTGACGTAGGACTACGTCTAACCGGAAGATATAGGGTGTGAAATGAAAATCTAGGCACTGAACAAGTAGGAAAAAATGCAAGATTTGGAACGCTTATAACTCGAGCATTTCTCAATAGATCGCAAAGGTTTTTGCATCAATTGATAGGAAATATATCTACGCACCTATCATAACGAATAACATTCCATTTTTCTTGAGATAAATAATTGAATAATTGTGAAATATCAAGCATTGTCCAAATGCACTATGTGCCCATTTTTGATTGGTCCATTTTGTGCTCCTCAAATCGTACCGACCAAAACGGACAACCAGAGCAGCAGCGAAATACAATGAAGCACGATTGGAAAGGAAAAAGAAAAAATATGAACGAAACATTGGTCGCAGTCTCACACATTCTCGAGCCAGCCAGTCAGCTTAAAAATCCCCGCTCCGCTGCCGCAACGAACAATCTTTGTGTGGACACCGACTGGACAACATCGTTGCTGGACGGGCTGGACGGCGAGGGATCGAGTGCCTTTCTCAAGGCAAGAGGGCGGAGGTGGTAGCGCTGGAGTAGAGTAATAGAGTAGAGTAGAGTTTTCAAAGGGCCTTTCTCAAGGCTAGAGACGAATGAACTGCAAAAGTTTAAAGTCTCTATAATTCAAGACCTTCCTTCCTTCCTTCCGCAACGATCATTCTCATCCAAACCGTACACCACATCGTTTCGCATCACATCAACAAACCAACACAAGCATGTTTGGACATGACAAAGGAGGAAAAGTGAAGTGAAAGGCAAAATCCCGCTCGAACAGTGTTGGTCTCCAGTTCCCCGTATGTGTATCCGCCAATTGCTCCGCAAGGGTCGCTAGGCCGAGCGGGTTAGTACCAGTGCGACAGTCCACCTAGCCGGCGTTATATAGTTTCGGCCGCCGAAGTGATCGAGTTGGCTAGCAAAGCTGCTCGCGACGATAAGAAAACCCGCATTCAGAACAGACCACATTCGGTTCGGTGGACATCAAGACAACAACAGGCAGTTGCGGCGAGTGGCGAGTGGCAAACGCAATCGCAAAACGACAGCAGGTAGCGGAAGTAAAAAGTTTGTTCTTTATACAAACTGCTTTGGTGGCAAATCCAGAACAAGGCGGCATCGAGGGCGTTCGAAATGTTTTTTTTTTTCAAAACCACGAGTACTAAGTTTTCTAAATTGGAACCATTCCATAAAACACGGCGCTTATCAGGGCCATTAAACCTTTCAAAAAAGAGTTTACGAAATACAGTTCAAATACAGTTATGACCCAACATGTCCCAAGCTGGATGGGAAGAAATTTACCAACTGTGAAAGCTGTACAACTGTCATCGCAAATGTTCAATTACAGGTTAAAATCGCCTCCAATGCGACACTGAGTGGTGCTTCGGCATATCGCATTAAATGTAATTTACAGTACAACATGTCCCAAGTTGGATGGGAAGAAATTTTCCAACTGTGAATCTGTGGCGAGTAGCAAACGCAATCACTAAACAGGAAGATTTAGCCGAACAAGATGGGAATATCGAGTGATCTTTAGATTAAAGATGATTTTGTGGTCCTGAAAAGGACCCTTTTTAGTGTTTGCTTCCGAATCAGCAGTCGGAAAACGCTCTTTATTTGGAGCTGGTATACTTCTTCACCGCTTTGGTACCTTCGGAAACCGCATGCAAGTTCACCGGGCAGCAACAGACTGATTGCGATCTGAATTTCCTACGCCGTAATGGTTAACCGCTTATTGCAGTGGGTCAGACCCGGGGCTTCCGCTACGATACGCTCAAAGATGCATTGACGAAGCCCATGACGCTCATCGCCTTCGATGAGAAACCGGTGTCGGAATGATCCTGTGTTTGTTAGAAACAACTGCATGTGAATCCAACGAGCGAACAAATCGTAATCAATGTATTTTTTTGCCATTGCTGCCTTTTAACGCTCATTCGTTCGTCTCGTTGGACTCGCCCCTTTGGCTGAGTCTGCTGATTTATCTCTATCCTGTGAACGTGTACCGCCAAAGTACAAAACGAGCGGACCCGCTGAAAAATATATCATTATCTTTCAAACCGTAAATCAGTGTGGTTGTATGGCATCGTTTCACATCACATCGCATCAACGGATTGGTGCCGGAGCACCAGTATACCTAATAGCGGTTATAGAATTTCGGCCGCCGGAGTGCTCGAGTTGGCTTGCGAAGCTGCTCACGACAATAAGAAAACCCGCCTACAGAACAGAGCACATTCGGTTCGGTGGCAACAACTAGTTTCAGCGAGTGGCAAACGCAATCGCAAAACGGCAGCAGGTAGAAGAAGGAACAAGTTTGTTTATACAGACTGCTTTGGTGGCAAAACCAGCCACCGTAAAACACGGCGCTTTTCAGGGCCATTAAATTTTTCAAAGAAGAGTTATCAAAAGTTTTTCACAATACATTTCACAATGCATTCTAAAGTGACATAATATGACATATAATATAAACCGATTTATTTTGTTTGTGCTTGTTCTTGAGCTTATTGGTGGCTGAGGTCTTTTAAATTGATCATTCAGTTTTCACAAACCCATACATGGTTTCCGAATTAAAAGTGGCTTCAAATTACAACACATTGTATGCAGGATGGCATTAACAAATTTTCTCGGCAGCAAGAACTGCTTTCTTTTGTTGATAACTGATGTTGAAAATTGACGGACGTTACATCTGCATTGTATAGAAAAATAACTAATAAATAATCAAATATAAAAAGTATTTCCTGCTGCTCTGTTCTTATTTTAAAGGACTTTAATCCGAAGGTCATCCGTCCCTGTATTTACTGTTGGTTTTTCAGAACGCTTATAGCTCGTTTATTTCTCGACAGATCGTAGAGTTCGTCTCCAAAACCTCAGTTCTGTTTCATTTTTATTTATTTTGTTTGCGAAGACTACAAATCTTACAATTCATTCGTCTCCGAAACCACAGTTTAAGGTACGATAATATGCTCAATAGTGAAATATATGATAGTGAATGAGCTGATGACCACCTATGCATTCCCTATCACAGCCATCATTTTGATTGTACGGCGTTGAACATTTAATAAGTACAAAGCCTTCAGAAAAAAATCAAGAATCAAGTTTGTAAAAAAAAACCGCAAAAACACAACACCAAAGGTTTTTTTCAGAACCCCCAACATGTTCATAAAGAGTAAACAGTAAACTATCCCATTTTTCAGGTAGATAGGTAGGTATTCACGAAGGAGAAGAAAATAAAACAATATATTTGAAATATATATTTAGCAAAAGCTGTCCCCTTTGTATAGTCCTACGTCACTCCGGTTATGTCCCCGACATAGCCCACCCGTATTTTTTATGTCATAAATTGTCGTATATTAGGGTAAGTGTCCCAATTATGGTATGAATTTGAATTTTTGATTCATTCCCTCAAAGTGAAAAAACACCTTTCTCATATAAAAAAAAAAATTTCTTCCAGAATCTCTCAGGAGGTGATAGCCGGTTATATTTCACGAAAAAAATCCTTCTACGCATATGTTCGAATTTCAACGATGACAGAGTTATAGAACTTTTTCTTTGTTTCGGACTCTGTTGGTTCAAACTGACTCTACATTGAAAAGTACGCTACGTAATCCGATTCTGTTGCATTCATTCGAAAGATGAGAAAATTTAGTACAGGATATAGTAGTGGAACATTTAAATTAGTGGATTGAAATAACATTTTGGAAGTGGAAAATTTAAATGTTTTTTTTAATTTGTAATTATTAATTTTATCCCAAAAATTCATACTAAACTTTATTGTTCTATCATTTAAATTAAAGCTCTCTAACCCCTCTACAATTTGTTCTTTGACGCCCAACTTCTATCTCTCTTAATTTCGCTGCAATATCGATATAAACAATTCCTGAAGAAAATTCAATCAAAATCTTCAAAAATCGCGATTTTTAACCCACTGTACTTATAAAAGCCACTTAAATTTCACTTTAATGTTGAAAGGCTAATTTTTTTTCTTGAAATTATTCATATTTGAATTATAAAAAAAAAAATTCAAACTGTATATAATAGAGTCCTAAATTTTACATAATCGAATGATATATAATCGAGTTTGTATATAATCGAGTCCGACCTGCTTGAGGAACTAGGTTAACAAAGAAAATGTTGATTAAGTATATTATTCAAACTAAATTGTAACGATCTCGCAGGAACTGTTCAATCAGAAAGAAATGTTCGAATAGTTTCACAGGAACATTTTCACTTGATTTCAATATTCCAGACACATTCTTCAGGTTTTATTCTACGTTCGAAGATGTAATTTCGACACAATCATCTGAACCTTCCTGAATATTCTCCATCTCAATAGAACTACTATCTTCAGCGTTTTTCTCAGCTTTTACAACACTGTCCAGTATATCGGTATCTGGCAGCTGATCACAGCAAATCACGTTTTGGTCCTTTTTGCACTAATCATTAAAAGACATTGAGAAATCGAACGGTATAGTACTGTCGACATCAGCAAGCTCACGACGCATTAATTATGCCAGCGGAATATCACCATCATTATTGAAGAAAAATTCGCCTTCCTGAAGCAATTTAAAATAGTCTCAGATTTAACCTTATCGTTTTTAGAGGGTGAAAGTATTTCAATTGCATCCAATATCGGCATATCCGAAGGGTCCTAGAGTGCATTAAAATACAGTAGGAATGCTGAATAACATGAAGGTTGAAAAGTACAAATATCCTCCATTTCTTGCAATCTTCGTTTAACTAATCGAACTAGTTAATCGAAAATGGCGAAAGTACTGATTCAGGTTCTTGATTATGTCGAAGTCCAGCTGCTGAGCTACGGAAGTAAAGATTTGAGCTTTGGTCGGAGAAATTTTCGGTACGCTGTATAGTTATCAACGAACATGACCACCTTTGAGAAGGAATAGATATAAGTATGATACATTACCATAACACATAATTCCAGAAAGAATGACTTTGTTTTTTCATTGGAAAGTTTTTCGACAAATTGTATGATCCATTCCTCAAAAAGGCATTAAGGCCATCCAGACCTTGGTATTTCTCTCGTATATCACTGGTAATGACTTCTTCTTATTGAAACATCGTGGGTTTTTACTCTTTCCATTGATCAGCAACGGTAGTTTATCGCTCCCGTCCATGTTGGTTGTGCTATAAAGTTGGGAATTCCCAGTTTCTGGACAAATTCGCAAACCATATCCCGAAGAATAGAACCTGAGAGAGTTAAATGATTCTCTCTGATTCTCTTGGACAAAAATCCATTGACCGCTCCAGCTCTTCGATTCCGACCAACCTTATATGCTTTTGGTCTAGATTCAATTTTCCATTTCGATTCCATTTTTACTTTAGTTTGAATAGTGTTAATACCGTACTTTGTGCAATACTGAAATTATTTGCAGCTTCAGACCCCTTCCGTCCATACTTTTCGACCTGCTCTATGATGCTCAAACGTTGCGCAATGGTTAGCGTTTTGATTATTCGCTTGAAAGCTGCGTGAGAGATGGTTAAATATTGAAAAATAAAACTTTACAAATAATTGAATACGTTAAATACATACTCGTATAGACAGACAAACGCCTATAAAAATAATACTTTTGTTTTCCCAGAAATTAGCAACGAACTTTATGAACAACCCGATATGACCTATCCTGATGTCTTCCTGATATTTATTTTCATTCTTTCTGATTTTTGAAAATTATAGTTGGCAACCCTGCACCCTTATATTCTAGTAAAAATATAGTTAAGAGTTTGGCTCGTTTAAACCTATGTAACTGAGCCTGTAAAAATAAACGGATTAATGAAAAAAAAACCCTGCACCCAAAAGTAAGATAAAGTGTTCTGGTTGCCGGATGATTCTGAGTGAATTTAAGTGTTTCAGTTTGTTTTGTTCAATTTTTCGAACAATGGTAATCACAGTCAAAAACTATAAAATAGGTTCGGTCGTCGAGTCGTTCAAATGATTCAAAGTTTGTTCTGCTGTTTGGTTTCAGTCGTAGGTCCTAATACTGACTAGACCTATTTTCCAGTATCCGTTAAGGAAGTTGAAAATTTAATTATTGCAATAGATTGATTGGGATTGTCCAATTCGATTGAAGCAAAAATCGGCCTACATTTAGTTCTTCAATTTGTACGTTCAATATGTTCCCGAAAGACTACGTCACGCTACATATGAACGTCAAAAGATATGACTCTCATTACGACTGATCAAAATAAAATGCTATATGAGTGGGGGAAATATTATTGACCTTTAAGGCATAACTAATATTGGAACGTAATTTTGAAAAATCTGTAAATTCTGTATCAGATTCTTGGTGAAAATACAGATTATTCTGTGGATACGGTAACCCTGCCAAAAGCGTGACGGTATCCGTGTATGGTCTGAAAGGTGGGGCAAGGTTGTATCTTCAGATGGAGCATAGATTTTTGGTTCAAATCAACTTCAAATTAAAAAAAACTTCCATATAGAAACACATTCAATATATATCAAGAGATATTAATAAATGGATAGTTCTATTAAAGATTGGCCTAAAGCCTAACGGAAACGCCGATCCCCTGTACAAAGCAACCGAAGATATAATACTAATTAATCCAATATATTACATCATCTTCACATTTTCACATACTTATATCTGGTTCTGTTTATTCTGGAAGCAGAAACCCTGGTCGAGATTACAGTGACCTGAATACGAAACCAAACGGTGCAAAACCCATCAATCCAGCGTGTCCAGATGTTAGATATTCAACGCACTTGAGAGCAAATCAGGCGTCCTAATTACGCTGACGGATACGCGAAAAGAAAGTGAGACGCTCATGCCTTCTTCCACTTGACTCGTTGAAATATGCTAACGATTTTTCCTCCCCAATAATTTGGAAGAAAACCGATCTTCTTACCATCGATCACATCGATCTGGCGCGAGTGAGCGCAATCGTCTCGAACGAACACAGGAGCTTCTATTATTTTTCTTATGCTTCGGCGAATTTATAGACATTTAGGGATTTCATGTGTTTTTGAGTGGTCTGAAATTAACCAAACCTTATTCCATTGAATAGTAACTAGAGTTCCAATTCGCCATTTCGCATTTTAGTGCCAAAGTTTTAGCGCTGAAAAAAATTCAAACCATACCACGGCAGTAACGCTCCGATTGCTCGCTGTTCTAAATATAACCTCAAGTCAAAAATTGTTGGAAACAAAATTCAGTTACCACGGAAAGGGACGACAACAGCAGCGGTGGGATACGTATGTAAGTATAGAAATGTTTGGTTTTTGGATGTCAGAAAAGTATGAACGCCCGCCTGCCCCTATGGCAAGAGATGATGACGCTCATCAGCCGACGGCAGTGAATGATCGCGCGCAGCGCGACATCGTTTTAACACGCTGACGCCGACGGTCACAAATGGTGGGCGCACCACAAGGCAGGGCGGCTTCGCGGGTATGACACGCGCGAGGGATGCGAGAGCAAATTGTGAGTGGCTGTGCATTAGTCATCGGGGCGCAGTTGAGTTTTGAGCATGGTGAAGGCGTAAGAGAGTCGGGTTTGCGAAGCCTGGACCAATACCTTGAGAGATTTCATGAGAGAAAAACACTGAAGCACAATGGTATCATCACTCTTTGGCCAAAAAAGAGTTCGGTTAGGTCACTTCAGAATGCGTGCTCTGAAATGTGCTCGTAGCTGTAAGCATCTCTGCATTCTTCCACTAACGTATGCAATAAAGGAATGGATTTATTTTAGCGATTTTTGATGCATTTTTGATTTTAACTTTTATTTACAGCAACCATGGCGAAAACAGTCGAGCAACTACGTCGATGCTTCATTCGTACTGCCAGTTTCATCCCGATGCGAAGAAGTTGGACATCATGAGGCACTTCGTGTCTGCTGGATATAGCCGAACCGGCATTTACAATATCCTCTCCCTTCTGGAGAGACGAGAGAATCGGAAGCCTGGTTCCATCCGCCTGTCAATGCTGCGCGACCGTAAAGTGCAGCAGAAACTGAAGAAGCAACAAGGTAGCCTCATCGTTCCGGGCATTGGGCCGAAAGGTCGGAGCAACTGGATAAACGGTAAAGAAGTACCTGGCCATTTTCATGCAGAAATAGTCAGGTCAGGCGAGCCGTGCCTGTGCAACATGTAATCGGCTGAATCGGCTGAATGTGCTGATGAAAAATATCTTTCTGGCGAAACGCTACGTCGAGGTCATAATGGAGAACGAAACCTACCCAACGCTGTACTGCAATGATTGGCAGGGAATCGGGTAATTTACATCACTCATCAAGGAGGTTAGCGACGAGGTCAAATATACCTCCAACACCAAAAGCACGAAGAAAATCCTTCTCTAGCTGACGATCAGCGAGAAGGGAATGTCCAAGCCGCTGTTGTTCCATTCGGGTTTTTCGGGTAGAACGGGGAGAACCGTGAACCGTTGCCTGTTGGAAGCTTGTAACCTGATTACCAGGAACCGTGAACCATGCCTGTCGGAAGCTTGTAACCTGATTACCAGGTTCCTTAGCGACAGGTTGAGGAAGTCCGTCGATTGCCATAAAAATACATCACACTTACACCAGAACAACAGAACAGAACATACCTTGGCTGAGGCAAGCTGGGAAGAGAATCACCAGAGGTCAGTGGGTATAATTTCATCTTCTCTACTCTCTCTAGAGAACTGGAACCCAATAAGGAAGCTATTCACTCAATTTCGTGGATATAAAAGAAGCGTAGAAATACGAGCTCTCTGATTGCTGGATCAAAATTACAAACCGGCATGCTGCGTGCGCACGTGCTGAGTAGACTAGCTAAAATCAGCTTTCTTTCATCCTAGCCACGTTCCGTTCATCGAGAAGACCACATACTCAGCCCAGCCTGATAGGAGACACACTACACAAACATACACACATTATACACCTCAGATTGTTGTAATTTATATGGTATCGCACAGTTTTTCTTCTGTGTGGAATGACGTAGGAAGTCATCAGCGGTTCTCCAGATTTCGGAACTGGAACTTTAGTATGAAAACTAATGTATTGAATTCCCGCGAGAACAAGAATGTGTCGTGTATAAACCATCTTCAGTTGCTTTAAACCCAACGGCCCATAACAGGGCCATCAGAACTTCCTACTGCAGAGATATTTCTAAAATTTCAATGGCTAATTGGACATTGCTGCTCTGCCATTTGGAAAGACTCAGCTGGATGACTGATGGATTGTAAATGACCTATTGGTAGCTTCTCTTCGATCAATCATTCCATTTTTGTGGATTTTAGCATTGTAAAAAGTGACGTCAAAGCTCAGCACATTTTATGCCGGATGTGGAGGAACTATTTTTTAGTGGTGAGAGCTGTGTTCTGCGGTGAAAAACTAAAAGTGAAAATTTGTTCCGCATCGATTGCTGTCGGCGCCGTCACCACCACGTAATCGATTCGGTTCGGATTTGATGTTGTCATTCTGCGAGAGGTGTATAATTTATGAATTATTGCTTCGGAAAATTGTGTTTTTGGAAGTGGCGAAAATCGATCAATTTTTTATTTTCTTCGATTCGGTGTTGACCATAATAGTTGGATGCTTCAACAAATTCTTCCATTCATTATTTTGGAAGGAAATCGCTAGTTACTATACCGGGTGTATACGAAGGCCGTTTGGAAATTGATTAGGTTATGTTTAGTTAGTAGCATCTCTTGGAAGAACACACGCCAATTTTCAGCTAGATTAATTTGTTTCTTTGTGCTTGGCAATCGTTTGAATCGATGAAGTCAAGGATTTTTTCCGTCACGACAACACACCCACCCTGCCTCAGCAGTTGTGGTCGCAAAATCAATGAAAAAAAAGGTTTCCAGCTTGTTTCACATTTCCCTATTCTCCAGACTTCGCTCTCTCGGATTATTGTTTGCTCCCCAACTTGGAGAAATGGCTAGCGGGAAAAAGGTTTCATTTAAACGATGAGGTGATTGCAGAAAATAATGACTATTTTTCAGACTTGGACAAATCGTATTATTCGGAAAGGATCAACAAACTAAAGCAGCGTTGAACAAAATGTATAAGTTCAAAAGAAGACTATTTTGGAAATAATCAAAGTTTACTTCAAACAATCAAGTTTTTTTTCTGTACTGAATTTTTTCAATGAACTTCATAAATATGAAACCGGAATTGTTTCATTGAAAATACACGGTAATTGTTCTTCAATGGTTCAAAATTTCTTATTCAAAACTAGCAGACCCGGCAAACTTCGTTCCGCTCAAAATTAGTTTTTTGTTATCAATACCTTCAATGGGTCCAATCGCAGAACTGTTCATTGATTGATCTTCTAATCGACCCCGTTGAATTTACCTTTTACTATAACATTCCTAGTATTTCTAACAAAACTCATCATTATAATGGCAGATTATTTTCAGACACAATTCTAGTTCAAGATTTTTCAATCACTTGCAAATAACATGTTTCTCCGTTACATGGAATAAATGTTTTATACAGAAAATATGATAGAATAAAGACAGCCCTAAATCGGATAATTCCTTCTTCGAGTCCTGCTCTTATCAACACATTCGGCAATACTTTTTTATTGGTATAGATAGAAGAAGATATATGAGTGCGTTTCATCACATTAAAATCCATTTCCACTTTCGAACAAAGATCAATTTCGCTAGCGCAAACATCAAATGGACTAACAGCACTTGTCACTATGTAATTGTAGAACATATGGGAATTTAATTTTCCGAATTTTCCCTTTTTCCTTCAGAGTTTTCCGAAAATTTTCAATTGTCATGTTTGGTCGGAATATTTTTGGTTGAAATATGTGTAATATTTTTCTGGGACCTCCTCTCCATTCAAGAGAAGGGAGGTTGTCATACCATCATAGAAACATTTCTCATACCCAAAAACCCTCACATCCCAAATTGTGCTTGACTAGTTCTCGAGTTATGCAGAAGTTTGTGTTTCGTTTGCATGGCAGCCCCCCTTAGAGAGGGGAGAGGAGTGTATTCACCATAGAAACGTTTCGTGCCCCGTGGAACCTTCACATGCCAAATTTGGATCCGTTCGGCTCCTTTAAACTTATGTAACTGAGCCTGTAAAAATAAACGATTTAAATAAAAAAATATTGGATCCATTTGCTTGATTAGTTTTCGAGTTATGCAGAAATTCGGAATTCAGTTTTCCGAATTTTCCGACCTTCCTTCAGAGTTTTTCGATAATTATCCGATTTTTCTCTCCACTATATTGATCTACGGGAAGAGACGGATACAACAAAATACAGGAGGCTAAAATCGGACCATCCCTTCTTCGGGTTTTCCGCTTACCAACAGATTTTGCCTTACATTTTTATTTATATAGATAATGGCCATTGAAGGCAGCACATTGTTCCCATCTGTTGATAAAAAACAGGAAGTGGGTTATATCTATGGTATAACCGCAAGGGTGACGTAGGACTATCGTTGATTTAGAGATCATTTGTTTGAAGTTGAATCTGAATTCATTCTGAATGAATGAATATTTGGAGAACTTCGAAAACGAGAGCGTTACGTTTGGAGGCACAAGGTTTTATGTATCCAATATTGGATACGGAAATAACATACTGATGGGGAAGAATAATCTTCAAAAGCTATCCTGTTAATTGCGATTGATTGAAAAATCACAAAACCAAATGTATTTAGTCACAGTGTTACATGGATAGAAAACATTCAAATAAACTCTTTCACATGAATGTAATTTTAAATTCACAGAGGAACTGACAGATTATTTTCAGTAACGATTAGATATTTCCACATTTTCCTCGATACTGGAAGCCCACCAGTGGTTAATGCTAATTCGATAACCATCTGTTAATAGCACTTGATTGAAACATATTTGGTCACAGTGTTAAATGGATAGAAAACATTCAAATAAACTCTTTCACATGAATGTATTTTTAAATTCCTAGAAGAACTGGCAGACTATTTTCCGGATCTTTCTCGATGACGTTTTTTTTACATATTTTCTATGCGTACACGCATTTGACAAAATATCGGGGGAAAAATAAAATGTTTCTATTTTTAGAAGCTTTTATACACCATGGCAATAATTTTGTAACCCCACGAACCTAATTTACATCATTTACTTCCTAGAACGTTACCCAAAGACTATTTACTGCGAAAATATTTTCAATTGAATGGAAATTTACATTTTTTCTTTTTTTTCAACAGAAAGTTTCTTGATAACAATGCCCGTCACACTATTTTCTGAGCAGCGCTTCAGTTGTTATAAAAACGTACGAAAATTACTCGATGACTAGTTTGACTTAAAAAACAAAGATTTTGTTTTACATTTTGACGTAGGACTACGTCTTTCATTTCTATACCGGGGTGTAAAATCAAAGTTTCGAAAACGAAAGCGTTACGCCGGAGACCGAGATTTTGAGCGTTAATAGCTCCTAGGGGGGTCTCCGTAGCCACATTGGTTGCGCGTTCGCTTAGTAAGCGATCGATCGTGAGTTCAAAACTCAGGGCCCTCATTGACCATCTTTGTGTTGTTACAGAATAGCTACGTCCACGCAACAATCATCAGCGATGGAGATCGATCCACGGTCGATATAAGATCGATTTATCCATACAACTGCTCTGCTCTGCAAGACACATCGGGCTACTGTTCTATAAATAACTCAACAATGATCAATCAACTGTCTCCGCTGTCCGGTGGTCCAACTGGATAATGGAAGAACAGAAAGAATACCCTTACGCCTAAATGGCAACTGTGTGAATGTACCATATGTAATGGTATAGAAGGAATACTGGCGAATGGCAACTGTGTAATGTGCTAATTATAGATATGATAACCATGTGACATGTACACGATTAAAATTCGGCTCTGTTACAGCTAAAATGCTAATGAGCCTTAAATAAATAAATGGGATAAAAAAAAAATAGCTCCTAAACAACTGAACGAAATGGTATCATAAACACTTCATTCGAAAGATAAAATGTCTACGCGTTCTATACTTGTTACTTTTTGATCCAAAAACTTGTTTCAATAGTCTTAAAATTGCTTTCAAAACAGGCTATTGAAATCACCAATCGGTATATAAGCGAGCGCCGCTCGGAAATCCACTCAGTTCTAATTGAACAGCGATTGGAGCATGTTGTCGCTGTTGTGGTGAAGCTCTTCGTTTATCATGAAAGTGCTGATGAACGGTGTCACCAAGAGCCTGTTTGTGCACCTTAGGCTAGACATGAATCCATCAGGAGGAGAGTGATGCCACAAACGGTTCCCCGGGAAGATCTCGAAGCAGGCCGCTACACACACACACACACACATACACGCGCGGAATTCTTTCCATTTGGATGCCATTCAGCATCGAGAAAGATCCGGAAAATAATCAGCCAGTTCCTCTGGGAATTTAAAAATACATTCATGTGAAAGAGTTTATTTGAATGTTTTCTATTCATGTAACACTGTGACCAAATATTTTTCAATCAAGTACTATTAACAGGTGGTTATCGAATTAGTATTAACTACTGGTGGGCTTCCAGTATCGAGGAAAATGTGGAAATATCTAATCGTTACTGAAAATAATCTGCCAGTTCCTCTGGGAATTTAAAATTACATTCATGTGAAAGAGTTTATTTGAATGTTTTCTATCCATAAAATATCCATATAATACACTGGGTTTGTGATTTGTCAATCAAGTACAGTTAGCAGGTTAGCTTCTGAAGATTATTCTTCAGAACAAGGTTTTTCGTATCCTATATTGGATGCATAAAACCTTGTGCCTCCAACGTAACGCTCTCGTTTTCGAAGTCTCCCAAATATTCATTTATTCATTCATTCAGAATGGATTTAGATTCAACTTCAAACAAATGATCTCTAAATCAACGATAGTCCTACGTCACCCTTGCGGTTATACCATAGATATAACCCACTTCCTGTTTTTTTTATACTCAGTAGTGCCTCCAGCAATTTTTATATTGTCTCCGCAATCTCAAAATGCCGCAAAAACCACAATAGTTTTTTTCACGTAGAACCACGTCTTTTATTTCTGTACTGGGGTGTAAGTTCAATGTTTCGAATACGTGAGCGTTACACTTGGAGTGCAAGGTTTTGAACGCTAATGACTATTTGCCGACTGAACGAAGTGGTATGATAATTGCTTCATTCGAAAGACAAAATGTTCAAGAGTTATATGATAGTTAATAATTGACCCGAAAACTTGTTTCAATAGCTTAGAAATTGCTTTGAAAACAGGCTATTGAAATCACACTATTCTGAATAAGCCGGTGCCCGCTCGGAAATCCATTTAGTTTGCGCTTGATATTTCCGAGTAGGAATTGATTCCTCTTCCGAGCGTTAAATAATTATTTTCCGGCTCAATGAAGTGGTATTTTAAACGTTTTATTCGAAAGATAAAATGTTTAAGAGTTATAAGATTTCTACTTATTGATCCAAAAAATTGTTTCAATAGCATAAAAATAGCTTTAAAAACAAGCTATTGAAATCACACTAATCTGAATATAAGCCGGTGCCCACAATTGATTAGTTGCAAAGTGATAGGGAAATGGTCTCGCTCGCCTGAACCCTCTAGAAAATTCTTCAAAAACGTCGTTTGATGTTGTTGTAAGCGAAAATGAAATGTCTTTTTCAATTGTAGTATTTTTTTTTATTGTCAAATAATTTATTTAATTTAATTCAATGACTTCTGAGGCTCCAGTCCAAATGTCAAATTTTCTGAACAGTTTCTAATGATATTTTAAGTGTATCAATCATCTCTCTGGTTTTCAGTTAGTGTTTCTAATGATTCATTTACGTATTCCATCGATGTTTTCCGAAAATGTTGATGTCGATGAACCTCCAGAACGAGTATCATCACCTATAGCTACATGACCACTTTTAAAGTGGTCATGTATATGTGGCTATATTTGTTTATTCGATGTAATTTCATCAATATTCTGCATTATTTTAGATACAGATATGTCATTTTTCAAGTAATAAAAATAATGCAAACACGCTGTGAAAATAGTTGTGTAGCTTCAAATTTATATATGTCTGTCAATTAAAACTTCGCATAAATGTAAAAATAGGAAGAAAAAATCAGTTCCGATAAACTCGCGGTTAACTTTTTTTTAAATCATTCCAGTTTTGAATACACAATCAAATTTACACTATCCACAAACACGGATTCACAATCTGAGCGCGCGCTTCATTCATACATCTTCGAACTCCCTTCGAATACAAATCCACAAGTCACTCAATTTTCTCTCTCTCCCATTTTCTCACGCTCACGCACGGTTTGTTTGTATTTTGATTCAACGCTGTAGCGAAATGCGCTGTTTTAAAAACCGCGAGAAACTGGTTGAGTGTATACTCTGTTTTTGTACACATTCACGTAATCACGCTGCTAGTTCAATTCAAGAAACACATTACGAATGCAGCGATCCAAAAATGTGCGGAGAGATAACCAAAAATGATTTGCCGAAACCATGTTAAATAAGAAAAAAAACCAGCGTTGGCTCAGCTGTCCCCAACACCTTCGCCTCTGATCTTCCAGGGGGCAAAACAACTTTCCGTTTTCGACACAAGATAAATGTCAACAATATGAGTTATCCCTCTGATGCTCACACGCAGCATTGAAGAGTTAGAGATTATTTAACTGGCGTTGATCGACTTCCAATTTCGGAAGATCTGTTACGATACACGCCCATGGATTAGCAGGCTTTTGGAAAAAATATTCTCTACCTTGTGGGATTCTTGGATATCCAAAGCGTGAAGATATTCCGATCGGTTGGGTTGTCGCGATGCTTACTGTTTACGTTTTTATCACTACCGTCACACTGTGTTTTGACAATACAATGAATGACACTGAAGTTTATTTTTTTCTGTTTTCCTTTGCTGCTTATTTACAAAAATATCAATGTGTCATGACTTTCGAAGGTTCTTTCGATAGCCGCGATGTTCTGTGTTGGCTATATCTTTCTCCGTTCGACACACAAAACACTCGTACCGAAATGTGGTAAATAACACGTTCTAAAATAAAAACTTCATTCGTGAATATCGCTTTCGAATTGTCACCGCACAGAGCAGCATTGAATCACTCATAAAATCAGCGCTTGCTTCTGGCAAAAACTACTAAAAATAATCATTCTTCATAAACTCACTCCAGAAAACGAAAAAGAAAACAGATCAATCAAAAATCTGGAATCGTTTGCGCGCACACACACACGCACTCACACACAGCTGCCGGACGACGATCTACAAATATGGGTCCAAGGGCTTCAGAATGGGTGCACACGCGGATGGATTCGAAACGGCGCAAACGCAATCCACGGAATATCGGCACACGGCAAAATGCACACTAAATTCTACGGTAGTGACTAACGAAGACGATGACGTTAGCGGGCGGAACGGCGAAAAGACAATATGAAAAACACAATACACTGCACATCGGGACGCGCACTCGGCCAGAGAGTTGCAAAGCGACTAAATCGACTTGGGCAGAAACCGCTTAGCGGACCGCGAAAAAGTAATAAAAGTCAGTCCACTCACATGGAAAGCGCTTCCCCGTGCGTGTGTGTGTGTTTGTGGGGATGTATGTGCGACGCGAATATCCGTCTACCGGTGGACCAGAGTTGAGAGCATTCTTAAGAGCGTATGTGATCAATTCTATTAAAACATTGATGAGTTCTTGACAGAGACAAAAACCACCGAATATACGTGAATGTTTACTTTTGTGCTTGACTTGTGTTGCTGAATTACGATACAGAGCACTACATTACTTTTTTTATTGAGTTTATGTATACCTATCACTTCGCTCTATTTTGTGAAAATAATACCTTTGCAGGTATGTACGCCTATCTTTTAGGCAATTTAAAGTTTTTTTTATCCCTGAAGATGTCTTGGTCTCTTGAACCAATTCAATTATCTACCCAAATTTAAGGTAATATATGCCTCTATCATCCGGAATAAATGGTAATTGGAAGGATGTATGTTTTACTCGTTCAAATATTAGGCTATCAAAAAAGTCCTGCGGTATTTTTTTTTTAATTTTCATTTGTTCATAAAATTAGTTACAATCATCTGTTTTAAGTCAAATATGCGCCGTTTTGTTCGATGACTTGTTCCCAACGAGATGCCAACTTCATAATATCCCTGTTATAGAAGCTCGCTTCCTTATTGTCAAAAAACTCGGATAGCCAATTTTCACAGGCCTCTTTTGTGGCTTTTGTGGCCTCTTCTGACTACCTAGCTCGTTCGCCATGGACAAAAACAGGTGGTAGTCACTTGGGGCAAGGTCCGGACTATACGGCGGATGCAAAAGAACCTCCCATCCGAGCTCCCGGAGCTTCTGGCGCGTCACCAAAGAAGTGTGTGGCCTGGCGTTGTCTGAGATGGCCTCTTCTTCATGAGTGCTACCTTCAAGTGGTCCAGTTGTTGGCAGTACAGGTCCGAATTGAGCGTTTGGCCATAGGGAAGCAGCTCATAATAGATTATTCCTTGACAATCCCACCAAACACACAACAGAACCTTCCTGGCCGTTAATGAGGGCTTGGCCACCATCTGAGCCGCTTCAGCGGGCTTCGACCACGGCCGTTTGCGCTTCACGTTGTCGTAAGTGACCCACTTTTCATCGCCAGTCACCATCCGCTTCAGAAACGGGTCGATTTTGTTACGATTCAGCAGCGATTCACATGCGTCGATACGGTCAAAGATGTTTTTTTGCGTCAACGTGTGTGGCACCCATACATCGAACTTCTTTGTGAATCCAAGCTTCTTCAAATGGTTAATAACGGTTTGATGACTTATCCCCAGCTCTTGGCCGATGCTACGGCTGCTACTATGCCGGTCTTTCTCGGCTAATTCAACGATTTTGTCGCAATTTTCGTTGACAGGCCTTCCGGAGCGTAGCTCATCTTCGACGACCTCTACACCAAAACAAAAACGTTGAAACCATCGTTGTGCGGTGGAAAAGGAAACTGTATCGGGTCCATAACGTGCACAAATTTTATTGGCAGCTTGAGATGCATTTTTGCCTTTGTCATAGTAGTACTGTAAAATATTTCGGATTTTCTCTTTATTTTGCTCCATATTTGCGACACTATAACTCACGAACGACTTAACCAAACAAAACACTGTCAAGGACTATATTATAGCGCGCAAAAATACCTTTCCAACAAGCTATAGTATGACTTGATACAATGAATACAACTAGAACTACGCGCTTACAACGACACCTCGCGGAAATACCGCAGGACTTTTTTGACAGCCTAATATGTTTCTACGATAGTTACAGTATGCTGTCAGGCATTGTCATATTGCAAAATTAATTGCTATGCTATGCACACTATGTCTTCGGTAAACGTCGTGAGTAATGTTGCCAGCCGGTTTTAGCAATTCATATGAGGGGCTTAAAATGAAAGGGGTGTAAGTAATTTGATCGATTTCTCTACATCGACTCTCTCTTTTGGTCATAGCTTAGCCTCAAATACATTCCCAGCTGTATTTGACAATGTGGAAGATAGGTCAGAACCTCATCTATCAGATTCTATAGCAAACTTAACTTGGAACGTTTTTACAATTGAGTTATTAACTAAAGAAAAAGTTGATGAAGAGAAATCGATCAAGTCACTTACACCCCTGCATTCTAAGTCCCTCATATAACACCACACCTTTCTGATCCCACCAAATGTGAAGCATTACTTAGACACACGCAAGTCAAACCTTCGATTCGATTCTGAAGCTTCCTCTGGATGGTGGTAGAAAATTGACTCTGACTACAAGTTATAGTGCTTTAGGACAGATCAACATAATCAAATCTATTCAAAACTTTGCTCCTAGAACTGTCTATATTTTGCTTGTGAATTGAAAGCCTTCGCCAGATGTCGAGAACAGAAAATAAGGTAAACTGACCAGACGTTACGCGGATTACGTCCCGCGAAACATCCCGCATTTGGAAAAAGGAACGAACATTTTCTTAAATGGATGAACCTCAAAATAAAAGACGGGTGGGTAATGTCGGGGACATAACCGGAGTGACGTAGAACTATACAAAGCGGACAGCTTTTGTTAAATATATATTTTAAATATATTGTTTTATTTTCTTCTCCTACGTGAATACCTACCTATCTACCTGAAAAATGGATTAGTTTACTGTTTACTCTTTATGAATATGTTGATGGTTCTGAAAAGAACCTTTGGTGTTGTGTTTTTGTTATCACTCGATATTCCCATCTTGTTCGGTTAAACCTTCCTGTTTAGCTATTACGTTTGCCATTCGCCACAGCTTTCACAGTTGGAAAATTTCTTCCCATCCAGCTTGTGACATGTTGTTCAGTAAATTACATTTAATGGGACGTGCCGGTGAAACACTTTGCCACTCACTGAAACTAATTGTTGCCTTGATGAGCGCCGAACCAAAGCTGCTCTGTTTTTGATGCGTGTTTTCTGATTGTCGTGAGCAACTTTGCAAGCCAACTCGAGCACTCCGACGGCCGAAAATCTATAATCGCTGTTAGGTATACTGGTGCTCCGACACCAATCCGTTCGGCCTAGTTACCCTTGCGGAGCAATTGGCGGATACACCTACGGGGAACTGCACACCTGCACGATTCGAGTGGGACTTTGCCTTTCCCTTAACTTGTCCTCCTTTGTTACGTCCACGATGCCGATGTCGTACAACCACACGGGTTTACGGTTTGAAAGAAAATAAAATATTTTTTTGGGGTCCGCGTGTTTTATACTCTAGCGGTACACACTCACAGGATAGAGACAAATCGGCAGACTCAGCCAGAGGGGCGAGTCCAACGAGACGAACGAATGAGCGTTAAAAGGGAGCGATGGCAAAAAAAATACATTCATTACGATTTGTTCGCTCGTTGGATTCACATGCAGGCTAAAAAGGGTCCTTTTCAGGATCATAAAATTATCTTCAATGTAAAGAGTTTATTGTATTGTTTTCCCTCGATATTCCTATCTTGTTCGGCTAAACCTTCCTGTTTAGCGATTTGTTGCCACTCGCCACAGCTTTCACAGTTGGAAAATTTCTTCCCATAGCTTTGTGACATGTTGTACAGTAAATTACATTCAATGCGACGTGCCGAAGCGCCACTCAGTGTCGCATTGGAGGCGATTTTAACCTGTAATTGAACATTTGCGATGACAGTGGTACAGTGTCGACTTTCAATGTGGGGTCATAATTTGGATCTCTATGTTTACAAAAATGTCCAACTAAATAAGTCGCATTACATGTCCGTCCAATTAGCTAAATGTCGAACTAATTGTAAATTACTGTACTTTCAATCTGGAAACAATTTAAGAATTGGTGAAAATTGAATAATCAAGAAAATCCCCAACTATCAATAGGCTCAGAACAACTGCCAAATTCACATATTCATCATATCCTGGCAAACAAATTATGAAAAAATCAATTTGTGTTTTATTATTATTTTGGATATTGTTTTAGAAAGCATTGAACTGTATTTCCTAAACTCATTTTTGGAAGGTTTAATGGCCTTGAAAAGCGCCTTGTTTTATGGAATGGTTCCAATTTAGAAAACTTAGTACTCGTGGTTTTGAAAAAAACCATTTCGAACGCCCTCGATGCCGCCTTGTTCTGGATTTGCCACCAAAGCAGTTTGTATAAAGAACAAACTTTTTTCTTCTGCTACCTGATGCCGTTTTGCGATTGCGTTTGCCACTCGCCACTCGCTGCAACTGCCTGTTGTTGTCTTGATGTGTTCTGTTCTGAATGCGGTTTTTCTTATCGTCGCGAGCAGCTTTACCAGCCAACTCGATCACTTCGGCGGCCGAAACTATATAACGCCGGCTAGGTGGACTGGTGCACTGGTACTAACGCGCTCGGCCTAGCTACCCTTGCGGGGAACTCCAGATCAACACGGTTCGAGCGGGATTTTGTCTTTCCCTTCACTTTTCCTCCTTTACCATGTCCATGTCCAGAGAATTACGCATGTGTGAGACTGCGACCAATGTTTCGTTCATTTTTTTCTTTTTCCTTTCCAATCGTGCTTCATTCTATTTCGCTGCTGCTCTGGTTGCCCGTTTTGGTCGGTACGATTTGAGGAGCACAAAATGGACCAATCAAAAATGGGCACATAGTGCATTTTGGCAATGCTTGGTATTTCACAATTATTCAATTATTTATCTCAAGAAAAATGAAATGTTATTCGTTATGATAGATGCGTAGATATATTTCCTATCAATTGATGCAAAAACCTTTGCGATCTATTGAGAAATGCTCGAGTTATAAGCGTTCCAAATCTTGCATTTTTTCCTACTTGTTCAGTGCCTAGATTTCCATTTCACCCCCTATATCTTCCGGTTAGACGTAGTCCTACGTCAAAAAGATTGCGTAGTCCTACGCAATCTGCCTACGGCAGGCCCGATGGCAGTTTTAAATTGTTAAAATATGAATGAAATATTTTACTTCATGTTATTTGATTACTTGAAACATGTAGTACTGAACTTTATTTAACCATTTCTATATAAATTTTAGAAAACGTATCCGATTGCAGCACTTTCGTATCATATGTAAGAGCTTTAATTACCCTAGAATCATATTTCAGATAGCCGTACGAGATAGCTGCGGTTTGATAATCCAAACAACCGGAGTTCAAATCCAATCGGAGCAATTTTATAACCGTCGCCACCACTCATATCAAACATTTATATCCCTAAAAATCAATTGATTAATTCCTATTTGTACAAACATAAATGTTTATAAAAGTTCTATATACATACAAAAATGGTGATTCCCCGGACTGAACATTTTACTTTAATATTTTCCGCCATTTTTTATGGCAGTGAGGAATCGTTTATTCGTATGGCAACAGACTTATTATGGTATTAGGTATTGCCTAATAACTTGCATGTACAGTAAGTTACCTCTAATTCGTCATTTAGGTTATTGTACAGACCTGTAACGGGATACAAATAATTGTACATTTTCATCTCTAATTGGATATTTTTGTAAACATCAAGTTTGGGACCCAAACTATGGCCCCAGATTGAAAGTCGCCACCAGACGTCGACATTGTACCACTATCATCGTGAATGTCCAATTACAGGTCAATCACGTCTAATGCGACACTGAGTAGTGCCTCGGTATGTCGAGGATTAGAGGTAACTTACTGTATATGCTATTTGGACGCATCATATACCACCCAAAATATCAGATATTCGATGCTCTATATACTAATATTCCAAACATACATGTACTTACAAAAATCTATAATAATTATTATAATTATCAAGAACGCTTTCCGCTATTCGGTTTTTTTGGTACTCCGTAGTAAATCGTGACAATAGTCGTACTAGATACATGTATAAGTCGTATATTCATCCATCCAATCATCGGGAATACTGGTTCAAGTGGAAAATAAATGTGGAATGTGGAACATAAATAACAATATAATACAGTAATTTAAATTTAATACTACATGCCGAGGCACCACTCAGTGTCGCTTTGGAAGCGATTCTGGCCTGTAATTGAATATGGCGATGTGAGTGGACGTCTGGTGGCAACTTTAATGTGGTGCCATAATTTGGGCCCCGAACTCGATGTTTACAAAAATGTCCAATAAGAGATAAAAATGTCCAATTAAACGTGTCACATTACAGGTCTGTCCAATTATCTAAACGTCGTATTAAATGTAACTTACTGTATATAAACAATATTTATTTCCAGCTGTTTTGAGGCATCTCGCACAAATTGACAATAGCATTCAGTTGTCAGTGCAAGTCGGTGCAATTTTTAGAGTGTAAAAAAAGTTCACTGTTTACATAAAAGCAATCTCGAATTGGTCCCACTTTTTTGCTTGAAGTTACTATCCCCTGCTATACGGCTATTTGAAGATGACAATATGTGGTACAAGTGTCGTATTGACAGTGTTGTGATTATTTTTTTCAGTCTCAAGTTATAGCGCGTCAAAGATGAAGTCCACCAAGCAAGAAATTCGCCATATTTTACGTTTTTACTGCCTGCGAGGTAAAACTGCAACGAAGGCAGCCGAAAAAATTCGTGTAGTTTATGGACCCGATACTGTAACGATTCGCACAGCACAGCGTTGGTTTGATCGATTTCGTTCTGGTATAGTGGCTGTCGAAGATATACCCCGTACTGGTAGGCCAATCGTCGTGGAAACCAATAAAATCGTTGAAATCATCCAAGTAGACCGGCTTGTGAGCACTCGCTCGATTGGCCAGGAACTGGGTATAGACCATAAAACCGTTTGGAACCATTTGCAGAAGATTGGATTCCAAAAAAAGCTGGATGGAACGAACTCGACCCATTTTTGAAGAAGATGGTGACTGGTGATGAAAAGTGGATCACGTACGACAACATAAAGCGAAAAAAAGTCTCGGTCGAAGCGCGGTGAGCCGGCCCAAACCATCGCCAAGCCCGGATTGACGGCCAGGAAGGTTTTGCTGTGTGTTTGATGGGATTGGAAGGGGATCATCCACTATGAGCTGCTCAACTATGGCCAGAACATCAACTCGGTTCTCTACTGTGAGCAGCTTGACCGTTTGAAGCAGGCGATTGACCAGAAGTGGCCAGAAATGATCAATAGGAATGGTGTTGTTTTCGACCAGGACAACGCTCGGCCTCATACATCTTTGATGACCCGCCAGAAGCTACGGGAGCTCGGATGCGATGTCCTATTGCACCCACCGGACCTGACTCCAAGTGATTATCATCTCTTCCGGTCCAAGCAAAACGCTCTTGGTGATACTAAGTTGGCCTCAAAAGAGGCTTGCGAAAACTGGCTGTCTGAGTTTTTTGCAAATAAAGAGGAGGGGCTTTATAAGGGGGGGGATAATGAAGTTGCCTTCTAAATGGCAACAAGTTTGCGAACAAAACGAAATACGACATTTCCTTTTCCCCAACCCAATATATCCAAAAATCAGAGACGTTTTTTCGTTTTTGAATTATGATTTTTGAAAGCTAACACGTTTTCAGTCTTCGTTCAATAGTCCTATGCGCCTAGACTGCCTTGCGCCTACAATGATTTATAGCGACTGTAACATGGTTAAATTATCATTACTCATTATAATTTCTAATCCCAGACTATCATGTTATACGTAGAGACTTGAATCAATTTCGATAATTGCTTCTGTGTCTCATGAATTAATTAGATTAAAGGGCCTGGCCGGGTAAGGGAGTAAAAAGTGCCCCCAAACCAAATCACCAGCTGTATGGCAAATATTGTATAGGATATTAAATAAGAAATTTTGGCGGTTTATTTGAACCCCTATGTGGTTTAACATAGGATCTATAATGAAAAACATACTTTTTCGTTTATTTCAAGAAATAAGTACACATTAAAGTTTTTTGCATACTTTGCCACATACATGGCCCAGACCGAGAAGGTTATAGATTCACATGTTTGCTCTCCTCTTTACTCTTAGAAAACATTTTCTAAATTAATTTTATAATGAGGTGTAATATTATTACGCATGTATGCAACAGCACCAGTTTGGAGAGCTGAAACAGTTGTATGCTATGTTAAAATGCCCCAGCTTGGCGAAACGGACAAAAACGGCTCAGAAATTCAGGAAGACTTTTTTCCCCGTTTTTGAGATATTTCATTTTTGTTTTTCTATCTCTTTTTTCGCTGGTTTCGACAAATGTACTTTTGAAAACTTTTTAAGTACTGAATCGCTTGACGCTAGGAACAACAACAATTTGTTTACAACAAATGGAACATTTGTGTAAATGTGGTATTCTGGTAAATGTTATTTTCGTGTGAATGTTAAATTCGAGCAAGTTGGATTCAAGTGAATATATTTCGGGTAAATGTATTCGGATAAATGTTCAAGAAAATGTTATAGAATCGTATCAAAAACGTGTCGGAAAAAAGTCAGTTAAACACAAAATATTATTAATTCAAATAAAGTAATTATTGATCTACTATAGGATTCACTAAGGAATTTTTTTGAGTGTGCAACTTAATTCGCTCCGTTTTTTGCATATTAAACACATTGATTTGCACAACAAAATTAATTAACACGTTCAGTGCCACGGTTTTATAGCGACTCTATGGAAATTTTCGAACGTATTACGGCCATCGTTTCTTATTACTTTTTCCTCTGCTTTCTGACAATTTACGGATTCCGTCGCTGCATTCATCTTTTGAAGCCAATAATCAATCCAGCCAGTTTTTGATACCCTTTTCTGAAGCGAATTACACGTAAAGCGTTCTGCATAGATCGAAACAAATGGTAGTCGGAAGGGACGAGATATGGGCTATGAGGCGAGTTAACCAGAATTCCCCTTCCGCTATTTTTCAAATAGTTTTAAAACCGAACAGCAACATGAAGCCGAGCGTTGGCATGATGGGATATTATCGACTCGTACCAGGTCGCATAATCTGCACGTTTTTCGACAATAGTTCGCTGTATTACATAAAAAAAATCTCAAACGCTGCCAAGAAGGGATTGAACCACTTGTGCTGTTATACCAATGCACGAGAATATTATACCATACTATAAAATGGAAGTGGATATTATAAATATAAACGGAAAGGGTTTTCTGAGAGTACAACGGAATGCGCAAATAACTGTTTTTTAACGTGATAACGTGATAAGTGCATATTTGCAAGGTGTATTTTATGTTGCTCTCTTATATCGCTCTTATTAAGTTACTAGCTGACCCGGTGAACTTCGTTCCAGCCAAAATTATTTTTATATGAATTCTTTCGAACAATCACGTTTTCTTATTAAGCGAACGTTCATCGGTTCAATCGCTCACCATTAATTGATCAATGATTTCTTATTATTTCTACCGAAACTCGTCGTTATAATAAAAATTCATTGTTAGACACAATTTTCACCCAAGATTCTTGATTCACTTGCAAATAACATGTTTCTCTGTTACATGGAATACATTCGAATACAACACACGAATACAACAAATAAAGACGGTTCAAATCGGATCATTCCTTTTCGTTTTTCTTTACGCCATTCTGAATAGCTTTGAGACAAAAATATGAAAAAATACTGAAAGTACATCGTACTAAAGTGTATCGATAAATATCTTCAAACTTAAAAAAATTAAATACTCAGTACAAAAAAAATTAATATATTTTCTGGCATTTCGGAATTTTGAAAAAAACTATAATTTTTATACCCACTTCTGCTCTAATTTTTATTAAAATGCGTTCGTATGTGTCTTTTTTCTACATGTGGCGTAATTTTTCCTGAATTTTTAAGAGCATTGCGGGACACAGAAATAATTTTCTTCATCGTCCGCATTATTATTTTTATTTTCTTCACTATTTTATTGTATTCGTGGTTTTCAATTGTAAGATTAAAATTAAAAAAATATAAAAAAATGAAAATAATTCGGATTTTTTAAAGTGTTCTTCTCATTAATCCGAATGATCTTTCCACAAGCACTTTATTTTTCCTCACAGAGCCCTATCGCGCTGCTTACTCTTATGAATTTAGTGAACCATCTAAATCCAATGTAAAAATAATCTCATATCTTTTAAGATACGAAAAAAAAATCTTTGTACAGCGCAATGCTCTAAATATACCGACAAAATTTAGACCTATAAAAATATGAAATTTAAATAAATATTAAAGCACTAATGGGTGTCTAAATTCAAAATAAATTAAAAATGCCCAAAGGCCATAAAAATTTTTTTTTCGCGCAATCCTCTTGAAAATTCAAGAGAAAATTACGCTACATGTGGAAAAAACAACACATACGAACGCATTTAAATAAGAATCAGAGTTAAATTTGGTCTCAAAGTATTTTTTTTTTCAAAATTTCGAAATTCCTGAAAACATATCGAAAAACACTCTAAAAATTCTGAAAAAAATCACATATACCTAAAATAGACGTAGGAAGAAATTTGAATATTACTATATAATAAACTAGAGTAGTACTGAATCTCAAAAAAAAAAAAAAATTAATTTAAAATTAAAATAAAAATTAATTTAATTTTTTTTAGTATTTGATCTTTTGATGAAAAAAATGTTTGAAAATATTGATCGATACACCTTAGTAAGATGTACTTTCAGTATTTTTTTTTCATATTATTGTCTCAAAGCTATTGAGAATGGCGTGAAACAAACGAAAAGGTGCATTTTTTACCATAGATTCTATGGTGTACCAAATAAGGACTAAAAATTTTTGGTACTACTGCCAAAATGTTTTATTTAGTACCCTATACAATATTTTCTATACAACTGGTGATTTTGTTTGGGGGACTTTTAACTCCCTTGCCTAGCCAGACTCTTTGGAAATATAAAAAATATATTATAAATATATTTTTTGTACCGAGCAACACTGAAAAACATCTGAAAAAAATCACACATAGAAAACACACATTAGAAAAGTCGTAGGAACACATTTAAATATGAATCAGAGTAGTACTGAATCTCTAAATCCCAAAAAATTTTTCAATAATTTTAACATTTTTTTAGTACTTAAATTTTTTTGATAATTTTTCTTGATACTAGTGAGATGCACATTCAGTATTTTTTCAAATTTTTATCTCGAAGCTTTTGAGGATGGCGTGAAATAAACGAAATGGTACGTTTTTCACTATAGATCCAAGGTTAAACCACATAGGGGTTCAGAAAAACCGCCAAAATTTCTTATTTAATATCCTATACAATATTTGCCATACAGCTAGTAATTTAGTTTGGGGGCACTTTTTACTTCCTTACCCGGCCAGGCCCTTCACACACTTTCCCGTTTGACCAAATTTTGATCCTAACATCCTTCAGAAGCGTTTTTAACATAAGGGTCTGTTGTTACCATTGCAAAGTGACCTGATCATGCAATATCGGCTTTTCTCTGCAAGCAGCTTAGTTTCGTTACGCTTTCATACTTTGCAGGCCCAACCATTGATTGAAGGTTGTCGATACCGTAGGCTAGATCAGGCTGTCAACCAAACAAGTTGGTAATAATAAAAATGAAACAAGTAATACAGGGCGCACTCGGGTAGGGGAAATGGGGGGAAAGTGGTCACCCGAACAATATCGTAACTCAACTTATTGTTGTTCAAGATAGCAAGCGATTTTTATTATGAAAATTGAAAATAGTACATTTTTCATTATTATCAAAAAGTTGAAAAATCGAACATTTTTTTAAGTGAGAAGTTCAAGTGGTCACTGGTGGGGGGCAAAGTGGTCACTCGTACATATCATGCTAGAAGGAATAGATTTATGCGTGTTTTTTTGTCCAAATTTATCGAAATCAATATTGAAATATTAGGTACATGTATAAAATAAGCTAGACCTATTCACCTAAAGTCGTAATTGAAATTTTCTTATATGCACTAAACGTAGTGAGAAACACACAACGTTTTTCATGATGATTCTTGGTTTTGGTACGGGTGGCATATTTTTTCCTGGGTCAAACCACGAAAGAGACCTCTTTAGGAGCAGAAGGTGATCAGGTACATCAGTTTTGAAAACAAAACATTTTCATTAGTAATCCTCCACTGACCACTTTGCCCCCAAACAACAAGTTAATTTCTATGAAGAATAATCGCTGATATTGAACAAAATATCTGTTCACCACCAGAATACGTGAACAATCGTCCAAACTAGTGATTTGTCGAAAATATCAGGTCAAATAAACTCAA
Source organism: Toxorhynchites rutilus septentrionalis (assembly GCF_029784135.1). Lineage (NCBI taxonomy): Eukaryota > Metazoa > Arthropoda > Insecta > Diptera > Culicidae > Toxorhynchites > Toxorhynchites rutilus. The sequence goes on along the minus strand of NC_073746.1, from coordinate 118,207,357 downwards.
TTTCACTAGATATTCCTCAAATTCGAAACGCACAAAACTACGGCCGAATGGCTACTGGGAGAGCGATTTTTGTTCTTATTTATATTTTAACATGTGACAGCTCCACGGAAGTACAGGGTGACTCAAAAATAATGAATTTCTTCAAACATAAGGTGACTATCAATACGGTGTCAATAATCAATAGTTATACTACCAAGCAAGCAGGTGACTACTTCACCCCCACTATCCCTATATACAGTTTCATTGTACATATATTAGGCTGTCAAAAAAGTCCTGCGATATTTCCGCGAGGTGTCGTTGTAAGCGCGTAGTTCTAGTTGTATTCATTGTATCGAGTCATACTATAACTTGTTGGAAAGGTATTTTTGCGCGCTATAATATAGTCCTTGACAGTGTTTTGTTTGGTTAAGTCGTTCGTGAGTTATAGTGTCGCAAATATGGAGCAAAATAAAGAGAAAATCCGACATACACATTACTACTATGACATAGGCAAAAATGCATCTCAAGATGCCAATAAAATTTGTGCAGTTTATGGACCCGATACAGTTTCCATTTCCACCGCACAACGATGGTTTCAACGTTTTCGTTCTGGTGTAGAGATCGTCGAAGATGCGCCACGCTCCGGAAGGCCTGTCGTCGAAAATTGCGACAAAATCGCTGAATTAGCCGAGAAAGACCGGCATAGTAGCAGCCGTAGCATCGGCCAAGAGCTGGGGATAAGTCATAAAACCGTCATTAACCATTTGAAGAAGCTTGGATTCACAAAGAAACTCGATGTATGGGTGCCACACACGTTGACGCAAAAAAACATCTTTGACCGTATCGACGCATGTGAATCGCTGCTGAATCGCAACAAAATCGACCCGTTTCTGAAGCGGATGGTGACTGGCGATGAAAAGTGGGTCACTTACGACAACGTGAAGCGCAAACGGTCGTGGTCGAAGCCCGCTGAAGCGGCTCAGACGGTGGCCAAGCCCTCATTAACGGCCAGGAAGGTTCTGCTGTGTGTTTGGTGGGATTGTCAAGGAATAATCTATTCCGAGCTGCTTCCCTGCAATTCGGACCTGTACTACCAACAACTGGACCGCTTGAAGGTAGCATTCATGAAGAAGAGGCCATCTTTGATAAACAGAGGCCGCATCGTCTTCCATCAGGACAACGCCAGGCCACACACTTCTTTGGTGACGCGCCAGAAGCTCCGGGAGCTCGGATGGGAGGTTCTTTTGCATCCGCCGTATAGTCCGGACCTTGCCCCAAGTGACTACCACCTGTTTTTGTCCATGGCGAACGAGCTAGGTAGTCAGAAGAGGCCACAAAAGCCACAAAAGAGGCCTGTGAAAATTGGCTATCCGAGTTTTTTGACAATAAGGAAGCGAGCTTCTATAACAGGGATATTATGAAGTTGGCATCTCGTTGGGAACAAGTCATCGAACAAAACGGCGCATATTTGACTTAAAACAGATGATTGTAACTAATTTTATGAACAAATGAAAATTCGAAAAAAATACCGCAGGACTTTTTTGACAGCCCAATATAATCGAATTCTGTATATAATCGAGTCAAACAATTTTTTTCATTTGTTTTTTTATATTTTTAGTTTTTTTAATAAAAACTAGCTGACCCGTCGAACTTCGTCCCTCCCAAAATTATTGATTTGATATGAATTCTTTAGAACGAATTTCTAAACTTTTTCTCATCATATAATTGTTCTATGGGCAGAATACAACAAATACATCAAAATGAAGATGGCTCAAAAGGGACCTTTCCTTCATCGGATTTTCCGATTAGCAACACATTTGGTCTTCCATTTTTACCATTTTTATTTTTATAGGACGATGGATAGAAGATATAGGAATGCGTTGTTTTGCCTTAAAATCCATTTCCACTTTCGAACAAAGATCAACTTCGCTAGCGCAAATAGCGAATTGACTAACAACGCTCAGTTTTCCAAAAATTTTCCGATTTTGCTCTCCACTATATTGAACTACGGGAAGAGAAAAATACAACAAAATAATGAAGGCTAAAATCGGGTCATTCCTTCCTTCTTCGGGTTTTCCGCTTACCAACAGATTTGGCTTTCCATTTTTATTTATAAAGATATAAGATATGGTAATGCGTTATTTCGCCTGAAAATCCATTTCCACTTACGAACAAAGATGATGGGAATTCACTTTTCCGAATTTTCCGACCTTCCTTCAGGATTTTCCGATAATTTTCCGATTTTTCTCTCCACTATATTGATCTACGGAAGAGACGAATACAACAAAATACAGGAGGCTAAAATCGGACTATCCCTTCTTCGGGTTTTCCGCTTACCAACAGATTTTGCCTTACATTTTTTATTTATATAGATAGATATAAGATATGGAAATGCGTTATTTCGCCTGAAAATAAATTTCCACTTACGAACAAAGATCAATTTCGATAGCGCAAACATCGAATGGACTAACAACGCTTATTATAATAAAATTTTCGAACATGTGGGAATTCAATTTTCCGAATTTCCGACCTTCCTTCAGAGTTTTCCGAAAATGTTCCGGTTTCTCCACTATATTGATCTACGGCCTATTAAAATTCTCAGAAAAATCGCACATTTCAAGAAAAAGTGCAGAATCAAATTGAAATAAGAATTATAGTAGTAGTGAAACCCTAAATTCCCAAAAAAAAATTCAATATTTCAAGATCATTTGTTACTTAAATTTTTGATGATTTTTTTTTTTTTTTTGATAAAATTTCTCGATACACCATTACAAGATGCACTTTCTTATTAGTTTTTTAATTTTTATCTCGAAGCTATTGAGAATGGCGTGCAAAAAATTGAAGAGTACGTTTTTTACCATGGATCCTTTGTTGAACCTCATAGGGGTTCAAAAAAATAGTCATAATTTCTTGTTTGGTACCCTATACAATATTTTCCATAGAGCGGGTGATTTGGTATCGGGGCACTTTTTACTTCCATAAAAAAAATATTTTCTTTATTTTTCGTAATCTTCTATGTTATGCTTCACAGCTATTTCAAGGGAAATTATTGCCGACCATTACGACACTCATATAAAAGTTTATTACGATTATAAAGATTTATTACGCAAAGGGTTAATATGTGTTGGCCCATAAAATATGTAAAAAAATATTTTTAAGCTTAACGGTTTCATTGTGATTAAACGTAATAATAAAACAGGTTTGCCATTTTGTAGCGACTACCTTTTTGGATTTATATTGTTTGGATTCATTTATATTGTAGTGTGTTCTCCAAGTCAAGGCCATTCATTTGATACACATATTCCAATCAATATTTGTTTAGACTATATGATATCAGTCATTTTGTAGCGGCAGACAAACTGTATTTTTCATATTATCGAATACGCATAATAATAATAACAATATAAATAAAGATGTGTACTAAATTCAAAAGCAAACAATCAAAAAGGAGGAAATCTTTCACATGCGGGAGTTGCCTAAAAATTTAAAAAATGTGATTGGCCTTTTTGTGGTTGTCGCTAACTTGAATTTGGATTTTTCATAAATAACTGTGTTCTACTAGTCAAGCCCTTTATAGTAATAATATTTATAATAATATAGTAAAACTCAAATGCATAACGAGCACATATTTCTATTTGCTTTTCCATATTAATGAATTTTTGAAACATATTTCATTTTTCGTAAACACATCTTTCATCTGATAAAACAAATTTGAACAGATTTACAAAAAAAATATCTGGCATCTTTTAAACAAACCACAGAAAATGGCGTAAAAAAATTGAACGAAAATGTTGTCAACCTCAAACAGCGGCAACTCGACATGCTAGGTTGCTTCCAACAGGTTGAGTCAACCTTGTCAACTGGTTGCCCCGTGTGCGGACTCCCGTTTGATTCCACATGCTATCAACCTTCGTCAAGTTGAAGTTGGTTCCCGTTGGCCCGTGTTCGGGCGGCCTTAGGCTTCAATTTAATATGTCGATCGTCTGAATCGCTTCATTTTTGGAAAAAAAAAGAGTTAAAAAGGATTTTTCGAACCACCCTAAAATAGAAACGGGCACCCTAATGAAAAAAAACAATGCGAGTCTAATATTTTGCGACAAAAAACAAAACTACCACTCTCCACGAAAATTTGAGGATTTCTATATCGGTTTGGCATGGAAAGGCTGAAATTACAAATAGAGAACTACTAAACGCAACAGTTTTGCCACAGTGCCCTCTATAGGCAAATGAACTGCAAAGTTTAAAGCCTCTTTAAAAGAAAGGACCGACAGTGCCCTCTAGTGATAAAATGGAAGATGAATTAAACTTTATTCTTCCGTTTCTATTTCGAAAGCTTGAAAGGCGCCATCCACTGTGTATTAAACGTACTAAACTGCAAAATACGAAAGAAGCATTCGAAAAAGCTTACAGTTTGACGTTTAACTGTGGATAGATTCAAAATAAACTCAGCAGTTGCAGCTAAAAGTATGTCCACCGTTATTTTGTGAATTATTTTCCTCAACCTTGTAAGTTAATTTGGAGAGCGAAATGTCTCTCAAAGATTCTTCCGCGGGTATCGTTGATGACACAAGGAGTTTGTCGAAACGAATGCGTGCCGCTTACTCTGGTGAGTATCTTTGAATTCCATATCCACTGATACCCTTATTAGAAAGTGCCCTCACAAATTGTAGTAACTGAGCCAGCGGTCGAAACTGCTTCCCAGTCGCTTGAAACGCTTCGGATGAATATATTCTCACTCATCGAGCAGGCAAAAATCCGGATCCATAAGGCCAGTTGCAACCAAACTGCGGCACTCACCGAAAAGCAAACCAAGTTGCTTAATGATGCTATCTACTCGATAAATTCTATCCTTCGGAAGCAAGAACAGGTAGCGACGATGCAGAACAATAAGCGTGAACTCGTTGGTTTATCTGGGGAAGATTTCCAGAAACAGATTGGTAACATGTCGAAAATGTTGAATGCTGTAACAATTGAAATGGCGAAACTGAAACAGTCAACTGATACGCTGGTGAACATTTACTCAAATTATCAGCTCGAAAACGAAGAAGAATGTGATTCCGGTCAGAATACGGACAGCAGCGAAGGGAATAATACAATTTTTGAACAGCAGTGAAATTGCTTGTTATATAGTCGTTATGCAACATTTGTATTTTTCAAAACATTAAAATAAAATTGTTTTTGTTATTTTCAATCTGAACAACATCTTGGATGATTCTAAATGCTTCAAATTGAGAGTTTGGGTAAAAGCAGTTAGATACAGTGGTTCATCGTACGTTGCAGTTTGTTCAGAAAGGCACTGATCTTCGAACGCATGGGCTCGATTTGAAAGAGTTTGCGAGCTCCCTGAATTCGAAATTATTTGGTATCAAGGACCAATTAAGCCTGTAATCATAATTAACACGTTGAGTGCCACGGTTTTATAGCGACTCTATGAAAATGTTTAATGGTCCCCATGGCCACCGGGCTCTTTTGGTTGGCCCATCTGATCCTTTACCATTAAGTAATATTAGTAGATCAAATATTTATTTAATATATTTAATCCGGGCTAATCTTGTTGACGTTAGTGAATAAATATGAAATTATTACCTACTAGCTGACCCGGCAAACTTCGTCACGCCCACAATTGCTTTTCTGATTTATATTAGGCTGTCAAAAAAGTCCTGCGGTATTTCCGCGAGGTGTCGTTGTAAGCGCGTAGTTCTAGTTGTATTCATTGTATCGAGTCATACTATAGCTTGTTGGAAAGGTATTTTTGCGCGCTATAATATAGTCCTTGACAGTGTTTTGTTTGGTTAAGTCGATCGTGAGTTATAGTGTCGCAAATATGGAGCAAAATAAAGAGAAAATCCGACATATTTTACAGTACTACTATGACAAAGGCAAAAATGCATCTCAAGCTGCCAATAAAATTTATGCAGTTTATGGACCCGATACAGTTTCCATTTCCACCGCACAACGATGGTTTCAAAGTTTTCGTTCTGGTGTAGAGGTCGTCGAAGATGCGCCACGCTCCGGAAGGCCTGTCGTCGAAAATTGCGACAAAATCGCTGAATTAGCCGAAAAAGACCGGCATAGTAGCAGCCGTAGCATCGGCCAAGAGCTGGGGATAAGTCATCAAACCGTTATTAACCATTTGAGGAAGCTTGGATTCATAAAGAAGCTCGATGTATGGGCGCCACACACGTTGACGCAAAAAAAAACATCTTTGACCGTATCGGCGCATGTGAATCGCTGCTGAATCGCAACAAAATCGACCCGTTTCTGAAGCGGATGGTGACTGGCGATGAAAAGTGGGTCACTTACGACAACGTGAAGCGCAAACGGTCGTGATCGAAGACCGCTGAAGCGGCTCAGACGGTGGCCAAGCCCTCATTAACGGCCAGGAAGGTTCTGCTGTGTGTTTGGTGGGATTGTCAAGGAATAATCTATTATGAGCTGCTTCCCTATGGCCAAACGCTCAATTCGGACCTGTACTGCCAACAACTGGACCGCTTGAAGGTAGCACTCATGAAGAAGAGGCCATCTTTGATAAACAGAGGCCGCATTGTCTTCCATCAGGACAACGCCAGGCCACACACTTCTTTGGTGACGCGCCAGAAGCTCCGGGAGCTCGGATGGGAGGTTCTTTTGCATCCGCCGTATAGTCCGGACCTTGCACCAAGTGACTACCACCTGTTTTTGTCCATGGTGAACGAGCTAGGTAGTCAGAAGTTAGCCACAAAAGAGGCCTGTGAAAATTGGCTATCCGAGTTATTTGCCAATAAGGAAGCGAGCTTCTATAACAGGGGTATTATGAAGTTGGCATCTCGTTGGGAACAAGTCATCGAACAAAACGGCGCATATTTGAGTTAAAACAGATGATTGTAACTAATTTTATGAACAAATGAAAATTCAAAAAAAATACCGCATTTTTTTTATAATTCGTTTATTTGTACAGGCTCAGTTACATAGGTTTAGGGAGAGGCCAAACTCTCAACTATACTTTTACTATTAACATGTTTTCTTAATTCTACGGTTAATGAAATAGGAAACCGATTACTCGCGGTCGACTCGAGTTTAGAAGGGTGACACATTTTCCTTAGGAAAAGGGTGGGATGTAAGGAGATTGTAACCCTGTTCACACTCACACTCACACTCACTTTCACATTCATACTCACACATCACACTGAATTCTTAAACTATCCTCACATCTAATATACTTATTCTAATGTTATGGAACCGATAGCTCGCGAAGGACGAAAAGGAGGGGAAAATGGGGGGGAAAGGACGTAAGAACAATCACACTCGAAGATCGATATCTTTAAGGAAAACATATATTTGGGACATGTAATCAAGGTCTAACCGAGCCAACACATCTCTCACCGGCACATTGGGCTGCCTTCCTCGGGCCCGAAGGGAGTTTTCTAAATTCGATCTGGCGACAAGATATAGCTCGCACGACCAAACAACGTGTTCGATGTCGTGGTAACCATGGCCACAAACGCAAAGATTGCTGTCGGCAAGCTTGAAACGAAAAAGCAGCGCATCTAAAGAACAGTGATTGGACATGAGTCGGGAGAAGGTCCGAATAAAGTCCAGACTTTTGAACCATGGTTTGAGGCTAACCTTAGGGATAATCGAGTGGAACCACCGGCCCAATTCATCTTCGTTCCACTTGCGTTGCCAGTTAGCGATGGTATTTTTACGAACTAAAGAATAAAATTCATTGAAGGCGATTTGACGCTGATAAATATCGCCTTCAATTGCACCTACCTTTGCTAATGAGTCAGCCCTCTCATTACCCGAAATGGAGCAATGTGAAGGGACCCAGACAAAGGTAATGTCATAACAGCGTCTGGATAAAGCACTCAAAATTTCTCGTATTCTCTCAAGGAAGTACGGCGAGTCCTTTTCCGGCCTCACTGAACGGATAGCTTCGACAGAGCTAAGACTATCCGTTACAATGTAATAGTGTTCAACAGGTCGTGAGGCGACGCTGTCCAGCGCCCAGTGAATTGCTGCCATCTCAGCAATATACACTGAGCAAGGATTATGAAGACTGTGGGAGGTGCTGAAAATTTCGTTGAACACTCCAAATCCTGTGGACTCATTCATTGAGGACCCATCTGTATAGTACATATTATCACAATTGACACGCCCATACTTTGCATTGAAGATCGTAGGAGCGATCCTCGATCGAAGATAATCTGGAATTTCATGGATTTTCTCCTTCATGAACAGATCAAAATGTACAGAGGAATTGATATAGTCAGAAAAACAAACACGGTTGGGAATATACGAAGAAGGATCAACCTGCATGGTGATGAATTCATGATATGAGCTCATGAATCCAGAATGAAAATTTAGCTCGATCAGCTGCTCAAAACGGGAGCTCCCTTGGCCGAGTGGTTAGCGTCATAACTAACATGCCGGGTGTTCGAGTTCGATTCCCGTTCTGGTCGGGGGAATTTTTCGTCAAAGAAATTTCCTCCGACTTGCACTGTGATCACGCGTATTCTAGAGCTTGCCACTCAGAATGCATTCAAGGCGTGTTATTTGGCATAGAAATCTCAACTAAGTACTAATAAAAATGACGCAAGTCTCAACGTAGTTGAGACGGCGAAGTTCCTCTAGGAACGTTAGTGCCATTGAAGAAGAAGAAGAAGCTGCTCAAAATTTCCGATCACCAATGGGTTCATAACCTTACACCGGATGAAGAACCGAAGAGATAATAATTTGAAGCGATCTTTTAGTGGGAGTACGCCTGCCAAAACCTCGAGACTCATGGTATGCGTTGAGGGCATACATCCCAACGCAATACGGAGACAAAGATACTGAATTCGCTCGAGTTTAATGAGGTGTGTTTTGGCAGCTGATTGAAAACAGAAACTGCCATACTCCATCACTGAGAGAATAGTTGTTCGATACAACATTATAAGATCATCGGGGTGGGCTCCCCACCAGGTGCCGGTAATTGTACGGAGAAAGTTTATTCTTTGTTGACATTTTGTACTCAGATACCTAATATGGGTCCCCCAAGTACATTTGGAGTCGAACCAGACCCCAAGATACTAGAATGACATAGCATGAGTGATCGGTTTACCCAAAAGTTGAAGCTTTGATTTTGCTGGTCTATGCTTCCTAGAAAAAACCACCATCTATGTTTTCTCCGTGGAGAATTCGATCCCTAGCCCAATGGCCCAGGTTGAAAAATTGTTCAAAGTATCTTGTAAGGGTCCTTGCAGGTCGGATTCGTTTGATCCTACGACAGACACCACTCCATCATCTGCAAGTTGTCTTAGGCTGCAATTTTGTGTAAGGCAATTGTCGATGTCGCTTACATAGAAGTTGTACAAAAGGGGGCTTAAACATGAGCCCTGAGGGAGGCCCATGTAAGAGATCCGACTCACTGCCGAATCTCCATGAGAAAAATTCAAATGTTTCTCACAAAGCAAGTTATATAACATATTATTCAATAGAGGCGGCAGACCCCGAGAGTGTAATTTGTCTGACAGGACCTCTATTGAAACTGAATCAAACGCCCCCTTTATGTCCAAGAATACTGAAGCCATTTGTTTTTTTTCGGCGTAAGCCATTTGAATTTCTGAAGAATGCAACGCAAGGCAATCATTCGTCCCCTTGCCCCTGCGGAACCCATATTGTGTATCTGAGAGTAAGCCATTCGTTTCAACCCATCGATCAAGGCGAAACAAGATCATTTTCTCCAACAATTTCCGTATACAAGACAGCATTGCTATTGGGCGGTACGAATTGAAGTCGGACGCGGGCTTTCCAGGTTTTTGAATAGCTATAACTCGTACTTGTCTCCAATCATCTGGAACAATATAGAACTTTTTTGACAGCCTAATATTTCTTCTCTGACTTTGGAGGAATGAAAACGTAAAATGGCACTAAAACGCTAGAATGAAGAGAATTCACCATATTATCAAATTGTCAGCGTTATGACACCATTGAAAATTCAGTAGGAAGCACGGTTGCGTTTGGACCACTTTCCCCTATAGGATGGACTTTTGGAAGGGGAAGGGGAGATCTCAGAGGAAAGTAAGGAGTATTCAGAGTAATAAAAATCATAAAAAAATAGTATATCGCTAGCTACAATACGGTGAAAATCTTATTTAATACAACTTATTGATTGTGTGACGTGACAACGCTTCGTGGAGACTGTTTATTCGCACAGAGAGCGTTGTCACGTCACAAAAGTTCTTACGAGTTTTTTGAAAAACTGAATATGCAGGAATCTACATTCATCTTCCATTGACAAATCATAGAACAAAGTTTATTTGCATGTTTTGGAACGGAACTGAAAATACAACATTAATGTTCAAAAGTCGGAAACCGCAAAAAGACAAGTGTTGTCACGTCACAAAAGTATTGGGCTGGCAACAAGCGAATTCAACTGCAAAATATTCTCCAACTGAAGATTCTTGTAGGAAATTTTCTCAAATTCACTTTAAAATCGTTTACCATTTGGAAATCGTATGATATATACATGAAAACGAGAAAAAACCTGTTTTTAGTGAGTCAAACCGTTGTCACGTCACGCTGGAATGGGTCAATGTATGAATGTATCTTGTTCAAATTCTAACTGTTTGTGTTGCAACGAAATAGAATCAGGGTGGTCTTATAGAGGTTGGACAGAGTGTACTTTGTGACGATTATTTTCCCACAAAGGTGGTAAGATATATTCACAGAATCTTCGCAATCGATTGAACAGAATATTCCATATTCTCCAATTAAATTGCAGTTATTCAATCGTCATCGAATACAGTATATAGAGCACGTACGTTCGGTTGAATTTCATTTTCCATTATCATTGGCAACACTGTACAATTGGCTGAAAAAATATTTCTATAAGTTTTATATTCAGCACCAAGTTAATTTCATTCGGATTCAACAGAAAGGTAGTCCTGAATCGAACCCGAATTCATTATTTTCGTTACCCGCTTATTTCTCTAGCGCACCGAGAATTGAATTTGGGCCCCGCAAGAAACTCGACCGAATCACTCTGGGCGACGAAAGTGTTAACCCATTTAGGGATTAGTAATGTATAGCATATCTAACAAATCTTAGAGAATTTCCGATTCGATTAGTATGCAAATCATCAGAATACGTTCGCTGTGAAAATATTAAACTATTAATGTTAATTTTATTTCATCAAAACACGACTTGTTCTCTGATTTGGCACGTAGTTCCACGTCAAAATATCAAAAGACAAGGAGATATATAAAACATATTCCTCTTTGTTATGATTTTACGACTTTGGCACTATGAAAAGTGTGAGGTGCGTAGAAGAGAGATTAAATGCACAATGCCCTACCCCTCGCAGCTGACAGTATAACAGTGATGTTGGTGTTATATCATAGCAGCAGTAGTAGCACACATGTCACATCATTTCCTCCTTCAGCAGACAACGGTCGAATAGGTAAGCCACACTTAATATTTCCTCTCTGTATCGGGTGATTTCACTGTAGGCTTATACTACCGGCATTGAGGAACCCTTGCAGTGAATACCGGAAGCTCCACAAAAAGAGTCTCGATTGATCAATTTGATCAATTTTAGAAAAATTTTGAATTTTAGAATTATTCGTCTCGTCATATAGAATAGGACCCTATGTCGAAAACACGGGTGTAGAAATGTTATAAAGCATTCAATGACGACCGAGAAGAGATAAACGATTTGCCACGTCAAGGACGACCATCAACCTCTTCACCTGATGAAAACATCGACAAAATAGAAGGAATGATTCGTTCCGTTCTTTGCTTTAAAGAGGCTTTCAACTTCACAGTTCACTAGCCTCTAACAAGGAATGGTGCTGGGAAATCGTCATCTATGTTTGAGAAAGCTAACCCGTGAATTAAATATCTCTCACGAGCAGTGTTGCCGCATTTTTATCTGTTTTATCTGTAATATTTTTCATCTGTACTTTTCCTTACAAAAATATGTACCAGAAATTATTGCCATCGAAAACATTTGTTGCAGAGAAAAATCTATTGTATTAGCATGAAAAAAATACTCATCTATTTTCTACAATACATTACATTGACTTACTATAAATACTAAATTTGCTGTAAATGTACATTAACATTTGCATGCCTCGAATCAGAGTAGACCACTTTCGGGACGAAAACGTGCCGGAATAGCTTGAAATACTTTTTTGTTTTTTTACTATATCACTAAATAAATTCTCACACACGTTGCACAAAAGCAACAAATAACCTTAAAATCACCTGCTTTCGCCGTTCATTGTTCTGATAGTTTATTCTGCTGCCATCCCAACCATTGCCATTGGACATTAAAACAACATAAGATTTCACGCAGATATTTGTGAGAAGGGTTAGATTAAAATCTTCCAGATTTTCATGTATCATCGTGAATTCAGGTTTTTCTGCATGAAACAAACAATTAAATCTGTTGATTTGGTGCAAAATACTCCAAAAAAAGTCACAGAACGGTTGTGTTCGAGACACGACCGCATAGTTGACGTAGGATTCCGTTAGACTATTTGTTGATTTGGATATGTCTGAAGAATTACATCGTTAAACTCTTTGATAATGATTTGGTGGCCCTGAAAAGGGCAATTTTGTTTGGTTGTTGGGTATTGTATGTTCACTTCACTTATGTTTACCGAGTGATGATGACAGGAGTATGGTAAACAATCGTTTGGTGGTGCGTATAAGATAAAAGATGCCGAATTGGAATGAGATATGACGAAAACCGCCCTCTGTGACCCTAAACGAGATGCCTCCTGTGTTATGTAAGGATGAAATAAAGAAAAAAACTCACCAATATAATATATGATAATTACCAACACCGAACACAATTATCAATTTTTCTCATCAGTAAAAACATGTAACTTTAATATAGAGAAAACATATTTGAAATGGAAAAGGTAATTTTGTTTTATAATTTTTACTTTCTGAGTGTTTATTCAACCCAATGCGAATTTTAATTGGACTAACAGCACCTACTACGATATGTAGAGCATATGGGAAATCACTTTTTGGAAATTTTTCTCGCCGCATGAACTTTCCTTGGGTGAAAATGAACACAACAAAACAGATAACGAACGACCAGTTCTCGAGCGAGAACACACCTTGGTTTTTATTTATATAATTGAAATAAAATTTTCACAACACACGATCGGTCATTGATATGAAATTTCATGAAGCAACCAACATTAAAGTTCCAAATTTAAATATTATTTGCTAGAATTAATCGTATCACTCACCTTACTTGCAATATAAAAATGCCCCCGACTTGCATATATTTGCAATGTTGATTTCCCTCGGGAACCTAGGTTTTTATGTCTCTGTTAGGGAACACATTTCGGTGGGAACAAAAACTCCCCCTACTTCCATGTATTTGCAATTTCGATTTCCTCCAGGCAGCTTGGTTTTGATGTCTCTGTTAGGGAACACATTTCGGTAGGAACAAAAGTTCCCCCTACTTTCATGTATTTGCAATGTCGATTTCTCCCTGGCAGCTTGGTTTTGATGTCTCCGTTAGGGAACCGCCGCATATGTCGTCAATTTCGACCAATTAGAAGTGGGTATTTCCGTTAGGATAGGGGTTAAGATTTTTCAATTGTTCGATAGTCAGTTTCATGACATATATTATTTAACTCAATATCGATTGTAGATTGACAAAAAATTTCATTAATCCATCATGAAATGACTGAGCAATAAGTGTTTGAAATTGGACGATTTTCACGATGTGCTCGATTTTCGATTTTCAATTTGTACCCCAATATGTTCCCGAAAGACGTAATCCTTCGTCAAAAGCAATAGAGGCTATGTCATTGAGGGCCTGATTCTCGAATACACTTCACGAGGGAAACGGAATGAAACGTATTCGCGATGACAAAGGTACGGTGTCGACATCTGGATGCGAGATTAGTTTCCCACTAAATTTATCATTATAATATCAAATTATCTTCAGATGAAATTTTTGTATGAGATTATTATATCACTTGAACAAAACAAAGTTTTCCACTCACATTGAATACCAGTTCGATATGAAGAAGTTAATTTTCATTCATGATTTTTTATTTGAAAAGTGCTCATTCTGCCTGAAAACTCATCATTATCCTCGACACTTCACTAACTCATAGAAAGTAGTTCAATGGCGTGCCGTTTATTTAGTTTCCACCGTGAGGTGTATTCCAGAATCAGGCCCTGAATCTTTGAGGGCAATCAGTATTCTGCAAGCAGTCTGATTCTTGTCACAGTTACACTTCAATTTTTTTGAACTGTACTATTTCTTTCAAAAATCTGTATCGCAGTCTGTACCATTCAAAATATTTGTTGCATAAAAATATGTTGAAAAAAACTCAGTAAATTCGTTACAAACGGCCATATTTGTGGAAGGAAAACACCTATATTTTGCACCACGATAAAGCTGGATATTATTCCTGAATGCAGTTATTAAAAGTGTTTCGATGACTGGATTGTTCGTTGGAAAAACTGTATTGATCCACAAGGGGTCGATTTTGAAGACGGTAATACAAATTTAAATGATAAATAACGCATTTTCTTTAAAAACACAAATTCCCGGTAGTTATTTGACAGAATGTATATAGTCGTTATCAGACATACCTTCGGTATTTAATTACAGTCACAGTGAATTGGAATAATTGAAATTGAAATGTTCAGATATAGATTGATTAGTTGAATATAAAATTTTCAAAATATAATTTTGCTAACGCTAACTTAGCGAAAGATCTAAGAACTTGATACAAATGTGAACAAAAAAAAAACATGAACTAACCTGTATATTCGCAACAGAATTGTGCTTTCAGTTAAATTTCAATTTTATAATAGATTCTACAATGTTTTGTTTATCTAGGATAGTCGGTTCGTTTGCTGCACTGTGCGACAGTTGAATAGCCGCATCGTGTTGTTTCGATGTTGCCTCCGTTGAATCCTGACAGGTTTTGGTTTTCCACTATTTACAAAGCCTGATTCGACAAAATTTTGTTAGACTAATAAGAGGGCAAAAAAAAATAAATCAAAATCAAATTTGATTTTTTTTTATTTAGACTTAAATAATATTGCATATCCACCCTAATGTTTGTAATGTTTGGCTCCGAGGTATCGATTGAGACATGCGCTTTAATCGAATAGGTGCTTACGATTTACAGAACATAATACTAGAAGCCGTAGACTTTCACTATTCGTTAGCGATATCAATGAATGACAATACGAGTGTTTTGTTACATTTAATGATAATTTGTAACTAAGCAACTGGAAATCAGATGTAAGGCTGCGGAAACGTATTTTAAGACCAGTAGAATAAAGTTTTGGGAGAGCTTGGAACAATTTAGTGCATCGAATCGTGTGGCCTACACGTTATACCATATATGACCAAATTACTCATACACAAACGTGGATTCTCGTACACATTCACAGCAGAGTGAGACACCTAAAGGATCCATTCTTCTAAAAAATCGAACAATTCCTTAGAATTTAAAAACAGCATTTAAACACTCTCTAAAACAATATTTCTGGAAAAATGACATTTCAAAATTGAAAAAATCCCGACCATATATTCCGTTGAATACAAAATCTTCCTGCGAACCATTGTTGTAAGGATCACAACTGTAAACAATCGCGTACCCTGTTAGCTCGGTCGACTTGAATCAAGCGTCACCGCGAGGGCAATGAGCAAGTTCCGGTATGCCAGAGAGAGGGCATATCAGAAATCGCTGCCACTGCTCCTTCATTCGGGTCGACGCCGTCAAACAAACCGCTCGCGACAAAATAAACCGGTAGCACTCAACGAACCGCGGGATTTTTTTTCCCTTCACCAAGTGGGGGTGTGAATCAGTAATAAGAACGTAATCATATCAGAAACGCAAAAATTAGAATTTAGAAAGTGAGAAGAAGTTGAACATCGTGAGGAAAAAAGCTAGTTCCGTTTTCTGTACCTTCGTTTCCATGTAAACGCCGGAAATGTGTGAGTGGTATGTGTATGTTAGTTGCTGTTGCTACTGCCAATGTGTCGTCACCGGGAAGAGAGAGAGAGAGAGATGCGGATGCAATTTTCTCTTCCAATCCACTCCGTGGAGCCAAATCCATGTTTGTTTGAGAGCGTCGCGGCTGTGGGTGGCTTTCGGGTGGAACGGGAAAATGTGAAGTTGCTTTCACGAGAATTGGCGCTGTGATTGCAATTATTTTCTTCTCCCCCACCAAATCGTCCGCGATATGTGGCTTGTACTCGACAGTGTTTTTTTTTCCTTGTTGTTGTTCAGTCAAGTGGTTCTATTAGGTCATCACCATCGCATCTTTATTAATATTCAGGCATTCTATTGTTGAGACTGTCAGTGTGATACAAACATAATCAATCAATTCTCGGTATAGTTTAATCAACCGGAATCGATCGGTTCCTCGGCGCTGGTGGACGTAATAATAACGATCACGATCATGAAAGTGTTGACTAACTGAAAACGGAACTTGCTGATGTCTGTTGCTAATGATGACTCTGTAGTGAATGAATTTGATGTAATTACAGATAATCTAGTGAATGTCCTATATCCTAGTTACACTGGGTATATTAATGAAGTGAAAGTGAATTGACTGTGTATTCGATAATTCATTTTGTTTGAAATTGTTTTCGGCTTTTATAACTGATTCCATTGATCGAAGCATGTGTTACTGCACATTAACACTGACATTCTATTTTGTATATTTTCGTGTCTTTGGCGTTCGATTAATTTCTTGTTTTCCTTTTTATTTTAAAATTTTATGGTTAAAAATTTCATAACAGACACATCGGGCAATTAGATGTCGAGTTATTGTTTTATGATTGACGCTGTGTTTAAAGTTAACTGTTGACTACCCAGCAAACATTAAATCGTATAACTTGGCATAATCTAAGTCGTATATAAAGTGGGATCGAACCTTCATCGCGTATATCTAAAATCCTATAAGATGCGACACGACAGATTAGGTCGTAATTGTGTTTAACAAACAATGATTTTATGATATGAACTATCGTAAAATTGAGCTAACGAACATCATATACGCATATCAGGCAGATGCAGTTCGAGAGTCACATAAACGTATAACTTGAATCAATGTAGTTATGCGCAAAATCGTGTTACATGCTGTGCAATATCATTCAACAGCAAATCATGTTAGATAGTAAATGAGGGTATATTACATCATATTAGGCTGTCAAAAAAGTCCTGCGGTATTTTTTTTGAATTTTCATTTGTTCATAAAATTAGTTACAATCATCTGTTTTAAGTCAAATATGCGCCGTTTTGTTCGATGACTTGTTCCCAACGAGATGCCAACTTCATAATACCCCTGTTATAGAAGCTCGCTTCCTTATTGGCAAAAAACTCGGATAGCCAATTTTCACAGGCCTTTTTTGTGGCTAACTTCTGACTACCTAGCTCGTTCGCCATGGACAAAAACAGGTGGTAGTCACTTGGTGCAAGGTCCGGACTATACGGCGGATGCAAAAGAACCTCCCATCCGAGCTCCCGGAGCTACTGGCGCGTCACCAAAGAAGTGTGTGGCCTGGCGTTGTCCTGATGGAAGACAATGTGGCCTCTGTTTATCAAAGATGGCCTCTTCTTCATGAAGGCTACCTTCAAGCGGTCCAGTTGTTGGTAGTACAGGTCCGAATTGAGCGTTGAGGGAAGCAGCTCGGAATAGATTATTCCTTGACAATCCCACCAAACACACAGCAGAACCTTCCTGGCCGTTAATGAGGGCTTGGCCACCGTCTGAGCCGCTTCAGCGGGCTTCGACCACGACCGTTTGCGCTTCACGTTGTCGTAAGTGACCCACTTTTCATCGCCAGTCACCATCCGCTTCAGAAACGGGTCGATTTTGTTGCGATTCAGCAGCGATTCACATGCGTCGATACGGTCAAAGATGTTTTTTTGCGTCAACGTGTGTGGTACCCATACATCGAGCTTCTTTGTGAATCCAAGCTTCTTCAAATGGTTAATAACGGTTTGATGACTTATCCCCAGCTTATGCCGGTCTTTCTCGGCTAATTCAGCGATTTTGGAAAATGTATCGGGTCCATAAACTGCACAAATTTTATTGGCAGCTTGAAATGCATTTTTGCCTTTGTCATAGTAGTACTGTAAAATATGTCGGATTTTCTCTTTATTTTGATCCATATTTGCGACACTATAACTCACGAACGACTTAACCAAACAAAACAATGTCAAGGACTATATATTAGTGCGCAAAAATACCTTTCCAACAAGCTATAGTATGACTCGATACAATGAATTCAACTAGAACTACGCGCTTACAACGACACCTCGCGGAAATACCGCAGAACTTTTTTGGCAGCCTAATATTATGGATTTGACACATCAATATTGTTGATGTTTATTTCAAGACGAATCTATTATATAAGGTGCGGTCGTTTGGTCACCAAGTTGGATAGGATAACAAAACGAAAGAATCATTTATCTGAAACATGATACGAGGTATGGCTATTAAATAACGAGACTGCGCGCCTTGTGGGCGCCCTAAAGGGGTGGGGGGAAAACGAATAGTGCTTTCGGTAGCTTGAAGTGTCTGCTATAAACGTACGAAAACACGTTTTTGTCACTATAGTAGTTTGCGAGCAGCAGTGGTTTGAATGGAACGTGGTTTGTAGTGCGCGTCGGAAATCATGTGTGACGAAAACCTCGTAGAGAGAGTTAAACACAAGCGCTCGAAATTCTGCATTATCTCAATAAGTTCAGTGGTATTCAGCTACTACTATTACTAGTACTTTTGTTTAAGATCGAATCATAATGAAGTTTCACGATAGTTCCAGTGTGGCTTTGTCGTATTATCCAACCTGGTAGTATACCTCAAGGCGCTTTGGTTTTTTGGCTTTGCAAAATTGCTAAGTTGGTTTACAAATAGACGAATTTCATGCCAACTCGTCCCAGGAGTTGGCAGCACCATCTCAGATGGTAGTGAAACGTTGTGGGTGTAAAGACATGGGTCATTCAAGAAACTTTGCATACTAGAAATATTCGGAAAACAATTAGACTACCTTTTGGAAAAAGCCAAAATTTCAAAAAATAACCAAAAAAATTTTGGAAAAAAATTTCGCTGACAAAAAAGGTATTTTAAAAATTAAAATTAATTTTTCTTAAAAACGTATTGTTTTAAAATTCCCGAAAATACATATATGAATATCCCTTACAATTTCCAACAAGTCGTCCATACATCGGAAGATGGACACTTTTACAGAGAAAAAGTTTTTCGAACAACAACTTTTTCATGTTTTCTTTGAAAAAAATACAACGTATCCTAATTTTGTTTAAAGTCAAGATAGCGATATAGCGTATTCGACAAAGTTTTAGATCTTGTTAATATAAAATTTTTTGTCGAAGACACCAACTTTCTATCTGTCATAGTTTTTGGAATATATGTTATTTTTGTATGCAGACTCCTGAAAAAAATAATGTTCTGCTCGTAATATTTTTCTGTGTAAATTCTCACGTTTGACATGTTCTTGACATGTTTTTAAATATAGAAAAGTTAGCAGAGCATTTAAAATACGATAATTTATACAAAAAAAAATGTTATGAATTAAACATTAATAGCATTTTTTCAAAGAAAAACACGAAAAAGCTGTTGTTCGAAAAACTTTTTCCATGTAAATGTGCCCATCGTCCAATGTATGGAAAACTTGTTGGAAATTGTAAGGGCTATTTATATCTATTTTTACAGAATTTAAAAAGCATATGTTTTCGAGAAAAATTAATTTGAATTTTCAAAATTTTTTTTTTCCAATTAAATGTTTTTCCAACATTTTTTTTTGATAATTTTTAATGAAAACCAAAATAATTTCCTACATTCCATTCTTTGACTCAAATTTTTAAGGTCTGATATTTTTTTTGTTGGTTTATTTGAAATTTTGAGTTTTTTCAACTTTCGAAAAATCTTAATTTAAAAACTATAACATCTACAAAAAGATGGTCATAGAATGAAATGTAGGAAATTACATAGGTTTCCATTAAAAATTATCAAAAAAAATTTTGGAAAAAAATTTCATTGAAAAAAAAATATTTTGAAAATTAAAATTTATTCTTATCGAAAACAGCTTTTAAAATTCTGAAAACATAGATATAAATAGAATTTCCAACAAGTTTTCCATACATTGAACGATGGGCACATTTACATAGAAAAAGTTTCTCAACAACTATAACTTTTTCATGTTTTTCTTTGAAAAAATGCTATTAATGTTATATTTATTTATTTATATTATATAATTCCTAACTTTTTTTTTTGTCTAAATTATCGTATTTTAAATGCTCTGTGTTACGAACAAAACATTTTTTTTCAGGAGCCTTCATACAGAAATGACTTATATTCCAAAAACTATGACAGATCTGAATCTTTATCGAATGCGCTATATCGCTACGTTGACTTTAAACAAAATTAGGATAAGTTGTATTTTTTTCAAAGAAAATATAATAAAGTTGTTGTTAGAAAAACTTTTTCCCTGTAAAAGTGCCCATCTTCCGATGTATGGACTTGTTGTAAGGGCTATTCATATATACATTTTTGGGATTAAAACAAAAAAATCGTTTTTGAGAAAAATGAATTTTAATTTTTAAAATACTTTTTTTTCAGCGAAATTTTTTTCCAAAAAATTTTTGGTATTTTCTCGTAAAAATTCAACAATTTCCTGCATTTCATCCTTTAACATGAACTTTATAGGTATCATAGTTTTTAAGTTATAATTTTTTGTAAAAATTTAAGAAAAAAAATTGGCTTTTTCCAGAAGTTGTCTATTTTTTTTCGAATATTTCAAGTATGCAAAGTTGGTTAAATGACCCATGTCTTTACACCCACAACGTTTCACTGCTATCTGAGATGGTGCTGCCAGCGGCCAGTCGAGTTGGCATGAAATTCGTCAATAGTATCCAATGATGTAAAACTAATACATTCTGAATTAATTGATAGATCAAATTGTTCTCAGACAATTCAGACAATTGAACAGATTTTTTTCAGAAATTAGATCGTACATCTGAAAAACTTAAATTAAACCACAACACGTTGTTCGTAAAATGAATCACTGTTTTTTTTAAACAAAGGTCAAAATGTCACAAAAAACATGCGTAAAAACTAATCAGGTAACAGCACCATAAAATGTAAATTTAGACTGAACTAAAGGCTACTAAAGGCTCAAGGCTGATCCGCGGTGCGGATTATCCGTGAAAACGAGTTCCTTGGTAACTCTGTAGGCTTTCCCAAAATTTCTCGGTGAGCGGTAGACCCTTGCTCTTTTGTTTTGGTCATGACTTTCACGTTATCTGATCACTGACCACGACCTTATTTCAATAATTTCTGTATCGATAAAACATAGTTTTTATGTTGAAATATTTTTTTTTATTTTCGATTTTCCCTGGTGACCTTTTTATTTAATTCTGTATGTACAGCAGCGATTCAGTGTTGCCAGTTATCGAGAAACAACTCGATTCCCGGAATAAAATTACATCACCTCGTACAGTGCCTCAAGAGTCTACACTGTTCTCTTGTCCGCTCAATCTTGCAGTATTTTTCCGTAATTTGTAAGAGCAACCAAAGAATTGAGCTCGTCCAGCGCAAATTTGTTCACACACCCTGAAATGATACTCAGAACTCCTCTAACTACGAAGATCTTTTAGGGTTGAATTATACAGTGAACGAACGGTGAAGGTTCTGTGACTTTACCATTCGAAGACATATCGAATGGCCAGAATTACTTCGACAAATTACCCTTAAAAGGTAAACTTTTATGCATCCACTCAGCACCATCGTAGCCGGAGGCCTTCATGTTTTCGGAAATAAGACATTCCAAGCCCATCCTCCACGATCTTTGCTTCCTCGGGCTGTATGATGTATGCTAAGCTGTATGAACGATCAATATTAGCCACTTCTACAGTGTCCACATAATTTCTAGATCCAGCGTGCTCAAATATAATTGATCGAAAGATGTCCTTGGGCTTTCTCTTCAGAATTTTGGTCAAGGACCAGAAGGGCTTTGAGTGCGGTGGAATTTGGCGTTGTTTTACTTCGAAGTTTCTATTCCTGAGGTCTCAAATCATATCCTAGCTTAACTTAGTGAGGCGGTTGAACATGATCTTTTTATCCCAGTCACCAGTTCTTTGATATGGCTCCGACAAATGCATCTCAGAATGAAGTGAACTACTGATTTGGAAATCCTGATTGGGCTGTTGGACACCAAGATATTGTAATATAACTCAAAGACCTCCGCAACGATGATTTCTGGAACAGATATCGCAAATTACATCTTATATAAATACTCTCACCGTTCGACATTTTTCGCTTTCAATTCGTATGGAACATAATTTCCTTGCTTTTGGATGTATGTATGCTTTGGGTCGTTTAGAAATAGCTTGTTACTACCAATGATTCTGCAAGCTCTGTTTGTGTTTGACACGAATCTCGATCGCCTAATGTCTCTAATTTTTCGTCTTCAAACATTTTTCGGTTGACCAGGACACTTTTTGTATTTAACACTAGAATCACCACTTTTAAATCGTCTAAACCATTCCCCACAAAATCTAGCGATTGTGCAGATTCACAGATTCGACTTTGAATGGCCCACCCTTCAATTATACTGCATGGGCTGAAAAGTCCCGGGATATTAAATGAAAACATTCTTTTTTGTTTGGGCAAAGCTGTGTTTATTCCTCAAAATAGTTTCCTTCGAGGGCAATACAATTGGTATAGTGAATTCCCAACATTTCGATTTCCTTCCTGTTGTACGAAACGTCTAAGTAATTGAAATGTCAGTGCCATTTTGCAGACTACCTATTGGACTCAAGAGTGATGTCCACGTTTCATCCATTGTCACAAAACGTCGAAAGAAGTCCACTCGATTACGCTTCAAAAACGCCAAACCGGCTGTTAAATCATCAACGCGCCGCTGTTTTTGGTGGACGGTCAGCAAACGAGGCACCCATCGCGCGGATAACTTTTTTTATGTCCAAAATGTCGTGTAAAATGTATTCCACTCGTTCTTTTGAAATACCTACGGCCTCAGCTAACTCGAGTAACTTCACTCTACGATCGTTCAAAACGAGTCGATGCACTTGTTTTACGATTTCTGGATTCGTAGCCTCTTTTGGCCGTCCAGAGCGAGGTATGTCTGCGGTGATTGTACGGCCCATTTTAAATTCACTAAACCGCCGATAAACTGTTGTTCTCGAAGGAGCAGAAGTGGAATAACATTTCGCCAACCACTGCATTGATTGTTCAGGAATTTTTCTCATCGAAAAACGATGTTTGATTAAAATACAGGGTTTTCCATTTCGGGCTTCCGAAAGTATACAGCCCTGCGCTGACAACCGTTTGACATAGCTGTCAACCAAAGCGTCATATCGTTAGTTGAATGTCTGCCATTTTACAATATGGATCGTTTTAGCATCGCACAACGTGTTAATTTTGTTAAATTATTCTATAAAAATGATGAAAACCGACAAATGTTTTTCGAGCATTACGGATGGATTTTGGTCGTCATGGACGGCCTACAGAGCACACAATCGCTAATGTAGTGCGTAAATTCGAACAAACTGGATCCGTAGCGGATATTGTGAAACCTGTGCATCATCGTAATGTGCGTTCGGCCGAAAATATTGCTGCTGTTGCTGCCAGTGTGGAGGATCACCCGAATGTTTCGATTCCACGGCGTGCTCAGCAATTGGGCTTGTCAAACACATCATTGTGGCGCCAAAAGTCACTGTTTGGTGCGCATTATGGACTGGTGGAGTCATCGGGCCGTATTTCTTTGAAAATGAGGACGGCGAGACGGTAACTGTGAATGGTGAGCGCTATGGCCGCATGTTAACCGATTTTTTTTGCCACAAATTGAAGATATGGATACGGATGACATGTGGTTTCAGCAGGACGGCGCCACGTGCCACACAACACGACCGAACATGGCCATATTGCGAACGAAATTTGAGGGACGCATAATTTCGCGTTTTGGTAATGCCAATTGGCCGTCCAGATCATGCGATTTGAACCCGCTAGACTTTTTTTTTGTGGGGTTATGCGAAAGACCGTGTCTATGGCAACTCTCCGCAAACTCTTGAACATTTGAAAGACAACATTCGTGAAGTTATGACCGAGATACCGCCCCATATGTGCCGTAAAGTCATCGAAAATTACCTGTTCCGGATCAAGGTGTGCGAGGAAGCCCTAGGTGGACATTTGAATGATGTTGTATTTCACACATAATGGCATAAACCAAACTTTAATTTGAAATACAAGTATCATAGAAATTCGAACTCTAAGTGTGTTTTATTTCAATTTACTTTCGGAATTTAAAGTTGGAAAACGCTGTATAATACAGTATTCCTTTCTTCCCATTTGCTATACGAATGCTCAGGTAGTGATACTTAAACAACTGTAGTTTGTGAACAAATAAATGAAATGTCATGCAACTTCATTTTTAGTGGCGCCATCTGTTTAAAAATCCCGCGACTTTTCAGCCCATGTAGTAAAATGTAAAATCATTGTTTGAAAAGTGAACATGTAGTGAGAAAATGAAAGATATCGAACCCTTACATTCTTTCAAATATACACCAGGAATTTTTGTTTTCAAAGAAAATGGTTTATCTATCATTTAGATTTATATTATCGCCTTCAAAATATGCCCATTCTGAAGCAATATACTTTTTCCTACGAGAAATCCAGTCACCGAAACACTTTTTCTGGCTGCATTCAGAATTGCCTTCAGTTCTCGCAGGGAGGTCTTCATATTGAACAGTCGAGAGGGTTCAAATCTGGACTGTTTGGAGACCGAATATTTATCGGCCCACACACACAAAAATGTACAAAAAAATTGATAAAAACTACCCAAAAATGAGTAAATGAAATTTTCACTTATACTATACAGTGATACAAACTCGTAATCGTACTCCGCCATGCAGATCTCCTTTCCCTTCTTTTGAAAGTCGGAAACAAGGTTTCGGAACATTTTATTTAGATAAAGCCATAGTGTCACATGAGAGTTAAAAGGTTTGCTATCTGTTTTCAGAATAATGGTTTTTATTTCTGTACAAATGGTGAATGTATGTGCTAATGTATGAAAATTGACTAAAACTCGTAATCGTACGCTGGTTGAAATCTCAACTCCATTTCGAAGGCGTTAATCAATTTTAGAATTTCATCATTAGAATGGTATCTCTTGTTCATTAGCACTATCATTAGCTGTCTTTAGCCGTTATCTACGAGTTTTTTGGTGTATTCGGAAGGAATACTCATCCACTTTTTATGGTGCTCCCGTGGCCGAGTGGTTAGTGTCCCACATTATCATGCCGAGGGTTCGGGTTCGATTCCCGTTCTGGCCGGGAGATTTTTCGTCAAAGAAATTTCTTCCGACTTGCACTGTGGTCACGCGTATTCTAGAGCTTGCCACTCCAGAAGACATATTCAAGGCGTGTTTTTCGGCATAGAAATCTCAACTATGTACTACTAATAAAAATGACGCAAGTAATATCTACGTTGAGAAGGCCAAAGTTCCAATGGAAACGTTGGAGCCATCAAAGAAGAAGAAGAAATCATCTACTTTTCGATCAAGTTGTTTTTAAAATCGTTATTTTTAGAAATTTGATGGTTTCTAAATTTCCTACACAGATAACATCCATAGTTTTTAATTGGGATTGATGCCGGGAGATTGTGGAGGAATATTAATAACTTTTGAGCAATTGTAATGTAACCATTTGCGTACTTTGGGTCATTGTCCTGGTAAAACTTGAATCCTTGATTTAATCTCATTTTGTTCACACTTTGCTTCTTATTTTCCTTCAGGATGTTCAAGTAAGCATTCTGATCCAATACACCATCGATGAAAACAAAATTGCCCATACATGAACCCTCATACCATCCCTCCACCACCACCATGTTTATACATTGTCTTCAGATTTTTACTTTCAATTCATTCCACCATACAAAATACTACTACAGGAGCCAAAGATATTAAATTTGGACTCTCAACATCTTTCCAGTAAAACATTGATGTGTTTCATGCTGTTTGTAAAAATGAAATTTCGAGTTCCTGATTTATTTTGCTGTTGAACGTTTTTTCTGTCTGTGCTCGGGCATTCAAGTTGTTGTTCCTCGGCACATTACAAAGTTTTTTTTTGTTCAATTTGAATTTCATTGATGGTGTATCGGATCAGAATGTTTACTTGAACATCCTACAGAAAAACATGAAGCAATGTGTGAACAAAATGAGATTGAATCAAGGATTCAAGTTTTACCAAGACAATGACCCAAAGCACAAGGCTCATAAAGTTTGCAAATGGTTACATTACAATTGCTCAAACGTTATTATTATTCCTCCACAATCTCCCGGCATCAAACCCAGTTATACACTATGGATGTTATCTGTTTAGAAAATTTAGAAACCATCAAATTTCTAAAAATAACGATTTAAAAACAACTTGATCGAAAAATGGATGAATATTCCTTCCGAATACACCAAAAACTCATAGATAACGGCTAAAGATAGTTGCAATGAACAAGGGGTACCATTCTAATGATGGAATTCTGAAATTGATCAACGCCTTCGAAATCGAGTTAAGATTTCAACCAGCGTACGATTATGAGTTTGAGTCAATTTTCATACATGAGCACATACATTCGCCATTTTGTTTTCCCTTTATTGATTTAATTAGGCTCAAGTGGATAAAGAGCCACCATCAAGCAATACATTTTAAAACTATTTGAATATATTATAACTACATAATTATTAACTTAAGTCTAATTAGCTAAAAATACAGTGCAACTACAGTGCAATATAAAAAAAAATTATTCCTTCGTTGTCTCGTCGGTATTATCCTTGTCTGGAACAGTGCCTGTGGTGGGTCGTAACAAGTACATCGCCAGATGATGTAGCAACGGTATCCTTTGGTAGTGAGTGCCTCCTTGTTATGTTAATAGCTCCCGTAATGATCTTGGTTTTGCCAACTGGTGAGTGACTGCTGTCGGGAAATGGAGAAGAATTCCCGATACGCTATTTGTCTTTCAAAAACTGTGCCCTGCATACTACCCATCTTTGCGAGTGTATCCGCTTTCTCATTACCAGGAATAGAGCAATGGGAAGGAATCCAAATGAAAGTGATTCGAATACTTTTATCAACAAGAAAATCCAATGCATTCCTAATTTCGATAAGAAAATATGATGCTTTCGTCTGTTGTTTCAAGGATTGAATGGCTTGTATACTGCTATGACTATCCGTGAAAATAAAATAGTGATCAGGTGGTAAGGACTCAATGGTCTTAATTGCATGATATATTGCAGCCAGTTCGGCAACATACACTGAACAAGAGTCTTCAAGTTTATGAAAGCTAGTGTAATGTTCATTAAAGATACTAAAACCAGTGGATCCGTTGATTCTTGAACCATCAGTGAAAAACATTCTTGAAGAATTGATATGATTATATTTTGAAGCGAAAATATTGGGGATTAACGATGATCGAAGATGATCTGAAATGTCTCGAGTTTCGTCTTTCATAGTCATTCGTCTTTCAACGGAAGATCTGCAAAAGTTCGGAAAGCTAACATTATTGAAGATGTCTGCTGAAGGTTTTATTTCTTGAGAAATGTAATGAGAGTACAGATCCATGGATCTCGACCGTTGGTTCAATTCGAGAAGCTTCTTACAATTCTCAATTACTAATGGGTTCATGATTTCGCTTCGTATTAAGAAGCGATAGGACAGTTCCCAAAACCGAACCTGCAATGGTAAAACACCTGCCAGGACTTCAAGGCTCATGTTGTGTGTTGATTGCATGCACCCTAAGGCTAAACGTAAGCAACTGTACTGTATCCTCTCCAGTTTAATGATGTGGGTTTTAGCAGCAGAACGGAAACAAAACGAACCATACTCCATGACTGACAGTATTGTAGTTTCGTACAGCCGTATTAGGTCTTCTGGATGAGCACCCCACCATGTTCCAGTAACTGTCCGGAGAAAATTTGTTCTCTGTTGACATTTTTTATTCAGATACGCAATATGTTTTCCCCATGTACATTTAGAATCAAACCAAACTCCAAGATATTTGAAACTCGTGGATTGAACGATGGGTTTGTTGAACAATTGAAGCTGAAGTTCGGGAGGTTGGTGTTTCCTAGAAAATACAACAATTTCTGTTTTCTCAGTTGAGAATTCAATACCTAGCTTCACAGCCCATGTAGATAAATTATTTAATGAAATTTGCAGCGGTCTTTGCAAATCAATAGTTCTAGTACCTGATATGAATACAACACTATCATCTGCCAGTTGCCTCAAAGTACATCCATCTGCAAGATGATCTGTATCATTCTGTATCATTAATATAGAAATTATACAGAAGAGGACTTAAGCAAGAACCTTGAGGGAGACCTATGTAGCTAGTCCTAAAGTCTGCTTCATTTAATATTGGAACAAATTCTTTTGCTCATTGTGGCGCTCCTAGTGGACGGATTTGGAAACTTTTTTCACCCACGTGTCGGGAAATTCATTGCCTTTCACCATGTATTTATGTCATAACACCAAACGATAGCATTTTGTAAACAACCGCCATGGAAGCCGAACGGAGAGATAAAATTGTGCACAGTTTTCTTGAAAATCCATTGTTGTCGGCATCTAAGCTAGCTAAACAGCTTAAAATGCCCAGAAATACCGTATGGCGTGTTATCAAGCAGTACAAGGAAACATTGACGACGGCTCGGAAGCCGCATTCGAAGCGTCGGAGTGGAACTGTCGACCGGAAACTGCGTGGGAAAGTCATCAAGGCCGTCAAGAGGAATCCCAATCTTTCAGACCGCGATTTGGCCAATAAGTTTCAGGCCGCTCACAGTACGGTGCGACGAATTCGTCTCCGGAAAGGAATAAGGTCATTCCGAGCCAGCAAACAGCCAAATCGGACGCTGAAGCAGAACAATGTGGCCAGAATCCGTGCTCGAAAGCTGTACGACCAAGTGCTGACCAAGTTCGACGAATGTATTCTGATGGACGATGAGACCTACGTGAAGGCGGACTTTGGGCAAATCCCAGGTCAAAAATTTTATTTGGCGACGGCTCGGGGGGATGTACCTGCAAAATTTAAGTTCGTGTTTGCGGATAAATTCGTCCGCAAGTACATGATTTGGCAGGGGATATGCAGTTGTGGACAGAAAACCAAAGTCTTTCTAACTGACAAGACAATGACATCAGAAGTCTACAAAAAAGAGTGCCTACAGAAACGGATTCTGCCGTTTATTCGTGCCCACGACCGTCCAGTAATGTTTTGGCCGGACCTCGCAAGCTGCCATTACAGCAAAACGGTTATGGAATGGTACGCAACGAACGGGGTCAGCGTAATACCGAAGGACCTCAACCCCCCAAACTGCCCCCAGTTCCGGCCGATAGAGAAATACTGGGCAATCACGAAGCGGAGGCTTAAGGCAAAGGGAAAACTTGTTAGGAACATGATTCAAATGAAGAACTGGTGGAATCAAATCGCCAAAACGGTGGACGAAAAGGGTGTGCGCCGCCTAATGTGCCGTATTACGGGAAAAGTACGAGAATTTCTTCGAAACAGCAATGAATAATTTTTTTAATTTTTTTTATGAAAGAGTAAAGAAAATGCTACATTTGTATGGAAAACAAATTATGAATTCGTTAATAAATGACTGAACTACACGCAATTGTTTGTGTTCCAATATTAAATAAAGCAGACTTCAGAAACGGCACAATTTCCATGAGAAAAGTGCATGTGCTTTTCGGATAACAGATTAAACAAAAAGTTGTTTAAACTTGGTGAAAATCCATGGTTGTGAAGTTTATCGGATAAAATTCTTATAGATACTGAGTCAAACGCCCCTTTAATGTCTAAGAAAACAGAAGCCATCTGTTTTTTATTACCAAAGGTCGTCTGAATTTCGGAAGCAAGTAACGCGAGACAATCATTTGTCCCTTTGCCCTTGCGGAAACCGAACTGCGTATCTGATAAAAAGTTATTCTCTTCAACCCATTCGTCTAAACGTCGGAGTATCATTTTTTCCAATAACTTACGGATGCAAGATAGCATGGCTATTGGTCTGTATGAGTTATGGTGGGAAGCTGGCTTATTCAGTTTTTGAATGGCTATTACTCTCACTTGTCTCCACTCGATAGGGACAATATTTTGCTCAATAAACTTATTGAATAACCTTAATAAACGTTTCTTAGCGACGTTTGGAAGGTTCTTCAAAAGATTAAATTTTATTCCATCGGAACCAGGAGCTGAATCATTGCACGAAAGAAGTGCAAGTGAGAATTCAGTCATAGAAAACAATGTGGAAGACGATGTATTACGAGATATGTCTTCTGCAGGGACAAAATCTGGACATACTTTTTTGGCAAAATCAAGAATCCATCGGTCGGAATACTGTTTGTTTTCGTTTCGTAAACACCTGGCTGTGTTCCACAGGGTACTCATAGATGTTTCCCTTGACAAACCATTGACATATCGTCGCCAATAACTGCTTTTTTTCGCTCCAATAAGATTTTTGAATTTGGTCTCCAAAAGTTCATACTTATCAAAATTTTGCATTGAGCCATTTTTGCGGAAATTTTTGAAAGCAGAGGATTTATTGAAATAAGCATTCGAGCACTCTTTGTCCCACCAAGGAGCGCCAGCGCGTCGGCGAAGTTTTGCACCAGGGAAACGTTTCGTTTGAGCTTGAATGGCAGTGTGGTGAATCAAACTAGCAATGAAATCATATTCTTCGAGAGGTGGAAGTTCAGGAGTCGAATTGATGCTCTCTGATATAATACTAGCAAATTTCTCCCAGTCAATATTATGGGTAAGATCGTATACAACTTCGACCAATTTCTGTGGACACATCTCATTGGCAATAGAAACAAGGATTGGTAAGTGATCGCTACCGTGAGGATCTTGGATTATTTCCCACATACAATCTAACGATAAAGTAGACGAACAAAGTGACAAGTCTAGTGTACTTTCTCTTGCAGGGGGTTTGGGTACTCTTGTAGCTTCGCCAGTGTTCAAAATTGATAAATTGAAATTATCGCATAGATCGTAGATGATTGAGGAACGGTTATCATCATAGGGTGCCCCCCAGACCACACCATGTGAATTGAAATCACCCAATATTAACTTAGGTTCAGGTAAAATCTCGATAATTCCATCGAGTTGGTTGCGTGAAATTCCAACTCTGGGAGGAATATATACAGAAGCAATGTATAGGTCTTTTCCCCTTATTGTGGTTTGACAAGCAACTACCTCGAATCCTAGAAGCGATGGTAATGGGATTTTATAGAAGGAATGGCATTTTTTGATCCCCAAAAGAACGCCACCGTCTAAACGGATAATGTTAAAATCATGAAAATTCAAGTCCTCATCAGGTGTAAGCCATGTTTCACGAAGAGCAAATGCGTCAGAATTTATATTGTTGACTAAAAATTTTAACGATTCGATTTTGGGTTTAATACTTCTGCAGTTCCATTGAATAACTTTAATTGTATCTATATCGCTTATAGAACAATTAGGCATCGAGAGAGAAAATGGTTGCAAGGAGGGGCCATTTTTCTGTCAAAAATGCAAATAATGCAGGAACCAAACTAATGATAATACTTTTGAGGGGCTCGGGAATGTTTAAAGCATCTAGAATGTGACTCGGAATATTTGGAAGGGAAAATAACCCAGCTTTGGAAGACCCGGACGGAGTGTTCACGTCTTTTTGTGTTCTCGGGGAAGTAAAACCAGGAGGTGTTTGCTTTGGAGGTTTTTGTTTTGGAGTTTTATCACTTCCAGAGGATTTCTCAAATGGTTTAACGTTTTCTTGCTTCTTACGAGGAGTCGGAGGAGTAAGAGGAGCAGAATTTTTTCTTTTTCTTGGGCCTCCCGGTATTAACATGAATGCTTCTTCAATGGAAGTAAAATTTTCACAATCATCGGTTGGCAGAATTGCATAAGGATTTTCTTGTGCTCCAGGATTAGGGGTCTCTTTTGCCACAGCCCTTTTGAGCATTTCAGCATAGGTCGTCTTGGATCGTTGTTTGAGAGAGTCCTTAACTTTTGCCTCCCGCGATTTAAACGCTGGACACGCAGAAAGATCGTGAACTTCTCCTTTGCAAAAAATGCAGTTATCGGCATCTTCAGAGCATGATTTATCCTCATGCATCCCCCCACATTTTGCACAACGTATCTTGTTGCTGCAGTGGGAGTCTGTATGCCCCAATTGCTTGCATTTCATACAGCTCATCACTTTAGGTACGTAAAGGCGCACCGGAAGCAAAACCTTTTCAATTTCCACAAATTGTGGAAGAGCTTTTCCTAGAAAGGTTACTCGAAACGAACCTGATTTGAAGTACTCTTTCCCTTTTTCGGAATGAGATACCAAATGCAATTTCTTGCAGGCAAGTATCTTCAGATGATCAATATTGGCATTCTTGAATCGACCTTTTCCTTCGTGTAATATTTCATCACACGTTAGACTAGGGTCGGTGATGACACCATCAATTTCAACGTCCTTTCAAGGAATATACAGAAAATATTCCTCCGTAAAAAGTTTGCATTGCGTAATCTCAGTGGCTTGCTTGCGGTCTTTGACAATCACGCGAAGCTTGTTCTGCCTAATTAGCTTTATCGAATCGACCGTGCTAAAATTCTTTTTGAGTTCCCTGACTATTGTCAAAATTCTCAGAGCTTTCTGACGGGGGCGAAAATAAACATGGTAAGGTCCATCGGAATCTTCAGGATAGGACTTAATCCGGGGAGCTGTTTTTGATGGTGAATCGGGGTTCCCCGGCTCCGGGTTAGTTGATTCGTTATTAGGAATGGGAGGGGCAGGGGGTGAAAGCAAGAAATTAATTTCTTGTTAATGGGGACGATAACAACAGAAAGGAAAAGCAAAAAAAAGAGTAACTCCAACAAGCTGGGTCGCTGACTGTAAGCCGGTGACGATGTTAGTCCAGGTAGTCGATGGGTGCCCTGTTTAGATCCTGAGTGCTGGCGAGTATGTATACCTGTAAAACACATTTTTTTAAAAATAGGTAGCAAAAGAGTAATAGAAAAGAACTTGATACTTCCTTTCCACTCTGCAGCGAAAGAAAAACACGTCCTTCTCCGATGAGATCAGGGAAGGAACCATCACATTCACCATTTGTAGAGAAATAAAAATCATTATTTTGAAAACAGATAGCAAACCTTTTAACTCTCATGTGACATTATGACTTTATCAGAATAGAGTGTTGGAAACCTTGTTTCCGACTTTCAAAAGAAGGGAAAAGAGATCTGCATGGTGGAGTACGATTACGAGTTTGTATCACTGTATCTACATGTACACTATAGTCATCACTATTCGCCGGCTCTGCTCACCGTCTTTTATGTGGAAAAGGTATATGCACCGAATTAGGAAAATCACGCCTAAGTTGATTCGAAAATGCACCATTTTAGGCATAATTTATAATCAATTTTGGATCTACTTATAGCAACGAACTGAAAAAAAAACTCTTTTTAGAATAGCAACAAAAAGAATAAACTCAAACCAGTAGGATCTTATCCCAACCCAATCCTTGATTAAAATGAGATCTCTTTTCTTATTCCGCTTCATAATCCGGAAACAATATCATTTGATCCTTCGAAGCGGATGAGCCATCATACTACTAGCATCCCGCATAGCACTTCATAGATGTGCACGCAAACTACGGTACCAACACTATCGTTACTGGTGCAGAACAAACAAGCAGCAAAAAAAAAAACTCCAGCCAGGAGTATGAGATATCCAATCTATCCAATTCAAAATATAAATCGTTGGAACGATTTGCTCAGGTTTCCAGTGCCGCTTCGAACGTCGTCCCGGTAAGACACGCAAACGCGAGTTTTTCAACTTTTCGGTTCCACACCGCAAAGTCAGGTCAAGTGTTGTGCAGTTGGGCTGGTGATTTGGAAAGTGTGTGGTGGTTATTTAATTAGCTCTACGATTTCGGTTTCCCAGCATTTGCAGCATTCCCCCGGCTCGAACGTTTCAAACGATCCCACCAAATTACCGCATTCTTTTCGACTGGCGTGTTTAAATTGGGCTGTGATGTGTTTAGTAATGTGTCCCGAAATCATAGCGTTCGGCGTATCGGTAGCCGCAATCAGAAACCTGTTAATGAGATTCGCGAGTGGAATTATTGCCGGTTGTTGTGAAGATTACTCAAATTTCAGTCGTTCGTTCAAATCTATCCCGTGGGGTTACCATTGAGAGTGGCCAGTGGCATATCTGTAGGAAATGGAATTATAGAACGATAATTCTTGGAACGATCTTGATCTGAAGTCGTATTCAGGAATTGCGCAAGATGTTCGCAAGCACCCGTGTCTTCACCCATTGATGCAAACGAGGAGCCTGGTTAGTTAGATCGGGGAGTCGAATTGAATTTTTAAATTAAACTCAATTTATGTGGATTCTGAACGCTCCAACATATGCCCCGATCGTGGATTGTTGCATCGGAATCCTTGCCATCAAACGAAGCGGAGAAATTGCTTCGCCGACGAGAAGTACATATCTCTCGAACGACGCTATATCGCTATTATTCAATTGAGGAATATGACAATCAAGGGTAATATTTTGCCCGCTAGACAGTGTAGTGATCGCGCGGTCGGATGTCCCGGACACGGATTGCGGTAGTGATTCGAACGGGTAGATCGTATGGAAGAATTCATGTTGCTAAGAAAAACGGACCGTAAAAGGCAAAACGAGATTGGGTAGCTAGAATCACAATTAGGATCAATAACAACATCAGTAATGTGTTTTGAATTATTGTGTTCGTTGTATCAGAGACATGTATTCAAAAATAGATACAGATTTGGTGAATTGGTTCCGGGATCCATGAATATACTTAAAATGTTATAAACGGCATTTCGATCCTTTCTCAACCAAGAGTTTTTGACTGCTCAATTCATCTCAGGCTCTTTCGGTTGAAGAGAATACTTTTTTGAGAACATCGCATGATACACAGAAACTCAAAAACTCTGGTCAACAACCCACAACGGAAAATCCTCGGACAATTCATAAAATCAACCTAATATCCTAGCTGTTCGAATATCTCACATTTACTTTTTCGATTCCAATTCTATCAGAACTCGATTGACCTGTATTTTGAAAACCTGAGTAAAAAAAATATCATAATTTGCCAATTACTTGATTCAGATTTTTTATAGCACGCGATAAAAATTAATGGCACCATCAACGCGAAAATAGCCATATTTTCTAGTTTCGAAAAAGGGGAAAGCGAAAGCCAGCCCTCTGAGAACTTTAATATTGTTTATGGTTCTGATTCCGTAGCAGCCACTTACTCGTAATTATTTTTAAATTGGGGAATGTAAATAATGTAAATTCTTTAGTCCGACCACCATATATTTAATTGATGTTAAATATTTCCCACTAAAGTGTGATACCCATACAACGTCACCGTCACCGTCATTCTTGGATTAATCCTGCCGACGTCGAAGTTGACGCTGATGGTGGTGTATGTTTTTTGGCTAATATAAGAGAAACGGAATTACTACGGAACTCTCCTTCGCGGATAATCGAGGTTCTACTGTAGTTCACTCACTCGCATAACGAAGGGAAATGTCAGAGCAAGTATGAAAAATAAGTGTGGTTATGTTATGAAGGACAGTTCTGTCCATTCTTAAAATGTTGCTTATTAGTAAATAATTTATCATTCAAATTTTGTTGAAAAATAATTCAGCACGATAAAAAATCAAACTATAGCGCCACTTCTATATACTTCAACATATTAAATTGAAATTTGATTTGATAAACAATTCAACAAACCAACGTATCCTGAAATGTTGCTAGATTTATTAGTGATTTTTTTGAACTTATAGACCAACATATTGTTTTTGTTTTTTTCATGAGGCGTTCGTTTCTACATTTTCAGTGTTTGCCAATTACCGTTTCGCTGAATAATTCACTTTTGTTTGTTAAGGCATACTTACATACATACTTATATTATTATAGAAATCATTTCTCCCAGTGGCATTCTTTTGCTTTTCCAAGCTACGAATCATGACACAAAAGAGAATGAGACAACTCTGCTTCGGTTCGCACTTCATGATACACGAGCAAGTAAATCAAAACCGTCACTATCGGTTCCGGTGCAGAAAGTTTATATTCTTCTTTTCCTCTTACTCATTTGATATCGAACTTCTCCATGCACCACGAAGCAACAGAATCATACGAACTACGCAATACTACGTATATTCATTTACTGCAATAGATCCTGACCCGTAATTGTCAGAGAGCGCAAACTATATTTTATATATATTTTTCATTTTTAATGCTGCTATCTCTTGCAAGATAAATGTTCATATAGACCGCAAAGTTTTACTAGCAACACCGCTCCAGTGAGAAACAAAAACTTTCTCGTCTTAGCTCTTCTATCATTCGCCGCTCTCCGCAAACAGTGACCGAATAATGATATATTTTGACGTAGGACTACGTCTAACCGGAAGATATAGGGGGTGAAATGGAAATCTAGGCACTGAACAAGTAGGAAAAAATGCAAGATTTGGAACGCTTATAACTCGAGCATTTCTCAATAGATCGCAAAGGTTTTTGCATCAATTGATAGGAAATATATCTACGCATCTATCATAACGAATAACATTTCATTTTTCTTGAGATAAATAATTGAATAATTGTAAAATATCAAGCATTGTCAAAATGCACTATGTGCCCATTTTTGATTGGTCCATTTTGTGCTCCTCAAATCGTACCGACCAAAAGGGGCAACCAGAGCAGCAGCGAAATAGAATGAAGCACGATTGGAAAGGAAAAAGAAAAAAATGAACGACACATTGGTCGCAGTCTCACACATGCGTAATTCTCGAGCCAGCCAGTCAGCTTAAAAATCCTCGCTCCGCTGCCGTAACGATCCATTCTTTGTGTGGACACCGACTGGACAACATCGTTGCTGGACGGGCTGGACGGCGAGGGATCGAGTGCCTTTCTCAAGGCAAGAGGGCGGAGGTGGTAGCGCTGGAGTAGAATAGAGTAGAGTTTTCAAAGGGCCTTTCTCAAGGCTAGAGACGAATGAACTGCAAAAGTTTAAAGTCTCTATAATACAATACCTTCCTTCCGTAACGATCATTCTCATTCAAACCGTACACCACATCGGTTCGCATCACAACACATCAACAAACCAACCCAAACAGCCATGTCTGGACATGGTAAAGGAGGAAAAGTGAAGGGAAAGGCAAAATCCCGCTCGAACCGTGTTGATCTGGAGTTCCCCGCAAGGGTAGCTAGGCCGAGCGCGTTAGTACCACTCCACCTAGCCGGCGTTATATAGTTTCGGCCGCCGGAGTGATCGAGTTAGCTGGCAAAGCTGCTCGCGACGATAAGAAAACCCGCATTCGGAACAGAACACATTCGGTTCAGTGGACATCAAGACAACAGGCAGTTGCAGCGAGTGGCGAGTGGCAAACGCAATCGCAAAACGGCATCAGGTAGCAGAAGAAAAAAGTTTGTTCTTTATACAAACTGCTTTGGTGGTAAATCCAGAACAAGGCGGCATCGAGGGCGTTCGAAATGGTTTTTTTTCAAGCCACGAGTACTAAGTTTTCTAAATTGGAACCATTCCATAAAACAAGGCGCTTTTCAGGGCCATTAAACCTTCCAAAAAAGAGTTTAGGAAATACAGTTCAATGCTTTCTAAAACAATATCCAAAATAATAATAAAACACAAATTGATTTTTTCATAATTTGTTTGCCAGGATATGATGAGTATGTGAATTTGGCAGTTGTTCTGAGCTTATTGATTTTCACCAACTCTTAAATTGCTTCTGGATTGAAAGTACAATAATTTACACTTATCTCGACATTTAGCTAATTGGACGGACCTGTAATGCGACATATTAAGTTGGACATTTTTGTAAACATAGAGTTCGGGGTCCAAATTATGACTCCTCATTGAAAGCCGACACTGTACCACTGTCATCGCAAATGTTCAATTACAGGTTAAAAATACCTCCAATCCGATACTGAGTGGTCGTAATGCGACGTGCCATTGAATGTAATTTACTGTAAAATATGTCACAAGCTGGATGGGAAGAAATTTTCCAACTGTGAAAGCTGTGGCGAGTGGCAAATGCAATCGCTAAACAGAAAGGTTTAGCCGAACAAGATGGGGATATCGAGTGATAACAAAACAATAAACTCTTTAGATTGAAGATAATTTTGTGATCCTGAAAAGGACCCTTTTTAGCCTGCATGTGAATCCAACGAGCGAACAAATCGTAATGAATGTATTTTTTTGCCATCGCTCCCTTTTAACGCTCATTCGTTCGTCTCGTTGGACTCGCCCCTCTGGCTGAGTCTGCCGATTTGTCTCTATCCTGTGAGTGTGTACCGCTAGAGTATAAAACACGCGGACCCCAAAAAAATATCTTATTTTCTTTCAAACCGTAAACCCGTGTGGTTGTACGGCAAGTTAAGGGAAAGGCAAAGTCTCACTCGAACCGTGCAGGTCTCCAGTTCCCTGTTGATCGCATTCACTGATTGCTCCGCAAGGGTAACTAGGCCGAACGGATTGGTGCCGGAGCACCAGTATACCTAACAGCGATTATAGAGTTTCGGCCGTCAGAGTGCTCGAGTTGGCTTGCAAAGCTGCTCACGACTATCAGAAAACCCGCATCAAGAACAGAGCAGCTTCGGTTAGGCGCTCATCAAGGCAACAATTAGTTTCAGTGAGTGGCAAAGTGTTTCTCCGGCACGTCGCATTAAATGTAATTTACTGAACAATATGTCACAAGCTGGATGGGAAGAAATTTTCCAACTGTGAAAGCTGTGGCGAGTGGCAAACGCAATAGCTAAACAGGAAGGTTTAACCGAACAAGATGGGAATATCGAGTGATAACAAAAACACAACACCAAAGGTTCTTCTCAGAACCATCAACATATTCATAAAGAGTAAACAGTAAACTAATCCATTTTTCAGGTAGATAGGTAGGTATTCAAAAAAAATAGGTAGGTAGGTAGATGAAAATAAAACAATATATTTAAAATATATATTTAACAAAAGCTGTCCCCTTTGTATAGTCCTACGTCACTCCGGTTATGTCCCCGACATTACCCACCCGTATTTTTTTATCCAAAATATATATTGACGTGGGACTACGTCTAACCGGAGTATATGGGGGTAAAATGAAAACCCAAACACAGAACATGCAGTAAAAAATGAAAGATTCCAAATGCTTATAACTCGAACATTTCTTACTGGATCGGAAAGTTGTTTGCATCAATTGATACGGAATATTTCTACACTTCTATCTAAAATGTTCTAAAATGTTATTTTTCATTAGATAAACAATTGAATAACTGTGAAATGTCAAGCGTTATCCAAACGCCCTAACTGCCTAGTAGATTTACGGTTTCCCGAACACAGACTTTCTAATTCAATGTACTTGTGGGAATCCGCTTAGGGGGAATCCACTTTGCAAATACATGAAAGTTGGGGGTATTTTTGTTCCGACTGAAATGTGTTTCCCTAACACAGACTTCCAATCCATTGAGCGTGGGGAAGTTGGTATTGTTGGTACTTGCAAGTCGGCGGTATTTTCGTTCCGGTTGAAATGTATTTCCCCAACACAAACTTCTGAACCAAGGTGTCCGGGGAAATTGGCATTGCAAATACATGCAAATCGAGGGCATTTTTGTTCCGACTGAAATGTGTTTGTCTAACACAGATTTCAAAACCAAGATGTAATCATACCAAACGTAAAAGAACTGTCATTAAATTTATATGTAGCGAAGAACATAATCTATCCAAATGTATGAATTGACCTCACATGGCATTATACAATATTTTTACTCACAAAGCAAATATATTGAATTCAATTGAATTCGGAAATTGTTTTATTCAATCAAAAATTTAATCAATACAAACAAATAATTGCTAAGCTGAGGTAGTCCACGTCAACCTTGCGGTTATATCATAGATATAACCCACCCATTTTTTTATTAAGGCTCATATGGCGTGAACCTGAAGGGGCCGGGAGTTCAATATTTCGACAATGTTTGCCTTATAACTATGTTAGTAATATATAACCGATTACTCGCGGTTGGCTCGAGGTTAGTATTACAAGTGTTAGTATTACATAGTTTTTTATGTACCATTACTAGCTCTGCACTTGTCTGTGCAGCGTTAGGGTAAGGTGACATTGGCTCGGAGTACGCACAAAAATTTGATTGTATGAATAGAAACCAACAATTTTGTTCGATAGAAGCTGACGAATTCGAACGAAGCAAGTGGGAAGCAATGTAACCACACCAATACAACTCAATGTTGTTGTTACGTTCACTATTGCATACAATTCGTACGACCACTTTTCTGCATCCAGTGTCACCGCCGCCTTATTCGCTATATCTAGAACGGAACGATATATGCGGTTCAAACTTGTATGTAGCTTCGAGAATGGTGTGCGATGTTAGGTACAGCTCGGATGTGCAATTAACAGGCTTTATTCCTCGCTTCGTATATTCACTTGGTGCAACAAACGTGGATACTGTCATTCGATCATGTATTTGAATCATCGTGAATGGTTAGTAGCATGACACATTGTGGTTCATACAATATTGATAAATATCCATGTTCATTTGTCTCCATTCGTTAATTCAAGGACTATTCACCTATTTAGGATTATTCATACACAGTTCGTTCTGAACTGTGTACACTGTTCACATAAACTGTGAGGCATTCCCAACGTACTTAGATAGTAACAAAGTATATTCACGTTACTTTTAGAAATATGAATATATATTTCTTCCTAAAAAGCCTCATATTTGTTGTAGAAAAATGTGTGAAAAATGATATTTTTCTGTACATTCACAATGAAAAATATGATTTACCAATGTTTCTCTACTGTAGTATAATACGGCTGACTTAAAACCCAGCATCCTATGCCTTGTTGACATCGTCCATAAACAATAGCTTCGTCATTGAAACATTGATGGATGCATGATACCGTTGCTTCCAATCTCTAAAAAGGCCCCGAGGTATCCGGCCCTGGAAAAAAAGTATTAACATTCTTCAAAGAGCAACACAGACAAATCCTAACGAAAAGAATAATATTGGGATACTAAGGAGAAGTACACTTCGCAACTCTTTAGTGTCCCAATTTACTCGCTTTTTCACACCTATAGGCGGAATTCCATTTATTCAACATGCTGCATGCTACAATTCGATGGTTCTTGCTTATTTGAGTGTCTTTTTTTACGACATAATTGGTCTTGTCGAGCAATGTTGGCCTTGTCCAATGGCCTGCGGATCGGCATGACGTGTGTCACACGACAAGTTTGACAATATTGAAGCAACTACGCCATTCATTGACGATTACCATAATTCACCACAATGAAAGAACAACAAAAGATTTGATCATAAAAACAATAACATCAGAACGGATATGTTGGAGCAGTGAGCGTTCGCATACTACTGTGTAGTGGCTGAGGTGGAAACAAAATAAAAAAATTGCGCAAGTCGTTTAGATGGAATACCGCTTGGACAGTGTGTAATCCGATATGTTTCTGTTCAAATTCGAGGAAAACTTTTCGGAAGCTTTATCAATAGAATAATGTTGCTCCGTACATATTCCTCTATATCCTCAATTCGCACGTCCTTATCATAGGAGAAATCGATGATAAACTTTAATCGTCCATGTAACTTTATGTTAATTAATTTCCAGGAGGAGCATCTACAGTGACTCTAATTCGAAATCGTACCTCATCGTGCAGATCTCTTTCCACCACCTTTGAAAATCGAAAATAAGCTTTCCAAACATTCTATCAGGATGATGATAAAAATTTTAAAGCTTAAACTTTCGGCTTTTGGAATATTCCACGAACATATTATTATCTTGGAGTGTGTAGATATAGTGAACAAAAATATCGAGAGGAAATGAAAAATCGATTTTATTCTGTTATTACAAAAAATTTGTGAATCCATTTAACCTTATCAACCAGCTTTCATTTGATCCCTATAACGAGTCTGCAGGATCATTCAACTCAGAGATATTTTTATTTGAGTTCCCCCTTCGTTTTTTTATATCCCATTTGTTTATTGTAGGTTCATTAGAGTTTCAGCTGTAACAGAGCCGAATTTTTAAATCGTGTACATGTCACATGTTTATCATAGCTACAATTAGCACATTGCACAGTTGCCATTTTTCGGCGTAAGAGTATTCCCTTTTATACCATTGCATATGGTACATTTACACAGTAGCCATTCAGGCGTAAAAGTATTCCTCCTGTTCTTCCATTATCCAGTTAGACCGGACAGCGGAGACAGTTGATATGATCATTGTTGAATTATTAATAGAACAGCAGCCCGATGTGTCTTCCAGAGCAGAGCAGTTGTATGGATCAACCGATCTTATTTCGACCGTGGATCGATCTCCATCGCTGATGATTGTTGCGTGGACGTAGTTATTCTATAACAACACAAAGATGGTCAGTTGAGGGCCCTAAGTTTCCAACTCACGATCGATCGCTTACTAAGCGAACGCGCAACCAATGTGGCTATGGAAACCCCCCCCCCACCCCTTCGTTTTTGATTATAAATAATTTAATAAACTTTCGTTTTCACGAGTCTGTGGGTGAGGAGTGCATGTCTATGTAAAAATGCGTACAAACGCATGGAGGTGGAAGAGTTCTACTTCTTCTGCTTCACATAACAGGGTGGAATGGTAGATGAGGTATATGTGAATCGGCAAACAAAAAAAAATATCTTCATTCATTACATTGAATATGAAATTTATGGAGAAGAATCGAAAAAACAAGTTGAAAATACTCACGATTTCGTGATATTTTTAGGTAAAATACACATGAAATCATGAAGTTTCTTTATTTTTTAATGGATAGCTATGGTATTGTGCGCTCTTTCCATTGTCTTATTCTTATTATTAGGCATCGGGAGCAGTAGCTCTTTCGGTGAAATAATGTTCGTTTGAGTCATTGAGAATTATGAATTGAAGAAAATTAATATTTCATTTCGTTTCATTTTTGTGATGCGATGTTATGCCGATCTCAATAAGTTTTCGCATGATAATCGCTGCCTCCTCCTAATTAACGAAAGATCACTGTATGGGTGACACTTTCCTCGTTGCTGAAATCTTGAATGAAGTTTGAGTGATGTATGAAATCTTGCATCTGATTACATCAACATCTTGCTAGTTTATTAGATAGAA
The DNA here is from genome assembly GCF_029784135.1 of Toxorhynchites rutilus septentrionalis. Lineage (NCBI taxonomy): Eukaryota > Metazoa > Arthropoda > Insecta > Diptera > Culicidae > Toxorhynchites > Toxorhynchites rutilus. The sequence continues at coordinate 118,164,184 of NC_073746.1, read as the reverse complement.
CGAATTATTACGCAATTTTGTGTTACATACAACATTTATGGGAACAAAGTTGGAAGAAAGAATGCATAATACATGATTTACCTTCGCATCCGCTCGCAAAACATACCTCTCTTATCTTTTAAGTTGCTCACTTGTTTTATTATTTTCACTGTTGATGTCTCAAGCGAAAAATACTGGACAAATTTACCGTCTAATGGTATATATTATAACATATATCGTAAGAACGATTCTGCGTAAAACTATTAATAAACGTTACATTTTTCGTAGAGTGACCCCCCTATATAGAAATCAAAGACGTAGTCCTACGTCAAAATATAGCTCAACTGTAGTATATGTCAAATAACGTTGAGGTATTCCAAAAATCAACACGAAATCATTTTAATGTCATATTTTTGATTTAGACACTAAAATGTTTTGGAGGCGATCTATCGTACTGGTAACATCCATACCTCTCACTCTAAAGGTCATGAGTTCAATTCTCACTCCCGACATTCTTCCAAAAAGGGAAGTAAAAGTGACGAACCAGTCTAAAATGTCACTATAATACAGAAAATAATAACTGAAATTTTATCAAATGCAAACCGCCCTGACCTGACATAGTAAACGCGATTTCAATGCGGCGAAACTGTGTGTGGAGTGTTTTAGTGCGAGTGAACGCAAGTGATGGTTGCCAGACGATGTTCTCCTTTTCTCTTTTTTCTACATCTTTTTTTCATGAATATCTTCACAATCGAACTCATCGAACGAAATCAAGGATTGAGGGTTGTTAAATTATTATTTTCGTTTTGTTCGATGAATTCTATAACTGTATTCTGTATTTACATAATGCATATAATGAAAACGCTACGTTAAGGGCTTTCCATTTAACTTGTTCACAAATAAAAACGATCTCACAGTCCAACTATTTACAAAATAAAGACATGTTATCGTATCTGGCATCCTTGTACTGGTTTGTTTACATGTAGAATGGAGTGGAACGAAACATCAAAAAACGCGCGATCTAAAGCGATCAGTTTGTCATGGCACGCAATGAACAAACTTTTTGTTTACCGAAAAAATTGAAAATAAAGTTTGAACATGCTACATTTTTTCAAAAACTAGTTTTTTGACACAATAAAGCCCATATAGTCTCCAGCAACTGGTTTTTCATTTGATCCTGGACAAATGAAAAATAAATATTTATGGCATTTTGAAATTTGCAGGTTTTTCTTATAAATTTTTTAACTGAAAAACTACCCAACTAACAATTCCCCCTCAGTGTGACGTTTTTATGATGGCTTTATTTAGATCCACGCATAATAATGCCTGAATTAATTGTCATCAAATCCTCTATTCAAGCCTTGTTCAAGCAAATTAGGAGAAATTATGAAGCTATAGCCAATATTGTTCGTTAGATGCAGTTTAAAGTCAATTAGAAAACGTTTATCCAACTCCAACGTGTGGTGGAAACGTCTATTCGACCATCTTCTTCTTCTTCTTCAATGGCACTAACGTTCCTAGAGGAACTTCGCCGCCTCAACGTAGTATTACTTGCGTCATTTTTATTAGTACTCAGTTGGGATTTCTATGCCAAATAACACGCCTTGAATGCATTCTGAGTGGCAAGCTCTAGAATACGCGTGATCACAGTGCAAGTCGGAGGAAATTTCTTTGACGAAAAATTCCCCCGACCAGAACGGGAATCGTACCCGAACACCCGGCATGTTAGTTATGACGCTAACCACTCGGCCAAGGGAGCACTCTATTCGACCATATTCTTATTTGATTAGCTCTACTTAGATGGCGATATCGAAGAAGATCTTTGTCTGACTGCATTAATTTCTTCTACCAAATTTCTATAAATAGAATTAGTTTTTTAGCATCTTGACAGACACTCGTTAGAGTCTTCTACAACTACTAGATAAAACTTGTTTAGTTTCTAATGAATTTTCAAGAAAAAAATTAAAATGTCCTAGATTCAAACTTACCACCTATGCATCGATGAACCTCCATCAAACCATTTGCTACGTTAGAATACTTTATAATGTAATGCCAAGCAGTCGAACATGAACTTAAAAACACTGGCAGCAAATAATGATAGCGATATAGTGTATTGGACAAAGTTTTAGATCATATTAAAATGTGAACTTTTGTCGAAGACATCAGTTTTCTATTTTTCATAGTTTCCGGAATACATTTGTACGGAGACTCCTGAAAAAAAAAGACGGGGACATAACCGGAGTGACGTAGGACTATACAAAGGGGGCAGCTTTTGTTAAATATATATTTAAATATATTGTTTTATTTTCATCTCCTCCGTGAATACCTACCTATCTACCTGAAAAATGGATTAGTTTACTGTTTACTCTTTATGAATATGTTGATGGTTCTGAAAAGAACATTCGGTGTTGTGTTTTTGTTATCACTCGATATTCCCATCTTGTTCGGTTAAACCTTCCTGTTTTGCTATTGCGTTTGCCACTCGCCACAGCTTTCACAGTTGGAAAATTTCTTCCCATCCAGCTTGTGACATGTTACATTTAATGCGACGTGCCGGAGAAACACTTTGCCACTCACTGAAACTAATTGTTGCCTTGATGAGCGCCGATCCGAAGCTGCTCTGTTCTTGATGCGGGTTTTCTGATTGTCGTGAGCAGCTTTGCAAGCCAACTCGAGCACTCTGACGGCCGAAACTCTATAATCGCTGTTAGGTATACTGGTGCTCCGGCACCAATTCGTTCGGCCTAGTTACCCTTGCGGAGCAATCAGTGAATGCGACCAACAGAGAACTGGAAACCTGCACGGTTCGAGTGAGACTTTAACTTTCCCTTAACTTGTCTTCCTTTGTTACGTCCACGATGCCGTACAACCACACGGGTTTACGGTTTGAAAGAAAATAAGATATTTTTTTGGGGTCCGCGTGTTTTATACTCTAACGGTACACACTCACAGGATAGAGACAAATCGGTAGACTCAGCCAGAGGGGCGAGTCCAACGAGACGAACGAATGAGCGTTAAAAGGGAGCGATGGCAAAAAAATACATTCATTACGATTTGTTCGCTTGTTGGATTCACATGCAGGCTAAAAAGGGTCCTTTTCAGGATCGCAAAATTATCTTCAATCTAAAGAGTTTATTGTTTTGTTATCACTCGTTATCCCCATCTTGTTCGGCTAAACCTTCCTGTTTAGCGATTTGTTGCCACTCGCCACAGCTTTCACAGTTGGAAAATTTCTTCCCATCCAGCTTTGTGACATGTTGTACAGTAAATTACATTCAATGCGACGTGCCGAAGCGCCGCTCATTGTCGCATTGGAGGCGATTTTAACCTGTAATTGAACATTTGCGATGACAGTGGTACAGTGTCGACTTTCAATGTCATAATTTGGATCTCTATGTTTACAAAAATGTCCAACTAAATAAGTCGCATTACATGTCCATCCAATTAGCTAAATGTCGAACTAATTGTAAATTACTGTACTTTCAATCTGGAAACAATTTAAGAATTGGTGAAAATTGAATAATGAGGGAAGTCCCAAACTATCAATAAGCTCAGAACAACTGCCAAATTCACATACTCATCAGATCCTGGCAAACAAATTATGAAAAAATCAATTTGTGTTTTATTATTATTTTGGATAATGTTTTAGAAAGCATTGAACTGTATTTCCTCAACTCTTTTTTGGAAGGTTGATGGCCCTGAAAAGCGCCTTGTTTTATGGAATTGTTCTAATTTAGAAAACTTAGTACTCGTGGTTTTGAAAAAAACCATTTCGAACGCCCTCGATGCCGCCTTGTTCTGGATTTGCCACCAAAGCAGTTTGTATAAAGAACAAACTTTTTTCTTCTGCTACCTGATGCCGTTTTGCGATTGCGTTTGCCACTCGCCACTCGCTGCAACTGCCTGTTGTCTTGATGTCCACCGAACCGAATGTGTTCTGTTCCGAATGCGGGTTTTCTTATCGTCGCGAGCAGCTTTGCCAGCTAACTCGATCACTTCGGCGGCCGAAACTATATAACGCCGGCTAGGTGGACTGGTGCACTGGTACTAACGCGCTCGGCCTAGCTACTCTTGCGGGGAACTCCAGAACTCCATATCAACACGGTTGGAGCGGGATTTTGCCTTTCCCTTCACTTTTCCTCCTTTACCATGTCCAGACATGGCTGCTTGGGTTGGTTTGTTGATGTGTTGTGATGCGAACCGATGTGGTGTACGGTTTGAATGAGAATGATCGTTACGGCAGCGGAGCGGGGATTTTTAAGCTGACTGGCTGGCTCGAGAATTACGCATGTGTGAGACTGCGACCAATGTTTCGTTCATTTTTTTCTTTTTCCTTTCCAATCGTGCTTCATTCTATTTCGCTGCTGCTCTGGTTGCCCGTTTTGGTCGTTACGATTTGAGGAGCACAAAATGGACCAATCAAAAATGGGCACATAGTGCATTTTGACAATGATTGATATTTCACAATTATTCAATTATTTATCTCAAGAAAAATGAAATGTTATTCGTTATGATAGATGCGTAGCTATATTTCCTATCAATTGATGCAAAAACCTTTGCGATATATTGAGAAATGCTCGAGTTATAAGCGTTCCAAATCTTGCATTTTTTCCTACTTGTTCAGTGCCTAGATTTCCATTTCACCCCCTATATCTTCCGGTTAGACGTAGTCCTACGTCAAAATTTTACTCGTGTTCTGTTCGTGACATATTCTTTCTAAATAGAAAAAAAATTGCAGCATATGTCAATCGCGATAATCTGCTCACTAGAATGTTACGATTTAAATATTCATAGTAATTTTTCAAAGAGAACATTATAAAGTTGATGTTAGGAAGCTTTTTCTCTGTAGCAGTGCCCTTCTCCGATGGATGACTTGTTGGTAATTGTATGGGCAATTCATACATATTTAGTTCAGAATATATATATATAAAAACATATTTTTGTGAAAAATGAATTTTAATTTTCTAAATATTTTTATCTTTTCAATGATTTTTTTATTTTTAAATTGTTTGATATTTACTACTGAAAACATAAATTATTTTCTAGATTTCATTCTTTAACCAACATTTTTTTAAAAAAAATTCAAATTTTCTAAAAATGTTTCATAAACAATTAACGATTGATTTACCCTAGACAAAAACGGTCTCGTTGTTACATATGATTCGCCAACCTTTAGAGCATATTATAACAAACGTTTTGCAATGCAGAACTTGTCAATATCTTAATCCTACTCAAAGTTATCGTAGGTTTTTTTACCCAAAAACTCATGATTTCAAATATAGTTTACTCAAATAAGTAACGTAATAACGTAAGTAACGTAGTTTCGAAAATTCACATTATGTAGAGTAAAATATGCCCTTTCAAATGCTCTTCATAAACATGTTTTATGTTTGCCCCATAAAGAACGTCAAACGAAATGAATTGAGTGTATTTTTGGGAAAGTAGTATCTAATATATAGGCATCGCAAAGTGTTAGTCTTAGTAAGCTCTAAAAGTTGTTCGAAGTTGTTCGGTGATTTTTTGGTTTTCAAAAAACTCAAATTTAAATGTTTGTGACGCCAGTAAATGAAGTCCGAATGAGCTAATATTTTGCATAGGGTATATTATCGTGCAGTCCTTTTACATTTGCTGTATATTTGGACGAAATATGTGAACGAAAGAATTTTTTTATTTTGCATTTCCCTCTGAAGTTTGCATCTTTCAAGTGTACGTACTTCTCGAACCGCGAATTTGCTTGATTTGATGAGCTTCAGACACTCAGTTTCGATTTTGACATGTACGTCGAACGCATATCCTTCAATTGGCTGAATAACCGAGCCAATGCGTTGTGTTCGTACCCGCTTTTGTAATCTGTGTTAGGAAAACACTTTTCGGAGTGCAGAAGTACCCCCACCTTGCATGACAAAGACAAGCGAGTACAAAAGTACTCGCAGTTTGCATTTATTTGCAAAGCCCATTCCCCCAGACACCTTTTTTTTTTGAAGTCTGTGTTGGGGAAACACATTTCAGTCGAAACAAAAATACCTCCGATCTGCATGTATTTGCAATGTCGATTTCCCCAGACACCTTGCTTGTGAAGTCTGTGTTGGGGAAACTCATTTCAGTCGGAACAAAAATGCCCCCGACTTGCATGTATTTGCAATGCCAATTTCCCCACGCTCCATGGATTAGAGGTCTGTGTTAGGGAAACTCATTTCAGTCGGATCAGCAATATCCCCGACTTTCATGTATTTGCAATGCCAATTTCTCCAACACTGCTTGGTTTTGAAGTCTGTGTTAGGGAACACATTCCGGTGAGAACAAAAGTCCCCATACCTCCATGTATAATGCCGATTTCCCCAAGGCCGCTTGATTATGATGGCTCTCTTGGGAAAACCGTAAATCGGGCCAATCAAAACGAGGCAGTTCGGGCGTTTAGATAACGCTAACTTTTTACAGTTATTCAATTGTTTATGTAATGAAAAATAAGATTTTTTTTATTGGGATAGATGCGTAGAAATATTCCCTAATCAATTGATGATATTTTCCTGCATGTTCTGTGTTTAGGTTTTCATTTTACCCTCCATATTCTCCGGTTAGACGTAGTCCCACGTCAAAAAACTTTTCGTAAACCCCGATTTTCTCTACTCCCCCCTTGGATGATTTTTCGATTTTCAAAAAACTCAAACTTTGATCGCTTTGCGCCACTCTCCATTAAGTCCGATTTAGCTGAAATTCGGCATAGGGTGTTTTTTCGAGGTGGTGAACATTTTGTATAGGGTAACTTTTTGAAATTTTTGGGTCGATTTTTTCCCATACATTCATTGGCACCCTAATGTGTAGTCGGGTCCAATGTCGATTCTTGGAAGAAACTTTAGAACCTTCGAAACAAGTGTCTTTTTATCCCCCGATAGATTGAAAAAAACTAATTTGAATTATTTCGCAAAACACAGAAAGTTGATCAGCTACCTCTCAAACTCGAACAACGGTTTACCCCCAATCGATATTACTAATTGGCCACATCTTTGCCAACATGCATAGAAGTGATGTCATATGGAACAAAAATTTTGATCAAAATCATCAATGAGCTTTGAACACATTCACATCTAATAAACATCATTCATCTTTTTGTTCTAAAATGAACAAACTGATCAAATCAAACGATGTGATTTTGTTTTTCCGCAACATCATCTGTCCATTCCTTTCCGCGTGTTGTTTCTGTGTTCTTTTGTTTGTTTCAGAATATACTGAATTATCTTTGATTTTTAGCGATCCGAACAAAGCCAGCCTATAAATGCATCGCATAAATAAATGAATCGTGGTCGTAACTGAACCCACACGTTGAAACAGACGAAGAACTACTTAACACATCAGTTACCGCAAACCGATTTGATCAATCATTCTCTACGGGCTACGGTAGCAACAAACCGTTTTATGAGTTGAACTCTCCCACTGAACCAAGCTGCCGGTTATGTAAACCAATGGCCAAAACGAAAACAACCTCCTTCGAGACTAATGTATGGGAGCAAATCACGAAACCGTAACCATTGCGGCCACAAACATACAGAGAGAGCCCATTTTGCCGTAGGTAGCATTGGTTGGGACCAACGATGACGAGAGCTGGACAAATCAAATAAATTCTTCTGACCCATGCTCGAATCAATCCAATCGTAAATGTGTAATTATGCTAATCCATGATGCAATCTCGTTCGGTGTCCGGTTTCTCAACTTTTCGTTATTCAACATTATAAGTTTTCGTCGCATCCACGGAACAGTTCTCGTTCTCGAAACTTGTTGACACTGATTTGCATAATAAATTTCCCCCAAATGCGTAAGAGACCAGCGCTGGCGCCTTCGGGCGAAATAACTAAATTACAATGCAATTAGGAATATAAATCACTATGGTTCCCACCGCAAAACCCGTGAGCAAAGCCATTTACATCCCAAAGTGTGCACGACAGAATAATGAAAAAGGCAAAATCCAAATCCAACCCACTCGATGTTGTCATTTGGATCAAGCAGAATTGAACGCAAACGGAACTGGACGTCGTGATTTGTGATGCAACGAGGCGTTTTTTTTTGTTCCACGACGAATTTGAATTTATTTTTTTTCTTCTGCAGAAAAATACAATCTCGTAAGAAACGAACACAGAAGGAACTGTTGAAATGAAGCAATTATTAGTGGTGAAATAAGGAGAAAAACGCGAGAAAAGAAAGAAATAATCAGTTTTTGAACCCACCGAAATTAAACTGGAACAATAGAGAGAGGATAAAATGAGAGTGTGTGACGGAGTAAAAACGAATCCCGGCGGCTTATTCGCAGTGTTGTTGGTAATATGGTGTAACTTTGGGGCTGCGACTGGTGAGAAACATGAGGTGGAATCAACATTAAACAGAGATTACGTGGGCAAGAAAATTCTGCCCGACTTGAGTGTACTGAAGCTTGACGCGGTTCCCGAAGCCCACCGAAACTCAGCTGCCGGATTCAAGGACTTTTGGGATGAACATCTCACCGGAATCAAGGGCTACGATGTGGTGAAAGGTGAGTGGTGTTTCTGTTATTACGTTAATGCATAAATACCAGGCTAAGTTGGGTTACTTTTGCCATTGGTTTATCTATCTATTATTAGGTTTTAAATTTATGTATCTGCTGTAGAGTAGTTCAACTGTTCAACTGCACTTAGAAAAATCCCCGGTCGAAAACTACCAAATACATTTGGTAATGCAAAATTAGTAGAATGTACAAATTTTTTGTACATATTGTCAACAAACCCGCATCCCTACAAGAGTTTAGTACATTTTACTCGATAACATTTGTAAACCTGAATAATGTCATATCTGAAAACTGGTGAGAAAAACGCGTATTAACCATTTTCATTGTTGCCATAATGCAATACTGAGGTATAATATGGATATAATTCTGATACGTGCATTTTCAGCGGGAAAATGTAGCCGATATTGGGCTTACGAATCATGGTTCTGCTTGACATACGTGTTTATTAGTACGGTCGAAAATGACTATAGATTGGTATTATTTACCAAAAAATTCGTTATATTTACTAAATATTTCTCTCAGTGTGAGAAATCATGAAATTTCCGACGTCGCGGGTCGCTTGTCGGTAGCTACAAACACTCACTATATCCATTCTGCGTATGCCGCTTTTACCGTCTCGTTGAATGAAATTGAGTGCGAATTCTAACAGAGTTTGTTTCACCGAGCTCTGACGTTTTTGTCCCCTAGATATCCACTAGATATTCAAACCGATTATGTGAATTTCAAATTGTTGCCATTGACACACAAAGTACCCCAACCCCAATACCGTATTCATTCGTCACAGTAAACTTTTTCATGCATCTACGAAATCATTTTTGTTTTGCTCTCTTATTCTTGATTTCGTTCGAGTCCGATACGTTCGAAAGCTTCGTTCATTCGTATTCCTTTTGTCAGTTCTTCGAGGCACGGAAAACTGTTCGAACGAATCGTCCAATTCTCGTTCCCGTTCGAATGTGTTAAAGTGCGAAAAATATAATTGTTGACTACTCAAAAATCCTTGAGGTACTTTATCCCTATTGACTCCCAAATTATAGCGATGAGAATAACATCTATAATCAATAAAATAAAATCAATAAAAGTGATAGTTTTGAGCGTCATTTTCACCTCCCACGTTCAACAAACAAACGAACTTATTAATTGCTATTAATTGATTTTTGACGTAGGATTACGTCGTTCGGGAACATATTGGGGTACAAATTGAAAATCGAAAATCGAGCGCATCGTGAAAACGTTTATTGCTCAGTCATTCCATGATAGATTGATGAATTTTTTGCGTCAATCGATTTCGGAACTCCATAACAATTTTTTATAATGAAGAAAATAATATATGCCATGAAACTAACTATCGAACATTTGAAAAAACCTAACCCCTATCCTAACGGAAATAACCACTTCTGATTGGTCGAAATTGACTACACATACGGCGGTTCCCTAACAGAGACATCAAAACCAAGCTGCCACGAAACACGAAAATAGGGGGAGCTTTCGCTCCCACCGAAATGTGTATTCTAACAGAGACATCAAAACCAAGCAGCCTGGGGAAATCGGCATTGCAAATTTTTATATTGTCGTTCGGTTTAAGCTGTCTGTTTTGTTGTGTTCTTTTTCACCCAAGGAAAGTTCATACGGCGAGAAAAACTGGAAAAGTAAAAAAAATATTCGAAAAAGTTATTTCCAATACGCTCTACATATAGTATTAGGCGTTGTTATTCCAATTAAAATTCGAATTGGGTTGAATAAACACTCAGAAATTAAAAATTATAAAACAAAAATTACACTTCAAATATGTTTTCTGTATATTAAAGTAACATGTTTTTACTGATGAGAAAAATTTATAATTGTGTGCGGTATTGATAATTATGTTACATTACTTTGGTGCGTTTTTTTTTCTTTATTTCATCCATACATAACACAGAAGGCTCTCGTCTAGGGGCGGTTTTCATAATATATTATACCACTTCGGCATCTTCTATCTGATGTAGAGACGAATGAACTCTCAGAGTTTAAAGTCTCTTTAATTCATTACCATTACCATTACCATTCTATCTGATACGCACCACCCAACGACTGTTTACCATCTTTCTGTCATCATCACTCGGTAAACACTGGTGGAGTGAACAAACAATACCTGAAAAACCAAACAAAACGACCCTTATCAAAGAGTTTAACGATGTAATTCTTCAAAGATATCCAAAATCGACAGATAGCTTAATGGAATCCTACGTCAACTATGCGGTCGTGTCTCGGATACAACCCTCTTGTGACTTTTTGAAGGCTCTCAGTGTCGGTGTGTGTATCGTAGGAACATACTACAGTTCGGACTCGATTATATACAGACTCGATTATATGTGATTCGATTATATACAATTTTGGACTCGATTTTATACAGTCTGGGAAATTGTTCAGAACACCGCGTCTTCGCCCTTATGGTATTTCTTGACGAACGACGCAACTTCCGGCAGGCACTTCCGTACTATAAATTTCCCCGTTCACGGCCAGTCAGGAGCTAAAGAAGAGCGGCTTTGATATCCCTTTCTCGCTGATTGTCAACCACAGCATAACCTTACTTCGGAGCTCACTTCCTTCGTGGGGGAAGTAAAATACGAAGTGCCCTGCCAGCCGTTGCCATCCAGGGTGAGATCGGTCTCGTCGTCCATCACCACCGCCACGTCGCGATTCGCCGGGAAAATCGACTTGACCATCTTATTCAGAGGCTGCCGCTGCGTCATTGCCTGCAGCTCCGAGACCAGTGGACGGGACTTCTGCTTCCTGACATGTATGTCCATGTTAGCCAGGTAATTTTTCACTGTTTGGCCGGTTGCAACGACCTCCTGGTCAAGCGCACGCAGCGATGTAGTCACCTGTCACGATGTAGTTCGTTCGATCTTCCTCTTCAGCATCCATTGGAGCTTCTTATCGCTCAGGGTCGTCGGCCTTCCGGAACCGGGTTTTCTTCCGATGCTCTGATTGTTGTGCCGCACGATGTCCGTTTTCGACGCAGTGGGGTACCGTTCTCTGAACGCACACACTTTTGAACGGAGTAGCTTCACTGTTTTGGCAATTACGGTTAGAGTTCAACTGATAGAGCTGTCAAATTTTTTCCGCTGTCTCATGATTTATTATGATTGATGCTGCATGGGTAGTTTCGTCAATGCGCGTGAAGGTAAACCCATAAAAAATCAGCAATTTTTGTCCAGTTTTTTTTAATGCAAACGTTAAAACACGTGTTTCTCTATACAATTTACAACTACGAATGACGTTTAACTTATTTCTCTTGACAAGCATAATAAAGTAAGGTGTTGTTACAATGAAAGTAATATGAAGGTGGTAAGAGCAAGGTATATCATAACAAATCTTCAACATCTTCAAATCGATTACGATGAATTTCAATTTGTTGCCATTGACATACAAAGTATAAATAACAGCTAAATTTTGAACTTGATGGGGTTGAGGCCGTGGTTGTGGCCTCGTGGCCATCTAAGAAGAAGTTGTTCTTATTACATTATTTCTTAACCCTTTCAAGGCTATAAGATGTCCGAAACTAAATATGCCAATACAACACGATATTTTAGCTATTGTGGGTGTAAAGTAAAAGAATATCACCAGAAAAACATAGCAGGGTGTATAGGTTTCCTATAATTTCAGGGTAAATATTTTTCCCTATGGACCAACCAAGTAAATAAACGAGGAGTTAGGTTTATTATATCGGTATTTTATTTATTGCTTTGTAATACAAAAAAAAACATTATGAAAATTATCAGAAATGTAAAATAAATATTTAGTTATGGTATTCTACGAAACAATTTCGTTTACTAAAATGTTATAGTTTAATTCATATATCGCGATTTATTAAGCGCCCGTCCACGCGATTGGATGAAGAATATGAGAACTCCTCTCGAGTGATTCGAGAGGAGTTCTCTCTGTTACCTTTTCAGGTTTCCTAAAGAACACTCTCCGCTATCACAGTTCAATAAAAAATACGTGCGATGAATAACAATATATACATATATATTTTCGGTCTTATTGGATTTAGAGATCTCTCGGTCTCTAGGTTTCCTATAGCTAGTTCACTGATATCGCAATTGAATTTCGATTAACAATTTTGTTTCGTTGTGTGGTCGATAGTTCGTGTTCCCATAATCACATCACTTACCGCAGTGAATCCTGATTTTTCTTAACTATTCCCACTAACAACTATCCCTTCCATGATAAATGCTAGGGAACCACGCTATAGAGGCGACCCTTCTGGCCTTTGGGCGGCGAATATCATACTAACATTCCTTCCCTTCCCCTGGTGACTGTAAGGACGTGGCCGGCGTCGTTATTGACCTAAATGGTCAATAAAAGCTCGAATCACCGAAAATTGCGCAACGAGAATGATTTGCTATTCCCAAGCGTCATTCTGTGTGTTCTTTGTGCAATTTGGTTGGTTCAGGTCAATCACGGAGAGCGACTACGAATTGTACAGTCTACCCAAGCTCAAGCTCAAGCTCTACGAAACAATTTCGTTTAATGGGTGTTCAATAAAAAATGAGAATTTTTCCAATCACATATAAAGAAATTTTTTTTTTCATCGATTTCAGTATTTTTTATTAATAACATAATGTATTTTCTTCAAAAAAATGTCAGTGAATGTTTGAGTAAGGGCCGTGGTCTGCTGTTCGACGCAACTTTGTCGCGATGCTCTCACAAGAACGTTGTACGGCACTTACGTCCATTTTCCGGATGCAATTCCGGATTCTTGTAGTCAGTTGCTTCGTGTCCTTGGCCCTCCAATTGTTTTTATACACTAGGGCACTGAGTGAGCCAAAGAAATCCTCTATTGGGCGGCACTGGGGCAAGTTTGTTGGGTTACGATCTTTCGGCACGAACGGTATCTTTTTCTCCTCAAGATACGCCAGCGTCTTCTTGGCGTAATGGGACAAGGCGTCTGTCCGGCCAGAAGACGTACTTCCCATCCGCGTGATGCTCGTTCAGGAACGACAGCAGGATTTTATCGAGGCACTCTTCTCGATAGATTTGTTGGTTGATTGCCAGACCGCTCGGCTTAAACCAAGGCTTTGAAATGCCCCGGTCGGAAATGGCGATGTACAACATAACCTTTTTTTCAAACTTGTGCTTGAACTTGTATTTCACTTCAGGCGGTGTGGATGACTTGTCGCTGGAGTAGTAATTATCATTTCCTGGAATATGCGTTTTGGACAGCGGAAAATAGCTTTCGTCGTCCAGAACGAAAGACGTCCCGCGGTATTTTTGGTCACCCACCGACACTGTGATTTAACCGTCTCATTCTGCTCCTCCGTGTACTCCGGCGACCTCGTCTTCTTCCTGCAGACGATTCCTTCCATCTTGAGGGTCCGATGGATCAATACGTGGGAACAGCCATATTTCCGACCGGCGTCACGCAGGCTGGTTGCGTCCTTGTTGTCAAACAGACGATGCCTTCCTCTGCTTCGTCACCGGACGACCACTTCCGACCTTCCGCTCTACGTTCAGGGAACCCAGGATACGACATACCGTACTGACAGGTACATTTTCTTCCTTAAAATGTGCCACCGTGAACTTTTTTCCTTGCTCGAAATGCGTTTCGTAGAACCGTACAATGAGTTCGCGGAGCACATGCTGTTTCGACGCCATCTTTGCTTTGACTAAATTCAAACTAGCAAAACCAAACACGTCTACTGTTTCTAGGGAGCCCAAAGAGCAATTTTCTTGGAGAAAGAAAATTTTACGCTCTTTATTTGAGTTACTGAAAGGTATTGAAAAAATTCTCATTTTTTATTTAACACCCGTTACTTGTGAATCACAAGTGGACATTGCACATAGCACATTTATTATGTGGTCTTTTTTAAGTCAGACTGGACCATGTTTGACAGTTAGTTTTTTTAAACGTTCAGAGGCACATTTGCTGTCTTGGACATACGTTTTATTTTGACATTCAGTAAAAAAAATATCGATTCAATAATAATTGAACAATCGATAACGATTTGTGTAGAAGGAAAAAATATTTCCCTTTGGCATGAAAAGATTTCTAATTTCTAAGCTAATTTCTAATTTCTAACTGAAGGTTTCTACCGCTACATACCGAAACTGCATATCATTGAGCAAAGGTGCTTCACGAAATATTGTTTCCACAATATTTGCTCTAAATTTCACACTCGGCAACCACATAGCTCGTTCGATCAGATGTTTACAAGTTACTTAACAACACACCATCATTCGACCAACCACCCACACAAACCATACAAACGATTTATACCTAATATCTAGAAGATTCGGACCAACAAAACGACATACGTTTTATTTTGACATTCAGTAAAAAAAATATCGATTCAATAATAATTGAACAATCGATAACGATTTGTGTAGAAGGAAAAAATATTTCCCTTTGGCATGAAAAGATTTCTAATTTCTAAGCTAATTTCTAATTTCTAACTGAAGGTTTCTACCGCTACATACCGAAACTGCATATCATTGAGCAAAGGTGCTTCACGAAATATTGTTTCCACAATATTTGCTCTAAATTTCACACTCGGCAACCACATAGCTCGTTCGATCAGATGTTTACAAGTTACTTAACAACACACCATCATTCGACCAACCACCCACACAAACCATACAAACGATTTATACCTAATATCTAGAAGATTCGGACCAACAAAACGTGTCTGCATACCTTTCATTATGCACGATGAATTGTTAATCGGATAGCCTTCGGTGTGGCTGTCTGACACAGAGGCTAAAACGTTTTCTTACTTACGCTGCGTATCACTCGCCCACCCCCGCAGCTTAAAGTCGGTCATTTGGAAGGAGATTCTAGCCAATTGTTGATTCACCTGGTTGCAGCCGATTCGTCGTCAGTCACTCGGTGAAACGTGATTGGAATGTCGCGGCGTCGCAGTGTGACATCAGAACTAGGCGATAGATTTAGGCGAGATAAATTACGGCCAGGAACAAATCGCCGTCCTTTGCACTCGAGGGTACAAGTCGTTAAAAAAGAGCTACTGCCGGCAAATCGAGAACGAATAATGGGTTCTTACTGATCTATTGTGTTTAGATGATTAGAACGTTTCGCTTGGCGGCACAGTATGTGAAATTAATATTTTGGAACATGATTGAGTTGTTTATCCACTTTCGTTTGCTCGTGGAATCACACAGAACGTAATTATCTCTATTTTTGACGAGCTGAATGTAGTCATGCATCATTTTTATAGTTCAGTAATAAACTTTCCGACACACTATCGTTATTCCGAATGGTTGTGAATGCATTGCCAACCAATGAATTAATCGCAGTATCAAAAATAATGGCTTCTGAGTGAAAAAATTCTTGAAATATTCTTGCTTCCGGGCCGGGGTAAATCCCACAACTTGTGTTGGAAGGTTCGTGGTAATTTATTCTCAAATAGATGAAAACATTTGTTTAAAAACCTATACAGCATAGGTGTCGCATGATTTCATGGATTCTCCATACTTCCCATACTTCCCATACTTCCAGGCTTCTACTTTTTTGGATGGCACTAACGTTCCCAGTGGAACTTTTGCCTTCTCAACATAGGTATTACTAGTGTCATTTTTATTAGTAGTATCTGGTTGAGATTTCTATGCCAGAATTCTTGAATGTATTCTGGAGTGGCAAACTCAAGAATACGCTGAATCGAACCCGAACCCCCGGCATGATAATGTGGGACGCTAACCACTCGGCCACGAGAGCACAACGTTTTCAGGCTTATGTAGTTTGTTTATAACTTCTCGTCACACGACAATTTTTGTGAAAGCATTGGAGAAATTACACCGACTATTTCTAGCGGAATTATAGGCCTAATTTCGATAATATTTCAAAAGAACGTGTCCTTCGAAGAATTGTTCATCGCTGTTCGCTGATTTCAACCTTCTATATAATCAACGATTGCCTTGTGCAAGCCAGTATCTTACCGATCGTATGTCGTAATCACTCATCAGCTACTGTTCTACATACATCTGCCAATAAAATTTATTTTGTGCTAAACTGTTTTTTTCTTTCTTTCTAAACACTAGTTTGGAAAATCACTTTTCATCAGCGTCCTATTTGTCCTACAAGGTCTACCAAAACAGTAATTCTCCATTTTAGGATAATCAGAATAAACTCTCCAAAAATGTTTCCTTTTTGCGTAGGATAGCGTCTTTGATTACTATATAGGGAGTCAATCTACGAAATCGAACATGTGGCACGTAATGATTATGAAGGTACTTAAAATGCATATTACGCAAAATCGTCAACAAGTTAAATGTTTTACTATACACCATGGTTGTCCAAACTTTTGAGCACTGTCGATTATTATTTATAAGATAGGCAGCAGTCTACCAAAACGGTATAGAGTCGAATGAACTGCAAAAACGAGTTTCCGTACGTTTATAGCAGACACATCAAGCTACCGAACGCACTATTCGTTTTTCCCTCCAACCCTCTAGGGCGCCTTACAGGCGCGCAGTGTCGATATTTAATTGCCATACCTCGTATAAACCTGATACAGACTAAGACGCATCAATCCTGATACTGACTGCTTAAATCCGTTGCTCCGTTCTTGAGTTAAATCGTGAGGAACGGACACCAAATCATTTTTATTAATATAGATCCAGTTTATAAATACATAGTTACTTTCACTTGATTTATTTGAAACTCATTGTTGGAAACAAAACAATCGAAGTTCATTTGAAAACATAAACATAAACAAAACATAACCGTTATTGAATTAAATGCATGGTGAAAATAAAAACATTTTTCATTTGAGATTCATTTTGAATTATTTTTAAGCAATTATTTATTTTTCTTCCTCATCTTGGATTCGGTTCTAGGGATTCCGACTCTACCTTGGAGCGCCGTTGCTGCGTTGCGCTGTTGTGGGGTTCGAAGAGACAGACGATGGTTCCTTATGAAGCTAGAATACCAATCTATTCCTGCCAGTTTTGCAATTTGATTGAATTCGTGCTGGAGGTTGTTGGCTTCCGTAAAATCAAACGTCAGACGACGTAAATCTTTGAGAGTCATACCATCGAAAGCTTTGGCCAGTGCTCTGCAGTGCTCCCCCAGATCCTCAGACTGCTCACTCGTAAATACTTGTCTGAACAGCCCTAGCTGCTCGCTGGCACATCCCAGCAGAAGTAGAAATGTCAATAATAGAATATTCAAATCATAAATCACTCACTGGTATGAGCCTCTTCCTCAGAGCTAATTCAAAAATATCGAGGTTTGCCGCAATCCGACGCTTCGAGACTCCCTTCCGAAGCCTCTGTCGGGCCATTTGAGCATTTCTTCAAATCAGTTTTCTCCTTGTGGGTCCCGTTAAAAATTTGATTGAAAACATTTTATTTTTTTTTTGTGTAAAACTCTGGTGCAAACTGTTGCCCCACAGCCACTGCGCACCTTTGCCCCACAAGCAATTTTTGAACTAATCAAATTTTTAAAAAAAGATATTGAAGTTTTTCACAAAAACGAATACGCACTATCATCTACTATAGAATGAAGATTTTTATCGACAGTGCAGCTTCGAACTTTCTAGTTATTTCAGGAAAGTTAATCATCATCTCCAAAGCTGAAAAAAAAAATCAAAACATCGCAAAACTCTTTTTATCTCATAACTTTTTGTCACTTCCATGTAATGTATCTTGTTTATATGTGTGAGCTGCTGGTGTAATAATGTATCAAACGAATACACTATTGTCGAAATTTTATGCTCGTTTGCTTCAAAAAGGTCAATGTGCACTTTTGCCCCATGCGCAGCTTTGCCCCGCACTACTGTATATTTTGACATTTTGGGATAATAATCATTAGCAAAATAATGAAATTACAATTTTTGATACGCAAAATAGCACTGTAGCTTAGAATGGTTACTGTTAGCTCGCCTGGGTAGTCAGCAATACAATTAATTCTAATAATTCACTATTCATTCACAAAATACATAAATCAATAGCAAAAATGTGTACATCTATGGTTTTGCATCACAACCACACATTCAAATCTTTCGGATATCATATGAATGTTTGCACGGGTCAAATGACCAGTTGCGGTAGTTAGGGCAGATTACATATATAATATATAAAAATGTTCTGTTCGTTTGTGTACGCGTCAAAAAATCAAAAAGTACGAAACCGATTGAGCTCAAAGCACACAATATACAATCCACTTCAAGGAGTGTTGTTACGGCATAAAAAAAATGGAAATTGGAAGAAAAATGATTTTATATATGACCAGAGAGCGTTTCTGAAATTGAGCTTCTAATGAGAATCGACTATTCAGCAATGAATATGTGATGGAAACATCTTTTTTCCACGTGTGTTTGACAAAATTATGAACTGAAATTGTGTTTCGAAGTGATTTAAAATTTATCGACTTCCCTCAGCTATCTCTAGATATGCAAAAATGTTCTGTTCGTTTGTGTACGCGTCGAAAACTCGAAAAGTACGGAACCGATTGAGCTTAAGTTGAAGGTGGAAGCTGGGCATTGTAGTAGTATAGGTAAACCCACGTGTAAAAATGGGGTAATAGTGTTTGTGAGAGAAGAGTAAAGCACACGTAAATAGATCAATTCACTTATCAGACTTTGTGGCGATTCATTGACACGAGTCTTTGAATACATTTGAAAAAAAAGTAACAATTCAATAATAAAGTAAAATGTATGAACGATATGTTCCGATGAACAATTGCAAATATATATATATATATATATATATATATATATATATATATATATATATATATATATATATATATATATATATATATATATATATATAGAAGGTACATTTCCATATGAAGTAAAATTCTAAAATTCTGATTATACGCGAGCGTAACATGAGCAAATTTATAACACATGCGAATTGGGGCTCTTTCGGTATTAACAAGTTCTTCCGCATAGTAACTCGATGTTGATAATTCCTTAATATTTTCCTTCGTTGATCGTATTGCTTTCACATATTCATGTTGGAGAGCCTTAACCCTTCTCTTCGTTGGCCGAGGCATTTTGATTGTATGTTATACTTTTCCGTTTACTGTTTTTGAAAGCCGTGGCAGTGTTCCGAGCTCTGCAATATAATTTTCTTACCCAATGTTAAAGTTGCTAGAGCTTTCATTATAGACCCATTAAACGTAACAATAATAATTGTGTTGATATCAAAGCAATTTTATTCTGTTGATTTTCATGACATGAAACGTTATGACTCAAGAATAACATTTTTTGAGTGGTTTCTATAGCTGTTTCGATGATATTGTCTGGCATCAGTGTCGAAAAAATAACGATACTTTCACCAATACAAACAAAACCATTGCCGAAGATTGAAAAGTGAAAATTTAACATTCAGAACACTAGCTCGAGTTTTCCGACGTTTTTCACTATACAGTGAGACCGCAGATGAAAATTTAATATCTTGTGAGTAATCGATTAGAGTTTGGTTAATATTACTTGATGGGAAGTGTGTGAAAACGATCATTTTCTTCACACTGTTTCGTAAAATTATTGATTTTCGGGCGAGGGGTGAGAGAGGGAAATGAAAGGAATGAGCGCCATTGTGGCAGCCATTTGTGGCTAGCTCCCATCTCACCTTAAACTATGATACAATATACAAAACAATCAAACACATCTAGGATTTTTTTTTTCTGTATTATAGTGACTTTCAACGCTTCTGGCTGGTTTGTCACTTTTACCTTCCATTTTGGAAGAATGTCGGGAGTGAGAATTGAACTCGTGATCTTGAGCGTGAGAAGTATGGATGTTACCTCCATGCCAGATCGGCTCCACCACATCTAGGATTGTTCTTACAATATAAAAATGAAAAATTCAACTCAACCATGCAACCACAATGTGCCACAGCAAAGCGTGGCAGGGTACAGCTAGTTGCTAATAATATCATAAGGTGTTGAAATGATTCAAATTTTTATGTTTTATAACGAATTACCTCAAAGAGAATTTATGATCATGGTTTGTCCAGCTCTGATCAGGGTTTGCCCAAAAAAAATGATCATGGTTTGTCCGGTTTTAGAAATCACTATTTTTGAATGAAAAAAATCGATTTTTCAAGTAGATGTTGCACTTATCAGTGTTTGAGTTTACTGTCATCATATTGATCAATTCGTAATTTAGACTTTCTTCTGAATATTGCCTTTTCTTGGCATTTTAAAAGTGTTCACATAAACACACTCAACGCTGAGAAACATTATTACTGCTATGCGCGAAGGACACAATAAACAAACTGCAGCGCGCCAAGCGGTTTCCATAGAAATCATGTGGACAAAACAACATTAGTGAATCGGACAGCTTATGATCAGAATTGAGGTCATCTAAATGCGTTAATTACATGGTTTAGCTATGTTAATCTTATACAAATGATATGCAAGCATGATGTTCACGATATTTGTAAGTGTTATAACCCAGAAAATCTCTGAACTCGTGCGAACTAATCATCTGGTGATTGATTGAAAGTTAGCTCAAATGAGGGCCGCATTGACATCAATAGATAGTGGATTTTGTAATCCTTTAAAACATGTGAATCCGTAAAAGTATACTATAAAACTAAAGTAATTCATGAAAAAGATAATTTTATTTGTATGTTTTGAAACATTCGAATACCTGATTTGACACAGGTGCGCTGAATTAGGGCATTCAGAAAAGTGGTCAAACCATGATCATATTTTCGACTTGACAAACCAAAATCATTTATCTTACGTATAGGCAGCCAAATAACAGGATTTTTTGCCATGATACTTCATGGTGTTTACAATTATCATACGTCAAAGTATTGCCAAAGAGTAGTCAACATTTCTGAGAACAATATTGAAGGAAAAAAAATGAATGCTTTGGAAATTGAAGAGCACTAAACTTCAAGTTCATTTTTTCTCGAAATCATGAAAATTTCACATGGTTCGGTCTGACTTAACACCGACCATGTGGGAATTCAATTTTCCGAATATTCCTGTTTTCCTCCAAAGTTTTCCGAAAATTTTCAATTGTCATGATTGGTTGTAATATGGTTGGTTGAAATATGAGTAATTTTTTTTATGGGGCCTTCCTCTTCCTTCCTGATGAGGGAGGGAGAGGGTTATGCAGAAATTTATGTTTCATTTGTATGGCAGCTCCCCATTTGAGAGAGGGAAGGGTCTTGAACCATCATAACAACTTTCCCCGACCCCCAAAAACCCTACATACCATACAAATTTGTATATATCCATGTATATATATTTATAGATTACAAGTAAAGGGTGTGTCACATCAAATTGCATCACGGAAAAAACGCTGTAGAAATTTAATTTTTAGGAATTATATCTTCAGCTTTCGCTTATAATCAGATAAGAGTGTATAGATCACGTTGGCCATGCTTCACTGTCAATTTTTCGTAAATTTGGAAAAATGTCGTCGACCGAAAAAGAGCGTCGTAAATTAATCCTGCGTACTCATTTCGAGAATCCGGAGTTGTCACATCGGGACATCGGTAAGATGCTGGGAATCGTCCAATCCACGGTCAGCAGAGTACTAAAACGATACTTCGAGAACCTAACCATCGACCGGAAGGTGAAAGTATATGGTGTGGCAAGCGATCTGCTCTTGTGGAAAGCGGAGCGCCCCCTTCGTGATGACCGGCACGGTAAACGGGCAGGTTTACCTTAAGGAGTGCCTACAGAAGCACTTACTACCACTATTGAAGCAGCACGAGGGCCCGACCATCTTCTGGCCGGATCTCGCTTCGTGCCACTATTCAAAGGACGTGTAGGAGTGGTACGAAGCCAACGGGGTCACCTTCGTGCCAAAGGAAATGAACCCGCCCAACGCGCCGGAGCTTCGCCCAATAGAGAAATATTGGGCGATTATGAAGCAGGCCCTCCGGAAGAACCCAAAAGTTGTCAAATCGGAGGCGGACTTCAAGAGAAAATGGATAACTGTTCAGAAAAAACTACAACCTGACGTTGTACAGAACCTTATGGACGGGGAAAGAGGAAGGTGCGAGCATACGGGCTTGGGCTCGAAGTATGAATAAAAAGAAAATGCCAAAAGTTGTTTAATAGTTTTAATTTTACTGTCTAAAATTTTCAAAAGGATCGGTCTACTGGGCGAATTTCTACAGCGTTTTTTCCGTGATGCAATTTGATGTGACACACCCTTTAAATATGTATTTCATCGAAGGGTGCGCTCCATTTTGGCCAGCACTGTATGTAGACTTCGGACTTCGGAAATTACCAGCTCAACACGTCTGAAGGATATAAATATACCAGCAAATGACATCATCGAATGTGTTTCCATCAGTTTTAGTTCCACATTCCGAAAATATTCTTTTATCGTAGATACCATACTTCCCGCAGAAACTTGCATGCGAAACAATTGCTTACCCACCGACCACCAAAGCGTTCAACCAACAGCAAATAAAAACCCAAACGTCTAAAGATCAGAAGATACGTGCATTATTGTACAACCTTCTCCCCGCAGCACGAACCTCGTGCTCCACGTCCGCATGTTACGTGATAGAAATTTATCCCCATAAAGGGATTTCCCGGGCTGACGAGTGCCGCCTCGCCAAGATTTATGCCCTCCGTCTGAGTCCGTTAGTCACTCATTCAGTCCATTTGTGTGCAACGGTTGCATTTTCCTTCCGCTTTCGTATATGCATACTTGGAAATATGCTAATTTCTTTTCCACCTTGGTGTTGGGCAACGTATGAGTTGTGAAATTCAGAATGGGTAATCGCTCCAATGGCATCTCTAGCACAGTTCCTTTCCTCGAAACCCTTCTGAGGCTGGGGTGGGGTGCTAGGTTAGATAATTAATTGCACGAAGTTGGTAGGGATTGATTATCATAAATATCTCTGACGTTCAGCATTGCTCCTCTCGTTCCAGATATTCCATTCACGTTGATCGTACCCGATAGAATCGATCGGTTGGCTTTCGAAGGGAATGAGCCACGTGCCCGCGAGTTTCTGTTCGATCACGTCATCCCGGGTGCCCTAATGGAGATGAAAGATCGAAATATGTACAGCAACATGAATCAGAACTTGGTTGGGGTGAATTTAACCTGCGTGAATATGCTGATGGGATACATGCTGAGCTATATGACGAGTCAGGAGACAAAATACGCAGCCCGGTACAACGTGAGCGATACGTTGACAATGGTGTTCATAGAGGGCAATTTGACCGAGAATAGGGCCGCGAATAGCAACAACAAGTTCAACAAAAGAAACATCCAGGAGAATAACAGGTGACCAAATGGTGTTAACTATGTAAGGTATGTTTGTACCTAACTATAACGGTGTTTGCATGTTTCAGGTATAACGAACCCCAGCGGCTGGAGATGAAAAATGCCACAAAGGAGCAAGCCGCGATTAAGGAGAATCGAATTGGCCAGCATTTGATGAATTTTCTGGCCAGTATGAAGTCTGGTACGAAAATTTTCCAGCACTTTCTAGCGAACAGTAACTTGAGCCAACTCATGGATGACAGTTCGTACATGGTCCTGATTCCATCGGATGCCGCCTTCCAGCGATGGCATCCAATCGACTGGGGCTTCTATCCATTCAGTGTGCAGGAGTTCACCGAAAGTGTGCTGAGGAACCACTTCATACGCGTCCGACAGCCACTACGGATGGCAGATCTGAGAACGATGACGGGCGAACAGAAATTCAAAACTCTCGGTGGAGAGTATGTTGTACTTAAGAGCAGGCGTAAGTATAGTTTGATACGGTTTGTTTTATTTTCCTGTTGGGTACATTTTCCACTACGACCAGATATTTGACCTATTGTGGCGGGCCCCTACTTGTTTTAAGCCTTATCAGGGTGTCGTATCGCGATCATTTGAAGTGATCTCCGCTGGCTGACTGTAGGCATGAGCCCAATATGGTATCATAGCTAGAATGAACTTTATTGCCTTATTGGGGGAATCTACCCATACATCTGAGGGTTGCATTGAACAATCATCAAAGAAATTGCGCTTTCTATTAAAAAGTGCTTTGCAATTACATAGTAGATGTTCTGTACTTTCAAATTCTAGGTTACAGAAGCTACAGGTATCATTTTTGAATTTACCTAGTATCTTTAGATGGTATTTACTTGGACAATTGCCTGTCACTTGGCCACTGAAAGTGCTTAGATCTTTTTTTGTTAGACTGAAAAGTCTTTCAGTCCCTTTGTTGTTGATATAAATAATTTAGCCTGCCGGGCTACTGTATTATGTTTCCAGGTATCATCAATCTTTGATTTTTCCCACAGAATGTTGAGCAAAATCCAGGATGGATTTTGCATAGTGACAAGAGGCCAAATCTGGCCAAAACAACGCTGGAGAGTCGTGGCTTCTTATGCATGGTAACAACCGCTTCCGGAGACATTCCTTCTCGTAGACATCTTTGTTGATAGTGCCGGTAGAGATTTTTTTTCCCCAAAATATATATTTTATTAAGGCACATGTAGCGTTTGCCTGACGGGGCCGGGAGTCCAATATTTTGACAATTTTTGTCTTATAACTATGTTAGTAATATGTAACCGATTACTCGCGGTTGGCTCGAGGTTAGTATTACAAGTGTTCCCATAATTGGTATGTTGTAGTCTTTGATGCTCTGTACGTGTGCCCGACACGGGATACTTCCTATTGGGATGCAGCTGACCATTAATCAGCAACGCCCCCCTAGTCTGTACCCCATATCTAGCGTGGTGCGTCTTTCTCGACTCGAGGAATCCAGGATAGAATGGTCACTAGCCGGCGCAATCATCAGCTCGTGTAGAGTTGTCATGAGCGGTACAACCTTTGGCTCTTGTTGAATGATCAGTGGACTGCACAACCTTCGGCCCGTGCATCTGTAAAGAGTGTGTGTATGTATTGCCACGACTAAGTAAAAGTTTATCGATCGGATAGGAGGGATATGAAACAGGGACACAACGAAGGAAACATCATTAAACGTTGACATCGGAGTTTCTGAGAAACAGGTATAGATGAAGCAGAAGATCAGGATCCCGGCTACCTAAGATATCCCGGACGGGGATATCCGATTGTCTGCCTTGTGCTCTCAGTGTTCTAAAGAGCTGAAAGCGAGCAGCATGGAACCGGATACACGACCAAACAACATGCTCGATGTCGTGGTAGCCATCGCCACAATCACAAAGATTGTTTTCTGCGAGCCCAATGCGATAGAGATGCGCGTATAGGTTGTAGTGATTGGACATAAGCCGAGATATCACGCGAATGAAATCACGACCTACATTCAATCCCTTGAACCGTGCACTCGTCGAGACCTTAGGGATAATCGTGTGTAACCAACGACCGAACCGACCGACTGCCGGTAGAGATGAAAGTTTTGGATTTTCGGCCGCAACTGCATATGGCCTGCCAAACCAAGTACTTTTTGAGGAATTTAGACTGCTTCTTGGTCCGGCAACACTCGGCTACGGCATTCCTCCGCATTGCAGTATAAAAAGCGAGACCCGGAAGCTGTTGGAAGTCTTCGAGAACATAAGTTTCATCGTCCATTATGGTGCATGAACATTTTTGCAAAAATTGGGTGTAGAGCACCTTAGCACGGCTTTTTGCAGTGAAATTTTGCTTATCATTACGATTGGGCACCTTTTTCACTTTGTACGCCTTCAGTACATGCCTCTGCTTCACTTTTTGTACATATGATTTTGATTTTCCAACCTTTCGAGCCACACTTCTAACTGAAAGGTTAGGTTTCTCAATAATGGCAACCACCTTTCGGTCCATCTGTCGGGAGCATACTTTTCGATTTGTTCCGCTTCCAACCTTCCGATCCTCAGTTAAGCGCTGGTCAAACGATTTGCACACACTAAACAGGCTACTCTTCGGCAGTTTTAGCTTTTTGGCGAGATCGCGTACCGACAGTATTGAATTTTGCTGCCGTTCGCGCAAAATGCGTTTGCGTACTTCCACTTGACTCGACACCATTTTACCAAACTGAAGAAGAATGTAAACATGTTGGACATCGAAATAAAGAGGAGGGTTTCAGCTGTCATGTGAGTAAAATATTTCATCGATTAGTGAAATATTTCATAAACTACACTGAAAGAAAAGTGTCCGAAATTTAACGTGGACAGTAGGATTGGGCTATCTCGAATCGATTCTTAGATGATCGATCTTTTCCATTCCGATTTCCGATTTTTTGGATCGATCTTTCATACTCGAGAAAATTGAGAAAATCGATTTTTTTGCTTTCGATCTTTTAGATCTTTTTGTAGATTTGTTTTTCAGTATACATCGATGTTTTATCTCACCAAAGGCCACCTAACTTTTTTTTTATACATAATGTCATTTGGATCACATCTTCTACGATTTACTTCTGTAAAAATGCTGACAGAGATAGAACTAGCGGCAGCTACTGAGGGGATGAACTGTAACCGGTTGCGGATAGGATCACTGAATCTGATGTTGACATTAATTACAGGCGAAAGGTTGTTTTCTAGAACTGGCGCCAAAAACAAGAATCGTCTTCGACTAAATGACAGATGTATGGCACGATTGGCTTTTATGGAATCATTGTCAACTGAGTGCTGGGTGGTTGTACAATTTCTAAGAATGCTTTTTTCAATTAATTTATTTAATAAAACGACTACCAGACGGTACAAGGTGAATGCCCTGTGGCTGAGGTCTTCATGCTGAGAAACAAAACAAAATGCTTTTGATGTTTGAAAAGAAAAATGGATTTTGTATTACCAGATAAATCGAAAAAAAGTTTTTAATTTTTCATAAATCGATTCGGCAAAGATCGACTCTTTGGTACCGATTTAATCAATGAATCGATCCCAACACCGTTTGGAAAATCGATTCGATAAGATCGATCTTTTTATAAAAATCGCCCAATCCTAGTGGACAGGCTTTAATTGCGCCGTAGACAAATTGTGGCACATTCAATAATTGCCTGTACTTCTGTCTGAAATACAGTTGGCCACTTGCCCATTAATTTCGATATGTTCTATCCAGGACTGGTTATCTCAGCCTCGACTCTGTTGTTCAATCTGGAACAATCAATGTAGATGGATGATGAAGGAGGGATGGTGAATGTAAGGAAAGTGGTGGAAGAATCTCAGAAAGATGATCAGTTAAGGATGGTCACTAAGGTTTTGAGGGTAGATGAAAATGTAAGTATCTTGGAGTTTACCCAATATCGAAGTTTTGTCGAGAAATTATCCTTGCAGGATGGGGTGATTATGAAGGGACATTGAGTGGTGATTCCATCTGAGTTGAATGTTCTCAAGCAATTCCATGGAACACATTTGAGGATTGTTAAGAGTAAAAGTGTTGCTAGAGGTTGTGTCTGGTGGCCTAAAATGGATGCGGATATTGACAATTTCGCCCAGAATTGCAGTTCGTGTCTTCTACAAAATTCATCGCCACCAAAGGCAAAGCTGGTATCGTGGAATCCGCCGGAGAAAGTTTGGAGCAGAGTGCATGTCGATTTTGCGGGTCCCGTTAAAGAATGGATTTTTTTTATTGTGGTTGATACCTTGACAAATGGGTAGAGTATACAATGCCAGATTTGAGATTGAGAAATTGGTTGAATGCATAGCGTGATATGGAATATTTGATGAAATGGTAGGCGACAATGGTGCACTGTTTGTATATTCATAGGTTCGTAAGTTTTTGACAGCGAATGGTATTCGTCAAAGCTTGACGAGTCCGGGTCATCCTTCAACTAACGGTGCGACTGAAAAATGGTAAAATCATTCATATCATTCCTATTAAAGTCGTGGGAGACAGAGAGCCAAAGTGTAAATGGTTTGATAGCTAATTTCTTGTTAGGATACGGAAAAGCTGTTCATTGTTCCACCGGTTTCGGAATCTGTATTGGGAAAACACATTCTTGTTTTCTAAAATGCAAGCGAGTACAAAAGTACCCGTAGTTTTAATCTATTTTGCAAAGCTAATTTCCCCAGGCTCCATGTTTTTGAAATCTGTGTAAGGGGAACATTCCAATTTGCAAAACCGCAAACAAATACAAAGGTATCCGCTGCTTGCATCTAATTAGCTATGTCGATTTCCACAGGTTCCATGGTTTTGAATTCTGTGTTAGGAAAACATTCCGATTCCCAGAAACGCAAACCAGTACAAAAGAACCCGCTGCTTGCAACTATTTTGCAATGACGATTTCTCCTGGCTCCATGGTTTTGAAATCTGTGTTAGGGAAACATTCTAATTTGCAAAAACGCAAACGAGTACAAACGTTCCCGCTGCTTGCATCTAATTTGCTATGTCGATTTCCACAGGTTCCATGGTTTTGAAGTCTATGTTAGGGAAACATCCTTCCATTCCAGCGATCATACCTCAACCGTTGCGCAATCATAACTGAGTGGATTTCTGAGCGGCACTTGCTTATATACTGATTGGTGTGATTTCAATAACCTGTTTTGAAAGCAATTTTAGGGCTATTGAAACAAGTTTTTGGATAAAAAAATAACAAGCATATCACGCGTAGACATTTTATCTTTCGAATGAAGTGTTTATCATACCAGTTCGTTCAGTTGTTTATGAGCTATTAACGCTCAAAATCTCGTTCTCCAGCGTAACGCTTTTGTTTTCGAAACTTTGAACTTACACCCCAGTATAGAAATGAAAGACGTAGTCCTACGTCAAAATATATGTCAATGTTCTTCGCTTCCTCAAGCCATTTTATCGACGGCTTAAATCCTGTCCTGTTCAACGAGATTCATTCCATAAGTTTTATTCAGCACTTGGCTTTCATTGGGATAGCGAGAGTTGAAATTATCCAATTGGTGGGATGAACATCAAAATGAATTCGGAAAGACGCTTGGCCCGAGGCATGTTAATTCGTCTCTGCAAAGCTACTGCACATTTCCGCGACAGTCACTTAGCAGCTAGGGCCACATTCTGCCGTTGGCTGCGTTGGCAAGTAAGATGATCTCCCATGAGGAAAAATGTGTCGCTGATCTCTGTGCGCCTTTGTGCAACTAACTCCCATAGCGTTTCGTGAGGGATCGTTGTTCCATCAGTGGAAGTGAAGCCACTGTCAATAAGCCAGTTTCGGACAAGCCCAATAGCCTGTTCATGGGCTGATCGTTTTCCAAGCTGATCCCCGTCCATATTCCAACATTCCCTCCGCCATTATCCGAAGGAAGACGTAGCCACCAAGACGGGTCTATGGTACTAGGTGAGGCCGTTTCGTCACTAAGTGGGATAGGAGAGCGGTATATGAAAACAGTACGGAAGAAAGCAGAAGGGAATTATTTCCTTAAAGCGTGAAAGAGACAGATCACAAGCGAGCTTGGGCACAAGCGTATTGTGTTTTGTATACAAACAAAACACAGTAGACTTCCAATATGGCTGAAGAGTGGTTTTAGTAAGTTGGCCCACCTTAGGATATACTTCTACGCACCTTGGTAGCCACCACTTCGAAACCCGACGCGTTGATTTTGTCAACTGCTTCCCACAAAAGATCAATGCTCATGGAAACGTTGGAACCGGCATAAATTGGTTGTTTCCAATCGGCGAATAAGTCTCGAATCATCATACCCTAAGAAGCATTCACATATCAATTAATTATTTCACATAAAATTACATCTCCACTTTGTCACATATTTTGTATGGATGGATGGTCATCAGCTGGCAGAATAGGTCGCAACAATAAAGAAAAAGTACGTAAGCAGGACGAATTCGAATTCGTTTTATGACACTCTTACTGGTTACACCCAAAATTGATTTTTAGCTCATGTTTTGTCATCCCGATTTATGACATTAAATGAGACATAACATAACAGAAAATGTCATGACTCACAAATACTGGTAAGCATTTGTATAATATACATGGTACAACAATATAAGATAAATACGAGCGAGCGAAACAAAAGACAAATAAGCTTTCCGCATACTTTCCCACATACACGACCCAGACCAAGATAGATATTGTTCTCCTTCATGCGCTCCATTTTTGACGTGGGACTACGTCTAACCGGAGTATATGGGGGGTAAAATGGAAACCTAAACACAGAACATGCAGGAAAAAATGAAAGATTCCAAATGCTTATAACTCGAACATTTCTTACTGGATCGGAAAGATGTTTGCATCAATTTATAAGGAATATTTCTATGCTTCTATCGCAATCAATACAATGTTATTTTTCATTAGATTAACAATTAAATAACTGTCAAATGTCAAGCGTTTTCTAAACGTCCTAACTGCCTCGTTTTGATTGGCCCGATTTACGGTGTCCCGAACACAGACTTCAAAATCAATGTACCTGTGGGAATCCGCTTTGCAAATACATGAAAGTCGGGAGTATTTTTGTTCCGACTGAAATTTGTTTCCCTAAATCCCCCAACCCCATTTCCCAAATCCATGGAGCGTGCGGAAGTTGGCATTGCAAATACATACAAGCCGGGTGCATTTTTATTCCGACAGAAATGTGTTTCCCTAACACAGACTTCGAATTCATGGAGCGTGGGGAAATTTGTATTGCAAATACATGCAAGTCGGGAGCATTTTTGTTCCGACTGAACTGTGTTTCCCCAACACAAACTTCAGAACCAAGGTGTCTGGGGAAATTGACATTGCAAATACATGCAATTCGAGGGCATTTTTATTCCGGTTGAAAGTTGTTTACCTATTACAGACTTCTAAACGAAGGTGTCTGGGGAACTCGGAATTGCAAATACATGCAAATCGGGGGCATTTTTGTTCCGACTGAAATGTGTTTGTCTAACAAAGACTTCAAAACAAAGATGTCATCATACCAAAAGTAAATGGACTGTCAATCAATTTACTTGTAACGAAGAACATAATCTATCCAAATGCATGAATTGACCTCACATGGCATTAAACAAATTTTTACTCACAAAGAAAATATATTGAATTCAATTGACTTCGGAAATTGTTTCATTCAATCAAAAATTGAATCAATACAAACAAATGATTGCTAAGCTAAGGTAGTCCCACGTCAACCTTGCGGTTATATCATAGATATAACCCACCCATTTTACTCTTAGAAAACACTTCCCAACTTCATTTTATAATCAGGTGCAATATTATCACGTATTTGCTGAACAACTGCTGAAGCATCATTAGTCATGTGGATAGCGTGGTCGTGTAAAATAGCTTTGCATTCCAGCCGGCCTAGGTTCGATCCCCTTTGACGTCGTATGGACTTTTTTTTTGGCACAATCCCAAATGAAATGAGAAAAGAAAACAGAAAGAGATGTCTGCACGCATACATACAAACCATTTTTGAGCTTTTAAAACAGCTCATTATTTGCGCATTTGACTCTCCAGAACACTGAATGGCATCATTTCTGCCAAAGATGACATGTTTTCTGCCAACGCTAGTTTGGGTGTAGTAATAGAAGTTTGCAATAACATCATACATTCGACAAAAAAATTAAAGGAGTGCGTAGTCGGAAATTTTGAGTGATTTTTGACATGATGTAACTTTGTGAAAAATCAACGCATATCGATGTGATGTACATAATTTTGAAGCTAAAACTTTCAGGTATTAGAATATTTCACGTACATTTCCATCTTGGCGTGCGCAGATGTAGTGGGCAACAATATCGGGAAGAAATAAAAAATCGATTTTTCTCCGTTTTGACGTAGGACTACGTCTTTCATTTCTATACCGGGGTGTAAAAGAAAAGTTTCGAAAACGAAAGCGTTACGCCGAAGACCGAGATTTTGAGTGTTAATAGCTCCTAAACAACTGAACGAAATGGTATGATAAACACTTCATTCGAAAGATAAAATGTCTACGCGTTCTATACTTGTTACTTTCTGATCCATAAACTTGTTTCAATAGTCTTAAATTTGCTTTCAAAATAGGCTATTGAAATCACCAATCGGTATATAAGCGAGCGCCGCTCGGAAATCCACTCAGTTCTAATTGAACAGCGATTGGAGCATGTTGTCGCTGTTGTGGTGAAGCTCTTCATTTATCATGAAAGCGCGGATGAACGGTGTCACCAAGAGCCTGTTTGTGCACCTTAGGCCAGAAGGGAATCCATCAGGAGGAGAGTGATGCTACAAACGGTTCCCCGGGAAGATCTCGAAGCAGCCGCTACACACACACACATACACGCACGGAATTCTTTCCGTTTGGATCGAGAAAGATCCGGAAAATAATCTGCCAGTTCCTCTAGGAATTTGAAAATACATTCATGTGAAAGAGTTTATTTGAATGTTTTCTATCCATGTAACACTGTGACCAAATATGTTTCAATCAAGTGCTATTAACAGATGGTTATCGAGTTAGCGTTAACCACTGGTGGGCTTCCAGTATCGAGGAAAATGTGGAAATATCTAATCGTTACTGAAAATAATCTGCCAGTTCCTCTGGGAATTTAAAATTACATTCATATGAAAGAGTTTATTTTAATGTTTTCTATCCATGTAACACTGTGACTAAATACATTAGGTTTTGTGATTTTTCAATCAATCGCAATCAACAGGATAGCTTCTGAAGATTATTCTTCCCCATCAGTAGGATATCCAATATTGGATGCATAAAACCTTGTGCCTCCAACGTAACGCTCTCGTTTTCGAAGTTCTCCAAATATTCATTCATTCAGAATGAATTCAGATTCAACTTCATACAAATGATCTCTAAATCAACGATAGTCCTACGTCACCCTTGCGGTTATACCATAGATATAACCCACTTCCTGTTTTTTTCAAATATTTTCTGGACTAACACAATTTTTTGCTAACGGCAAACCCAATCAACCTTATCAACCAGCTTTTATTTGGTTCCGAAAATGTTCCTGTTGGACCTTCCCATACAGAGATATTTCAGTTTGAATGAAAAACTTCGCCTGCGTCTTTAATGATCAATTAATCGATAAACAACCATCGCACCGCAAATCGAAAGGCAGTTTTGAAAACTTCTATAAATTCTGCACAAGGATAATGTTTTACCTTGACGAAAAAAATGTTATTTATTTTTTTTGCATCTATTTCAAAAAAGTGCCAAAAGTAGGATTTACCTAATGCTTTACAAGATCCACTGTGATTTTGCAAATATCGCAGTGAGTCCAGAATCGACTAGATTGTTAAGCTTAATGGTTTTCGGAGGATCTTCACGAGGAATCTTTGCTTTACCAGAAAACTGCTGACGTCTTTTCGAGCCTTTTGTGGCACCACAAGTCTGGAGTCACTAGTATCTGAAGACTCCAGACTACCTGGGTTTTTAGAGTTTAGAGGTTCCTCGTTTCATGACCCCAGATCTTCTTTGATTACCCTGGAGTTTTCTTCGTCGCTTCGTCGTCTGTTAGCGTCCAGTCCGCGTGAATTTCATTAGAAGTGGCTCGCTTGAGCTGGATTATCAGTGAAGAGATTTTCGTTTTGGCTCTGTATCAGTCTCTTGAGTTTCTCGTCACTGAATGTTGCGCTTTGTGGGAAAAACGCATGAAGAATTTCTGAACGCGGTATATTTTTTGCGTCTAGAGCAACCAGTTTCGTGTCATCTCCCTGAGTTATACTGGGAATCACTTTTTTCAACCATTCCGAAGAGCTTGATGAATGTCTTTTTTGCTCATTCAACCCCTCTCGTTTGCGGGGGCAGAGATTTTGCTTCGGTTTTTTGAGAATTGGTTTTTCGTCACTACTAGGTACTTCCGATCCTCAGGGGCATTCTGTTGGTCCAGAGAAATGCTGACTCATTGCTTGCTACCGAGCCTCCTTTGCAGAGATCCCAGCTGCAACCAGGTTCTTAGCTTTCTCTTTTGATCCCTGGTGAGGTTTTACTTCCACGGAGTGTAGACCTCATCTGAATCTACCACTTTAGATCCAGTTTTTGTATTGACGTTACTCACATCACTCTTATCCTCTGGCGACTCACAACGAGTCGAAGTGTTGAGGAAGAAAGAGGAGCAGGATTGAAGGATTGAGGATCCACAGGTACATAGCTCAGTACTACATCTTCTTCTACACTCATAGAGTCGATCTCTATGAAGGTTTCTTTCCTACAGATTCTATGTCCATTATTTTGTTATATTTCAACCTGATTACGAGATAGCTGAATCTAATGAATCACTTTAGAAACCAATAGCGATGACAAGTCGAGCTTAGTTGTTTGATACTGTAGTGCTTCTTTGGACACTTTTTCGTGATATTTTTTTATTTGAGATAATGTACGAAGGTTCGGTACGACGGTACCGAAACTACGATTTGAACTAATATACATAATTCAATGTATTTACAGCAATACCCACCGTAAACAATGTATCAATACTGTTCGACTACACACTTTCCAATGGCGTCGAAGTACTTGTTATTTCGGAAGTTCTATTCGTCTCGGAGGCAGTTGTCTCGCGTCTTCACCAGGTAAGCTACCATTGCATCATAAATCGCACACAACCTCAACTGAATTCTTTCATCCGCAGTTACACAAGGATAAGGAAACACCCCCACTGCTAGCGTTTCCCTGGTTCGGGGCCCAGTTTCTCTCACACTCATTCTTGGCGCTAGAAAGGGATAGCCGTTTCACTCAGATAACACGCTTCTTGAATACGGCGGAGATCGCCCAGTACATTTCCGGTTCGAACTATACTTTCTTCGTACCCACCGATGAGGCATTCGAACGATACAGCATCGATATTCTACCGGATAGCATTCTGGCGTCAGAAAAAGGCGTCAGACTACTGTTGATGCATTTCATCAAAGGTCGCTTGTACGATAGGGATCTGAAGGACGGAGAGGTACTCGAAACGATCGGTGGCTCTCCAGTGAAAATCCATCGAACTTTCGACAACAACGTAACGGTGAACAGTGCCAAGATCGTCGAGTCGGAAGTGTTCGTGTACAATCTGGGAACGATGTTCTACGTGGATGACGTTTTGTACCCTGAACTACTCAAAGCTGAAGTAACGGCAATAACTGACGCCAGAAACCCAGATAAAAACATTCCGGAAGAGAATGGGGAGACATTTACAACAGAGTCCGGCGTGCCGCAGCAGACCTCCTCAACCACACATCGATCATTTTTCACGACCAGTGCTGATGTGGAAATAGTGCCACTCGAGATCACCGAGCAAAGCGGCAGTGATGACGACTTCCTGCTGAAGGACGATGAAATCATTACACCTAAGGCGTTGCCCGTTAGGTACTACTTTTCGCCGAAAAAATGAGCCAACCAAAGCGGCTGAATTATGGGAGAGCGAAGATTGAAAGATGTACAGTGGGTTTAGTTGTACAATTCGTTTGGGCGGAAGGTGCAATGATGAATGTTAACATTTTTGTTTGTAGAATTTCTATGTTAAGTGTTTTAGACAAATAACAAAAATACGCTGAAGTGAAATTGCATATAATACATTTAATGCTACAATGATTCGTTTATTTGGTTTGAATCCAATGTTCGTTTTCGTCCACTGTACAAACCGAAGAACAGAAACAAAAACATGTCAGTTCACATATAATGAACACTACTGGGTTCCAATATGCTTCACGACACACCTTGTAAACAGTCTAAACGCGCTGGAAGTTTAATAACATAGTTTACAACACACCCACCAAACAATAGCTGTACGACATTCTCACCTTGTATTGTTCGCGATCGATGAATGTGGTCTTCCGGGAATAATGAAAAACAAGTTTCTTTGATAAACGTGGAAATACTCGTTACTTTTTTTAACATGACAAAATTTCCAAACAAAACGAAAAAACTAACAAACTAGCTTTACCAAATTAGTACTATAAACCAGATAGAATGATGTCTCGAATACGCAATGGATAACAGAATAACCTGGTGGCTCGAAATGAGTGTCAAGCAGTTGCTGTTTGGCAAAAGCAAAAAAAAACGCAAAATTCTACTGATTAGCCGTTAAGCATTAAGTTGTGAGTAATCTCGTTAGTTGGTAGGATATAATTCTCCTCAAAAATATTTATTGAAACAGTTTTTTGCCTATAGCCTATAGACTAGACAGAATGTACTAGGCCTCGTGAAGCAGTCTGCTTCCGAAGACCGCAAATAGAACACACTTCAATTCAGAATGACATTCGGAATGGAAGAAAGCTCGTGGCGAATGTTTCCGCCTTGGGATCGTTACTTTAGCTTTACACGTGCTGAGCTATGCTATATTTGTGAATTTTTCCTGAGGATATGTTCGATTAAAATGTTTCTACATGCTATTAGTTTGTTATGAGGAATAAAAGCAATAAACATGTATGTGTTTCCCAAAGTTTCTTGATTTTGTTTATTCTGTCCGAAAAAAGCCACAGGAAGGTTGTGTCGAAGACACGACCGCATAGTTGATGTAGGATTCCGTTAGGCTATCTATTGATTTTGGATATGCTTGAAGAATTACATCGTCAAACTCTTTGATAATGATTCGGTGGCCCTGAGAAGGGCAATTTTGTTTGGTAGTTGGGTATTGTTTGTTCACTCCACCAGTGTTTACCGAGTGATGATGACAGAAGTATGATAAACAGTCGTTGGATGGTGCGTATTAGATAGAAGATGCCGAAGTGGAATGAGATATGATGAAAACCGCCTTCTGTGACCCAAGACGAGATGCCTCCTGTGTTATGTATGGATGAAATAAAGAAAAAAAAACTCAAAAATGTAATATAAGATAATTACCAGTACCGAACACAATTATCAGTTATTAAACTCTCATCAGTTAAAACATGTTACTTTAATATAGAGAAAACATATATTAAATGGAAAAGATAGTTTTCTTTTATAATATTTACATTCTGAGCGTTTATTCAACCCAATGCGAATTTTGATTGGACTAACAACAACTAATACTATATTTCTCGAATATTTCTTCACTTTTCCAATTTTTTCTCGCCGCATGAACTTTCCTTGGGTGAAAATTAACACCACAAAACCGACAGCTTAAATCGAACGACTCGTTCTCAAGCGGTAACACACCTTGGTTTTTAATTTATGAAAACTGAAATAAATCGTTTCATATATCAAGTCATTTTTAACACAACTGCTACCATATACAATTTTACAATTACACTTGTGCCAAATTTTCACAATACATGATCGGTCATTGATATGAAATTTCACGCACATTAAAGTTCCAAATTTAAATTTTATTTGCTAGAATTAATCGAATCACTCACCCTACTTGCAATATAAAAATGCCCCCGACTTGCATATATTTGCAATGGCGATTTCCCTTGGGCATCTTGGTTTCGATGTCTCTGTTAGGGAACACATTTCGGTGGGAACAAAAGCTCCCCCTACTTCCATGTATTTGCAATGTCGATTTCCCCCAGGCAGCTTGGTTTTGATGTCTCTGTTAGGGAACCGCCGCATGTGTCGTCAATTTCGACCAATTTGAAAAGGATATTTCCGTTAGGAAAGGGGTTGAGATTTTTCAATTGTTCGATAGTTAGTTGGCATATGGCATATATTATTTTAATCAATATAAAAAATTGTTATGGAGTGCCGAAATCGATTGACGCAAAAATTTCATCAATCATGAAATGACTGAGCAATAAGCGTTTGAAATTGGACAATTTTCACGATGTGCTCGATTTTCGATTTTCAATTTGTACCCCAATATGTTCCCGAAAGACGTAATCCTACGTTAAAAAACAAGAAGAAAGAATATCGTTGACCCATGTCTCAAAATATATATTTTGGTCGAGAACGTCTATTGGTTAATGGTGTAATTCATTAATTCTCTACTGAGCCAAGTAACGTGAGCTCAAATCTCAAGGCCATCAACCGATCGTCTTAGTTAAACAGTTATTATAGAGAGGTTATATTCACGCAACCTACAAGTTTTTCTAGTGGACCATTTTCAACCAATGATTTTTTACGTAATCTTGAATACATTTTCTGTCATCGTACGTAGGATTTTTTCAAAATATTGATTTTTTTTAAGAAATAGCGACATTTTCTGTAAAAAAAAAAAATGCGTTTTTGCCTAAAAAATTGAGAAAAATATTGATTTCTCTTTAAGAAATAGCGACATTTTCTGTAAAAAAATGCGTTTTTGCCTAAAAAATTGAGACAAAAACTTTCACCAAAATTATATTTTTCAAAATATCAAAAAATCCTACGTACGATGACTGTAAATTTAGTGGAGAATCTTAGAAAACCTTTTTTATCAAAATCGGATGGACCGTTCCGGAGGTAGAACTCCCACCAGTTTGCAAAACATAGTTTCGAGAAAAACGGGCATTAAATTTTGGATTCGCGCTCCTTACGCAAAGAATAAGGTCCATTAATTGGCTTGTAACTTTGGAACGAAGCGTCGGACAAACCTGGGACAAAAACTACAGTAAAGTAGACATCCCAGTGAACATTTTAAGCCTGAAATATTTTTTTTTTCATTTTTTCAAGTTTCCATAGGGTACTTGAGAAGATCGGCAATGATTTATTTAAAATGATTGTTTTACCCATTCCAATGTTTGAGAAATAGAATTTTCTTTGAAGCTTCGTTCAGTATTAATGTAGCTTATAAAACTGTAACTGTAATTACTGTGAAACAATATTTGAGGGTGTAACTCTTAGGATTTGGGATAGGGTTCTCAGGGTCGCTTATTCATTAGCCGGTTGCTGGTAAATACTTTCACCTCTCACAAATAGGAGCTCTCCTCTATCGTCTCGCACTGCCAGACCATCTCACGCACCAAAGAAGCCACCTGCTAAGCCCACAAGCCGCTCTCGCTCAAAGGCTATGCAGTGTCAGCACACCTACTTCCAACTAAATGAGGACGAGGGCTAGCGACTCCTTTTGAGTCCGGAGGACGACAAGGTTCACGGGATAGTCGTAGTGGAGGAAAACAATTATAGTTTTTTCTTAGACTATACAACCTTAAATTTATTTTATTCTTCCACCCCACTCTTTCTCTTCCTGTTTTTACTATTTCCTCATTATTTCCTATCTTTCTTTAATTTATTTTATACGTGACGTCACATTCGATCATGCATGATACTTGCGGTAACTGTGGTGTGGGCTCTCAGTGTATCCCTAGGGGTATGGGTTTAACGGTGCAGCTGTCTCGTGAACAGACTACAGATGTTACACCATCTGCAGGTTTTCGCCAGCGTTTCCCCGCAATGGCGGATACTGTAGACGAACAGGACAAAGATGGTGGGGTCCGCGTGTGCCTCTGGTAGCCGATGACTGCCGCAGCTAAACAGCTACGAAATAAACCGCATAAAAAAAAGGCCCGCTGGACGGACCTGTCCAGCGTATTAAGATACGAGCTAGGTTTAAAGAGACACCAAACCACAAGTTACCTTTTTTTTGCTTCTTTTTTCCTTCTCTTTCTTTTTTCCTCTGATCTTTCTTTCTCTTGTATAATTTACTGTGAAACAAAACCAAATGTTACTAACTTTTTCCACTTTCATATTTCCATTAACCTACTATTTCATCTATCAGTAATCCTTCACCACTTCTTATCACTAGCTTCAAAATTTAAAATTTGATTTGTTCCGGCGCGCACTTCTAACTTCCTCAAATGTTTTAAGTCGTTTGCCGGCACTGGTCATTTACCGAGCTTTTTCTTTTCCAGCTTTTTGTGTGAGGAAACAATCGATTTCTTTTTCTCTGCCCAGTTGGCAACCCCGTTTGATGACGGTAGGTCAACTGGACAGTTTAACGCGGTGGGTATTGCTTACCCAGGACTCAAACCATTTGTAAAAGGGTTGAATACTCACAAGTAACCGGCAATTAGGACTCAATGTAAATTATTTCCTGTTTTCTGGATTTGGGTGGAGCTCAAATGGCGCTTGGAACCAACGGTTACAAGGGATTGTTTTCTTTGGGCAAAACATGAAGAGTCTCGGAGTCTCGGTACGGTTAGCATGAGATATGATCATGAGAAAATACCATAAACAACATCTACTATATTGTTTCAATTCTACAATGCCAAAACAACACTGCTCAAGTATTACCAATACCAAAATACCAAAAAATTATCAAATTTTGGAATTGAGAAGCTATTTCTCTCAATTTTTGTTGGTGTAATAAATAAAAATGGTAAAACTAAACATATAAATGCGCGAGAGGAGAATTGTTCGGAACTTTCGATTAATTCACAAACGCGTTGTTGGGACCGAGCACTGCTCGGCCCGACGTTACTCTATTCACACTTCCAACCAGACTACATTACTTCTTGATTTTTAAATACTAGCTTAACACTATCTAAAAAGTCTACACAAAATTTCTTAACTGGGAGGAGTATCACGGCGCTGAAAATGGAAAGAGAAAAAATGAGGATGAGTAGAAGTTATTGCGCTTGGCCTTCAGGCTTTCGCCTTGCTTGGGCAAGCGCAACTTGAATGGGTTATAATAAAAAACGACCGACTCTTGCAACTTGTGACGAAGCGTACACATGTTGATACAAGTGTGGTGTTCGGTTACAGCATGGGCAATGTTTCCGGGTCATAAAGCGGGTGACTCATACTTCATGACATGCAGATGGATATGAATTTGGGATGTTTGTCAACTGTATTCCACTGAGTGTGAAATGAGATACAACAAAAAATTGAATAGCGATAATAAGTTTTGAATGTGGGAGAGGAATAAGGGATTCACGCTACATTGGTATTATTCATTCCTCATTTACTTCTTATATTAGGCTTGTCCAAACCAAATTTCGGTGTCAAGATCAAATGAGGTTTCCTTAGACATTTCATCTTGCTCGAGAAAGTATTTTTGAAAAACTATGCATAGTATGCTTTTTGCAAAATATACACTATGGTTAATATGCATTTTATGCAACGTATGCATTAGCTCTTTAGGGGAGTTTAATTTATGCATTAAATTAATGATATTTAGCACGCGGGCTGTATGAACTATTTTGGGTAAGTTTTATTGCTATGAACATTGTACCAGTCGTGGATGAAATGGCAGATCAAATGGTCTGAACTTCAGAATGATTTGGAGGACCTAGAAATCTGATATTTTTATAAATTGAAACACAGTGTTGCACGTTGATTATTCGGTAGGCTGTTTAATAAGACAAAAATTTAGTAATACCCTGTTTTTGAAGTAGTTTTCCAGCATTCGGGAAATCTCTTTGTTTGGCATTTTCAACATTACACCAACGAATTGAACGAAATGGATTGAAACCAAATGACAACCTCGCTGTAGGGTATTAATTAGCTACACTGGTCTTGTAAAACTGATGTCAAATTCAATGTACATCCCTACCAAAATTTTACTTCATAGCATTAGTAACCTTGAGTATTTTCATGCTTAGCAACTGTGTGTGTGCATTCGCCATTTCTTTAATGGAAGTGGAGCGATTCGGAGGTAAACATTTTGTTTCTGTTGATTCATTGTACCTAAATATTTATTTTATTTTGTAGAAATACCACTATTCCACGTGTTGCGGTTGTTACAACGTAAGTCACATCAAGGAGAGCGGAGAGCGTACGACATGCATTATCGAGGAATGATGTTTCGATGTCTCGTCCGACTACGTAGGTGAATAAGTGGGTATATGAAAAGCGCTGATGGCCCAACTGCCGCTCAAAAAGAGCTTTCCCGCGAACGATCCCGCGCCCGCATCGCATCGCATTCACTATGTCCTCGGCCTTACTGTGTACACCTAGCTGGCTTTCTGTTAAAATTGTAAAAAAAACATACAAGTAATCTACAAAGAGCAGCTCGATGTAAATTTTCGTCTGCAGAAAATAAGGCTCTCATTGTTATCGAGTAATTTCTAGGGTATTTTTCGTTACGTGAAAGTTTTACCATCATTTGTCTTCCAGTTTATCCAATCAGCGGTGAAATTTTCTCATTTTTATTCCAAAAATATTGACGAAAATAAAATACTAATCAAGTCAGATAAGACGTACACTCCACCTAAAAAGAACAAACATTTTGTTTTGAAAACAATTTGGCTATCTACTCCTTCTTTTATTAACAGATGCCCACTAATTACGTTTGCAAGTGCAACCACATATCATGGACGAATCAGCAGTGCGGTTTTTGAAACGTAAACCGAATTTGTCATTCCAAATGCCGGAAGCTATCTTAGACATAAAAAATAGAGAAAAATTACAAACCCTTCTAGGTGATTTTAGTCTAGCCTTTTTGTACGACTATTTTTAAGGCAAATTCGAAGACCTCCAAAATTGATCGAGTATATGAACTAGAATTTTCGGTTAGTGTCCATCTTTCCCACCCTAGGTGTCCATCCTTCCTGACTCAATCTTATAGCGAATTCGTTTTTGTTCAGTTACAACCCCAGTGCCGCACTAACTGCTGTCAAAACGTTTTTTTTATTCACTCAGTTTCAACCTAGTGTCGCACTAGGTTCGCCCCGAAAGCTGTTAGTTTCGCACTGAGATGTTTCACGGGTTGGCACTCGAGTTCACCAATACAACTATACTGAACTGTCAAGTTCC
Organism: Toxorhynchites rutilus septentrionalis; assembly: GCF_029784135.1. NCBI lineage: Eukaryota > Metazoa > Arthropoda > Insecta > Diptera > Culicidae > Toxorhynchites > Toxorhynchites rutilus. The sequence continues at coordinate 118,121,390 of NC_073746.1, read as the reverse complement.
GAGTATTGTTATGGAAAATTTAAAAATAAAGACTATGAAAATGGAAAACCTGCTGCTTTTGCTTTTGTATTATTGGAATCGTAATCTAATTCGGATTCTGATTTATATATCGTATATTCGCGTAGACGACATTAAGCTACGCGTGCTTTCATTGGGAGGCAAAAATAATGATGGATATTCAGGTGAAATAAACCTGCTTTGAAAATCAAAATTATGAATGAAAATTCACTTACGTTATCGAATATTTATTTTATGTGATGAAATAAGAGGTTTTCTCCAATATAGCAGAAACATATTGAACGAAAACTGTGTCTAATGATGATTGTATATTATAATAGTAATTATCTGTGGAACAAACAGGAAGTACATCGACCGATGGTTATCTATCTGGCTATTTGTTGATTTTGGATATGTTGGAAAAATTACACCGGTAAACTCTTGGATAATGATTTAGTGGCCCTGAAAAGGGCTGTTTTGTTTGGCTGCTGGGTATTGTTTGTTCGCTCCACCAGTGTTTACCAATTGATGATGATAGAAGGATGGTAAACAGTCGTTGGATGGTGCGTATCAGATAAAAGATGCCGAAGTGGAACGAGATATGATGAGAAACCACCCTCTGTGATCCTGGAGGAGATGCCTCCTGTGTTATGTATGGATGAAATAAAGAAAAAAAAATCACTCACCTTACTTGTAATACAATCCATCATGGAATGACTGAGTAATAAGCGCTTGAAATTGGACAATTTTCACGATTTGCTCGATTTTCGATTTTCAATTTGTCAATTTGTACAATTTGTTTCGGGAACATGTTGGTCCCGAAAGACGTAATCCTACGTCAAAAGAGACCTAGACTACCTTTTGGTGATATATGTATATATATATATAAATCTCGTGTCACGGTGTTTGTTACCGAACTCCTCCGAAACGGCTCGACCGATTTTGATGAAATTTTACTCAAAATACTTGGTAGGTATGAGAATAGGTTGTAAACTATATATGATACCGGTAGGATACCGATAACCATACATTTAATACCGAATAGGGTGGCTCTATGCAGAAAAAAAGATCTGGATTTTTTTTTTCAAGAATTTGACTTCATACCATACATATAACCTTAAATTTTGACCCCAATTCCCTATTTTTAATTGCGATTTTACTATTTTTGTGTCAAAAATATTCTAACAATTTAACCGTTGTTCGTTTTTTCAACAGAACGAATTCATTTAAGTTGTTCAATGACTGATGGCGTAACTCCCGCTTCATTGAACATCCATTTACAAATACACAAGTAACATCAATTCATCTAAAGCAGGGAGCATCTCCGACGAGCTGGAAGCTTTTTGAATGAGCACAATGAGTTATCGAAATTCTTCAAATCACATTTGCTCGGATTACAAAATGACAATCACGCTATTGCCATCAAACCTGATAAAACATCAGCTGGAAAGCACGTGTGTAGATCCAAAGCACAAGCGCTGCTGGAATTATGATAGCACGGTGACACGAGAAATTTAATGCGAAGAAAAAACAATAATCTGGAATTCATCGTTGACATACACCGTTCATACGACCCTCGCTATGTTCTTCTTCAATGGCACTAACGTTCCCAAGGTTTGCCTTCTCAACGTAGTACTACTTGCGTCATTTTTATTAGTAAATAGTAGAGATTTCTATGACGAACAATACGCCTTGAATGTATTCTGGAGTGGCAAGCTCAAGAATACGCGTGACTACAGGGCAAGTCAGAAGGGTTTTTTTAACGAAAAATCTCTTGCATAAACATTAGACCTAAGTGGTGCGGACTCAATCCACTTCATTTTCAAGCAAATTTATGGATTTTTTCAAGCGATTTCTTGCAATAAATCATCAGACCACCAGAGATGCCAGATTAACAGATATTTTAGTAAATTTACAGACATATCTGTAAAATACTTTTTATTTTTGTTGCAGACTTTTTGGATACAACAATATTTCACAGGTTTTTGAAAAATGAGAGGCTCTATTTATCACATCAAAGATATTTGACTAATCGTATTACATTTTTCCATAGTTTTAATACATAAAAAGTTTTTATATTTAATTTATATCAATACACATGACGTTAGACCTATTTTTTTGAGTAATTCATTAACACTTCGTCGTCCGGCGTAACCATAGTGATTACGTGCGCAAAATAGGTCGCATTGCAGTGATGTCGTGAGCATAGTATCGCTCAGTGGCCGACGACAGTACTTCTTCAGTAATCTTTTGCATTCTGTTGGTGTTTTGTTTGGTAACAATAAATTGTATACGTCAGCGTTTTTCATGATTTCATAAGTATTTTTGCCCTGGACTCATTGCAGACGAAACAGGCAATACGATTCTTCACGATGAATGAGAAATTGCATTAAATGTATCTATACTATACTTCAAAATTTCATGACAGTTAGGGGACCGAGTCGAGAACTATCGATGAGATTGGTAAAACTTAACAGATTGTAATTTCCCGAGAATATCAAGAACAGCCGACGACAAACCAAGTAAACCGAATTAGCGCTGCCGCCGCCAAGCGAATAATTTTTTGAGCAAACGACAATGAGTTGATTCTCAAAGCCTTAACCCTTTCGTTACGAGCGTCGTCTATAGACGACATCCGCGCGACGAGCTGTGTGTACGAGCGTCGTCTTTAGACGACATGAAATTCATACTGCTCTTCGATCACACCAGCGCGATGTGCATACTTTTCGGCGCAGTACTCCGTACAGGGGTAGCACTTCGGCGGAGCACACTGCCGTAATGAAAGGGTTAATTGAACATCTTTAAGTAATATTAAGATTGACTACATCCGAGCGAAAACGGACCACGTCCTTGAGCATCCCTTCAACCTCGCACTGTTAGCCTATATCTATCTATATATAGATAGATATAAATTTTTTTATAAAGATATAAAAAAATAATTTATTATAATAAATTATTTAATTTATTTATTATATATAATTTTTTAGGCAGACTTATCTCACTTCTTAACTAGGCGAACCTAGCCAGAATTTTCACCTGCCCCCGGGCTTCTGAATGCCAAAGGGGGACTAGGCTCTGCGGAATGCACGTATCTGCATGCTCGTGCTGTTTCAGTCCTGACCGAGAAATTGTCGGACAATCGCGCAGGTGCTAAGGATGACCGACTTTTGGATGCCGGCCAATTCCTTCTCCATGTTCAACACCTTTAGCGCTTCCAGAAGTGTCTTCGGGACAATTCCAGTTCCAGAGAGAACGACTGGAACAATTCTTGGGACCTCCCTTAGCCCCCACAGTTCCTTGAGCTCCACGGCCAATGGTCGGTACTTGCAGATTTTACGACCGTGGGTCTCCTCCAGATTCTGGTTCAGTGGAATAGCGACATCGATGATGGTGACTTTGCGGTCGCTCTTGTCGTAAACCATTATATCTGGGCGGTTGTGGTGGATCGAGAGGTCGGTCAGAACAGTGCGATCCCAGTACAGCTTGAAACGGTCATTTTCCAGGACAGGTGCAGGCAGGTACCGGTAGTTTGGTACGTTGTCTTCCAGTAGAGCACATTGGAGCGCCAGTTGTCGATGAACAATACGGGCCACGTTGTTGTGGCGCTCGGTGTAGGCTGCGTTGGCCAAAACGGGACAGCCTCCCATAATGTGCTCTATGTTTTCACCTGGTTGATGGCACATCCGGCAAATGTCATCAACGTCTTGATGCCAGACGTACCGCCTGCAGTTTCTCGTCGGCATTATCCTGTCCTGGATGGCTATCATGTCGGCTTCTACTACTGAAGAGAGTTCACCACGCGTTAGCCACAGATTAGATGCGGCCTTGTCGACGTGTGGCCGATCCAGTTGATGGGGGTGGGCACCATGCACTGCCTTCTGCTTCCAAGCTGCAATCTTCTCCTCCACTGTCTGCAGATTGCAGTTGAGTTGGTACTCCGCTTGCGCCAAGTGCAGAGCGCTGTATCCTCTGTCGGCGGCGCAGACAGCCCGGTATAGCGCGTTTTGGTTGGCGCGTTCTGCGAAGTACTCGCGCAGTTGTCGTACCTGGGCAACACACAGTGCAGATATGTCGACTATTCCAAGTCCCCCTTCTTTGCGTGGCAGTGAAACTCTCTCCAGTGCCGATTGAGGATGGTGCATTCCGGCCTCTTTAAATGCTTTCCTCATCCTCCTCTCAAGGTCCTCTAGGTCAGTTTTGCTCCATTTGACTACACCAAAACTGAAGGTCAGCAGGGGAACCGCGAATGTGTTGATCGCGCGTACCTTGTTCCCCGCGTTGAGGAAAGTCCTCAGGACACAGTTCACTCGACTCAAGAACTTGTCTCGCAGCTCCGTCTTGATGTCGGAGTGGCGAATCCCGGTGAGCTGTCGGAATCCAAGATATTTATAGGATTCGCCACGAACCATGTCTCTTATGAACTCGCCGTCATAGACCTCGTAACCTCCGGATTCGGTAAGCTGCCCTTTCAGCAGATGGACACAGCGGCACTTGTCGAGGCCGAACTCCATGCAGATGTCCCTGCTTATGTCTTCGACAACCCGGATAGCTACACCTAGACGCTGACGTGAATCAGCGTAGACCTTGAGATCGTCCATGTAAAAGGTATGGGTCACTTCTTCGTGGGCGCCGTCGCCATACCTTATTTTATAGCCATGACCGTTTCTATTGAGCGTCCTACTGAGGGGGTTCAGTGCCAGACAAAACCAAAGCGGGCTGAAAGAGTCGCCTTGGAATATCCCCCTCTTTATCTGCAGCGTTCTAGACTGCAACACATTTTCCCCATCACTGAGGTGCAGAGACGTACTCCACTGCCTCATCGCATGCTGCAGGAACCTAACGACGACGGGATCAATTATTTGATTTGATTTTTTATATATATAATTTTTTTTTTTTTTTTTTTATCTGTATTATAGTGACTTTCAACTCATTTGGCTGGTTCGTCACTTCTACTTCCAATTTTGAAAGAATGTCGGGAGTGAGAATTGAACTCGTGACCTTTAGCGTGAGAGGCATGGATGTTACCATTACGCCAGATCGCCTCCATCTATATAAATGAAAATGGAAGGCCAAATCTGTTCGTAAGCGGGCTTCGAAGAAGGGATGATCCGATTTTAGCCTTCTTTATTTTGTTGTATTCGTCTCTTCCCGTAGATCAATATAGTGGAGAGCAAAATCGGAAAGTTTCCGGAAAAATCAGAAGGAATGTCGGAAAATTCGGAAAAATGAATTCCCATATGACCGAAAATTACATCATGATAAGCGTTTTTAGTCGCCATGGACTAAAACAGGTGGTAGTCACTTGGTGCAAGGTCCGGACTATACGGCGGATGCAAAAGAACCTCCCATCCGAGCTCCCGGAGCTTCTGGCGCGTCACCAAAGAAGTGTGTGGCCTGGCGTTGTCCTGATGGAAGACAATGCGGCCTCTGTTTATCAAAGATGGCCTCTTCTTCATGAGTGCTACCTTCAAGCGGTCCAGTTGTTGGCAGTACAGGTCCGAATTGAGCGTTTGGCCATAGGGAAGCAGCTCATAATAGATTATTCCTTGACAATCCCACCAAACACACAGCAGAAACTTCCTGGCCGTTAATGAGGGCATGGCCACCGTCTGAGCCGCTTCAGCGAGCTCCGACCACGACCGTTTGCGCTTCACGTTGTCGTAAGTAATCCACTTTTCATCGCCAGTCACCATCCGCTTCAGAAACGGGTCCATTTTGTTGCGATTCAGCAGCGATTCACATGCGTCGATACGGTCAAATATGTTTTTTGCGTCAACGTGTGTGGCACCCATACATCGAGTTTCTTTGTGAATCCAAGCTTCTTCAAATGGTTAATAACGGTTTGATGACTTATCCCCAGCTCTTGGCCGATGCTACGGCTGCTACTTTGCCGGTCTTTCTCGGCTAATTCAGCGATTTTGTCGCAATTTTCGACGACAGGCCTTCCGGAGCGTGGCGCATCTTCGACGACCTCTACACCAGAACGAAAACTTTGAAACCATCGTTGTGCGGTGGAAATGGAAACTGTATCGGGTCCATAAACTGCACAAATTTTATTGGCAGCTTGAGATGCATTTTTGCCTTTGTCATAGTAGTACTATAAAATATGTCGGATTTTCTCTTTATTTCGCTCCATATTTGCGACACTATAACTCACGAACGACTTAACCAAACAAAACACTGTCAAGACTATATTATAGCGCGCAAAAATACCTTTCCAACAAGCTATAGTATGACTCGATACAATGAATACAACTAGAACTACGCGCTTACAACGACACCTCGCGGAAGTACCGCAGGACTTTTTTGACAGCCTAATATAAATGTACAAATGCCTAATATAATATGTACAAAAGACAATCTCACGAGCATCGCGATGTACAAAGTATCAATGAATCCGGAAAAATTAACGTTAAAAAAGATTTCTACAGATCCGCACACTTTTACAGACATTCCCACATTTTTAGCAGACTTTCACATATTTTTACAGACTTATTTTAAAAATCATCTGGGAACTCTTCGTTCCACTTTTCATCGAATGTTTTCAAACTGCAGGAGTAAACATTTACGTGACTGTGACTTCGTTTGTTTTTATTTCGTTCGGAGAAATATTAGATCAGGGAAAGTGGACATTAAAAATGCGTTGCTCACTGAAAGGCTGCCCGAATACGAGTGAAAATGTTCACGTTAGCTTTTATCGTATTCCTTCGGAAACGTATTTACAGACGCGCTGGGTCAATTTTTTCGGAGACGACAAACTAATTCCGAATAAGGATTCGCGTATCTGTGGAGTAAGTACGATGTTTGAATTATTGAAAACCAAAAGTGTAGCAAACCTTTCATACACATTTTTAGGATTATTTTTATAGCTTCTTAATGCAGTGGACTGTAAAAACTGCTACTTAATCCCGCTGCGCGATACCAAAGCAGCCTTTATGCGGATTGCCCAGCGTGAGAAACTAAATTCCCCTCGTGGGCGCGATGCAGACTGCCTTCATTGCAGTGATGCAGCGGGGATTTTCCATTCGCATGGAACTTCACATCACTGTGGCAGATTGAGGGACTCGTTTCATCGGAGACAAAACACAACACACGCTTAAACTATAACTATGTACATTGTATTTTACTTAATACTATAGAAATATACACGAAATTATACAGAGTTATAAATTGTAGAAGCACCTAAGTTTCTTCTTAAATTCTGCTTCGAATTTGCTGCTGTTGCGTACACTCTGCTGTCTTTAATCGAACTGGTGTGCTGTCCTTGTACAGCAAAAACTATCATCCAATCCGTTGGTGGAACATGTTCGATTCTTTTTGCAGGAGAGCTGTGGATTACACTTTAGGGTCTGGCGTCGAGGTATGTCATCGCATGCATCTGTTCTCTCTTCAGTGCGCTTGCGACTGTACAATTTTGATAGATATACATCGTTACATTTCAATCGGAAAAGAAACCTCGTGAGAAACCGTAATGCCTTCTCCACAATTAAGCCGGTAGTTGACCCAGAAGATTACGTCCATCATCAACATGAAGCGCAGATGGCTTCACCGTTATATTCATAACCAGTACGGATCATAATTACGCGGATTTCATTCGGCCAGCTTCACTAGCAAAACTGTATTCACCGACGTTAGAAAAAAAACGTCCTCAAAACATTTCATTTTTGCTATGTATGTACGTATCAAAATTCGCCAATGTCGAATTTCGCTCCCACATCAAAATCTTGGAGTGAACTAAGCGTTATTCGTAGTTTGTTGATATTCGTTCAGGTTCTGATACCTTGCAATATGAGATTCTCTTTCAGGATGCAATGGCCAATTAAACAATTGACGGAAAAATGAAGTTCGTTCATTTTATTTTTATTTAATTATTTTTGCCTTTGATAATAATACCTTTTTTATAGTGTTGATTATCATAAGAAAAATAACACTCCTGATCGTTGGATCTTTTTTGACAGCCGTTTTAATTCAGTCCGCACTACCTAGCATTAGACCAACGAGACCCCGTCACAGATACTTAATTCATTATGAACATCATTTCCCATTTTGATTTAATATTTATGAACATGCGACGAAACAAACAGAGGGCGCGCTCGAAGGATTTTTATGTTTATCATATGGTGATTTGACATGGTCAAGAAACGCCAATTCAAGATATCGTAAGCTGTGCCAACAATTTATGGTCGACATATACGCGAAGGTAGAGATTGAACGACTGCAATTCTTACTACAACAGCAACAAAAGCGGTGCGAGGAATAATACATTCACTTGCGAGACACTATCATGAGCAAAGCGCAATGCATTGTCATGACATTGCGCGTGTGTTCAAACACAAAATGAAGTTCGATCGTATTCGTCCCCACATATTGTTGGTTGTATTCTGTTGAATACAACTTATTTTGACCATTGTTTCGCGACAAGGCGAACGAACGTAAGAGTGTAAAAGTCGATTTCGATCGAATTGTAAAGTCCGTTCACTCATATGCATATATGAATATTGAGTTCTACAAATCGGTGAAGAGTAATAAAAACATCCATGAATAAAGAAAGCAATATGGCTTTGAAACACACTTAGATTACCGATGTGAATACTCCTCGATTGAATGACAACGATAAAATAACGCGATTCCAAACAGGCCGATTAATCAGCTCCATTGAAGTTAGCTGGCGTATCGCTGTTTTCCAATTCATGAACGAGACCAAGCTGTTATAAACTAAGCTATGTTGAAAATCACATGCACGTATTTTCTAACAAGGAGACAGCAATAAATATTGATTTTCTATATTTCATTTTTTCTACTTTACGACAAACTTATATTACTTTTTTCAGTTGACGTTTAACTTTTAAGAGATCAAACATGTCAGTAATACACCAAGAAACATCATATAACCTTTCGTTCAAATCATTTAATTCGTTTTTTTATCGGTCACATTCGATTTATTTTAAAGATCGTTAAAATATTCAAACACACTTACAATACATTAGTGTGTTTTATTCAACACCCAAAATATTCACTAGAAATAATTTATTTGGCAGAACAACGTTTTCCTGGTCAGCTAGTATTTATATATTTTTGTGAAATTCACGAAAAATATCAACTTTTACTTAAGCTGTCCGTCTCTATCACCCTTCCCCTAACACTGTCGTCATGTACACTGGAGGAAAACATTAGTTAATGCAGCTACCAAATCTTTAGTACAGGGTGGGCCATTTAAAGTGGAAGCATCTGGCAACCCCATAACTTTTGACAGAGATGTCAGATTAACAAATGTCATACCGCGTTGGAAGCGTCATTTCAGTACAATTTTAACCATGGAACAATACACACCTAAACAACGCGCTGAAATTGTTCAGCTGTACATTCAAAATAACTTCTCAATTGTGTTAACTAAACGTGCGTGGAAAAATAAAAATAAAGTTAAAACATCGCCTGGAGACAACACTATACGTCGATTATATGCCAAATATATATATCGTCTGGTAGTGTTGGTAATGCCAGTCATCTGTCCAGATAACGACCAAGACGTTTCGACGAGAATATTGATGCCGTTCGAGCCAGCGTTGCAGAGACTCCATCGACATCAGGTCGCCATCGTTTGCAAGAGTTAGGTATCGCTCGAACCACTCTCCGACGCATAATTCGTGTTGATTTGAAAATGTTTCCGTATAAAATTCAAATGGCTCAACAACTTAACCCATCTGACTTACCACGTCGACTTGATTTTGCGAAATGTTCCCCGGAAGATTAATATCGAAAAACGGCGATTATGACTGGCCACCGAGATCACCAGATTTGACGCCTCCTGACTTTTTTTATGGGGATATTTAAAATCCAAGGTATACACTGGTAAACCAAGGACCCTGGCTGCGCTGAAAGACAATATCCGACAAGAAATTGCTGCCATATCGGCCGAAACATTGGGCAAAGTGATGGAAAAATGCCGAAAAAGGGCACATTTTGCGGTCAAGGCCAGAGGCGGTCATTTACGAGATATCATAATTAAAAAGTAGTTAGAACAAATCTCCTTGGACCAAAATAAATGAATTTAAAAGAATTTTTTTTTTAAATTCCACTTCTTTACTTTGCTATTGCAAAAACAAATCCTTCCACTTTAAATGGCATTGGTAAAATGAAACATTGGTAAAATGTACGCATTTTTTGTACATATTACCAAAACTTTGTAAAACGGATGTCTTATGCAATACACATCCCTACTAAAGATTCGTACATTTTACTTCATAGCATGTGTAACCTTGATTGTTTTCATTTCTAGGAACTGTAATGTGCGTACTTCGCAGTCGTCGTTCCTCTTGAGGAAACAAAGCTATTCGGAGGTATGTTTTTTTTTTGTTTTTGACGTAGAACTACGTCTTTCATGAAGGGTGCCAAATCAGAAAACAGGTCACGTTTTTATGAAATAGAGTTAACGTTAATAACTATTTTTGCCGTGAACTGATTTTGGCGTTTTACATACTAAACGAATCGGAAAATCCCTAAGATTTGTTTAATATGCTATACATTAGAATCCCTTGGTATGTAAATGGTTAAAATTCATGAAAACTTTAAGCGTTTCCATTTTCCCATACATTTGTTCTGTCCATTTGTGTGCTTTCCCGAACAGAGATATCAATAGCGAGCAACTTATCGACGACCAACGGAGGGGAAATCGTAGGATTTAAAGTCTCCGTGAACAAAGGAAAAGAAGAAGAATGAAGGGGAATACTTGCCTAGAGTATAAACAGTGGATCTCGCTGAGGCAAACTTTTATTACTCCGTCTGCCACTCGTGTGAGCCAGACGTGTTTAAACTTGTTCGATTTTCAATCGCGTTTCGTTTTATAAGTTGTGCAAATTGCACTGTGTTTTTCCCCCGCGATTTCGGTTCCGTCTCATATTTCTCCGGCGCTAGGCCACCTACTTAAGGTGGCTAGCATCAAAACTGAGTTGAAGAGGCTAGCAGTAAAGCCACCATCAGTGACAACTGTTGCGATGACTCGTAACAAAAAGGCGAATGTATCTGCTGCAGACCGGCATGAAGAGACTAGTGCATCAAAACAACGGGCCAGCGGCTCAAAAAGACCGCGAAGTGATGATGCCGATTCACAGGATCCCAATTCTAGACTACTAGCGAGTAACCATTTTGCTGAACTGTCGGTTCCAATTGCCAGCGAGTCGTCGATACCGAGAAAAGTGAAAGTTCCACCGCTCTTTACTACCACGAAGGAAATTGCAACGCTCCGGAACGAGCTTGCTGAAAAGCAAATTCATCCATTATTCAAACTGTGCAGTATAGGCACGAAAATCATTCTTCGATACAACAGGCAAAATATCTTCAAACTAAAAAGTATGAATATTTCACCTATGATGCTCCAGGGAACAAGCCACTGAAGGTGGTAATTCGTGGCCTTCCGGAATGTTCTTCAGAGGAAATCATAAGCGATCTGAAAAAAGTTAAGCTCAATCCGTTAAAAGTTTTTCCCATGAAACGTGCTGAAGGCAAAAATTATAGAGATTTGCTCTACTTGGCACACTTAGAGAAAGGTTCTATTAACATGACTGATCTCCGAAAAATTAAATCGCTTTTCAACGTTATTGTTGATTGGGAGCATTACCGTCCGAAGAAACGCGATGTGACACAATGTGAAAATTGTTTATCCTTCGGCCATGGCTCTAGAACTGTCACATGAAATCACGTTGTGGAAAATGTGCTGGTTCTCACGAAACATCAAAATGTGATCGGATGGAAGCAAATGCTGAACCAAAATGCGCTAATTGTGGTGCCGTACATGAAGGAAACAACCGTGCCTGCCCCAAGAGAGAAGAATTCATCAATATTCGCAAACAAGCGTCCACAAAAAACCATCACAGGCGTGCGAGACGACAGCCTCCCTCGATGACAATCGAGAAATATCCTCCTCTCCGACACAATGTACCAAATCTGATGCCACTCCCTCTGAAACATGGACAGGATATTCCTCAACGATCCACATCCGTTCAATCACGACTCGCAGCTGCTGTCCAGCCAGTGCAGTTAAATTCCTAATCAGAATTCGAATTCTTTCCTACTCATTACTCCAGTTGAAAAGGCTAATGCCATAGGTCAGCACTTCGTGAACTCTCACAATCTTGGTCGCACCATGATCAGTCCACACGAGCCTGTAGTAGTAGAGGACATAGCTAGGATTGCAGAACAACCAATAGTTTTATCAGAGGATTCAAGAATATCAGCTGATGAGGTGATAGCGGCCATAAAATCCACCAAAAACATGAAGGCTGCTGGAATCGATGGAGTGGTCAATCTGGAGTTGAAAAACTTGAGTGTTGACTTCTTTAATCACCTGACAGCAGTCTTCAATAAGTGCTTGGAGCTTGGCTACTTCCCTTCTCAATGGAAGTCAGCTAAAGTTATTCCAATTCTCAAGCATGGCAAAGATCCCACCAATGCCAAAAGCTATCGCCCAATCAGTCTGTTATCCTCCATCTCGAAAATATTCGAAAAGATGATTGTCAGTCGTTTACTGGAGTTCTCAAACCAAAATGATGTCATCCTTCAGGAACAATTTGGATTCAGAAAAGGTCACTCATCTGTACATCAGCTTGCACGGGTAACTAACATCATTAGGCGGAACAAGAGCATTTCAAAAACATCCGCGATGGCATTGTTGGACGTCGAGAAGGCGTTCGACAATGTCTGGCATGATGGCCTTGTGTCCAAGCTTCATAGATACAACTTTCCGATCTTCCTTGTGAAGATCGTCAGTAGCTATTTAGCGGACAGATCTTTCAGGGTATTTCTGGGAACTTCTTATTCTGATACGTTCAGAGTAGATGCGGGGGTTCCTCAGGGTAGCGTTCTAGGACCTATCCTGTTTAACATCTTCACATCAGATGTTCCTCCCCTTCCAGGTGGTGGTATTCTGTCTTTATTCGCCGATGACACTGCCATCATCTATAAGGGTCGAGTGATCCGTGCTCTAACGAGAAGACTGCAGGAGGTCCTCGATGTTTTGTCCGTCTATTTCAGTAGCTGGAAAATTTGTATCAATGCGGCTAAGACACAGGCCATTCTGTTCCCACACTCTAGATCACATAAGCTTGTTCCGCCTAATGATGTGTATGTCAGCCTCAATAACACTCTCATTGAATGGTCGAGGGAAGTGGTTTACCTGGGTCTCACAATCGATGCCAATTTACTATTCCGTCCCCATGTGGACAAAATAATTAATAAATGTAATATCCTCAAGAAAGTTTTATATCCACTGATCAATAGGAGATCGTCATTGTCCATCAAAAACAAGCTTGCTATACACAAGCAAATAATACTTCCGTTGATAGAATACGCTTTGCCGGTTTGGGAGTCATGCGCAAAAATACATCATACTAAATTGCAAATTGTCCAGAATAAACTACTTAGGATGGTACTTGATAGTCCTCCAAGAACTAGAAACACTGAGATCCATCGTCTGGCTGGTCTTCAAATGTTGGTTGAGAGAAAAATAATAATTCTGGCTAGGTTCAGAGAATCTTGCCAAAGATCTGATCATCGCATCATCAATGATCTGGCAATTTAGTTCAGTATAGTTTAGTTTAAGTTAGGATTAGTTAGGTAGGATATCAAATTTTCTTTTCATTAAATTAGCTCTATATCTCCTATTGAGAAGAGATGTATACATGGTTAGAATACCTTCCAAATGAAAAATCTATGTTGGTCATAGGAAAATAATTTATATATTAAAGCTGACGGGCCCTTCAGGCTTAACACTTAAACTGTAAATAATATGTAACCATAAACCAGTGTAAATAAAACATCATTTTTACTACTACTAGGCAAACTTTCATTCGGCATCGAACTGTTGAACAATCCAGTTCACTTTGCTTTCGCTGCGCTTCGATCTAAGATTGGACCCCACCAGTGGTAATCCAACTTGGATATCGTCGTTTGCATTTTCTGTTCGTTATTCGTATCGTGTGTTTTTCTTCCCGCGTCATAAATTGGACGCTTCGCGTAGTGTGTGATGAGCCAGAAGAAGAGGAAGGCAGGCTCGAGCTCTGCAAAAAACGAACGCATTGCCAGCGGCAATGAAATTTCGAGACAAGCGTCATCTAATGATGCACGCGATGTTGGTGCAGTGAAAAGCGCTCGCTCTGAACCGAGCCTTCGCGAGTGTGACACCGCATCGATCAACAGCGAATCAGGCGATTTCGGCGAGTCGGTCGAAAATGTAAACGCCGTTACCCAGGCATCAAGGGGTGAAGGCGGTCGCTCTCGACAAACTCATCAGCGAATTCGCATCGATGGCTGTTACAGCAGAGTACAAACTGTGTTGCATGATTCAGCCTTTTTCCAAGCAGTTAACATTGTTTATTTTCCGTCATCATAAGGGCTTATTTGGTGCCTTTGAGAATGCATCAATGCATTAAACTGACATTATGGCGAAGCAGGCGTTACGGTTGTGCTTCAAAAAAATATTTGGGGAATACCGAGCAGGTTGAATGTCTTACTGGAATGTTATATGTTATTTAGTTTCGCGTGCCAGTCACAAAACTGTCTTCAACTAGGATTGCATTTGCGCTAATATTGATCATAATGGAGCATTGCTACTGTTTTCGATGTTGTTGATATTAACAAAAAGAGTTTATTTCGCTTGTTTAATCACCGAGAAAGTAAATGTCGTTCTGGAATTTTGTATGTCATTAAGTTTCGCTTGCCAGTAGCAAAAATTCCTCCACTAAGGGTGACAGCTGCGCTTCTTTCGAGCATGAGAAAGTAATGGAACTTTTTTTTGAGGCCAGTAGTATTAACACATGCGTTTCTTTTGAGAATAGCGCAAAATAATGAGAAGTGTTTATATTCCTAGTAGTTTCAAGTCATCAATGTATGGCTCTGTATACATGTTATGGTCAACGCTTGTTTGGCGCTTGGTTTACGCTTAGTTTGTACGAACGATGCCTAGAGATGCGATTCCTTTGAGGCAATACTAAATAACATGTAGCATGATATTTGATACTTGCAAGTGTTATCATTGTTGTTGTTTCCATGCGGTGCCAAAGATGTATTGATGTAGTTATGAGATGTGGAATAATGGTGCTGGTGTATATGTACATGTATATAATCGACTGTAGCCGAGTCTATGTCAATGGCGAAAAAGGCTACCGGAATAGCGATCGAGGTAAATTTTCAATGCATTGACATGAAATAAATTGCGACATACGATCAGCTAGTGTATTGTTTTGCGAGGGCAAGAATGAATTATCAATCAATTATCGTCAACTGATTCTACAATGAAAGAAACATTTCAGAGATTATTTTACTAAGCAGTTGTTTCGAAAATTTCACAGCATTATAGAATAATATCCGAAGGTATAAACAAGCGACTTATATAAAATAACAGCGTAGTTCTACGTCAACAATGCGGTCGTATCTTGGACACAACCTCCTATAACTTTTATTAGATTCAAATATATGTAACTTTTGTTTCTCTTCGGCGAAAACAAACTCTCGACCACTAAGATATCGAGAACTTGTTTTCGCTGCGGGAAAACAAAAGTTCAATTCGTTGTATTGAAATCTTAATAGACCGAATCTTATAAAAATAAACTTCAACACAATCCTTTCTCTTTTATTTTTCAGCTTCTAACTTTGGATTAAAATTGTACAGTTGACTGGTGGAATATTCAATGTATATTAGACTGAGCATGTGCAACACAAAGAAATCTCAGGTAATCACAAATGTTTCATCACAAACCCATATTTATAACTAACCATGATCATACATCAGGAAACGGGAGAGCAAATAATGCGGATGAAATGTACTGCGATCTGGTCCCATCAACTGCCAACTAATCAGTTGTTCCAGTCCTAAAAGATGAAAATGTGCAACAGGAAAAGGAGCAAAACCTTGATGAGTGAGGATTTGAAAAAACATATGAGATTGATTCGGTCGAGGCTACGATTAAATCTGTCTATTTGTACAAGCAATGTTTAGATGTAGAATGTAGGATGTAGGAAATTACTGTGTAAAAGATAATGTATGATTGAAAACAGCTTTATAAATAAGAATTAATTATCAACAACATAATGTTATTATCCCTTATCACTATCTCTTACAAATAAAAAACAACGTTTTCACTGATGTTGTTCCAATGGTGGGCCAACATGCCCACCATCCTACAAAAATAATGCCTACAAATTTCCTTTTGTAAGATGTACCAATGATTAGTAGGGTAGAAAATGACTAACGAATTGGTAACATTTACGAAAAAAATCGTCATATATACTAAATTTTCCTCTCAGTGTAACTTCTATATTTTGACGTAGAACAACGTCTTTCATTAAGGGTGTCAAATCAGGAAACAGGTCACGTTTTTATGAAATGAAGTTAACGTTAATAACTATTTTTGCCGCGAACGGATTTTGGTGATTTACATAGTAAATGAATCGGAAATTCCCTAAGATTTGTTTAATATGCTATACATTAGAATCTCCTGGTTTGTTAATGGTTAAAATACATGAAAACTTTAAGCGTTTCCATTTTCCCATATATTTGTTCTGACCATTTGTGTGCTTTCCCGAACAGAGCTGTTATTAACGAGCAACTTATCGACGAGCAGCGAAGGGAAAATCGTAGGATTTAAAGTCTCTGTGAACGAAGGAAAAGAAAAACGATGGAAAAAACGAATTCAGTCTTTTTCCATGCAGTTAACATTATTTGTTTTGTTTTGTTTTGTTGGTGCCTTTGACATTGCATGAATGCATTAAACTGACGTTATGGCAAAGCAGGCATTAAGGTTGTGTGCCAAAAAATCATTTGGGGAATACCAAGCATCTTGAATGTCTTACTGGAATGTTATAAGTTATTTGGGTTCGCGTGCCAGTCGCAAAACTGCCATTAACTAGGATTGCGCTGATTAACAAAAAGAGTTTATTTCGCTTGTTTAGATACCAAGAAAGTAAATTTCGTTCTGGAATGTTGTATGTGATTAGGTTTCGCTTACCAGTAGAAAAAATTCCTCCACTAAGGGTGGCAGCTGCGCTTATCTCGAGCATGAGAAAGTAATGCAACTTTTTTTCGAGGCCAGTGATATAAACAGAATCATTTCTTTTGAGAATAACGTAAAATGATGAGAAGTGTTTATATTCCTAGTAGTTAAATATATTGATGTAGTTATGAGATGTGGAATAATGGTGCTGGTGCAACATGTACATAATCGACTGTAGCCGAGTTTATGTCAATTGCGAAAAAGGCTACCGGAATAGCGTTCAACGTAAATTTTCAATACATTGATATGAAATTAATTGCGACATATGATCAGCTAGTGTATTGTTCTGCGAGGGCAAGAATGAATCATCAATCAATTATCGTAAACTAATTTTACAATGAAAAAACATTTCAGAGATTATTCTACTAAGCAGTTGATTCTAAAATTTCACAGCACTATAGAATAATATCCGAAGGTATAAACAAGCGACTTATAAAAAATAACAGCTTAGTTCTACGTCAACAATGCGGTCGTATCTTGAACACAACCTCCTATATTTTTTTTCCACGGGGGTATACATTGAGCAAATCTTTCCCGTATGCATGGCAACACTTGCCTTTGCAAAAATGCATTCGCCAAATTGTCATCATATCGGTTTGTTTTTGTTTCGAACACATTGCGGGTAGAGTTTGCGAATCGTTCATTGGCTTGGAAAATAATTATTGTACAATGTCCCACAATCACTCCCACGGCCATGGCTGCGCCCACGAAGCACTTGGAATTGAGGATGAGCTCGAGATGGGAATCCAGTATAGTTTGTATGCGAAAATCGACATGATGAACGTTGAATGCTTGAATGAGGAAACGGAAGGATCGGGAAAGACCGTATTCAAACCGTACGACCAAAGAATGGATTTCAGCAAATTCGTTACAAGCGATGCAGACGAGGAGCTGCTGTTCAACATTCCCTTCACAGGGAATGTTAAGCTGAAGGGCATTATCGTAATGGGGGCTAACGATGATAGCCACCCGAAAAAGATGAGATTGTACGTTTGTATAATGCATATATTTCAGCGAAATTACATCAGTATTTTACATTCCCAGATTCAAAAATCGTCCCAAAATGACTTTCGATGACACAGCTGTACAGCCAGAACAGGAGTTTGAGCTGGAGAGAGATTCTAACGGTGTCATCGAATATTCAACCAAGTTTGTTTTTATCACACTTTTTCTCCGACTCCGTCTCATACGTTCACTTTTTCTAACAATTCACAGAGTCGTAACGTTTTCTTCTGTTCACCATTTGTCGATTCATTTCCCAA
Source organism: Toxorhynchites rutilus septentrionalis (assembly GCF_029784135.1). Taxonomy (NCBI): domain Eukaryota; kingdom Metazoa; phylum Arthropoda; class Insecta; order Diptera; family Culicidae; genus Toxorhynchites; species Toxorhynchites rutilus. The sequence continues at coordinate 118,103,089 of NC_073746.1, read as the reverse complement.
CGAATTATGGAGATTCGAACACAACCGTATATTACATTGGACTGAAAGGCGAATTTAGTGAAGCCCACCATCATGGTGTCACGATTTGCACCTACGAATCGATGCCAAGCGTTTCAGACCACAAAAATGGCCTGCTAGATAAGGTCAATCATCGTGTACAGTGATAGCGTGATTCGGATTGGAGTGCATGTTACGAGGATGAAATTTTTGATTTACCTATTGCGAATAAACTATTTATTTAAGTCGGATTCAAACCTACAAGAACGCCGCAGCGTTTTCTCTTTTTTTTTAAAGGCAAATGCTGTTTTGCTACCAAATATTACACCAATGATCACCACTTTTGATTTCCTAATGACCTGATTGTGTCGCATGGCTTTGTTAAGATACTTATGAAAAACTGTGTATACTTGTATCGCCTCTCGTCAACTACTCATATTACTCTTTTTTTTTTTAAAATGCATGAACAATTCAAACTAAATTTGCAGATTAAAATCGACTCTTTCATAAGGTTTAAAAACTATTTTGACTATATTTTTTTAATAAGTGATGCACTAAGAGTTTATTACAGCTCAATGTTAGGAAATGCACTTTGATGACTTTTACAAGACGAAGAACACACTTGAACAATGTTGTTAAGCTGGGAAATCAACCCATCAATAGATGTCAACGAGTAAGAGACTTAGGCGTGGTCTTAGATTCGAAACTAACCTTCGTTGACCATTATTATTCAATAATCCATAGAGATAATAATGTGTTGAGCTTCATTAAAAGCTTTAGTTACCATTTCCACGATCCGTACACAATAAAAACATTGTATATTACATACGTCAGGTGGGTTTAGACTAGTGATATATTCATGTGAAGAAATATGATGAGATTAATAGAAATCGCATCAACCGTTTACACTAGCGTGAACTTCTATAATGAATATATTCATATTTTCGGTGAATTTATTCACCTAAAGTAGAACTGCATCCAACTTTAGTGATTTCTCACCAGTGAGAAATTCACAAGCGTTTACATATGCTAAATTTATTCAAGTTATATAAAAAACGACCGGGACTTTCTTTTTAGAGTTTTTAAAAATGCGTCGATTCGATTCGGTCGTCTGATTGAAACTGATTTCTTTATTCAATTAAAAATGGAATGGTGCTCCTGATGTTCTGCTGCTTCCGCAAATTTGTTTGTTGTTGACCGGATGTGTTCTGCTTACTTCGGCGGTTGTGTGCACGCGTGGCTGAGTTGTTGACGCCGCGATAATATCCAGGTCGCCGCTGGAATTTGATGGTGCGTCGGACTGCGATGTTTCGCGGGCGATTTTGCTGACGGTGTTTATCGATTGGGTTGTCTCGATTTGTGTAGGGCCAGAATGGGCCGTAACTGCTCCCCCTTTAAGATCGAGCCGTCCCGGTTCGATGGATCTGGTTGAAGTGTTTGGTTTTGGTTTGCATGATGTGTAACGGGTTTTCATAAGTCCAACTGCTATTGCTAGGAATACTACGAAAGTCCATGTTCCAAAAGTGAGATGCAATTGTTGTTTATGCAAGACTTCGAGCTTCTTTCTTGTTAAAAAATGTGCTTCCTCCAGTTTTTCGAGGGTAATGGTTTCATTGGTTTCTAAATGGGATTCGACAATGTCTAATCCGTTTAGTGGAATCATTAGAAGTGGTTCCTTGCCGGATAATTCAATGTTATTGTATCTTGTGTTGTTGATAGTAATAGTACAGTTCTGGAAGAATATTAACGCAGTTCCAGTAATGTTCCTGCTTGTCATTCCACAATTTGTGCTCAATGGAATATTGATAGCTCTTTTGACGATGATATGATTATCATCAATTCTTTCGACTTGTGGTTCGTTAAGGGACTCGACGAAACTACATTGTCCTGAGAACCCTTTCAGTAGCTTTGAGAAGCAGTTGTCTGCAGAGACGTTTATCAGCTCGTTTGATCTGCAGATGGTTTCTTCTTCGACTTCGTAGCAATTTCCAGTTATGAAATAGGTATCTTGATCGGAGATGATGGCTCTCTTTGACGGCAGTTTCAGCATTTTACCATTCTTCGCAACAGGTTCCAGAAGCAGGCGGGTGTAACTTGAACTTTTAAAACTAGGAATCATAACAATGAATATAATTTTTGTATTTTGAATTATAGCTGCTAATTCCAAATATTCGTATGTTTTTTCAAAATTGTTGATTGTAATGTTATCTTTTCTCAAGATATGTGTTGCTTCCACAATTTCTTCTGTCGTCAGAATGTTTCTTGGTATAATTTTAATTCTAGCTAATTGAATGGCTTCCGCAATGTTCTCTATTTGGTCTTTGAGTAAGTCTAAACTGAGATTTAGGTTGAAAATTTCCTTCAGTACATTGATTTGGTATGTGTTATTTTTTGTGTTAATTATTTCTTCTCTAGGCTTAATCAGGTTTTTTACAATTGCTTTATGCTGCTCATTTATTTGCTTAATTATAACATTTATTCGTTCTTGCACTTGTTTGTTAATGCGGACTTGTTCGTTATTCTCTGTTATGAGCTTATTACTTCCTTTGTATAGTGCATCAAGTTGTTCATTTATTTTAATTAAATCGTTGTTGTCCAAATTACCTGTAACTATTTTAATAGTGCTTCCTAACGCATCGAATAGTCCTCTTTTTTGTCTAGCTTTTGGTAATAAATTATCGTATGTTATTTGTATTCTAGAAAATTTCTGATTAAGCAATTCTGATAGATCTTTGTATTTGAAAATTTGTAAATCCTGAATTATTTTATTAACTTTTGAAAATGTTGGTTCGAATTCAAGCAGCTCTATTGAATGGAAGATTCTATGCGATCCGGTTCTAATTCGGGCTATACCTGATTGGATGGGGATGAGTCCTGGGTTATTTGTGAGGTCTTGAATTTGGAGAGATGAGCTATGGATGGATGGGGTACTATAAAGGAGGGTTACCAGCACTATCAGTTGAGTCCTCATTCTGTGAAAAGAGAAATTGGAGAGATTATTTTCTTTTCCTTTTTAGTTTGTTTTTGTGCAGTTTTCGTCCTTTGTGATCTATTATGGTTTTGATTCTGTTTTGTCGCACTACTGTTTTCTGAAATTTCGGTCTTGTCTTTGATTTAATACCTTGAGTAGTTTTGAAGATAGGTTCGTCTTCCTCGAAATGGGGTTCGTCTTCCTTATTTTTATTATTTGATTCCAAATTTTTCTTTGCTGTTTTATTGAGTGCTAAGGTAACTTCGTCTGCGATTTCCTGTCTGTTTTCAAATATTCTTTCAATTTCTACTGGTAGCCTTTCAAACTCTCTGTGCCCAAAGAGTATTTCGAATGGTTTCATATTGTGGCTTGTATGGACTGTTCGATTGTATAGATTCGTGGCTATCTTGTAAATTTCTTTTGTAGATAAGTCTTTATACTTTTCCCGAATGCATCGGAAGATTTCACTCAATGTTGAATGGAATCTTTCGACGATTCCATTGGTTTCGCTATGATCTGTGGGTGTGAAGTAGATGGTGGTTTCTAATCGTTCAAGGAGGGATCGGATTTCAATAGATTTGAAAGCAGGTTCATTATCACACACTATGTGTTTTGGTGTGCTGTATAGAGTCATTAATTTGACGAATCCTGCTCGCACATCTGGTATTGATCTGGATTTAATTGGAATTAAGGTAGCAAAACGGGAAAATTTATCTACGGCGGATAGGAATAGGTCGGGTTGTGAAATGAAAATATCTATGTGGACTATTTCAAACGGTTTGGTTGGGATGTCAGTTTTGGATAGTTTGATTTTGTATGGCCTTCTCTCGTACTTGTTTTCAAGACATGTTTCGCACATATTCACATAGCGTTGAATTTGTCGCTTCATGCCTGGAAAATAATACTGGCGTAAGATCTGGACTTGGTTTTCTTTAGCGCCGCGGTGGGCTCTATCGTGAGTTTTCCTGATGATCTCGTTCTGCTCTTCAGCGGTACGAAGATCTGTAAGGAGTTTTTGACTAATTTTTATCTTGAATGTTTTCGAGCGACTGAAATAATTTCTGTAGACTATTTGCAGAATATTTATCAGAGACTCGTCGCACATAATACAGTTAATCTTCTTTGGATTCATATATTCCTTGAATATATCTAAAACCCTGACTACTGTGAAATCCGTGCGAGTAATTGTTCGTCGATGTACTCTAGGGAATACTTCTTCGTATTCTGTAGAGTCATTCGTGCCTTTCTTCAGTATAATCTGATTACTAAAGAAATTGATCGGCGATTCGGTTGACGTAATAAATTCGCTATCATCGGTGTCTGCGGAATGACATGTTCCGGACTCTGATGATGTGTCGTTTACGTTTATTTCGTTGGTCTTGATTCTTGATAATCCGTCGGCAACAACATTTTGTTTGCCCGGACGGTACTTCACTTCGTAGTCGAATTCCTCGAGACGGAGCCGCCATCTGACCATTTTGTCGTTCGGATCCTTCAAGCTAAACATATATGTTAACGGTTTGTGATCCGTGAATAAGGTAAATTTCTTTCCATACAGGTATGGGCGGAAATATTTGCATGCCCATGATATTGCTAGGAGCTCTTTTTCTATAACCGAGTAGTTTTCCTCGGTTTTAGTCAAAGTCCTCGAAGCAAATGCAACGGGTCTGTCTTGTCCGATTGGTCCTTGCGAAAGCACGGCCCCAATTGCAAACTTACTCGCATCCGTTGTGAGTACGAACGGCTTACTAAAATCGGGATATTGTAAAACGTGGCTACTAGTGAGCAATGTTTTACATTTGTTGAAGGCCTGAATAAAATCATCGGTGTGAGAAACGGTGATTTTTTTTGTATCTCCTTTGCGGAGTTGTTTAGTTAAGGGTTTTACTATTCTTGCAAAGTCCCTTATGAAGCGCCGATAATAACCAAGTATTCCCAGGAATCCTCGTAATTCTGTTTCGGTTTTTGGTATGGGCCAGTTTTTTATTGCCAGAATTTTATCCGGATTGGGTTTAACACCTTCCGGCGTAACGATATGACCAAGAAAACCTACTTCTTTACGTAAGAATTCTGACTTGTCCAGCTGAATCTTCAGATTGAACTTTTGCAAGGCATCAAACACCTTTGTCAAATTAGTTGTATGTTCTTGTAGTGACGTGGAAAACACTATTATGTCATCCATATACACCAAGCAAATTTTGCCTACTAGGTCACGTAGCACGTTGTCCATGACTCTTTGGAAAGTAGAAGGGGCATTCTTCAGTCCAAAGGGCATTTTTACGTATTCATATTTGCCATATTCTACGCTGAACGCAGTTTTAGGAACATCCTTTGGCTCTACCTCAATTTGGTGGAAACCGGATGCAAGGTCAAGTGTAGTGAAATAATTACATCGTCCAAGTCTATCAAGAACTTCGGTGATGTTCGGAATGGGATATTTGTCGTCTATTGTTTTGCTGTTAAGCTTCCTGTAATCGACGACTAATCTCCATTTCTTCTTCCCAGAGGCATCCATCTTCTTGGGCACAACCCAAATAGGAGACGACCAAGGGGAGTTTGAAGGTCGTATAATCCCTTGCTCCAATAGCTCTCTAATTTGCCTTTGGACCTCCTCCTTAAGATGGTAGGGGTACCTATAGCTTTTAGAGTGGATAGGGATATCGTCTTTTGTCTCGATGTTATGTTTTACCACATTGGTAAAACTAAGTTTTTCAGGTTTAAGGTGAAATATTGAATGATAGCGCTGAATCAATTGGAACAGCTTTTTCTTCTCTTCTTCGTTCAGGTGATCCGTCCGAAGCTGGGAAAATAATTCACTGCTTCTGGAGTTCTCGGTTGAATTATTTTCGGAAGAAATAAATTCAAAATTATTCAGTTCCGCGTCAATATTTCGGGGAATTTTCACTTCCACCGCCTCCCTACTGTAATTAGTTATAATGACATTTGTTGAAAAGTCATGTGAACAGTAAAGTCCAGAATGAATTTTGACAAATGGATGAATTTCTACGTCGTTTTCCAGTAGAAAATCGCCTTCCTCAAAACTTGTTCCTATTTTTACTATTTTTGTTTCATTGGAATTCAAACAGACAGAAGAAGGTTCGGGATATTTCCTAAACATTTGGACAGTGGTAGAGGGGAATTTTAACTCGTTCGTTGTGGTTAATATATCGATTTTAAGTTCTTGGAGTGATTGGTAGCCAATCAGGCCGTCAAAAAAAGGATGGAACTCAAAAACGTGGAAGGTGAGAGGTTTTGTTTGTGGGATAAATGGGAAAGGATTAAATTTTGTGTATCGATTTATAGTGTGGGTCCCGCTAACATTCCGAACCTTGTGTGGTTTACTATATCCGCAATATTCTATGTTGATGTGTCTGGGGCTAATATAATTTTGATTTGCTCCAGTGTCAATCAAAAATTTAAGGGGTCCCTTGGATGTATTTATTTTAATATATGGGATAAAATTACTCATCTGCCTATCTGAAAGCTTTGAGCTAGATGAAAATTTAGATCATCTGTAATTTCGTTTTCCTCTGTTTGTTCATGGTTGTCTTGTATTGCAGTTGTTTCATCCGTTTGCGTATGCGCGAAACGGTCGTAATACTGAGCATCTTCGTCGTAATTCTCGTTATACTGTTCTTGCTCGTATGTGCCCTCGTGATAATTAATCGGCCTCTGCTGTGGCCTGTTCATATAATTAACCCGCCTCGATTGGATGGAAGGATCCACTTCCATCGGTGTGGGTTTGGGCATGTGCATTGCTCTCGGCGCGAAAACGTTTTGGTAGGTCTGTTGATAATTCCGCGGGGGAATCTGCGGTCTGTTAAAATTATTAGCATTCGGTGGGGGACGAAGAGGTTGCTGCAAATTTTGGTGTGGATAGTTTCTATGTTGAGGTTTAGGGTATGAGTTTATTTGTTTTGGTATGAATGGTGGTTGTGGTTTGGGTGGTCTGTGAAAATCTGGTTTCGTCAATCCGTGTCTCATTTGGAAATTTCTTTCCTGCACGCAGGCATCAAACGCCTCTTTCAACTTTCTAGGCTGACGGGCTCTCACGTTACCACCGATCGGTTCCCTGAGCCCTGCTAAAAATACTTGTAAAGCGTTTTCAGTGTGAGTGCGGATGCGATCTTCTTTCAAATCAGCATCTGTGGTTGAAATATTCGTGTGGTTCACGAGCAAAGATAATATTTGCTGAACCGACCCGAAGAACTCTTCAATCGTTCCAGTTTGCTGCAACTGGAACAGTTCTCTCGTTAATGTGACCGCATCACGTTTATCGTTGTAGTGTGCGATCAGATTATTTTTCATGTCACTCCATGTCAAAGGAGTACCGTTTATCTCTAAAATTTGGTCTGCATCACCCGTGATTTTCGCACGTATTGATTGCAGCCACACTTTCTCGAATGGGGTATTTATCATGGTATTAAGGAACGGCATTAGATTTTCAACCGCTCTAATGAACGCGTGTAGTTTGACGGGGTTACCGTCAAAACAAGGCAGTTCCTTTATGGCTTGAGGCGTTTGCATCGCCTTTAGCACTTTTTCAGCCCTGTTGAACATGTCAACGGTGGACTGAATTAATTCCTCTTCAGGAATGTTGGTATTGTTAGTTTCTGTGGGGTTCATTTTTTTAATAGTATTTGTTATTTTATTTATTTTAAAAGGGGATAATGTTTCTTTTAGTTTTAATAGTAGAATTGCCACTCACCTCAGCTCCGCTCGTAAACCGCAAGGGAGGATCTTCTCGGATGATGTGGGGGGGGATGCGCCTGGTCTCTTTTTTTTTTTTTCCCGGTGAATTCGTTGTTAGCACTGTGTTTGTTCTATCACTTAGTTCGGTCCTAAATATGACAGTTCATGCACAGATTTTGATTATAATTCACTATGTTTGTTCTATCACTTAGTTTGGTCCTAAATATGATAGTTCATGCACAGATTCTGATTATACTTCACTATGTTTGTTCTATCACTTAGTTTGGTCCTAAATATGATAGTTCGCGCACAGGTTACTACGAGTATCTAAACTTGATCACTACGGAGAGAAAAAAAAAAAAAAAAAAAACACTTAGCGCATCCTACCGACTGCGCCAAAAACGACCGGGACTTTCTTTTTAGAGTTTTTAAAAATGCGTCGATTCGATTCGGTCGTCTGATTGAAACTGATTTCTTTATTCAATTAAAAATGGAATGGTGCTCCTGATGTTCTGCTGCTTCCGCAAATTTGTTTGTTGTTGACCGGATGTGTTCTGCTTACTTCGGCGGTTGTGTGCACGCGTGGCTGAGTTGTTGACGCCGCGATAATATCCAGGTCGCCGCTGGAATTTGATGGTGCGTCGGACTGCGATGTTTCGCGGGCGATTTTGCTGACGGTGTTTATCGATTGGGTTGTCTCGATTTGTGTAGGGCCAGAATGGGCCGTAACTTATATACCTCGAATAAGTGTATCATATTTATTCTCACCCGTTTACACCTATTTTCAAGTGAATAAATCCATCTATAGCTATAGATCTCCCTAATGTAAACACGCCATCAGATCAATTCTCGAATACTGTAGTATTGTATGGTCCCCCTATACAGTGATAGACTTTCGCTTAGCTGCACTTGAAAAAAAAAACTTGAAACACTTACAAAACAACTAGGAATGTACTTTTCATCGGGATACTTATTTGCTGTAGTGGTTTAAGTCAATTTTATTGAAAGGACGTGCGTCACAATCACACACACACACACAAGGCGGCATCGGTGGATATAAACATTCAAACGTCGTTTTTTCCCGAGACATACGTTTAGCCGCAGGGCATAAAAATCGAGTTTTCGCATAATCACCAAGCCTTTATCTGTGTTTTTTGAAAAAAAATACTTGGGAATGTTCAATTTACAAGATAAATATTAGATGTGCAACGTAAGAAGTTGGTCATATTAGTGATTTACGTAGAATTTAAAGGAATGGCGAAAGGTATTCTATTGACGGAAGAGGGGCGGAAGATAATAAAGATATTCAGTGAACAAAAGTTTTCTAATCGCTCGATCGTAACAAAAATTGGTCAATCTGAGAAAGTGGTACGGAATTTCTTTAAATAGTGCCAGAAATATGGGATATAACGACCAACGAATGGGAACACCAAAGTTACTTTGCGTCTTAAAGGTCGAATAAGACACGAAGCAACCAGGAAACGGAGTCCTGCTTATACATTAAGGCAGAATCGGTTGTTCCAGTAACGAAGAGGCATATTGCGCGCATCTTGAATGAGTCACCAAACATCATGTGGATGAAACCTCAAGGGAAGCCGAAACTGACCGCCACCAGAACAAGCAGAACCATCTCATTTTCGCCCGGCAATACATGGAATGGAAACTAAAATGGAGAAATGTTGTATTTTCCGACGAAAAAAGTTCAATTTGGATGGTCCGGACTGTTATAGTTGCTATTGGTACAATTTAAGTCAACGGCATGCCGTGAGATCGAAGCGAAACTTTGGGGGCGGAAGTTTGACAGTGTGGGGAGCCGTTTCCTATTACAGCAAGCTTCTCATTTGTTTCATTTTCACCCGAATGAACTCCGAAAAGTATCTTCAATTACTGGAGGACGTTTTGATTGGCCATTCCGCTTCTTGAATGACCTGCTGGCAGTCGATTGCAATCCCATAGAGAACCTATGAAGGATCTTGGCCGAGATGTTCTATGCAAACGGATGACAATAACATTTCCAGTCTCAAGGCAGTAATTCAGGAATGTTGGGCTATAATCAATACGGCAACACTTTAAAAGCTGTCTAAACCAGCCGGGTGCTATGATTGATGCTAGGATCGTTAGCAAAATCTCAAGCAGAACTGTCAGTGGGATACCCAATTCATATGAAAACAAGGGGAAAATGTCAGTGGGATACCCGATATGTTGGCTCCTGTCAGTTCAATGGGGGTTCTCTAAAGACGTCACCCGGCTGGTCTAAACACCGTGATAATTGGGTAAATTGGCATCAATTCGTAACATCCGGAAAGTCAAGGCATGGTTTGTTGATTAGGGGCTTCAGATTCTGGACTGGTCAGCTTGTTTACTAGTTAAAAACCGTATCAAGAACCTACGAGGAGTGATCGTACGAATAGTAGAAGCAGCTTACAAGCAATATGATTGATTTGAAGAGCTCAAAAGAGCAGTATCCTCTGCAAAGAACGAGCTACACACTACAACTTGGCGCAACTTGGTCAAAACCACCTCGAATGGGTCGTTCTGTTCTGTTCGTTCGTTCATATCTCTGGAAACTCAGAAAAAAATGAGTGGTTCTATAGTTGTGAAACGCAGTGTATAACTCTAGCAATAGCACTTGTTCACTTCCAACAGTAGTTTTTGTTGTTCTCTCATGTGCTTATGAGATTTGACCAGCTGTTCTGACTAGTTTGTTTGGCTCGTAACGTACTTTACTTACCTGCGGGGAAAGGTCGGTTCGGATTAAAGTATACACAAACTGGCGCACATATTCACTTCGCTTGTTTTCATTTTATTTCAGTTGTTTTTCTCTTGCCTTTCATGTTTTGTAATAACTAAACATAAATAAATCATAATAGTATAAACACTATACAAATAGCTAATTTATAACAAAATATGCCATAATAATAAAAATCACAATAACATAGGTTACGTCCCTATACGGTACCATAATAGTATTCGTTATAGTTATATACCTCCGGAACGACACCCGGTTCACTTATAGCTCAACTACGTACGTAATAAACATGCTTTATGAAGCAACTTGTAAAAAACAAATGTACAATGTGAACGCGACAACCAAACAAGAATAAATCCCAACGGTAAAATCTGGAACTTGATCCTTAAGCTAACGGTCCGCGAACAGAAGAGCCTTGATAACATTTCTAACAAGCTAAATTTTAGCGTCACATTTACCTTTCATTCTAGTGTATATTAGTTAAAGCATCCCTAACATAATACGGATATAATTTGCTTTTTTTTCTGTCTGCAAACGTTTGATTCATTTTTCTTGCTTATTTCCGCAATTCCTTAACAGATTGTTATTATATGATTATCATACACATTCCTACCGCCTAGGCGTCTTCGCCGCGGTTCTGTCGATTGTTCGTTCGTTACACTTCTCACTTGGTGAGCTTCTCCTGGTCCTACCCACCGACCGCTGTTTCTTTCTCTTCTGCATCTCAATTCTCGCGCGCGGATTAATTAATTTGACATTTACGATTATACTTGCGGAACTACGTAAAACATTGCTAAATGGATATGGTTCTTCTATGCATGCTTATGGCCAAAGTTTGCTTATGCACGCGTTGCGATACTTTTGTATTGCCTGTAATCGGGATCGTATGGTACAGCGATAACGAAGATCTGAATGGGTGATCTCTTTACGGTGCATTGCAGCAGCGTAGATTTCGTAATTGATCAACGTTAACAATAACTGAGCTGGATGAAGAACATATTGCTATTCAAAACACACCTTGTTTAAACAAATTTTGATCCCTATATTTGCATCACTAATTTCTTATATTACAATTTGAATCAATTTATTCTACGAGACATAACACGAACGGTTAAATGTTACGGTTATTTGTTCGGATTTACACAGCTGATGACATGTTTATAATCATTTGTCGTGAGTCTTCAACGTGCGTTGGAAACCACAGAACAGAGAACAAATAGCGTCTATGGTTGTGGTGAGGATGTTAGCATGCTGGTTAGAGAGTTTAATATAATGAGCATCTCTTACTTCAATATAACTCTAGATAGCTTAGCAAACTTCGCCCTGTTATCGATCAACATCGACTAAAACTTCCAACATGCACATGCACAATGATCGCATGCGAATGCAAATGTATAGCTAAACAGAGTTAAATAAGTTCATTGATTCGATTTCGTTGTTCTATGCTTAGCGTAAACTGTGTTACTCCGAAATACATGCGAGAATTTCGAGAGGACAGTCAATGGACTAGAGTAATTAATTCATACCAAAACTCCCGCCCACATCATTCTCGATCGTTCAACCGATCGCTGGAATGTATTACATACATTTAATGAGAAACGATTAGAGAATATCAAATATTGCAGAATAGAAAAATACACTGAGTATAGTAGAAGGAAACATTTAAAAAATATGGCAAGCATATACAGTAAACATTCGCTAACTGGTGAGAAGAGAAGACCAGTTATCGACATTCGTGTTTTAACTGGTCCGGCATGTAAAACGTCAAATGAAATCGAGGGGAACTTCAATGAATTGTTTGATTCGTGTTGATCATGAAATTGGTCGTCCGATGAAAGTTTTGTATTCAGTGCGATAACAGCTATGAAATATAATTTGAGGATGCCCCTCACAGCAAATCTTCCATTTGAATCGATTGTTCTGCTTTTGAACTGATCTAAGAACCAGTTAACGTTCGCCCAGTTAAAAAGCAGACCACCTAAACCAGGACCAGTTAGCGAACGATTACTGTACATTCCAAACTGAGCACATCATTTTCATCGTACGTACACATGATGATCAACATGTAGGGGAATTCGTTGTGTCAATTGGAACTCACGGATAAATTCCGATACATTCTGTTGCATGCTAATGATTAGTGTATCAATGCTGATTCGAAAGATCGTTTCTACACCGATGAAAAAGATTGGAGGACGTGGGTTATGCAAACAGCGTGTTAACTTATCGTCCTAAAACTTTCGCATTTTATTCAAGCATTGTCATATTACCTTCCGTGGTTACCTATTCCATTTTCTTAACTCCTTCCGGAGGAAGTGAAACAATAATTACATCTACACAGTTTACGTACACGTATAATCATCTCAGTGCATTACTCACATTCTTGAAAGAAAGAAAAGAAGAAAACAGAAAATGGTTGTTCAATAGTGTTGTTTGTTCGTTATACAATCTTCGTGTTCAGCTTCTGTAGAGTTCACTTCTATCGCTAGCGCATTAATGTATATGTAAAGGTTAATCCATCGAGTTTGATTCTGATGCTGATATCGTCAAATGTGATTTTACTGTCAGTTATCCGAGTTCTCTAGTTGTGGGTGGGTCAAATAATATCGGGAAGAGTCGGTAGGCTTCTGTGTTCTCTCTAGTTTAGGTTAGGAGGAGTCTTCCTGCATTAGATTATAGTCTCTCTAAATGCTCGCACCGTAATTCTAAACCGAGGAGCAATATCTGTGGGCAGATTCAACTGCAAACCAACGGAATCTTTAACAGTTTTTCTTTTTTTTTCTCCGTTGATGTTCACGTAACAGACACACAAACATAAACAAAGCAGACTGCTGCTGGTCTGGCGGTTGAAGAATGCATTTTGGGAGTACAATGTAGTAGTGGTGGCAATCGCAACAAACAGTAAGTAGTAGTAGAGTAAATGGCATTCACGCACCTACAAAACCGTACACTTCGAGCACTCGTATCTCAAAATCACCGGTGGCGCACAGCGGCGGATTGTTGAACGTCTGACAGCGGTCCGTTTTACCGAAACGGATGTTCTCGTCCATCCAGATTGCTTGTCCCTCACTGCAGAGATACAGAAAATAAATGGAAAATATATTAAAATGTATATCTTTGTATAAATCATGAGTCGTGTTTTATTTTGATTTCTACAAATTATGCTGAAAGATTTCAAGCATATCTTCCAAGAAATGCCAATATCATATTAGATGGCATTGTTCGCAAAGTGCACTCCAATGAGTAATAAATCGTTAGAGCTGAAGAGCTGCTCACACTAGAAGCTTGGTTATACAAAAACAAAATGCAATATATCACTATAGATAAATATTCTAAATATTGTCCATTACTAGATACAACTTTTCCCTTTTTTTTTGCAGAGTTCGAATGCAGTAACGGTAAAAGTCCTATTTTTTTAAAACTATCCACGAATCAAAACATTTTTGGACATCTTCATAAGAGTGACTGCAGTTTCACTCAGTCAAATTATGTGCCATCGATCGCAGGATTTAACGGACCGGGCAACGAGAGGTCGAGCATTGTCATGCTGTAGAATCACTTTGTTGTGCCTCGTTTCGTATTGTGACCGTTTTCCGGGCAGTGCTTGGCTCAATCAATTGCATATAATATCGTTCTCCGGGGATGGTTTTGATTACAAACCCATAATAAAAATATAACACTGATCGGATCCAACTGAATACACAGCATAACCATCGCAGCATGAACATTTGGCCGAGCTGACGACTTAGAACAACAACCGGGCAGCCTCTATTACTTTCTCTTTTCTGGTTTAATGTAGTGAGAATGAATGATGTGAGAATTATCACCCGTCACGTTTTGACGGAAAACACCCCTTTTTTTTGGGCGCTCAAACAGTTGTTCATAGAGAGAGAAACCACACTCAAAGTTCTTTGGCTTTAAATCAAAAAGTACCGCGTTTCTTGCTTTCGAATCATTTCCAACGCATGTAATTTAGGGTTAGTCGATCTTGGGTCGATATTTGGAAGATCAATTGGTCGGTGTTGAGTCAGAGTGGACCAAGTCCCAAAATTGAAAAATGAGCTATTGTTAGCATTAGATTAAGCATTTCGTAAGATACACCCCACATTGTTCAGATTTGGAAAATCATGCATACAGCAAGAATGACGGATCGGACCATGTGCTATTAACCATGGCGATATGGTTCTAAATCAGTGGCACTCAACCTTTAAACCTTTCCAAAAAAGCCACAAACATGTTTTAGTCATCGTATATTGGGCCGCAAACATAAATAATGGAAAAAGCGTATCCAAGACACGACCGCATTGCTAACGTAGGACTACGAAATTATAACCGACGAGAAACAAACATCATAGTGATGCAACAATCAAACTCTTCAAACATTTGGTAGCACAAACAAGGAATGTTGAATGAATGCTTTCACTGAGTGAGGAGCGAACGTTTCGTGAAGCAAAAAAAAGCCAATTTAAGCAGATTTTCAAATTCACTCTCAGAATTAACATGTATTGTTGATTGCTTGCTGTCTAGAGCAATACTGAAACGCTGAGCTTACTGAATTACCAAATAGTTATTCAGTGTCTCTTTGCAAAATAACATTTCCAACGCCCTAAAGAACATTTAGAACGGCAACAAAGATTCGCACCAAATCTAGTGAGGTGATGGCTCCGCTCCGTCCCCGCTGAGAAATACCTTTTTCGCATCCGGCTTGAAATGCGCTGCACTTTGACGCCATTTCTATTTCGGACAGCAAAAGCTTGAATTAACGAAAATTAATTGATCGATCGGGAAGTCACCAACAAGTCATTTACGATCTATCACTCATATTGCTAACGACTTGATGGCAGCGACAGCGAGACATTCAAAATAGCTTATCTCAAGGCACACAGCACGTCCTATTTAATATTTCTCTTCTGATTTTCAACTGTCCGTTAGTGCGAGCTCCGCACTATGCTTACGCAGTTCATTTGATTCTAGCATTGAGAAGACTAATTTGGAAACTAAACTAAGCCTTCGGCTAAGAGAAAATCCATTTGCGGTCGCTGCAGTCTGGTCGCTAGCTGGATGACTGATGAGTCGTGAATGCTGTGAAATCGCGAATAGCTTGTTTATACCCAAAGGGCGGAGCTTAAGTTACAATATTTTCTCCATCCACATTGTCCGTAGAACGAAAGCTGCATTTTCTATTTCCATTCCATGAAAACGTGCCCTGTTTTCTGATTTGGCGCCATCACTGACTGAAAGACGTAGTCCTACGTCAAAGAAAATAGGTAAAGATTTCTGAGATCTTCATTATTGTTAGACATTTATTTATTTATTTACTATGACTCTACATCCCATTGAGACTAGATCTGATTCACTACTCTTCTCCAATAAACCCGGTCCATGACTGCAGTTCTCCAACTCCCGGCTGCACCGATTCTTGCCAAGTCCTGCTCCACCTGGTCCAACCACCTCTCTCGCTGGGCTCCTCTTCTTCTTGTTCCTACCGGATTGGATGCGAACACCATCTTTGTAGGGCTGCTGTCCGGCAATCTTGCAACATGCCCTGCCCATTGCACTCGTCCAGCCCTGGCGACTTTCTGGATGCTGGATTCGCCGTAGAGTTGCGCCAGTTCGTGTTTCATTCTCCTTCTCCATACTCCGTTTTCCTGTACACCACCGTATATTGTTCTGAGCACTCGGCGTTCGAAAACTCCGAGCGCTTGTGAGCCCTCTTCAAGCATCGTCCATGCTTCGTGCCCATAGAGAACAACCGGTCGAATTAGGGATTTGTACATGGTACACTTCGTACGGGGTCGGAGCTTGTTGGACCTCAAGGATTTGCGGAGCCCATAGTAGGCACGATTGTTAGACATACAAATTAGATTAAAATAAAGTAAGACCAGATGGGACAACCAAAAAAGCCTAACGGGCCACATGCGGGTCGCGGGCCGCTGGATGGGTATGGCTGCTCTAAATCATGTGTAGACAGAATGGACCATGTGTCAATCATTTTTATATGGGAGGCTCAGAATGCAAGGAGTGTAAGTGACATCATCGATTTCTCTACAACGACTCTCTCTCTTTTGGCCATAACTAAGCTGCAAACTAATTCCCAGCTGTATTTGACAATGTGGACGATAGATCAGAACCTCATCTATCGGATTGTATAGGAAACTCAAATTGGAACGTTTTTGCAGTTGAGTCATTAACTAAAGAGAAAGTTGATGAAGAGAAATCGATCAAATCACTTATACCCCTTTCATGCTAAGCCCCTCATATTAAACAATTTCCAAGCGCCAAATTCAAACCAACAAAACGTTTCTCTTGAAGCTACTAGGACATGAGACTTGCATTGAGTTTTTTGCAATTATCATACGTCACAGCATTGTCAGAGAGTAGCTTCTAGGAACAGCATTGAACCAAAAAAATTAAAGGTTCGAAAATTGCAGAACAGTGAACTTCAAGTTCGTTTTTCTCGAAATCATAAAAATGTCACATGATCCGGTCAAAATTAACACCGACCATATGTTAAAGTGGTTTTTTTCAACACATGTCTAAAGCTTGTTTGAGAATGAGCGATTTTTTCACGTGCGAAATTCGTTCTTGCGAAATGTGTTCTCCAAAATCATTCACATTGAATTACGAATTTGTCGAACTACCGTCCTCCAGTGACAGCTTATTATTCAAGAACATCATTTACAACGAAAACAAGTTGTGCGAGATTGGCGAAACAAAATCATTCCACTCACAAATGTGAGTTCAAGTACATCTCGAACTCGATACAATCCAATATAAGAAAATAAAGTAGAGTATTAATATGTAGAAAAATTCTCATTCTAACTAACGTTTCCAGTGGAATGTTTGCCTTCTCAACGTAGGTATTACTTACATTAGTAGTAATTAGTTGAGATTTCTATGCCGAAATAATAGCTAGCCAGCTCAAATATTGCCTTCTTCGTTCCATCGATGTGAAGCTGAGCGAAATTCATTACTCGTATATCTTTTTGCACCCATCTAGATTATCTTATTCCTACTTTCAGATGTGAGAGAGGCTACTGTCAAAGCAACGTGAATTCGTTTTTTTCGTCTGCTGCTGATATACTTTCCTCATTTAATGAGTAAGAATTCAATCCAAGTATGGATGTTGAACTCAAAGAAATATTGATTGATTCCTAAAAATTGATTTCACAGAAAATCACTATAGTGATGCCGTAGGTTTCTGGGAAAATATATGAACGATGAAAAGATTCCTGCCAAATTCTTTCAATAGCAAGAACTTCTACTGTATGACCAGTATAAAAAATACGAGGAATCAAACATGTTCTTGGAGTATGAAATTTTTAAGCCGCGTAAAGATGGCGAAAGGTTGTACAACGAGATAATAAAGAATGTAGAATAAAATTGAATGTATGTAAATCTGCATCGGCACCAACTCTCCGGACAACCCAAAAGGAGCTATCCTAATTCCTTCCTGATTTTTATTTTCATTCTTCCTAATTTTTGAAAATTATAGTTGGCAACTCTGCTTACACATTCTAATTGTACCTTCAAAGTTAAATGTCATATCGGTTGTCATTTTTTATGTTTTTGACATCTGTCCACAAAATCCAACTCCAAATATTAAAAATTTCATGCAGCCACTTTCTTTGACGTAGGACTACGACTTTCATTTCTGTACCAGGGTGTAAGTTCAAAGTTTCGAAAACGAGAGAGTGACGCTCAAGTGCAAAGTTTTGAACGTTAATAACTCTGTTCCGCCCCAACGGAAGCGAAAACCCCCCGTCGTATGTCACGCCTACGAACGTCGTATGCCACACTACAAACGAAGAAATTACGCAGCACAGCAGAGAAAACCAACAACAACGCGCTGCCGAAAATCACCACAATTTAACCGACCATCGCAACGACAACACCATAGGAGAAGCACCAATCGAACAACACCGAAGAAACATGAGTTGTAGAGATAGAAAGAAATATACGTAGTTGAGTTAAAGTTTTCCGCCATCTTTCTTCTCTGCAACCATTCCGCAAGTTTATTCAGCCTTTCTCAACGCTTCCGATCCTGTGAGTCAACCCACATCCGACTACGATCCCCGACAAGAGCTCTCCCCGTTCAGCCAATTGGTCCCGAGCTATGAGGATCCCGAAAAATACAGTCCACCGCAACTTGGTCCCAGACTGAACAAACTCTTCACCGACTAAATGGAGTGGTATAATAATCACTTCATTCGGAAGATAAAATGTCAAAGAGTTATATGATTGGTCCAAAAAATCGTTTCATTAGCTTAAATATTGCTTTGAAAACAGGCTATTGAAATCATAACAATCTAGCTCATTGATGATGATTGCTTTTCTGGTGATCGGAATGTGTTCCCGAACACGGACGCAGAATCAAGGAACCTGGAGAAACCATCATCGCGAATACATTCAGGCTGTGATTTCTTTTACTCGCTTGCGAGTGCGCTCGAGCAAAGAAAAATTTGAAATTTGCGCATTCGGTTCCCATGATGCAATCGTATCCAAGAGTGTTAGGTTCTGTTTTGCTTTCGCTTGGAATGGTCATGAGATGTTCGCTTGTAAATGCACTTGAGCAAAGGAAGATTTGCGCATTCGATTCCCGTGATGCAATCGTATCCAAGGGCATCAGTTTCTATTCTGCTTCCGCGTGAAGTGGTCATGAAAACTCTCATGTATTATTCTCACGAAAACAAAATAGAATTATGTATCAAACTTCATCAGTTACTTTTGCAAAACCACACAAACCCAAGGGTTCTTTTCTGGACCACACACAAGTTCGAAATAGTTGAATTTCATGTTAATAACAATTTCATATTCATACTGAACCACTCACACACTAACGAGGAAAACATTCAGCAATCTTTAGAAATAATTATTCATTCATTCATTGAGAATTGATTCAGATGCAATTTCAAACAAATGATTACAGAGCCAGCGGTAATCCTACGTCTACCTTGCGGTTATGTTACATTTATATCTTCTACTTTTTCAATATTTTTAACGGTTTTGCGTAATGAAAGAAAATATTTAGTATATTTTAGCTTGTAAACATGTCGTTGTATTGTAGTTTGCGTTTATTACGTGCCTAGTTCTCACGGCCCGTTAAAGTGTTAACCGAACATTTCTTCAGAGTCTCTTATTGTTTTTTTTTCTAGGTGGATTCACAACCTTTGCTTTGTCGTTTGTCCCCCGCCGTTTTTTCTCGCCTGCCGGTTTACTCCTGGTACTTATGATATCGGAGACCCTTATCCCAACATTTCTGCAGGATCTCTTGGATCTCTCTCTCAATCTATGTACTGTGTCGTTTGTCCCCTGCTGTTTTTTTGTGTTTAATAATAGATTTGAAACCTGCATAATTTATTATACTATCATTTCTGGAAATCCAATGAAACTGTGGTGACTTTCACTCACAATATCATGTCGCATACATTTGTATGGTTTGCACGGTAGACATTTCAAACATATCCGAATAATGTTTTTTTAAGTGAAATCACAGCCTTTAGTGTTGTGTCCATTATCCCTCGCATCACCGAATCTCCGATTTTTGACGTTGAATATCGTCTTCAGGGAGTTCAAATTGAAAAACGAAAATCAATCGCATTATGAGAAATGTCCAAATTATTCAATCATTTTATGATGGATTTATGAGATTTTCAAACATTCAAAATCGGCATGCAACAGATAGCCTAGCGTAATCCTACGTCAACTATGCGGTCGTGTTTCGGACTTAACCCTCCTGTGACTTTTCGATTTTAGGTTATGATTTTCTATGCTGGTTACAAAAAGGTAGCAACTTCCTGAAAATATAAATTGAATCGTTTGTTTGAGAAACCCTATGTCTTCGCCCAGAGAGGTATATGAGCAGAGTACCAGAAGTGAGATGAGAGTAGACTGGCTACCCGATGATGTGATGAGATCGAATATAATCAAGACGCTTGATCTATACTGATCGATAGTTTATTTGAAACTGACCTCCCTTCGGTTCAGTTCTTATTTTTAAAGGGACTTTAACCCAAAGGTCATTCGTCCCTCAAACTGACCTCTCTTAACATTCCGTGCCCTATTTATACGATTGGTCCATAGTCTTTTGAATAGCGTTTGTTTGGATTGTGTCTGGAATATTCGCTATAATACAATTGCGCTTTGTATAGCGCGTTCGTTTCCATCTGTTCCTGTTCTTTGACAAATCCCTTGTTATTGTTCATTTGTTGTGATTGTTGTTTTTGTGTTGTGTTGTGTATACATCGCTTGTGTGTGACACAAATAATTAATGTTCTTCAAGTAATTGTTCCTGGTAACAGAGGTAAGTGAAAATGAAGGTTTTGCGCTATTAACATACTCATAGATATTGTTTTCCAGGTGCGGATCCAGGCCTATTGCTGCTGCTGCGGTTGCTGCTGATTATGTGTAGTGTTTTTAGTGCTAAGTTTAACTTTTATCAAAAATGAGTTTTTTTTGCAGTTTTTGAGTCTTTGAGGGTACCTACATCGACTATCAATATTTCATAAAAAGATAGTTCTACGAACCCTCTTAAATCGGAGTTGCAAATATTCGTTTGTTCGAGAAACCCTATAAGTCCATGTTTCTAATCATCATCACGGGCCAAGCTGCGATTGAAACACAATTTCATTCATTGTTTACATCCGAGCCGTAAGAAGCATGCGCTACTCAATTCAATCGGAATGTCTTCTGATTAGTATTGAGACCCGAAAATGTCCACAAAATGTAAGCGTGGTGTTCGGCCTACAGCAGAATACAAAACGGAAATCTTGAAAAGGGCAAGAGTCAATAGAACGTATATAAAAAAGGGAGGGAAGCATGTTCCAGCTGTGAAAGTAGGAGCGGATTGCACCTGCAGATAGGTTTGCTTGGTTAAAAATACAAGCGAACAGGACTGATACTTGCAAAACTTTATAGATATCAAACGTCAAAATGGATTAGATAAACCGTTCAGAGGAATTGTTTATGGGCAAAATGTTCCGACATTACTCTAACGATTTGGGCTGAGAGGTGTGATTAACCTTGTAAGACAACACATTTCGTCGTTTCCCGTAAAAGTATCCCACTACACAACCGTCGTGAAAAACCCAAAAAATCCACTTCAAGTTTTCGCAGTTTTCTCACTCGACTGACTTCAAGGACATGGCGGTGGGAAAAAATCACATACGTGACGCCAACAGCAGTATTTGTTGGCTTTTGAACTCGGAATCAGGTCAATTGAGTTTCCCTGCCAATCCTGCATAACCAGAAGGAAAAGTTTCGATCAACATAAAGAAAATCGAGTATATTAGGAAGTTGAAAGCTAGTATTCCGGATGTAGATTATATAACACAGAAACCCGGGATGAACATGGCCAATCATCCAGTTCATGTAACAAGGTTAATGATATGAAACAAAAAACTGAACTGAATAGTCGGTGACCTCCCTGAACCGGCACTTCCGAAAGCCACCGAATTTTCGACAATTCCGTTCCCAAGCAAAATACGGCACGGCACAAAGTTAAGCGAGGAAGAATATTTTATCTTATTAAACAATAAATTATTTTGTTTTTTTTTGCGCGTGAACACCTACCCGCCCCCGATCGTGATCATCTTGGAGTCCGCCGCCATGAATAGCTCCGAAGCATGGCCGAGACCTTTGTCACCCTCGATGCCGACCCAGGGATACTTCGCGCGCTCAGGATACAGAGAGAACAAGAACGTTTCGCCGGTACCGAAATAGGCCTGCCGCTGGCCACGGTCATCCTTCATGTTACGCTCGAACCATCGTGACGAACAGTAGGCACCAAACACCTAGAAGCGGGAAGCAAAAAAGTGTTCATCAACATGGTCATTGATTGTTTGATTGAATAGGGACACACCTCATTATTACAGGTTTTGATCATTAGCAGTGTTGGCTCGTGCTGCTCCACCCGCACGTAGAATGTTGTCAGTGAGCAACCATGCTCCTCCGTTGTGTACAGTAGTATAGGCTGATACATCGTTATCCTAACTGGTAGCCAAGACCAAAGCGTGAATAGCTGCCGGAATAAATCATGGTGATTAGCGAACAATATTCATGTTTGTGCTTCGTTTGAAACAAATTGTGACACTTTAGATTAGGGGTTGTGTCTTACTCGACGGTGGGTTACAACAAATTCAGTGCTTGCATTCACCCAACAGGTATTTTCGACAAAAAAATCTTTTACACGATTTGAACGAGTACTCTAGGGTGCTAATGAATGTATGGGAAAAAATCGACCCTAAAATTTCAAAAAGTTACCTCATAAAAAATGTTCACCACCTCGAAAAAACACCCTATGCCAAATATCTGCTCAATCGGACTTAAGAGAGAGTGGCGCAAAACGGTCAAAGTTTATTTTTTTTGAAACTCGAAAAATCCGGGGTTTTCGAAAAAAAAATTTTATGCCAAATGTCTTAAAATTGCATGATACATCGAGATCTAGTGTCATCTCGAAAAATTTTTTTGTCAAAAATCGACACTCTGGAACTAAGTTGTTTTTTTCGAAATACGAGACGAAACGAATGGTTTTAAGTGCCAATAAAAATATTTATCTCGATGTTTCATTCGGAACTTGTTGCGAAATGTTGATTTGCACGATAATATAGCGTAAAATTAGAGTTTTTTGAAAACCGAAAAATCACCGGAAATCTGGGTTTTCAAAAATATTTTTTGATGCCAAATGTCTTAAAATTGCATGACACGTCGAGATTAAAAGCTATCTCAAATTATTTTTTTTCGCAAAAATCGACTTTCAGACAAAAAACGACCAAGTAAAAAAGAAATTTTCTTTTACTTCCCCCTTGCGTGATTTTTAGATTTTCAAAAAACTCAAACTTTGATCGAATTTTTTTTTTCGAAAACCCCCGTTTTCTTTTACTTTTACATTTTTTATGAGGTAAATTTTTGAAATTAGAGATGATCATTTTCATTGGCACCCTAGCGTACTCCCTTAAAAAGGTGTAAACACAGAAGGCTGCCGTTCGTCGTTCATACAATATGTAAGTCCATTGTAAGTGGGTTGTGGAGCTGTGACAAAGCATTCGGATGATACCGTACGAACGACGAACGAGAGCTGACAACAGACAACATTTCATTGCATACTCGCCACATTCATTCAACAACTTTACTCCAAATCAGAAAAAAATACCAATCAACAAACACTCATATACACATCGTGACATGGGGCAAAAAAAAGAAGATGGGTCAGGGTTAGTGAATTTTAGTAACACTTACGTCATCCTGAACACAAATTTTACTCTTTATTGCTTGAATCGGAAATACACCCATCGATAAAACTCTCACGTCAGGCGAATGAGCACCCTATGTTTGGGTGCATTTTATTTTTTCGCGTGTGTTAATTTTTTTTTGTTCATGATCATCGCACCGGATTTAAACGCAAACGGACCGCGGGTTGGATGAATCCGAACCCCATGTTTGGATAAACAAAATCAACACGAGCGGAAGAAACCGCAAGGAAAACCGCAACCCCCCGCAAGAGATTGATCGATGGTGCACAGAGTTTGTTAGTTTTGGCATTATGAAGAGAGGTAAGCGCGCGGCGAGGTGTTAATTCAATCGATACGATTCCACCGAAAGCAGCGTGAAGAATTGAAGAGAAAGAGAACATTCCGACGGGATTAGTGGAGGGTTTCGTTAGGCCTATACAATAAGTACATAAAACGTGAAAGGAGCTTCAAGGTTAGGAACCAAATTTAGGAGATCGAACACGAATCGGATCTTGACGATTCATGCAACAAATGCTTGTAATTAGTTGCAACAGAGGATATGTTGTTACTATTTTTTTTCGGGTACACCAAAGTTGTTTGGAAACGTTCACTCGGATTGATCTTATTGTAGACCCTACAATGCATGGAATTGAGGGTTCGAAGATGATGCGTTGATTAGAAGCTTGTTAGGTATGATATCTTTCGATTCGACAAACTACCACAATTTTAATGGGTATTTTGGGAGTAACGCAAAAAGCTTCAGGTCAGCACAGCCGGAGGGAATTAAATCGATAATCATGTAACATCTCAGTGAGAAATGTAGCTGTCACCATCCGACTGTGCGAAATTCGGTTACAAACCACACTAAGAAAATAACTCTCGAATAATTATTTTATCCCTACCATTGTCTGACACGACTGCCGATCATCCTTTAATTTCTATTTTTGTTTATTTTCACGACATGATTTCGCCGTTTTCAGAAAGAAAAGAAAACAAAGCCAGGTTTTATTGGAGGTAGAGGAGATATTTATGAGTGAGATAGTAGAATGGATGAAAAAACTTTCAGTATTATTAGCGGACTCAGGAAAGGGGGAAAAGGAGATTAAAACTTTCTCAATAAAGTGTACAATAAATTAGTTAATGTAACAGAATCCTTGTCAGTGATAGGATAGGAACCCAAACCAGTGGAAAATGAATTATAGGGAATACTAGTTCTGGAACTCACCTCTCTAATGGTTAGTGTGTGTGACATCATTTGTACGTTGACTTGGGATTGACTCGTTGGTAAATTATCGCTAGAACGTGATCTTACCATCTGCTTCGAACCACTAAGAACTGACTTACTCTTTAGTACCATTTCAGTCTTTAGAAAAATCCTAGATATGTAGGTTGAACTAGAATGGGAAAAGTTGATAAGTATTGACGCGCTCGTTCGCTCACTAGGGTCTAAAACCCACCTAAGTGCTCTTATACTAAAAGCCGTCCGCAGGAGCTTGGTCGGCGAGACCGGGATGTTCTTGCAGAACTTCGGGAGGGCGTTTTCGATGTCATTCTTGATCGTGTCGGCGTCCCACTCGGAGTTGGTGGCGGTTAGGTGCTTGTGGAACAGAATCAGTATCGCGAGTGCGACGCGATAGAACACTTTGATGCCCTCGTGGAAAAAGCAATCCATCACACGCACCAGGTGTGGGAACGGAAGCCCGCCGAGTACCCACCAACACCAGTCCATGAATATTCGCTCCGACTTCTGACCCGGGCATAATCTCGTTAAATACAGTACTGCGGATTTCTGCGAAGAAAAAAGGGGAAAGGGGGTGGTCAGCATCTAGCAGTTGGATGGGAGTGTTGTATTCGCATACATAAAGAGATATTTTTTATTAACAAATAACAATTCTACTCTAGGCGACCCACTTCATATACCAGGTGTGAAATACTACCATGCGATAACTGTGCCGTTTGCAAAGTGATGATATCATGAAAAATTTAAACTTTGCATCAAGGGTATTTTTTGAGCATATCTCGCATATCTAATTGTCAAAAATCACCCATAAATTGCTCAGTGCAAGCGTGCTGGTGCAACAGACGCGATTGACACTACAAGCTATCATTATTCCAAAAATATTGACACTCACAGCTCCCACTAAGTAGCAATTCCACATTCTAAATTCAATGCGAATGGACCATCTTCTCTGGAATTACAATCGGAGAAAAGACAGGATGATAGAGAATGATTTCAAAGGAAGTATTATAAAATCAATGACGAGAGAAAATCGAGTTCACATTTAAGGTGTGATATAGGGTAATATTTGATGAAAAAATCAAATATGTTGAAATCTCAAATACGACAGAGTAATAGAAAATTTCTTGTGCCCAAACTTTCTGCCAGAAACGGACTCTAACAATTCTGTTGGTTTCAATTGAAAGATAACAAAAATTTGGCAGCATTTGAAATTTGATAACTCCACCAGCGTCATTATTCCACATTACATCAAAATCGATGATAACCATTTCAATCGTCATTTGGCAACACAACAACAACAATGTGCGGGTGATGTTGTAACATACAAGCGCACTTCACCAAACGCCATGGAAACCGACGCTTTGTATACATTAACTCTTTAAGGTCGTTTGTCTGCTCTCAGCCACCATACCTTTTTTACCGTTCTAGTCGTTTGTCTGTTCTCAGCCACCACAGCAAGAAAGCATGCTAATCTTATATTTTACTCAACCAAGTATCAGTTTATGCTTCTCCTAAACGAAGTTTCATGTCTAGTGAACCTGTTCACGGATCAATACGGTGCTCCTATGAGTAATAGATAACGGTACTCAATATCAAACTATGTAGTCACCCACACAAGACAACGCACAGTGCGTTGAATGCATTGGAATGTGGGACAAAACTCATAACAGCAGAATTAAGCCATTGTAACACTTCGTTGTGATGGAAATGATTGTTCATAAGTATCAGAACTACTGTTTGCATAAGTGTCTCATTTTATTTGAATAATTGCATAAGTGTCTCAAGCGACAACATCTTTATTCTTCTTAAGAGAAAAGTTCTGATAATCGCGGACCACAGAAATCATTATTTGAGCAACTACTGGTTTGAATTATGTTGAAGTAGTTGTTTTTAAAGAGCAAAATAATTGTTTGCATAAGTGTATTATGTAATCTGAATAATCTCATTTGTTCAAAACATTTGTTTGTTAAAAGAGAAAAGTGTGATCTTCTCGGATACACAATGCTGGCATTAATTAAACATTTGATGCAATAAATGGCAAAAGTGTCTCAAATTCAACGGATAAAAAAACTAAAATTATGTGTTGATTATACTTCATATGATTTACTTATAAAATATATTGTTTATATTAAAACCCCACGTCAAAACACATTGTTAAGTTAACACATATACATAATTTACAAAAAATAAATACAAATTTTCATAATCTTGTATTTATCACTGCTTTTTCAAGGAAAAATAATTCCGACCAGTACAAGTAATCGGGTTCCATTTTTGATTTTGAGTTGTTCACCTCCCGAAGTGATGTTAACTGCTCGATGTCAGGTGCGAGACTGTGTAAAAGAAATCGCAATTGCTCTTCTCATACGCTATACTGCCGTTCTACCCATAGTTGTCCCATATTACTTTTTGACAATTCTCATTTTTTTTTTAAAGAACGATGTTTTTATGCCTAATCAATCTTCCGGAAAACACAAAAAAACTTATTGTTTGTTCACAACTTTAAAAATAACATCAACATGATTGTCCCATGTTGATATTCCAGGCATAACAGTCCCACCATAGATTTTTTTAAAAATCCATAATAAATGAATCGGTTCAAGTACAAAAATTTTATGTCATGCTTTCAGCAGGACTCATTTCTGGTTTGGAAGAACGAACTAATTCTCAAACTAATAAAAATAACGTCACTTCACATGGTGCAGTACTTGTTCTATGCATTTGACTTTAGAGCGAGCGATTTATGCGTGATTGATTCGCAGTGGCCTATATAAAATTAAATCCACGCTGATGCATTAGTTGCTCGTTATTGGCGGCATGGGTGGGTAAGCAAATAAATGGGCGGAGGGAAAATGGAAAATCTTCCAATTTTCATCAATTCAAATCATTTACAGACCAGCGCACTGAAATACATGGCATAATATTTGACAATTTTCGATTCGATTTGTATGCACATCATCAAAATTCGTTCGCAGCAAAAATAGTTATCAACGCTAAAACTATTTCGTTTTTGATCAAACATCATCATCATTAATGCAGAAGTCATTGAAAGAATCGTAATGAAAAGGTTACAGAAGGGTTGTGTCTGAAACACGGTGGCGTATGACGTAGAATTACGTTAGGCTATTTGTTACATATTGATTTTGGATATGCTTGAAAATTTTCATTATATGATTTTTTGATAATAATTTGTGGGGTATTGTTTATTCACTGGTGGAGATCGTGCAATCGAGCGATGATGGCACAAGGATGATGGTTAGTCGTTGCATGGTGCATATCACGATAAGAAATGCTGATGGAAATGAAATACCCTATGATCCGGAAGTACCGGAAATTTTTCATTTAAACGTACTGTTACGGACCCTGCTTAGTTAGCAGGGTTAAAAATAAATTAAAATAATCAAATATAAAATTCGTAGCGCAACGGGCATTTGGAAAACAAAATAATGCCAGCAGGAGTAAACCACATGTTTTGTTTCCTTTTCTTCAATTGTTCTATATAGCTCCTAAGGTAAGCGCGCCAGAGATAGCGCATTAGACGAAGGAATAGAAATAAATATTTATAGCCGGCAATTAGCTAGATGTTTCCCACTTAAACCTTTTTTCGTGGGAAGCTTGTTTTGATAAGACCTAAAGCGAGAGTGCTGTCTGGGCCACTCGAGAGGTGATAAAAATTGTTTTGTTTATGTCTCGCCTTTTATCGCGGCAAAGGGCAAAGTGACAAAAATGTCTATTAGAGCTCCCACACGGGTGGCGTAGTGGAGGATAAGAACAGGAAAATAAAGATAGGGAATCCTTTGCTGGCAATCTGCAAATAGTTAGGACGTAAAATCTTCATCAAATTGAGCCCCTTTAGCGATAGCGAAGGGTGGAAACCATGGGATGAATTTTATGTAGCAAATAGGGAGGCAGATAACCAATGCGGATTCTGTTATCTGAGTAGGAAAGGGAAATCTTTTCTCTCCCTTGTAATTATAAGCTAGAGTAAGAATTTGTGTATATATAGTAGGGTGCCAATAAATGTATGGGAAAAAATCGACACTAAAATTTCAAAAAGTTACCCTATACAAAATGTTCACCACCTCGAAAAAACATCCTATGCCAAATTTTAGCTCATTCTAACTTAAAGGACGGTGGCGCAAAGACGTCAAAGTTTGAGTTTTTTGAAAATCGAAAAATCATCCAAGAGGAGAATAAAGGAAATCGGGGGTTTCGAAAAAAAAATTATGCCAAATGCCATGAAACGCCGAGATCTAGCGAAATCTCGAAAATTTTGTTTTTGTCAAAAATCGTTGCTTTGAGCGATAGCGAATATTGGATTAAGATGGCGAATCAAGTGGCACAGCCGTGCGCGAAGTGTAAGAAAAACATTAATTTGCGGAATGGAAAACCGTTGCAATGCGACGGAAAGTGTCGACAGTGGTTCCACAAGGCATGTACGACAGTGTCTGATGCGGAATACCAGGAAATCCAGACGGTTCCTGATAAATTTTGGTTTTGTGTTCCTTGCAAGGAAAGCCGAAATAAAAGCAGAAGAAGCACGTTGAACATGGCTGATCAACCATTGTCCCTGTCCCAGGTAGATTTTAAGACCTCTGCCAGTTCATCTAGCATGGAGATCACAATAGAACGGATAGACTCTAAACTGGACCAGCTAATTGGATGGCAGAAAAAATTCGTATCTGAAGTACAGAACATCCAAAAAACGCTCGATGAACTACGTACTACTACTGATACTCTGATGGATGAACAACAACAACTACGTGATAAAAATCACGAGCTGCGAACGCAGCTACAATGGTGTGAGATCGATATTGATGAACAAAAACAAGACAAGATGAAGAAATCTTTCGAAATTTCAAATGTTCCTGTAGTGGAAGGTGAAAACCTTTTCGATATTGGTACTAGCGTATGTCGGGCAATCGGAGTGAATCTGGTACATAATGACGTGAATGAAGTCTTCAGGGCACCAAACAACCTGTTCTCGAAGTCACAATTCCCTCCGTCAATTCAGGTGAAATTACACAACAAAAAGAAACGAGATGAGGTGACGGAAAAGAAGAAAGGAAGAAAGGAGTTAACAACCGCTGTATTGAACATGGCTACCGGTAGTGAACGTAACGTAAATATTTACATCAACGAAGTCATGACAAAACGTAACCGGTACTTGTTTAAGCAGGCAAGAGATCTAAAACGTAATGGAAAACTTGGTTAGGAAAACAGAGAAAGCAAAAATTAGAGAAATATATTCCACCAATACATTAAATGAATTCGCAAAATGATCCTGACTTACATCTACCATTTCATCCAAGCACCAAAGTTGTATGCTCCGTAAATCACATCAGTTTTGTCAAACAAAATAGCCTGAAATTGTTTTATTTCAATGCGAGAAGCCTAAAAGAAAAACTCACCGAGTTGGAGTATCTGCTGGACGAAGCGCATTTCCGTATCGACGCTATAATGATCACAGAGACCTGGTCGCACAAAGATGTAGAATCATCCATGTCACTTCGCAACTATCAGTGTTTTTTCGCATCACGTTCAACGAGAAGGGGCGGAGGTTCAGCTATATTCATCCACAAAAACATCCACTGTAAACTTATTCGTAGTTACTGTGATGAAAACAACAGCATTGTTGCTGTTGAAATCGGACGACAAGACAAGGTCACACTGATTTGTATTTACAGACCACCTCAAACTCTTATCACACAGATTGATGCCTTTATCGAGCTATTGGACGATTTTCTCACGATGCTAACTTCCAATACCACTTACGTGTTAGGGGATTTCAATTTTGATCTACAATCTTCAACACCTGTCGTGGAACACTATTAAAATACCGTACTCTCAAATGGCTTTCAGTTCTGTGATACCACACCGACGTGTTATGATGCTTGTCTGGACCATATATTCACAAACAACAATTCTATTGGTATCACCATACAATATCTTCAGTACAGTCTGTTTGATCACAACACGATATTTATCGAAATGGATCATAGTAGAGGTAATAAACTATATTTGCATGAGTTATACTCGAAAACAAATGTACCTGCACTACGTGAGTTCCTACGTAAACAAATCCCCGCAAGCAAAGTGAATCAGAAACATTCTGAACCATGGGTGGATGAAGAAATGAAAATGTGTATTCGTGCAAATAATCACTGGTTCTCAAAATACCGTCGCAGTTACTCAAATGAGTTCATCCGTAGCGTGTACGCCGACTGGTGTAACAAAGTTACACATATGAAGCGGTGCAAGAAAAAGCAGTACTACGCTGTTAAATTCGACCGTTCTAGTGATAACATCATCAGAACATGGGTTACGATTAAGAAAGTATTGGGAAACAAACCTACATTAACAAACACAATTACACGCGATGGGGTTTCAGAAAAATGTAAACAACGGCTTGCTGATGAGGCAAATGACTTCTTTGCTTCAGTTGGCAAATCGTTGGCAGAGAAAATACCCTACACTGCAATACAGCCCATTCGCGATCAAACTGCTATTATATTGGAATTATCTACAGTGACTACTGCTGAAGTACAACGAATAATTGATGGACTCCCATCATCTGCCTCAAAAGGGTATGATAATGTTCAGACAAAAATATATAAGTTCTGTAAAGACGAAATCACCTCAGCAGTAACAGATATCATAAATTCATCTATAATGCAGTGTTGTGTCCCATCAGATCTGAAGGTATCTAAAGTTGTTGCCATTCACAAAACCTCACGGGCTGAAAATTTTTCGAATTTCCGCCCAATAAATGTACCTTCTGTCACTGATAAAATTATGCAGAAGGTCATAAATAAACAATTAGTGGATCATCTCGAATACCATAAGCTGATTTCATCGAAGCAATACGGATTTCGACCTAAATCGAGTACACAAACGGTTTCATTCGACGATGTATCCAAAATACAGAGACACTGTGATGAAAAACAAAAAGTTGCTGCTATTTTCCTCGATTTGAGTAAGGCATTTGCTACCTGTGACAGAAATATTTTGATACGACGACTTAGTGAGTTGGGTGTGAAAGGTCGGTCTATGCTATGGTTTCGGAGCTTCCTAGAACGACGATCTCAATTTGTGCAAGATAAAAATGTGAGAAGTACGATGCGAAATGTGGACTATGGCGTGGTTCAAGGTAGCACTCTAGGGCCTACTTTGTTTAATTGTTATGTGAACAATTTGAAGGACCTACCCCTCCGAGGTGCTCTGATTATGTATGCGGATGATATTGTGCTAATTTATGTTAGCGAATCATGCGAACTTCTTCAAAGTGCGATTAATGAAGATCTTTGCAGTCTAAGAGTGTGGATGAATCGACACAAGCTCACTGTGAATATCTCTAAAACAAAATACATGCTATTCAATATTCCAAAAGAAGTTAATCTGAATATTTTCTACGACGGTAATATTATTGATCGAGCGGATGTTTTCAAGTACTTAGGGGTATGGCTTGATAGTGAACTAAAGTGGTCTGAGCATACTCGTAGACTAGGTGCTAAATTGGCACAGGTAGCTGGCGTGTTCAGAAGAATCTGCGATTTGCTTCCAACCAGTACGAAACGAAACCTGCACTTTTCACTGTTCCATTGTCATTTAGTCTATGGAATACTGATCTGGGGTACAGCCAATAAATCAGCAATGAAATCTCTTCAAGTGATTCAAAACAAAGCTATTAAAAATCTTTTCGGGTATTCTTGGAGAACGTCAACGGAGTTCATTCATACAAAACACCAATTGTTATTGGTAGAAAATGTCTACAAAGTCAGTGCGTGTACCCATATACACCAGATAGTACTAGAAGCGGTCCACACAAATACTCATCTAGAAAGGGTCTCCGATCAGCACCAGCACCACACCAGAAGCGGGACAAACTTAAGTATCAGCAGAAGCAATACAAGAAGATTCGGCCAGAATTCGGTTTTGAAAAAATCTATTACGTTCTATAACAACCTTAGCGACAATTTGAAATCCCGTAATGTATGTTCGTTCAAAAACAGTTAAAAACAAGTCTGTTGTCAGAGCAGTTTCCGAATGTTTGAGTATTATTTTTGTTTTTGTCTATTTCGATCACAATTGTACGGTTTTGTTAAAATGTATATGTACCTTATTTATTGATTAATGTTTTGAATTTAAAAATGCCAAAATATTGTTGGTTAAGCTAGCCAGTCTTTAAGAGCCGAAGGCTCATAGCCAAGTATTGTTGAATAAATAAATAAATAAAATAAACATAGGAAAGGATTTCAACTTCTGAGAGCATGTAATGTTCACAGAGGGAAGCAACGTTTTTGGATCGAAACTTGTATGTTATCGATGGAAACATGGATCAATACGTATCTTTGGATATTCTGAAGAGGAACGAGAAAGCCAGCGCTGGAAAACTGAATATATCTAGAACTTTCAACTTCTATCAAATTTCGTGCACCCGTGGCTGAGTGGTTAGCGTCTCACATTATCATGCCGGGTGTTCGGGTTCGATTCCCGTTCTGGCCGGAGGATTTTTCGTCAAAGAAATTTCCTTCGACTTGCACTGTGGTCACGCGTATTCAAGAACTTGCCCCTCGGAATACATTCAAGGCGTGTTATTTGGCTTAAGAAATCTCAACTAAGTATTAATAAATGACGCTAGTTAAGGCATTTGTTGAGACGGCAAAAGTTCCACAGGGAACGTTAACGCCATTCAAGAAAAACTTCTATCAAAATAATGACTCAAAGCACACATTCACAAGCATGGCAGTTCAGGTGCTGCAGAATTGCTCAAGGGCTGTGAAATCATCCGCACAATCACCTGATCTCAATGTCATGCCATACAACGATGTATATTTTTCCTGCATAACTCAAAAACTAAACAAGCAAATGGAACCAAATCTGGCATATGGGGGTTCTATTAGTTCTAGAGGGCAATAAATGTTTGTATTGTGGATTGACACTCTTCCCCCTCTCTAAAGGGAGGAGAGCTGAATAACTCGAGAACTTATCAAGCAAACGGAATCAAACTTGGAATATAGAGGTTTTAGGGATCGATAAACGTTTCTATGGTGATTCGACACTTCTTCCCGTGGGTGTCATACAAAGAAACACAAATTTCTGCATAACTCGAAAACTAATCAAGCAAATGGAGCCAAATTTGGCATGTGAAAGTTTTAGGGGGCACGAGAAGTTTCTGTGGTGAATAGACACTTTTTCTCAGTTCCTAAGGGGGAGGGGGACTGCATTACTCGAGAATCAATCAAGCAAACAGAATGTGGAGATTTTAGAGGGGAAGGGGTGGTCCTATAAAAATAATACACATATTTCAACCAAACATGACAATTGAAAACGAAAGGAAAATGGGAAAATTCAATTCGCTTATGTTCTACAATTACAAAGTGACAAGCGTGTTATCCATTTGATGTTTGCACTAACGAAATTGATCTTCGTTCGAAAGCGAAAATGGATTTTAATGTGATAAAACGCACTCCTATATCTTCTTCTATCTATATAAATAAAAATGGATCGCCGAATGTGTTGATAAGAGCAAAACTCGAGAATGGAATTATCCGATTTAGGGCTGTCTTTATTCTGTCATATTTTCTGTATCACATATTTATTCCATGTAACGGAGAAACATGTTATTTGCAAGTGGTTGAAAAATCTTGAACGAGAATTGTGTCTGAAAATAATCTGATACTATATTGACGAGTTTTGGTAGAAGTACTATAAATTGTATAGTAAAAGGTGATTTTAAAAGATAGATTAGAAGATCAATCAATGAACAGTTCTGCAATTGGACCCATGAATGTGCGCTTAGTAAGAAAACAGGAAGTGGGTTATATCTATGGTATAACCGCAAGGGTGACGTAGGACTATCGTTGATTTAGAGATCATTTGTTTAAAGTTGAATCGGAATTCATTGTGAATGAATGAATATTTGGAGAACTTCGAAAACGAGAGCGTTACGTTGGAGGCACAAGGTTTTATGCATCTAATATTGGATACGGAAATATCCTACTGATGGGGAAGAATAATCTTCAGAAGCTATCGTGTTAATTGCGATTGATTGAAAAATCACAAAACCAAATGTATTTGGTCACAGTGTTACATGGATAGAAAACATTCAATTAAACTCTTTCACATGAATATATTTTAAAAATTCCCAAAGGAACTGGCAGATTATTTTCAGTAACGATTAGATATTTCCACATTTTCCTCGATACTGGAAGCCCACCAGTGGTTAATGCCAACTCGATAACCACCTGTTAATAGCACTTGATTGAAACATATTTGGTCACAGTGTTACATGGATAGAAAACATTCAATTAAACTCTTTCACATGAATATATTTTGAAAATTCTCAGAGGAACTGGCAGTTTATTTTCAGAAACGATTAGATATTTCCACATTTTCCTCGATACTGGAAGCCCACCAGTGGTTAATGCCAACTCGATAACCACCTGTTAATAGCACTTGATTGAAACATTTTTGGTCACAGTGTAACATGGATAGAAAACATTCAATTAAACTCTTTCACATGAATATATTTTGAAAATTCCCAAAGGAACTGGCAGATTATTTTCCAGCAATGATTAGATCTTTCCGGAACTTTCTCGATGCTGAATGGCATCCTAACGGAAAGAGTTCTGCGCGTGTATGTGTCGATCCTTCGCCGTCCACCTCCTCCAGCACGTTAGGCAACGATGTTGTCTTGTCGATGTCCTCACGAAAAATGAATGTGTCTCACCACCAGAATATCGCTTAAGTATGCTTTTTGTGTGTGATTGAATCGAGAGAAGGTGTGGTTTACGATGGCAATTTGGAAGGCAAACTAGAGGGGAATGAACTCTCTGAGCTCGGAACTTTCGGCGACTGAGCAATAATCGATTGCGGGCGCATACAATATTGGATACGGAAATATCCTACTGATGGGGAAGAATAATCTTCTGAAGCTATCCTGTTAATTGTGATTGATTGAAAAACCACAAAACCAAATGTATTTGGTCACAGTGTTACATGGATAGAAAACATTCAATTAAACTCTTTCACATGGATATATTTTGAAAATTCCCAAAGGAACCGGCAGATTATTTTCAGTAACGATTAGATATTTCCACATTTTCCTCGATACTGGAAGCCCACCAGTGGTTAATGCCAACTCGATAACCACCTGTTAATAGCACTTGATTGAAACATATTTGGTCACAGTGTTACATGGATAGAAAACATTCAATTAAACTCTTTCACATGAATATATTTTGAAAATTCCCAAAGGAACTGGCAGATTATTTTCAGTAACGATTAGATATTTCCACATTTTCCTCGATACTGGAAGCCCACCAGTGGTTAATGCCAACTCGATAACCACCTGTTAATAGCCGCGCGTGTATGTGTGTGTAGCGATGTCTTCCCAGGGAACCGTTTGTGGCATCACTCTCCTCCTGATAGATTCCCTTCTGGCCTAGGGTGCACAAACAGGCTCTTGGTGACATCCGCGCATTCATGATAAATAAAGAGCTTCACCGCAACAGCGACAACATGCTCCAATCGCTGTTCAATTAGAACTGAGTGGATTTCCGAGCGCCGCTCGCTTATATACCAATTGGTGATTTCAATAGCCTGTTTTGAAAGCAATTTTAAGACTATTGAAACAAGTTTTTGGATCAAAAAGTAACAAGTATATAACGCGTAGACATTTTATCTTTCGAATGAAGTGTTTATCATACCATTTCGTTCAGTTGTTTAGGAGCTATTAACGCTCAAAATCTCGGTCTCCGGCGTAACGCTTTCGTTTTCGAAACTTTGATTTTACACCCCGGTATAGAAATGAAAGACGTAGTCCTACGTCAAAACGTTAATGTTATAATAAAAAAAATTGAGCGAGACGATGTTTGCCGGGTCAGCTAGTTTTATATAAAAACCAAACTTCTTTGTGTACTTACGTGATAATAGGCACTAGGTCAATATAGGTAGTAGGTAGTCATATTCTGCTGTACTGAACATTTACTGAATTTATAGGGGTCGATGATATCGATTCATTCTGCAAAAGGGGTCAAGGAGTTTTGCCCAAAATAGTTTGAGAATCCCTGATGTAGATAAACTTGTTGGTTCAAGGGTAACAGATGAAGGATAGCCTCGAATGCCTTTCAGGGTGTGCTTCGCGTTGCTCCAGTAATATCAACGCATGACAGTCGATGGAGTTTGTTTAGATTTTTATCAGCTATAGTCTCTTTAGTCTTTGGCCACCATTAAAGTATTAATATAATACTTTTTCCATAGTTTTTGTATTGATGATAAACTAGTTGGTCTAAATACCCAGCAACTTATAGCGGACAACTTTTCGATCTTTACGCGTTCGCTTACCAAGCGATCGATCGTGAGTTCAAACTCAGGGCCCTCAATTGACCATCTTTGTGTTGTTATAGAATAACTACGTCCACGCAACCATCATCAGCGATGGAAATCGATCCACGGTGGAATAAAGATCGATTCATCCATACAACTGCTCTGCTCTGCAAGAAACATCGGGCTGCTGTTCTATAAATAACTCAACAATGATCAATATCAACTGTCTCCGCTGTCCGGTCTGCTGAACAATGGAAGAACAGAAAGAATACCCTTACGCCTAAATGGCTATTACTGTGTAATTTACCATAATGTAATGGAACAGAAAACTTAACGCCTAAATGGCTACTACTAACTACTGTGTAATTCACAATTTATAGAAACATAAACATATGTACATGTACACGATTAAACCCGGCTCTGTTACAGCTAAATACTAATGAGCCTAATAAATAAATGGGATAAAAAAAAAACTTTTCGATCTCTCCAAATATAGGTAACAAAATTTACTGGGCGATATTTTAATAAGATCCAAAACAAACAGTGTATAGACTAAAGTGTTGGAAACTAATAATATTAAGCAATAACCACTCCACAATCTAATTCTTTTGCCAGAACTTACCGCATGTTTTTTGGCAATTTGCATCACAGTCTTCCAGGTGACTTCGTACAGCAGCTTCGTCTGTGTTATGAAAACCTTATCCTTGGGGGCTACCAGGCTCGCCATGCAATGATAGCATTCTTCCTCTGGAAAAAAAATCGAAAAAAGCAAAATGGATATCTATTAGTCTAGTCATCTAGTGCGATAAGATAGAAGATTAACTTTTGTAAACGCACAAAAATCTCTAATTAATACCGTCAGCATCACAGTTGTTGATTGCAAGAACATTGAGCTGTAAATCAACCACCTCAAGAACATGCGATATGACTTATGTGAAGTTGGTTGTCAACGCAGGTTGGTCTCTACTATACTCAGAACTAGATGTTATATTATATATATGACTGCTGTGATTTGTTGCAGGTCGCTCGGAGCTACTGGCATATGTTGGAAGCACTGCACAGTAGCACCCCTCATTACTATAAGTAAGTTGTATAAGTAATAAATGTATAAGCAGCAGAATGATCGATGGTGGCAGCGGTAGATTCTGGCTAACCTTCCTCGTGCAACCGGTTTGACATGATAATTGATAACGATGGGGGAGCGAAATTGTATATCATTAGATTTCGATGATTAGTTGCAGAGAATGAATGAGAAACACATGCAGTGAACAGAAACACCATGTTGATGTACTACATGGATTGTAAAGTGCCGAATCCCAATCAGAGATTTCATATCTAATCTCAAAATGTATATGTCATCGTTGAGAAGTGAATGATTGGCATCAATAAACCCTCAAATATTAGAAACGGAATATAAATATAGAGGCTGTTATCAGTAGGTACATTGTTGATTATGTGTATCATACATATTTTTTCTGGCAACGCACTGATAATAAGTAGGAACCAAGAATTCCAGAAAATTATCGAATCCGCTGCATCTCTATAGTGGGTCATGAATCCTTACGTATATAAAAATGGATTTCTGTCTGTCTGTATATCTGTCTGTCTGATTCTTATGGACTCGGAAACTACTGAACCGATCGACATGAAAATTGTTATGTATGGGTTTTTGGGGTCGGAAAGGTTCTTATGATAGTTCGAGACCCCTCCCCCCTCTCTAAGGGGGGGAGCTGCCATACAAATGAAACACAAATTTCAGCATTACTCGAGAATTAATCGAGCAAACGAAACCGAATTTGACATGTAGAGGGTTTAGGGTGCAATAAATGTTTCTATGGTGGTAAGACACTCTTCTCCCTCTCTGAGGGGGGGGAGTGCCATACAAATGAAACACAAATTTCTGCATCACTCGATAATTATTCAATCAAATGAAACGAAATTTGGCATGTGGAGGTTTTAGGGTGCAATAAATGATTCTATGATGGTTAGTCTCTCCACACCCCTCTCTAAGGGAGGCTGCCATACAAATGAAACACAAATTTCCGCATTACTCGAGAATTATTCAAGCAAACGAAAACAATATTTGGCATGTGGAGGTTTTAGGGCGCAATGAATGTTTCTATGGTGGTAAGACACTTCTCACCCCTCTCTAAGGAAGGACTGCATACAAATGAAACACAAATTTCTACATTACTCGAGAATTAATCAAGCAAACGAAACTAAATTTGGCATGTGGAGTTTTTAGGGTGCAATAAATGTGTCTTAGTGGTTAGGCACTCCTCCCCCGTCTCTAAGAGAGGGCTGCTATACAAATGGAACAAAAATTTCTGCATAACTCGAAAACTAATCACTCAAATTGAGCAAAATTTGGCATGTGGAGGTTTTATGGTGCAATGAATGTTTCTATGATGGTAAGACACTCCTCCCTCCTCTCTAAGAGAGAGGGGGGGGTGGAGGGTGGGGGGTCTGCCATACATATGAAACACAAATTTCTGCATTACTCGAGAATTAATCAAGCAAACGAAAACAAAATTTTGCATGTGGAGGTTTTAGGGCGCAATAAATGTTTCTATGGTGGTAAGACACTCCTTCCTCCTCTCTAAGAGGGGTGGGGGGTTGTCTGCCATACAAATGAAACACAAATTTCTGCATTATTCGAGAATTAATCAAGCAAACGAAAACAAAATTTTGCATGTGGAGGTTTTAGGGCGCAATAAATGTTTCTATGGTGGTAAGACACTCCTTCCACCTCTTTAAGGGGGGACTGCCATGCAAATGAAACACAAATTTCTGCATTACTCGAGAATTAATCAAGTAAACGAAACTAAATTTGGCATGTGGAGTTTTTAGGATGCAATAAATGTTTCTATAGTGGTTAGGCACTCCTCCCTCCTCTCTAAGAGAGGGCTGCTATACAAATGAAACAAAAATTTCTGCATAACTCGAGAACTAATCAAGCGAATGGAGCCAAATTTGGAATGTGAGGGTTTTTGGGTACAAGAAATGTTTCTATGATGGTATGACACCCCTCCCTTCTCTGGAATGGAGAGGGGGTCCCATAAAAATAATACACATATTTCAACCAAACATATTCCAACCAAACATGACAATTGAAAAATTTCGGAAAATTCTGAAGGAAAATGGGAATAATCGACAAATTCAATTCGCATATGTTCTACAATTACAAGCGCTGTTAGTCCATTTGATGTTTGCGCTAACGACATTGGTCTTCGTTCGAAAATGAAAAGGGATTTTAATGTGATAAAACTCCTCTATCGTCTTCTATCTATATAAATAAAAATGGATCGCCGAATGTGTTGATAACAGCAAAACTCGAGGAAGGAACTGTGCGATTTAGGGCTGTCTTTATTCTATCATATTTTCAGTATCAAACATTTATTCCATGCAACGGAGAAATATGTTATTTGAAGTGGTTGAAAAATCTTCGAGGAATGTGTCTGAAAATAATCTGATATTGTAATGACGAGTTTCGGCAGAAGTACTAGGAATTTCATAGTAGAAGGTAACTTTAAAGGGGAGATTGGAACATCAATCAATGAACAGTTCTGCGATTGCACCCATAAACGTGCGCTTAGTAAGAAAATGTGGATGTAATAACGAAAAATAAATTTTGGGCGGGACAAAGTTTGCCGGGTCAGCTAGTAGTATTATAATAACGAGAAGAAAAGATGGATGAGTATCCAATTATTGACAGTAATCATGACTACAAAAATATGAAACCAGCTCTAAAAAACGATGCTCACGCACCGATGACGCCTGTTGAAAATTTCAATTGGAAAAATCTAGCAAAAATTTTCAAGTTGTTCGAGTGCCGAGTGAAAATAGTAAACAATTTGCTATATAATCATTCCTGCTAACAAACCGCCTCCGTTACACCCGTATAAAATTGAAACTCAACAATTTTCAGCGGCCATTTACATGGCTCTTTATGCCATAAAAAGTACACCATTTGGGGATGGATAAAGCAGCAGTATATTTTTGGCATCGTAAAAAAACTGAATTAATTTTCGCCAGCAGAACGGTAAAGTACAGCATTAATGGCGGTGCGTGCGAGGCGATGAGATGTGAATTACAAGGGTACTCAGGCGATTCGACGTGAATCCTGTCCGCCCATGGCGCGGCTATACGTTTTTATTTTCGGATGTTGTCTTTTTTTTCAACCGGTGACCCAAGTAGCAAATGCAGTTGGGACGAAGCAATTTGACGAATTGAACTGTATTAAACAAAAGTGAAACAGCAATGGGAGCAATATGTTCAAACTATGGACTAATTCAAATGTCGTGAAGCACTCCTTGAGTACAGGGATTGTGCTCACAACGGTAACCGTATTTCGGTTTGACGACGACAAAGGAAAATACAGAAAAAGAAGATAAATGTGTATTGCGATTGTGATTTTAAATACAGCGACAAAAATATCTTTCTCTCCGGATGACCCCTGAGGTTAAACGTTTGTTGATTAAAAACAATACCATAAATCAAAAAGCAGAGATTTACCAACATTGATAGGATGATTTGCTTCTTTTGGTAAGGAATTTTCGCGAATGGTGATAAGCTCGGTCGAGATTTAGGAACGCTATTTTATGTCTGCTGATGATGTTAACTTCACAACATATGTTTTATGTGTCATGCTGATAAGCTGTTGCAATATCATTTTGATGGTAAGAACAGAAGCATCTGTCTCTCCTTCGCTGTGAGTTTTGTTGGCTTAGAATATTGAAAAAGATTCCCCATGAATAGAGATTTCTGAGTGTGTTGGTGATTGTTATTTTGGTTTCATTCTGACTGAATTGATTTCCAGATTCCCAGATTCCGTCTTACGGTACGTAACAAATTTTCTATACATTTCTTTTGATCTTTGAGACAGTCAATATAATTTTGTGTGCTGGTCCTACATTATCCAGTTGAACCTCTTCATGTGAGTTGTGAAATATTTGATAGATTATTTTTGCCAAAGCTTCTGCCTTCTGGGAAGGTTACCTAAACTCATATATTTCGCACAACTTCCCTCGTCTGGAAATAACCATCACCGGAGTGTGGCTGGCGATAGCAAGTGCCAGAGTCTTGAAAGCCAGCCAGCTAGCCTGCCCACGATGTGGGTGCGTCGTAATCTTCGGATGACGGATAGAACGTAAA
This sequence comes from Toxorhynchites rutilus septentrionalis, assembly GCF_029784135.1. Taxonomy (NCBI): domain Eukaryota; kingdom Metazoa; phylum Arthropoda; class Insecta; order Diptera; family Culicidae; genus Toxorhynchites; species Toxorhynchites rutilus. The sequence goes on along the minus strand of NC_073746.1, from coordinate 118,060,730 downwards.
ACATTAATTTCCTTTGAATACATAAAAGCCGAGCAAATATTGACCCTGGCGTTAGTATTAAAACAGGAAAACATCCGCTAGCCATCAGTTTGATTGATCGGTGCTGGGGCGTGAGGAAGATGAATCGTTCGCAAGTCCTCGGTGACCTTTGCTCAGACATCACGCGTTTTCATTCGGCAAGTAGGTGTTGTATCAAGCGTCCCCATTGAATCGCACTCAATCGTAGACAGTTGGAATTTTTCCAATTGCATTTCGGACGGCGATATGAAGAAGATGGCACAGTTTTAATCTGTCGCTTCATTAATATTGTCCGGCTGCTGCCAGCGAATTGGACATATTTTTCTCGAGAATGTTTCATTGCCGGTGTGTTGCAAAATGTGGGTTAAATTTATTTGAAGCGAAGTGTGTTATTATTCCTCCGCACCGGGTCTGTGCAGTGAGACTACATTTTATGGGTTATTAATCATAAACGAGTTTAATAAGTGACAGATATCAGCGGGCAGTAGTAGCGAGAAATCTTGGCAGTGTTAAATTTAATGTAAAATTAAATTGAAATCCCAGAGAGCAGGTGATGAAAACCAAAAATGTTGTACGCTCTATTTCGAATCGCCAAAGTGGGTTTAGCACTTATTTTGATTGAATCCGCGCACACGTGATCATTTTCCAGGATTTACACTATTTTCATAACTCACCTAAGCCGTGCCGCTGCTGTGAGTGCACTTACTACCGAATATATGACTCAACTTGGCGCGACAAGGGATCTGCTTAGTATAAAATGTTGGCTTTTTTCCAGGTAAACAAGTTTCACAGTTGAATAATTATTCTTTAACTATTGCTCTGTGTTGTTTTCATGAGCGAGAATTAATTCTAGTGAAGTAGAAGAGAAATTACCACAATTCAAATGGAAGACAGGTCTAGCCGGTTGTTTATCGAATTGTTCTTTGATCAAAAATTGTTGTTGATTAAATTCATTGATTCATGTAAATTGAACAATTCTCAGAAATGCGTCCATTTTTTCTGAACTGATAGAATATAAGAACAGATATTTTCACGTATTGTATGAAACAATTTATGATTTAGAACAGTTGAACACATCGCACACATTTTGTTCATTACAAAAACAACAGATCGTATTTTGTGGAATTGACGTATCTGATGTGTCTTCATTCAAATTATGGGTCTAATCTATATACCTATGAAACAGAACACAAAAATTATGTATGAAATTCAGTTGTTGCACTTATTTATACTTTTGTATACTTATAATTGAAGATAACTATTTACCAAATTTAGGAAAAGTTAAAGAATCAATTCACCTATACTGCCGTTCTACGCATAGTTGTCCCATGTGCCAAAATCAGGAACATACCAGGAAATACCAGAAGCTTTAAGCATTTCAGTTTAGCAATACACAGGGTTTTTATAAGCAGTAAATTATTATTTAATGCAATGTAAAAAGATACCCTCACTTTAGTCGATCAATCATTTATGCCTAGAATATCAACATGAGACAATTAAACTTGATGTTGTTTTTTTAAATACTAAGGACAAACAATATTTTATTTGTGTGTTTCTCAAAGATTGTGCATAAAACCATCAAATATCAGCATAGAGAGTGATCTACAGCACATTGGTAAATCTCACTGTTATTAGGCATTCACTAATAAGGTGTATACGTGTTCTGTTGAACTTTTTTTATTTGTTTGAGAATAAGTTCGTTCTTTCATACTAGAAATTGAGTGCGTTAGTCCTGCTGAGAGCGTGACATAAAATTATTGTTCTAGACCGTTCATGCGATCATGTAGTATTATGAGTTTATAAAAAAAATACATGGTGGGACAGTTAGGCCTAGAATATCAACATGGGACAATTGAACTTGATGTTGTTTTCTAAAAGCTGGGAACTAACAATAAGTTTTTTTTTTGAGTTTTTCCGAAAGATTATGCCTTAGGGAGGGAAGAAGAGTGTCAGAGAAACATTTATTGCCCCCTAAAACCTCCATATACCAAATTTAGTTCCATGTGATTGATTAGTTCTTGTGTTATACAGAAAGTTTAGTTTCATTTGTATGGCAGCCATTCCTTGGAAAGGGGGGAGGAGTGTCAAACCACCATAGAAACATTTATTGCACTCTAAAACCTCCATTTGCCATATTTGGTTTCGTTCACTTGATTAATTCACGATTCATGCAGAAATTTGTCCCCCTTCGGCAACGGAGACGCACGGGATACACACGAATATATGATTGTACAATAACTGACGAAGTGAACCAAACAGTTTTGTTCGATAGAAGCTGGCCAATTCGAACGAAGCAAGGGGAAGCAATGTAACCACACCGATACAAATCAATGTGGTTGTTTACTTTCACTATTGAATACCATTCGTACGGCCACATTTGTGTTCTTGTAGATGTCGAAAAATTACAAAAGTAGGCAATTTTGATTGCATGTGGTTTTCGTTTTCGTTTTCGTTTTCGTTTTCGTTTTCGTTTTCGTTTTCGTTTTCGTTTTCGTTTTCGTTTTCGTTTTCGTTTTCGTTTTCGTTTTCGTTTTCGTTTTCGTTTTCGTTTTCGTTTTCGTTTTCGTTTTCGTTTTCGTTTTCGTTTTCGTTTTCGTTTTCGTTTTCGTTTTCGTTTTCGTTTTCGTTTTCGTTTTCGTTTTCGTTTTCGTTTTCGTTTTCGTTTTCGTTTTCGTTTTCGTTTTCGTTTTCGTTTTCGTTTTCGTTTTCGTTTTCGTTTTCGTTTTCGTTTTCGTTTTCGTTTTCGTTTTCGTTTGAAAAGGTGTAATCACTTGCGACAAAATTGAATTTTATTTTCGTGATAATTGATTTGTAACCTCAAGTCGTCTGCTAACGGGTGTTAAATAAAAAATGAGAATTTTTTCAATCACATATAAAAATTTTTATTTTTTTTCATCGATTTCAGTATTTTTTATTAATAACATAATGTATTTTATTCAAAAAAAAGTCAGTGAATGTTTGAATAAGGGCCGTGGTCTGCTGTTCGACGCAACTTTGTCGCGATGCTCTCACAAGAACGTTGTACGGCACTGACGTCCATTTTCCGGATACAATTCCGGATTCTTGTAGTCAGTTGCTTCGTGTCCTTGGCCCTCCAATTGTTTTTATACACTAGCGCACTGACAGAGCCAAAGAAATCCTCTATTGGGCGGCACTGGGGCAAGTTTGTTGGGTTACGATCTTTCGGCACGAACGGTATCTTTTTCTCCTCAAGATACGCCAGCGTCTTCTTGGCGTAATGGGAAGACGCCTTGTCCGGCCAGAAGACGTACTTCCCATCCACGTGACGCTCGTTTTTTTTATAACGGCAGCAGGATTTTATCGAGGCACTCTTCTCGATAGATTTGTTGGTTGATTGCTAGACCGCTCGGCTTAAACCAAGGCTTTGAAATGCCCCGGTCGGAAATGGCGACGTCTTTTTTTCAAACTTGTGCTTGAACTTGTATTTCACTTCAGGCGGTGTGGATCACTTGTCGCTTGAGTAGTAATTATCATGCAGAATATGCGTTTTGGACAGCGGAAAATAGCTTTCGTCGTCCAGAACGAAAGACGTCCCGCGGTATTTTTGGTCACCCACCGACACTGTGATTTAACCGTCTCATTCTGCTCCTCCGTGTACTCCGGCGACCTCGTCTTCTTCTTGCAGACGATTCCTTCCATCTTGAGGGACCGATGGATCAATACGTGGGAGCAGCCATATTTCCGACCGGCGTCACGCAAGCTGGTTGCGTCCTTGTTGTCAAACAGCTTCTTTAACGATGTCTTCCTCTGCTTCGTCATTATCGTCACCGGACGACCACTTCCGACCCTCCGCTCTACGTTCAGGGAACCCAGGATACGGACAAACAAGTTGGGGTAGTTTGCATGAAAATACAGGTTCTCAAAAAGAATGAACACGCTTTTAAAATAAAAATTATGAATGAAAATTATTTTTCGCAAATCAAATCAGTACTCAATGTAAATGAAAATCACTTTTACTTGCAAGTAGTGAGAAAATGTCATACAAAAATTGTGTCTAAAGAAAAATTGATATTATATAAAATTGTTTTGGTGAGAATATCTGAAAATTTATAGAAAATAGTTTAAATTAAGGTCAGGACAACGTACTCCAAGTAATTAAATTAAGGCCAGAAAAAAATTCCATACAAATTTTAGTAATTTAAAACTGCTTTCGAGCGGACTTATCTAATAGAGAATAGTTTGTTTCATACAAACTAATGTCGTATCCAGATGACGACACCGTTCCGCCGTCATCGCGAATGGAGTGATAATCTAGGAATGATCTTGAAGATGATTTTGGGTGGTTTAACTCTATTCTCCCCAAAGATTTGACGAGAGCCTGGCCCAAAAGGTTAAACGTTGATACAGATTTTATTAGATTGAAGTTCAGGTTGTTGTCCAATCTATTCGTACTCAATTCACGTTTTATCATGTTCCCTCAGTAAAACACCACAATTTTCACTATCAGATGATCAAATTCAATTGCGACTGATTTTTTCTTATTTTTTTCTAATTTTTTAAACTTTTAAACTACGACATTATTTTCTTTATGAATACAAATTGATTATCTCTCAAGAATGGTTGGTCCTAGGATACAACGTTATATAAAATGTTTCATGTAAAATAGCATATAGATTACATTATATGCTTATTATATGCATTATATGCTTACATTATAGCAATTTTCTTAAAGGGTAACTATAATATATGGAAATCAAATTCAATTCTGACTGCTATTGCACACAAAACGAATGATGCGACAATAGAATGTCTCGCAATTTTGCGTATTCTAGCCTAATCTAATGCTACACGGCTTCTCTGCCCCCATTTGAATAATTCGCACCGAATAAATTCAACGCTCTTTTTGCTCGACATTTATATTTCTTTCCCTTGTGACACTCATGAATCCCACTAATCCAAGAAAGCTTTTATCACCCCTCTTTGACATGTATGTATCTATGTAAGTATGTATAAGCAACATGTCCTTGTTATTCCTGGGATCATAGGGGAGCAATCGTATGCCGAAAGGACGCAACACTTTTTTGATACCCATTTTACGACGTAAAACGAACAAGAACTGGCGGTGTAGCAATGAGGAAAAAAATGTTATTTCAAAATGGTTGACTTATCAGAACGATCCCATCTCGGTGCTCGAAGGCTCAAAGAATTCCCGTGGTAATTTAAATTCATCTTTACGTTTATTCCGGTCATGTCTTTGGTACGAGCAGCTGAGCTTCCGTCTGGGAGTTGAACATTTATTACGGAGCACTAAACCCCCCTTTCCTTCCTTCATTCCATCAATTATGCTACCCATCCGCTCGATACTTTTGGTGGTGGTTTTGGAGCTTCAAACAAGTTCGGGTAGTTTGCATGAAAATACAGGTTTTCAAAAAGAATGAACACGCGACACGATTAGACTAGATTGTTTTCAAAATATAAGAAATTATATTTATTCATATAAAATGATAAGAGGTTTATGAAATAAAAACTCGAGAACGGTTAGCCTATGGAGGATAACTTTAATTAGTTAAATTATTAAATAATTTAAATTTTAGTACAAAATACAGATTCTAGCAATAATACTGCATAAAAACTGTTGGGCAACTTGGGAAATATTGCGGAAAGACTATGTCGTATTATATTTTTGAATCATGAATTTATAATCTTCTGAATAAACATACAATCGTTAATTCCTTCGAAACGGTAATTTAAAGAATAAAAAAAGTTATATATAAATATTCATGCAAAATAAAATGTAGAATATATTTCTTGAACAATCAATAATACAAATTTTATTCTCAAAATTCAATTCATCAAAAACATCTGTCATCGTTATATGGAAAAAAAAAGTTTCGAAAAATTCGGAAAGCATCGATCGCTAAATACTCAATTAGTGTATACGCGATATTAAATCATTTTAGGCGCCTTTTCTGATGATTGCGAAATATGTAGATATCAATACGTACAAGATAACTAGGAGAAATATTGCATGGACAAAGAAATTATGGAGCTGATTCCCTTTTGCAATTATTTCACAAAACTCAATCTGTAAACAACATATGCAAGTGCAACGTCGTAGATAACCATGCAGTTTCAGATTATTCAGCCCACAAAACAGAGTAAACAACAATATGATCAACTTCTATTTCCATAACATCGGGTGTGCAGATTAAATAAATTATAGTATTATTGCGTCCTTCCCATTACCGGGCCTCATCGCCATTCTCGATCCCTTTATGGATTCCTGTAGGGCATCATATTTACCGTTGGATGAACGAACGCAACGCCGCCAGTTCTGGTTCGCAGCGGTTTTCTAGCGAATCTACTAAATGCATGCTAATAAAACAAAATATTTTGAGTTGCCCGTGGGCAGATAGGACAGAATAAAACAACTGCGCCCGGGGAGCTGGCGCAGGTTTCATCGAGCATGCCATCGCCAGCTGAGAGAGATCGTCCGGGATCGATCGATTAGATAAGCACTCCCCTACGTGTAGTGTGTCACATGCACCAAGCGAATCATTATTTACACCCGATTGATTATTAGTAGGACAAACGGACGACAATCATAGACAGACAGACAGGCAGAGCTATAATTCTCGGTAGTTCCGTAAAATATCAGTCCTCATCAATAGTGGTGGCGGGGCATTCAAAATGTCGCGGAACAGTGATCTTATCAAGTCTCATCGGTATAAGGAACATCGTTTGTGGAAGGGGTTTGACGGGGATTGAACTACTTTACTTTGTATGAAAGGCAACAAACGAAACCGGTATGTATGTGATTCCGGGGGGATCACATTGGAATAACATTGGTATGACTCTTTCGGGAAGACTGATTATAGGAGTTATGGCAACAATGAATCTGATAAAGGGATGATTTATTCATTTTTTTTTGTTACACGTGTAGTAGGAACGCTTCGTTCGTCAATCATATATTTTGATGCAGACGTTGTGTCTACTGCAGCATTAAAATTAACGAAGAGAAAGCTAAAATAAAATCGTTTTTTGTTAAAATTTTGGGCTTCGTTTTGCATGATCAGTTGTAATATTCTTCAGACGTGGGAGAAACGGGGTATGACGAACCGGTTAATAATTTGAATTGTATCATTGAAAACTTTGATTGTATCATTGAAAAATTATCCAAAACCCAAAACTTTGGTATATCCATCCTAAAGTAATGGTATTTTTGTTCAAAATACATAACGATTCTATCTAATCTATGTTTAGGTCCACTCGCCCTGGACCTCTGTGGCATTCCAAACACTTATGCGGGTATAAGGTTCGATTCGATTCTTTGTTTTTAAGAGGCTTAAAACCTTGCAGTTCATTCGCCTCTAGCCGGTATGAGGTAAAAAGTAAACCACTTCAAAAAAAATCAAAAGAATTCATCCTCACTTTTGGTGAATGGAAAACGTACAGGAATCGCTGAATATAAATGTTCATGACTACAAACAAACTTGATAAGGTAAATGATTTTGGTTTGTCCAGTCGAAAATGTGATCAAAGTTTGTTCACTTTTTTGAATGCTCCAATTCAGCACACCTTTGTTAAATCAGGTATTCGAATGTTTCAAAACATATACATAAAATTGTCTTTTTGAGCTGAGCTTGAGCATTGGTAGACTGTACAATTCGTAGTTGCTCTCAGTTAATGACCTGAACCAACCAAATTGCACAAAGAACACACAGAATGAACGCTTGGGACTAGCAAATCGTTCTCGTTGTGCAATCCATATAAATAAAATTGTCTTTTTCATGATTTACAGTAGTTTTATAGTATATTTTTACGGAATCACATGTTTTAAAGGATTCTGAAATACACCTTCCATTGGTGTCAATGCGCCCCTCATTCGAGCTAACTTTTCATCGATCACCAGGTGATTATTTGGTACTTATTCAGACCTTTTCTGGATTTTAACACGTGCATATGATTTCTATGGCAACCGCTTGGCGCGCTGCAGTTTGTTTATTGTGTTCTTTATAAAAATTTGAATAATTTCAACGCCTTATGGTCGTATTAGCAACGAGAGAATGTTTTTTTCAGTAGGGTGGCCATTTCCCTTTAATGGTTGTCCGAAAAATCAACTTTTTCCTCTTTTTTTTTTTTCAAAAATGACTTTTTTCAAAAATTCATAACTTTTGAACTACTAAACCGATTCAGATGACCGACATATCAAATTAAAGCTAATCACCTGCAGAAAATTCGAATTCTTTTCTCGTTATTATTGATTGTATTCGTTTTTTAATTGTTTTCATAGTCTCGGGACCAGAGGCGCTATAATTTATTATATTTTATTTTTGAAAAGCTGAAGATTTTTCACATAACATACGTCGAAACCAGAGAGGCCTAAATGTTCAGTCGTGTCGCGTTGAATCGGGCGCGAATATAAAATATACACATTATCGCAAAATTTTTTCGAGTATTGATCTGAGAGTTTGCTTTGTCTCTTTTTCCATCTTATGGTTTATGAATTTGTGCGTGTTACCATTGTGAAGAAGAGAAAAGAAAGAAAGAAAAGAAAAAAATAGAAAGCACAAAAAAATATGGGAAATGGGAATGCTTTATTTTTTTTAAAGAACCTGGCCGGATAAGGGAGTAAAAAGTTCCGCCTAAACCAAATCACCAGCTGTATGGCAAATATTATATAGGATATTAAATAAGAAATTTTGGCGGTTTTTTTTGAACCCCTATGTGTTAAAATAGGATCTATAGTGAAAAACATACTTTTTCGTTTATTTCACGCTATCCTCAAAAGCTTCGAGATAAAAATTTGAAAAAAATACTGAATATTCATCCTACTACGGTGTATCAAGAAAAAATATTTGAGGCCTTATATGGTACACCATAGGATGGTGAAAAATGCACCTTTTCGTTTTTTTTCACACCATTCTCAATAGCTTTCAGACAAAAATATGAAAAAAAAACTGAAAGTACATCTTCATAAAATGTATCGATCAATATTTTCATCAAATAATCAAATATTAAAAAAATTAATTAATTTTTACTACTACAGTACTACCGTTCTGAATCATATTTCGGACACTTTGTTCTAATATCTTGAAATGCTTAATGCACTGATGATATAACTATCAAATTGATATCACAAATGTTTCTTTAAAGCAATCCCTTGGTTTCACTACCATTTCACATGAGAGCTTCATTTGAATTATAACATAATCGGCAGAAATCTTACAACATTACTGATTATCGGTTGTGTTTGACGTTTCCTTATCGTGAGTACGTAGAATTTACCCGTTCATAAATATTTAAATTTCTTCCGTGTTTCATCAGTTCTCATCATCGTTAACAGTTTACTGTGATTGTTTGGTAAGTGTTTCGCAGTTGACTATAAAATATAATCAAGTGTAATGTAATTTTCGTCCAAAAAATTGTGTCCGAAATTTGAATTCAATCTGTCCGAAATTTGATTTAGTGTCCGAAGTTTGATTCTTATTCGCCTCATTTGAAAAGCATTTTATTCGTTGATTTTGTTATGTTTTCAAATAAATAGATACCAAAGAAGAAAGCTTGAAAGCATATTGAAATAATTTATTAAAAAATAACAACCAAATAATACCTGTGCATAAAGTTCAGATCAGTTTTTTTATCTGTATTATAGTGACTTTCAACTCATTTGGCTGGTTCGTCACTTTTACTTCCATTTTTGGAAGAGTGTCGGGAGTGAGAATTGAACTCGTGACCTTTAGCGTGAGAGGAATGAATGTTACCACTACGCCAGACCGCCTCCACCGTTTAGATCAGTTTTCTGCATCATATGCCTTAAGCGTCCGAAATATGATTCAGAACGGTACTCTAGATTGTAATCAAATTTCGTCCTACGTCTATTTTAGGAATATGTGATTTTTTACAGAATTTTGGGAGTGTTTTTCGCGGTACAAAAAAAAATATTTTCAGGCATTTCGAAATTTTGAAAACCCACTTTTGCTCTAATTTTTATTCAAATGCGTTCGTATGTGTTGTTTTTCCACATGTAGCGCAATTTTTCCTTGAATTTGAAGAGGATTACGCGAAAAAAGAATAACTTTTTGACCTTTGGGCATTTTTAATTTATTTTGAATTTAATTTATTTAGATGCTCTAATATTTATTTAAATTTTGTGTTTTATATGTCTAAATTTTATCGGTATATTTGGAGCATTGCGCTGTGCAAAGATTTTTTTTTCTCGTATTATAAAATATTTGCTATTCGGCCGGATACCGGATATTAGAAAAAAAATGAATAATTTCTCATCAACACAAGATAATTCATATTTTTACCAAAATTATTGATTTATTTACACTATGACTTTTATTATAGCTTTTTTAACCGACCGATTATGTTTTGCTTCGTACACCAGGCCACCTTCAGAGAACAGTCTTTCACTGTAGATACTACTGCAAGCAGCTGAATGATAAACTCTAGCAAACCTTGTCAATCGGGGTACTGCTTAGAGTTTAATGACCCCCAAATATAAGGATCGTGATTGCGGTTGGTTTGAAATGTTTTCGCATAACAGTCGATTTCGTTAGCAATGGGATTTTTTTGCGTAACGCGATGCTGACTATCATTTTCGTTTGGCACTTCTTTGAAACAGTCCTAAAAAGTTTTCGTGGGATTCGCGTGTAAGGTTTAATTCAGTTTCGCCTCTTTTGCTTCGTTTAATTTGATTTGTGGTGAAATAAGTGTACCATTTCTCAGATTATCATCCCTGAAGACAGTTCCAAGTTTTGTAAACCTGAATGAAAAAAATTGATTGGTGTTCTTTGCTTATTTGAATTCGTAGTATTCACTCTTTCTCGACTATTATTAAAATTGTTTCAATATATCCAATTTCATCATTGTAGCCTTTTCTGTTATTTAATCCTTAACAGAAGAGAAAACATTATGCGTATTAAGAGCGTTTTTTATGCGTTATGCGTTTTTTTATACTTAGATCATTCATTATATACGGAAAATTTAATCATAGTTCATTATTTTTATGTAAAAATGGTTTTATTAGTTCCTGAAATGTAATCCTTTATTTGCTTCATGCACACATGTGTTTTCTCCCATACTCTGCAACGATGTTACACACTCTCTATATTTTGAACGGTTCAAAAATCTCAACCGTAGACTAACATTTAGCATGGATACAACTTTCAAGAGGTCTCTATCGAGGTCGTACCGAAAGACGCCATAAGGGTTTTTGTCAGCCATTTAAATCTACATGCGGTTGTCTGTGGGCTGACGCTGACGAAAGGGCTCTGGGAAGGCAAACCTTCAAAGGTATCCTTTCCATCCTGGATGTTGTTGTTGTTGGATGTTGAATACAATTTTTTTTAATTCTTCTCCTTGGTGAACGCTAAAACGATTCAAGTGTGAGTTGAAGATCGTAGGCAGGAACTCGCCCTGAGGTCTCACGGGAAACTGGGAGACAAAGTTCCTTCACGGCAAGTGGATTAACTTGCCTGGCGCTTAAGTGAAGGTTGTATCGCCTTCTTATCCTCGAGATATTTCCTCCCGTTACAACTCGTATTTGCAAATAGTACCGGATACCGGATATCCGGTATCCGATATCCAGTCAAACTACTGCTTTCATCATTGCTTTTTACTCTCTTACCCAGCCAGACCCTTTGGAAATATAAAAAAATATATATTTTTTGTAAAGCGCAACACTGAAAAAAAATCACAAATATCTAGAAAAGCCGTAGGAACATATTTAAATATGAATCAGAGTAGTACTGAATCTCTAAATTAAAAAAAAATCAAAATTTCAATTTTTTAGTACTACAATTTTTGATTAAATTTTTTTTTCGATAATTTTTTTTTAAACTACTACGGTGTAGTAAGATGCATATTCAATATTTTTTCAAATTTTTATCTCGAAGCTTTTGAAGATGCCGTGAAATAAACGAAAAAGTACGTTTTTCACTATATATCCTATTTTAAACCACAGGAGTTCAAAAAAAACCGCCAAAATTTTCTTATTTAATATCCTATACAATATTTGCCATACAGCTGGCGATTTGTTTTGGGGGTACCTTTTACTTCCTTACCCGGCCAGGACCTTTAAACTAATTAGGGGTTGAAAATCGTAATATAATTTTGATTGGTATGCGATTTGCATATCGGTTTCCAAAAAAAGGTACTGTGTTACAGAGCTGCTGTGGGAAATGCATAACTAGTAATTGACGTTATGTTTACAAAAAAAAGGCCTTCCTTCTTAAAACTTAACTTAAAGGTAAAAAACTTCTCATCAATTAGATTTATAATAGCAATGCGTTAGTTATTGTTGATCGTGTTTATCACCTGCATACTGGTATTTTTATGCTTACTCTCTTCACAAAGATTTTGGAAGAATCCACTTCTCATGATATTCCAGAACTTGCAGAACACCAATAAATTGATGGTTGCCAACTTTTTACATTCTTATCTTTCTTGAAGCAGGGCGTGATTTATAGATAATAACATACCTTTATATTTCTTTCATGATTTCCAATGTAATGAGATTCAAATGAACAAAAACAATGGCACATTAAACGAATAATTGAAGGTTATGATGATGCATGGGTGATGATGATAGATGAGGCGAATAATGCTTCTCATCGAATACAGTTCTGTTAAAACGAAACACGTAGATCAACAATAATATTGGAACGTTGCTTATTCATCTGAGTGGAACGCAAATGTCCCAAAATAACACGAAATCAAGCTGTTTTGAATTTAGAGAAAAATCACCCAGTATGTCAATTAGATTGCGGGACTAATAAGGAAATTAACTTCTAAACAAGTTAATTAAATATTTGTTTATTGTATTACTCAAAATAGTGTTCTGCACCGATATACTAACAGGATCGAATACGCTTCGGTTGAAGTCATTCGAATGTCGTCAAAAAATTTCCTTTTCATTATTTTTTTCTGGGGTCTTCGTAGCCACTTGGTTACGCGTTCGCTTACTAAGCGATCGATCGTGAGTTCAAACTCAGGGCCCTCAATTGACCATCTTTGTGTTGTTATAGAATAACTACGTCCACGCAACCATCATCAGCTATGGAGATCGATCCACGGTGGAACAAAGATCGATTCATCCATACAACTGCTTTGCTCTGCAAGAAACATCGGGCTGCTGTTCTACAAATAACCCAACAATGATCAATATCAACTGTCTCCGCTGTCCGGTCTGCTGAACAATGGAAGAACAGATAGAATACCCATACGCCTAAATGGCTACTACAGTGTAATTTACCATAATGTAATGGAACAGAAAAACCTAACGCCTAAATGACTACTACTACTACTGTGTAATTTACAATTTATAGAAACATAAACATATGTACATGTACACGATAAAAACCCGGCTCTGTTACAGATAAAATTCTAATGAGCCTGATAAGAAAAAAAAAAGAAAAAAAATATTTTTTTCTGAGAAAAAATAAGGGTGCCTAATCAAGTGAATACGGTGGATGATTTAGGACACAGACGCAATTTAGAGTTAAAAATTCACACACGGTCAACGACTCGTCGCAATATCGTGTAGAATGCTACTTTCTGCATTGTGATATTTGGCTTCAATTCGGCGGATTCTGACCATCACAACTCTGAGATAATATTCTCGGATGATTCGACCAGATAGAACAAACTCTTATTAGATAGAACTTCGATACAGTCGTGCTGTTCCTATTTTAGTACCGATTCAGTTTTGTCGCTTATCAAACGTTAAACTTTTGTATTTTTAAAATACACTTGACGGTTCCAAACGTTTCACGAAGTCCACCTATTAGCATCTCGACAAATAAATAACCTCTGCAAGCCTTCGAGAGGCAGAGACACAAACTCCACCTGAAGTACAACCCTTCCCCCCTGCCTGCCTGTGTGGTTTATAAATATTTATATTGAAATTTATGGTGATTATAGCCGTGCCAACTCTGATTGGCTAATTACACAGAACGGAATAACAGCGCGCATAGACTCATTTATCGGCCCCGCAAACTTGAAGCGCGTCGTGAGGATGTTGTTTAATTATTCAAACTCATCCGAGCTGACATGAACGATGTTGTGACGCCTGGAAAAGTTTCGACGACGACGACGAGGATGAGGGAAAAAATAGACCAAGATTTAAATACCGATCTCACACAAGTCGCATTTGCACAATATTTAGAGCAGTTTGCTTAATGACATGATCTTACAAATTGACTGTAAAAGCACCGAGCTGTTTGTGCTTATGTACGAAATTAAGAAGAAGGCGGATAAGTTTATCTCTTGCGGCAAGTAATTATTTGATTGTGACAAACACAATTCACACATGGAAGTCTATAATTAGAGTACTCAAATATTGACTGGAGGTGGAATGCACCTTGTTTGCACTTTATCGCAAATTCAACCAGCAAACATGGGGATGTCCATTTATTGGAGGGGCTGCAATTACGTTTCGATCGAAAATGTCCCAACAATTGCGTTTCAGCCAGTTATAAACCCAAACGTTCGAATCAAAAGTAACTCACCTGACATGAAGTGTAACAGGATCGCCGTAATGGGATACAGCGTGGGACTGAAGGTTATGTCGGGGCAAGCGTAGCCGAGAACGCTGACTACACGATCCGCCACCGCTCGACCCTTCCGGGTTAGGTGATAAGGTAAACAGTGGGTGGAGTCGACGAAGGGTGGTAGCATAATGGGTTTCTCGGGCAGCTCTGTCGTGCCGAAGACCTGCGGCGAAAGGTAATTATTGGTGGTCCACTTGAGGCCACAAATAGAGAGTTAATTTTTTTACTGACCTGATTCACCATGTCCCAGTAGAAGCCGTCCAGCATGGTCTTGCCGACGTGATGCTGGCTGCAGAGCGCCGGCCATAGCTGCGACCGGATCGGCGAATTCGTGGGCCACGAGTTTTCCCTTAGTACTAGTTTGGTTTCACGTTTCTTACCTTGCTGAATGAGTGATTGAACATCTTGAAATGATTTGAGATTTGGCTTTTTCCCTGCACGGAAAAAAAAAACAGAAACAAGCAATTGGTCAGTAAACGTTGGTAGACAATCTAAAGTCGGTAAACATGGATGGATATAACTGCTACTAATAGCCGGGCAAATTACAGTGTGTCATTCTTGCTGATAACCGATAATTTACCGCCAATAAACGGCCTTGTGCCGTTCACCTTTTCCAATTTGTGACGCATTAGATAAAGCTATTTGAGAAAAGAATATGGAACACAGGGAAACCCGGATTGGTACGTATATCAAGTTGATATTTTCCTAACGATGAAAAGTTCAGCCCGACTGCAGGTGCCTCTCTCTATCTCGCGGTGTGGAAGCGGCACCCAGTTGAATAATTGATATGTCAACAACCAGAGCGCAAGACGACGCATAGGTGACGCCTTCAGTGAACCCAAGGGTAGTGGCCCCCCAGAGACTTGTAACAAGATCGAACCGATTCAAAGCCGTGTGGGATGCAATAGGGGTGGAACAAAGACACGCGGCTTACGTACCGGCGGCATGAATGGTTTTTAATAACCTCGTCCCCTTTAATTCACAAGCTGCATTCGTAATGGGAGCGTATGGTTCTGCTAATACTACACCCTTTGTACGAAACATTACAGATTGTGTCGCATCAGTTGTTGATAGTTCAATATCGTGCAATCGAACCATTAGTACACACATTGTAGTGAAAACTTTACAGACATCAAAGACTGTCACTTGGCGGAACCATCTGTATAATTAATACTGCTGTGATCGACAATAGCCATTGGAAGCAATCTGGAGGGATATGGATGATTTGATTGAGTGGGGAAGGGATGCTAAAACGAAGTTTTTAATAATTTGGATAATTTGATTATCACGAGAACCCTTGCTAAAATCGACTGGTGAAGAGTGCTTTGAAGTAAACTTGAGTTAATACCGCCAGAAAAACAATTAGCAAAACAACGGGCGAATTCGAAATTTTGCTGTGGACTTTTTTTTGATTGTAGACGAGGAGCGCTAATCCTACAAATTAATGAAAAACCTCATACTTCTTGTGTAATGTGAACCCTTTGTGATAGAATTAATGTCCATCAGAAGAGATCCTCTTAACTTTCCACGTTTATCATCTTTTGTTTATATCGAATTCCGTTATGAGCAATTCCAAATGAAATCGACAAATGACAAAACATGAGTATTTTGATTTGAACGAAAGATTGTATTCCGCTTGAGTAGGAGGAAATATGAGTTATCCACAGTATTTGAGAAATTTTTTGACCCAAGTGTAACATTTGAACAGCGTATCGATTTTAGTAAGAGAAATCTTTGATAATTTATATCTCTGAAACTATGAGTCCTACCGAAATAGTGTCTCAGAATGAGTTATACAGTTATAGAGTACTGAACTTTTGAAGACTTGTGGGTTAATACAAAACGTAGCGATAATGTTTTTCTACGTAACTCCTAAACACATAGTTTTACCATAATGATGAATTGGAAAATATGTTGAAAACTATAAGCAAATTCATAAAATTTCATGAACATGGCGGTATAACGACAAACATATTAAAAGAGCCTATTTACTATAAAAAGACAATAAGTTAGAAATATTTATTTAAATATCTCGAGAATAGCTGCATTTAGACGGAGATTGATAAAGAGCTTTCCACATCAGAATTCATAACTTGTGGCTAAAAATAAGTGTTAACATGCAACAATTCAAAGTTTCAAAAATCCATAAAAACTCCAATATCCATAATGACTTTTTTTTTACACGAAAAAGTTGAAAAAATTAAAAGATACATAAAAGATAAAAGATACATACATAAATTTAAAAAAAAAATGAAAATTGAAAAGACAAGAAATTAAAAATGTTCTTTCAAATATCTCCAGAATGATTGCGTTTAGAAGGAGAATGATAAAGAGTATTTTTTTTATTTTAAATCACATCAGGATTCATAATTTGTGGCCAAAAATGAGAAAATATGAAATCCGCAATTTTGTAGTGGCTGCCATCTTGGATTTGCATTTTTCATAAATAACTGTGTTCTACTAGTCAAGCCCTTTCGTTTGATACATATTGATGGTGTTCTGAGAAAGTATGCAATCCGCCATTTTGTAGTGGCCGCCATCTTGGATTTGCATTTTTGATAAATAACTACATTCTACCAGTCAAGCCCTTTCTTTTGATACCCATATTAGCTATTCAATATAGATTTATTATACAAATTATTCGAAATTTCCGAAAATAAAAAATAAAATACTTCGGATAATCGAGTCTTCGGATAATCGAGTCCGACCTGTATATTTTAGTTATTGCTAATTAAAATTTTTTTGGAATTAAAAAAAATACTATTTTTTTTTCTTAGTGTTTATTGTTTTTTGGGCATCAATACTCTATAACTCTTGCTTAGACACTATTTCGGTACAACTCATAGTTTTTGAGATATAAATTATCAATGATTTCTCTTACGATATGCCCTTTTCAAAAGTTACAATTGAGTCAAAACATTCCCAAATGCTGTGGAAAACTCATATTTCCTCCAACCCATGCGGAATACAAACTTTCATTCGATTAAAAATACTCATGTTTTGTCATTTGTCGATTTCATTTGGAATTGATCATACATATTGAATGCATACTGTTGAAGCAATCGACGGTATCGGAGTAAATGGTTATCAACATCATGGCTTTTCATCAAATGGTATACGTTCAGTGGTTCATGATTCAGTTAGCAGAAGACAGTATAAAATCAGGAACGGCAAATTTGAGCCCCCAAAATTGATACAGTTTGATGTCTCGAAAATTGTAATTTTACCAATAGATTAATAATAATAGTTCGGTTGAAAAGTTCATAAGGTTGATGTCTAGATGGCGCCTTTTGCAAAAATCTACTTGACTGTCACACCACTGACTGACTGACAGCACCATCTTTCAATGGATGGCTCCTGAGTTACAGCATTGAGAGTGAAGCAACTTTTATTATTGTAAAAAAAAATGGAAAAATCACAAATCAATGAAAACAATGGCAAAATTGTTGAATTGGGTTTCGAATTGCTTCCGCATCCACCGTATTCTCCAGATCTGGCCCCCAGCGACTATTTTCTGTTCGCAGACCTGAAGAGAATGCTCGCTGGCAAGAAATTTAAGACCGATGATGAAGTGATTACCGAAACTGAGGCCTATTTTGAGGAAAAACCGAAAGAGTACTATAAAAATGGTATCGAAAAGTTGCAAGATCACTATAATCGCTGTATCACCCTCGAAAGCAATTATGTTGAAAATAAAATCTAATTTTGCAAAACAATAGTTTTACTGTGTTACCTTATAAACTTTTCAGCCGAACTGTCAGCAGAAAATGAAAAGGCCGAAGAATCCAATGAGAACAAAATTGTCTGAATAAATATTTTTTAAATTTATTTTTTTGACGTAGAATTACGTCTAACAGGAAGATGAATTAATTGATGGGAAATATTTCTATGCATCTATCACATTAAATGTACTGTGCGGTTTGTGGCCGGAGGAATCATTGACCCGTACTTATTCAAAGATGAAGATGAGAACATTTACATGAAACAACATTTGACAAATAAATGGCAAGGATTAATTTTGACCTCAAATACAATTTTCCTGTGTTTTTTTTCTGTAAATTAAAAATTAAACGCTTAAGAATCCATCCAAAAAATGCCAATATATACCTTATTAAAATGTACCTTGAATATAATTAATATTGTGTAAAAATCAAACTTAACTTTTCTGGCACATGATCCCAATTTACTGATCGTGCAGCACAAATTATCTGGTTTTCCCCCATAAAACCATGCATCGGTGGTGTATTTGCATTATTATTCTATCACAAAACATACACCCTTCACCGAAACACCTTATTTGCAACATTTAATTATTTCGTACTTGTGAACACATTTATCCAGGGCAGTAACGTATACCTTCACTATGCTAATGATGACGTTATTGAAAATGGAGATTGAATATATTAACTGGCAGAAAAAAGCCATCTGTTACCATAGGAAAAGTATCACTTTTTGTGTGTTTATGATTCCGAAGAACAAGCAGTCTCAAAAACATCAGATTTGGTTTCTCAGAATTTGCAATTCACATGCAACGTCATACTCAAATTAACATCAGTTAAATTGAAATCATTACCATATCGCAGTGTAGCAGATCGAAAAACACAACAAACGAACAATCGTCATGATTGAATACAAATGAATGAGAGAGTTCTGTGAAGAGGTGTAGTCACGAGTTAACATAGCGCGTCATGACTACACGATTAAAGCATCGCGATAAAAGCGTGTCCAACAGTTTACGATTCTTGTCAAACAAATAAGAGATGGACCATTCAATGATGTTACCAAATTTTGCTTGGTTAAAAATTTGGTTTGAGATATTTATTCTTGGGTTTGTTATTTTTGAGATGTATCTGCACGTATTTAACTGTAATAGCTACGTACAATCTGTGCCCAAGCACTATTCAAATATTTGTTTGCAGCACAATAAATACATTCTGTCCATAGAATTTGTATTATCGCCTTTAAAATAGGCCCCTTTTGAAGCAATAAACTTTTTCTAACGAACAATGAAGTCATCGAAACACTTTTTACAGCTGTATTGAAGTATTGTCTTCAGTTAACGCAGCCAATTTGTTTTTATGTCAAAACGGGTCCCACGAAGCGGTAATTTGAGTTTTCGGACAAAGTCACACGGGACCATATCTGGAGAGTATAGCGCTTGTCAATCACATTCGTGCCGTTTTTGGTAAAAAAAAATCGTCCACAATGGTCGATCGATCAGCTGGTACATTATCGTGGTGCAAAATCCAAATGTTATCCTTCCTGTGGCCGTTTGCGACGAACTTTTTTTCTCAAACGCCCCATAAGGCCAAGGCGATAGGGGTATGGCCGATGAATCTTTTTTTTTTGGCATGCTCTACTCAACGTTGGTTCCGGTTGTTTTCAGCTGAATAATAATCCAGCTCTGCCGTTTTTTCTAAACATAAGCATGAGGCATCTACAAAAAATAAGGATGCATTTTACCTGTAGCGTTTTCAAACACAAACCACAAAATTCGGGTTTACCCCGAATGGACTCAAAATTTCAAAATAATGTTTATTAGCATCGGTAAGCAACAAAGTCACCTTCGGCACACAAAATATACTGAGCAATGATCTAAGATGAATGAAAGTCATAAAAACTATCGAATTTTTCAAAAATTTTCGAGTAAAACACTTTAATTGCACTAGCGAAATTTTTACGGACGGTCTTCTGTTTGCCGAGATGTTTTGTTTTGTTATTTGTTTTGGCAGCAAAGCGAATTCCACAGCCGTTGGGTGATTCGAAACGAATGAAATGACAAGTACAGTACAGGGGACATCGGAAAAAGTTACCTTTTCCTAATGACGCTGTACAAAAACTAAATGACTATATCGGGCTCAAAATTACCAAAAGACCACTGACATTAATATCAATTTAAGAACAAATTTGAAAGTGAAAAAAAGAAAATTTTACTTATCCTACGTAAGGGGCTGCGTTATCCAAATGATCATAATTGGACTTAGGAATCATCAATCATATATGAAGGGCTCAAAAAAGGGGTAAGTTGATGAAGAGGGAATCGATCAAGTCACTTACAACCTTTTCCTACTGAGCCCCTCATATAATAAGACGAAATTCTTGCACTTTTCTAATATTTTGAAAATGATAGTACCCTACGCCTCTATTTCTCCATCTACATTTCTCACAAAAGGTACGATTTTAAGGATAAAAGCACGTATTTTTCGAGCAATTTGTACTTTCTGGTTCATGCTCACATGATTTCAGATAAAGGTTACATCCTGTTAACTATTATCTTTGTATAATTCCACTACAATAAAATTTTTAACACACAATTTTGATCTTCTATTGCCAACGTAGACACAGAGTGGTGAAATTCGTGATCACTAAATAAAATTTCAGCGAAAATAAAATAGATAGCTGTTTGGCGCCTTCTTCGCAGTTGATACACGCAATTTCGGTCACAGATGAATATATGTTTTTCAACCAGAACCATTATTCCACATTATTTCTTTCTTTCTTTGTTTTCGAGAGGCTTTAACCTTTGCAGTTCATTCGCCTCTATTCCACATTCCTAAACTATTTCAATCTACCTTTGGCAATGCATAAACCATGAGAGATGCAAAAATGTAGAAGCATTCTCCACCAGACGGCATGAAAATCGACGCGGTGCTTCCACCGAACAAATTTGCTCAGCTACTTGCAATGTTATTCATTTCTGTTTGTATCGATCAAATATCGAAATATCGAAACAAAATATGTGTGTGATTTCAGCAGCAGTTTGTGACTTATCTCTAGCGATGAAAGAGTCCAATTTGAAAAACTGTATCGAGAAAAGCCAGTTGAAAAGCCTCGCTGTCACTGCGCTAATTCGTGATTCCCAATTGCTAATGACTTATTTTTACCCAATTAATTGAAAACGTCGCGAAGTATAATTCCACCTTCCACGTTGTCTGTAAAACAAACGCTGCATTTACATTTCGAGCGAGCGATTTACGCATGCCTGTTTTAAAGTGTTAAACAAATATTGTACCTCGCTGATATATTAGTAACTCATTATTGATAGCACGGATAGATAAGCACAGACAGGACGACAGAGGATAAAAGTACATAGTGCTACACATTCAAACTTTCACTTCCAAAATCCTTAATTGAGGACTTACTCAATCCTACTCGAAAGAGACGATGGACGAAAGGGCTTTGTTAGTAAGTAACCATGAGGAATATTTATCTTCAAATTGTGCCATCAAAATTAACAATCATATTTCCAGACCAAGGTGACGATCTACGATTTAATCATCGGATGTAAAAAATGACGATTGGATACATGGACTCATAGGGATCCTCAAACAAACGAATTTTGGCAATCCGAATTTAATGGGGTTTGTAGAACTAACGATTCAGTTATTCTTTACGCCCAGGGAAGCCGAGAAAGAAGTTCCAAACCCGATAGGACTGTGAATCGAACCTGACGCCTTCGGATTCTTCATACCGCACCTTCTGAGGCCCCATCAATTTAGGTCTCCGCAGTCGTACTCTTTCTAGCATGAGTGCAAAATAAGATAACGAGGGTATTTTGGAACGCTTTAGGAATTGGTTGGACAATTTCTTGAGAAAAAAACATGTTTTTGTTACAATAAATGACTGTTCTATTATATCATTGTAAAGAGTGGAATGTCTATTTTGAAATACATCATTCAGCAACAAAATTTATTTGAAAATAACCAAGAAAGTTCAAAATTTCTACGGAGCGTTGATATCAAACTATTGATCAAAATATCCGACAAATCTTTTATCTATTACAAATAACGTTCACACGTAATCTGGGAAAGCAAATAGAGCAAAAAGAGAAAATGTGAAACTGTTTTTTTCTAAATAAACAAATACATGTTCAACAATCATTTTTCTCCCCTCTAGTAAAGATGTCGCCAGAGGAAAAATATGCGTCAAGTTTAAATTCCTAAATCCACGTAAAGTTTCCTAGCACATTTGTTTACCAGAAGCTTTAAGGTGAAGGTGGAAGGAAGCCACAAATGGCTGCCACAATGGCGCTCATTTCTTTCATCTCCCTCCCTCATCCCTCGCCCGAAAATCAATAATTTTGCGAAACAGTGTGAAGAAAATGATCGTTTTCGCACACTTCCCATCAAGTAATATCAATCAAACTCTAATCGATTACTCACAAGATATTAAATTTTCATCTGCCGTCGCAATTTATAGTGAAAAACGTCGGAAAACCGGAGCTGCTCTGAAAGTTAAATTTTTGTTTTTCAGTTTTCCGCAATGGATTGTTTGTATTGGTGGAAGCATCATTATTTTTTCGACACTGATGACAGACAACATCATCGAAACTTTATAGCTGTATAGCCACTCAAAAAAATGTTGTTCCGGAGTGATAGCGTTGCATGTCATGAAAATAAATAAAATAAAATTTTGTTGATATCAATACAATTATTATTTTTACGTTTAATGGGTCTATAATGTAAGTTTTAGCAACTTTAACATCGGTTAAGAAAGTTGTATTGCATAGCTCGGAACACTGCCACGGCTGCCTATGCTTTCAAAAATAGTAAACGGAAAAGTCTCCGACAGTTGACCGACCGAATAGTTTGAATGCAATCGGGGAGCCTATCAAACTTTTTTTATCGGCCGGTACTGAATCGGTGTAGTGTGCGCATATGCATATTGCGGGGGCTCTTAGCCTTGCTGAAAGTGTGACACAAAATTCTTGTACTTGAACCGATTCCATTATTATGTACAGTTGAACCCCGATTATCCGCGAAATAGACGGGCTAGATCACCGCGTATAACGAAAATCGCGAATAACGCAATAAAGGACTAAAAATGAGGTACAAACACGAAAAAAGATATTTTATTCTGGAAACTATGTTTTATCAATACAGTCAACCCTCCTTTAACGCGGTACTCTTATGGCGCAGTTTCTGTTCAACAACGTCCCATCAGCTTTTTTCGTGCACCCAATGCATGATTTTAACTGGATATGTTTATGTTCGGTTGGGGAAAATTATTAAATTTATTTATTTCCATTATTTTCTCGTTGGCTGGCTTTAGTGATCAATATCTCGCGTAATATCGATCATACAATTTCAAGTTCAGGCTCGTTGTAAAGGTGGCATTTCACACAAAAAAAAATGTTGTTTTTCGTTTGTTCCATTCAGTTGTGAGTTACACGGTGTTAACAATGGAGGCCAACAAAGAGAAAATTCGGTTCATTTTTCACTTTTTATTTCATAAATGCGAAAATGCAAGCCAGGCCGATGAAATTGTGTTTGATGTTTATGGTGTCAATATTGCAACAGTAAAATACGTGCAATTTAATTTATTTCCAAAAAAAAATATTTTTTTTTTAATTTTTGTTTAATTTTTTTTTCTGTGCAATACTCTAAATTAATAAAACAAGTGTACAATTGAACAAATAAAAGAGGTTCGTTAATTGGGCCAAAAAACCAATACACTTATCGATTTTTACTCGCTAACTGGACTGCAAAACAGCAAATGCAATACATCGAATTCAAGATAACATCTATTATTGATACATAACTGGTTTGCATCCCAGTTAACGTACGCCCTGCTATAGATATGTCCAGTTAGGGAATGACTTCTGACGGGGTGACGAACATCATAAGCGAGTGTCTTCCGGGCTGCCGGGCTGCGGGCTGTACAGCGAAAAATTATGTCAATACTAGGAGGATGACAGCGATTATCATGCGAGAACCTATTGAGATCGGCATTACATCGCATCACAAAAATGAAGCGAAATGAAATATTAATCTTCATGACTTATATTCATAATTCTCAATGACTCAATTCCTTCTATGAATTGAACAGTAGAACCATTACGACTTAATTGTGATAGTCTGCAAACGAACATTATTCCACCGAAAAAGCTACTGCTCGCGATTATGAGTACAAACCGTTTGACGGTTATGAATACATATAACAAACGGCCCTTTTCAGGGCTACTATTTAGAGTTTCAAAAGAATTAAACTAACAGATTTCTGAAGAATGAAAAGAATTACATTTAAAAAACAACTGTTCTGAACAATTACAGTCCTACGTCAAACTTCCGTCCGTGCCCCTAGGCCCCTTCTACTTTTTATTTTATTTTTTTATAATTTTTTTTATGATCTCTTATTGGTCTCCATACTACGCGGTACGAATGATGTGATTTGTACTCATTCTGAGTTCTTATAGCGCGGTTTCCATACAACGCGCTACGGATTAGCCTGGATTGTATGCAAAATCCGAGTTTCTTATAGCGCGGTTTCCATATAACACGGTACGCACTCTCCGCGTTATAGGAGGGTTGACTGTACATCAATTATTGAACTATCCATCTGTAAGGTCGTGTACATCAGTGATCAGATAATGTTAAAGCCATGACCAAAACCAAAGAGCAAGACTCTACCACTCACTGACAAATTTCGGGAAGGTTTATAGAGTCACTAGGGAACTCGCATTCGCGGATAATCGAGGTTCTACTGTATATACAAAAAATACATGCTGGGACAGTTAGTTGCTTGAAATATTAACATGAGACTGTTGAGCTTGATGTTGTTTTTTTAAAGTATGTTAACAAGCAATAACTTTTTTTGTGTTTTTCTGGAAGATTAGGCATAAAAACATTGTTTTATGAAGAAAAGTGAAAATTATGAAAAAGTAACATGGGACAACTATGCGTAGAACGGCAGTATATATCGATTAATCAGTTCCGATTCAATGAATGAACATGAACAAAAAATCCTAGCTTCAAACATGGGAATCTGGAGGATGCCGTCTTTTGGTGAATCCGGGCAGAAAGTGGATGAAACTTTTGTCAAGTTATCCTGGGAGGAAATTGGAAGGATTGATCTCATATTTTTACAAGATTATTCGGAGTAGCCAATAGTGGTTCTTATTGTACTTGCCTGATCGCGAAATCATTAGATTGGTCTTGCAAAAAGAAACAGATTTTTTTTTAATTCGTTTATTTTTACAGGCTCAGTTACATAAGTTATAAAACAGAAATTTTAGAATGTCGAAAACAATTAAATGAAGACCATGACAATGGATTAGAAGAAGAAAAAGTATGGGCAATTTTTTTCCTTCGGCTTGTTGGGTCGTTTACTGATTTGGAAGAGAACTTCACATTCGAATTAACATCAGTTAGACTGGAATAATTAACAGCACAGTATGTATAAACAATAAAATTTCAAGAACAAATATCATATGGGTGAGATCAAGTCATCATTGCACGATTCGCTATGAAACCATGATTGGCCAGTTTACAACTTTCCTCAAACGAAAACAGAGAATTACCTGGCGATAACAAGCGCAAATCGAAGCATTGACACTTGTTGAAATCCGCCGATTGCAGGTACTGGAGCTCGAAGTACAGATCACAGTCCGGATCGATGTAGACCGATGCGCGTTTACTGAGATTCTCGAGCGAGATACCTTCTGGCGTTTTGGCAACCATGACTTTGGTTCACTTGCCCACCCCACACGCGAGAGACACTATACTAGGAACCGCCGCACGATTCCACCCGCTGCTCTCGAACACAAATAAACAGTGCTTTGCTTTGGGTACTTTGAACAGTGCTTCTGTTTTTCTTTTATTGTTGCTTTCGTTTGGATCACTCTGTTTTCACTTCCGAACCAGCAGCAATACCCGTCGTATGCACAGAAATCCACTCATCTTGTTTCCTTCTAAATATAGACACAATTGCGCATATTTCTTCGCTTGGCTGAACCAGTCGAAACTCTTCCCCAACCAGGGTTATAAAGCTGGGGCAATGTAAACCGTTATCATCAGAAGATGGACTCGATCAAAATCTCATTTTTCAGCGCAAACAAGAAAAGCATCAATTCCAATTTCTCCGGCCGGCCGCTGTCCGCAATAATACCGCTTTGAGACTTTGATTGAGCAACAAAGACACGACACGACCACTTGAGGTTTCAACACTTTGCACTTGTGATGAGAGAAATAATCCTCCCTTTGAATCAAAGCCGCTACGGCGTGATGAGGTTCACTATTCACCAATCGAGCATAAACAAATGGATCACATTCACAATTTCATCGAAAATTTTACGGCTACCACTCAGCGTTCGCCGTGAGTCTCGTGAACTTCCTAAGCGCGATATCCGTCATCGACGAGCACTCAACAAAAACAACACTACACTGAGAATGGCGGCGATTTCATCATGTCAACGTGACCGCGATCGAGGAAACACGTCCGTTCAATTTCGCCGGTTGATCTCTACTGAGTGTGTATCAGGCAGTGAATAGATTCCACCACTGCCGCTGCCGCCGCCGCTTCTGGTCGTTGCCCCGCGGGTAAGGGTGCGATAATTGAGAGATGATTTAAATTGAAACCGGTCGAATCGAGAGTTCGCTGCTGCCGCCGCTCCTGCTCCCTTGTTCAGCGAAAGAGAATCAATACAGAGCCACAACAACCAAACGGAGCGCGATACGACGACGGTAAACAAACAACGGGCACGGAAAACGATCGCACTGTTTACTGTCATCTGCTGTGGTATCATCTCATTGGTTGAGTGGTGTATTATACACATGATGCGGTTATCATTTCACACGGAAGAAAGCATTACGAGAGCATTCCTCTTCTTCCTTCTCAATTGTATTTATACGTGTACTTGATGTGTAACTATGTTTACCATTTGCATCCCAAACAAGCCAATGTAAACAATGGATGCAACGTGCGGTTCCGAACGTATCGCGTTTCATGTTTTCAACAACAATAAAAACACACCACAAACCACAAAAGTTCAACGGTATCGTTGTTCACAAAGCGTTTCATTCGAAAAAGAGAGCAATCCATTCGAACTGAATTGGTTGGATGATCTTTCCGGCGAGAAACCCGTACCCTTTTTGGCGGATATCTCCAACGATTCGGCGAAAACATCAACACTTCGAGAACATGCGGTAAACAAAAGTTAAATAAGCGAATATCAAGGTGTAGTTTCACGTTTAGCCCGGGAAAATCTCAGATCGGTGCCAAGTCGCATCAGGGAATTCCGATCTGGGCAACTAGAGTGATTAGAGTTAGAGTTAGAGTAATTAGAATGAAACCATTTGTGTAGTATCACTACCCTTAGGTCATTAATTTTACCCCAAGGTGTCATGAGTAACCATGGAATTTTCAGCATCAGCTTGGGCAAACTGTACACTTCGTAGTTGCTCTCCGTGATTGACCTGCAATAGAGAGATAGCACGAAGAACACACTTAATGGCACCCAGGAGAAGCAATCCATTCTCATTGTGCAAGTTTCGGCGTTCCAAACTTTTTATAGTCAATAATGAATTTCACGAAGAGAGGGGAAGGGATGTTAGTACGATATTCGTGATCGGAGTTTCGTTTCGGGGTAATTGTTAGTGAGGACAGGTAAGAATCAAGATTCACTGAGGTAAGTGTGCTGATTGTGTAAACGCGAATTCACGACCATTAGAAGAAACGAATTTTCCGAAATACGAAAATATTTCAATACACGGCGTAACCAAAAGAACCCCTTCCTAACAAACTAGTCCGGCGATATCGCATCTCATCGCGAATACAACTCTGTTTAATTGAATATTCCAACACGCGGCGGTTAAGGATATTTAAGGACAACTCGCAACAAGTGCTATATTACGTACCAGATGGTACGCATCGAACACATCCAGAAACAATTTTTACGTTTCACACCTCGAAACCTGCCATGGAATGACCCCTTAAATTTTTCTGACTATCCAGGTCGTTTCCGTCTGATCAATCTTGAGCTCCTGTCGGTACGAAGTTTGAGACTACAACCGTTGTTCATATTTGACGTCCTGGCGAGCAATCATGATTGTCCTGATTTACCACGTGAAATTTCACTCACTACCCCCGCGCCTGCTGCGGCACTCTGCTTTGATCGCCATTCCTAGGCACAGGACTCACTATGGATGTAACAGCTCTTCATGTTCTTATCTTGAGGCTTTCAGTGTTGTTTGTGATGAATTCTACTTCAATATTACCCGATTATTTTAGACTTAAACAAATAGTAAGGTACACCGGGGCAAGTTGCAACGGTTTTTTCGAAGTTCAACTTGAAAATTATCTTAAAAAATCACTAAACCACTAAATTGAAATCTGTTTGCAGCATTTTCAGGGTATGACAGATAACTTTCGATAAAAAAAATAGAGATGCCCATGGATGTTTCGAAAAATATAAATTTTTAAATTGTTTCGTTTTTACAGTCATTGTTTTAACTTGTCCTGTAAAGCGGGGTAAGTTGAAACGCGAACTATCATTAGTTTAATTTGCGGGTTTACTCTCGAACTACAGTAGAACCCCCATTATCCGCGAAATAGTCTGGCTAGGCCACCGCGAATCACGGAAATCGCGGATAACGCGATAAACGACTGAAAATGAGGTGCAAACACGAAATAAAGATATTTCAGCATGAAAACTATGTTTTATCAATACAAAAATCATTAAACTATCCATCTGTAAGGTCGTGTACACCAGTGATCAGATAATGTGAAAGCCATGATCAAAACGAAAGAGCAAGTGCCTACATCTCACTGACAAATCTCGGGACGCTCTATAGAATTACTACGGAACTCGCTTTCGCGGATAACCCGCACCGCGGATAGTCGAGGTTCCACTGTATCTACAACAGATTTATGAAACACTAAATTGAAGGAATTACATATAAGCAACTGGAAAAAGGGGTTTTGGTAGACGTTAGATGTGGGGAAGTAGTCTGATACACGCAAAATGAACACTACATACTAGACATTAAGATTCGAAACAATAACTTCAAGAATACTATTGAAGATTATAAAATAGTCGATTTTCACTGCTTTTTCAACTTACCCCAGGGTCAAAAAAAAAACATGGTGTGAGTTGAAATGCTCAAAGCTGTACGGAAAAAGGTTTTTCAGTTTAGTTTCAAAAGTAACTACACTTGATTATCCCTATTTGATTACCTGACGTGCAATTCTTGCGATATTTTTGAAAAATCGGACCGAGCGCGCAAAAATGTTTGTTTTGATTTCACGAATGAGGCGCGAATAAACAAAGGCGCGGATTGCGTTAAGGCATCCCAATATTCTGGTAATGGCTGTCAAAAGGTGGATGGAAAGGTAATGTTTACTGAAAAATATATCACGTAAATCTGTCATTCCTAGTAAAAGTTATGGTTTCCGTTTTTACTAACTCCGAATATCAACTTGCCCCGGTGTACCTTATATGTGAAGTGTAGCCTGTATTCTACAATCGAAGACCGAATACAAATAAATAAATAATATTTTGTGTTTATCGCGCGTAGCATTCTCTGTAAACTGCCATATATTTCAACACGCGGCGTTGGATACCGCTGGTAAACTCTAGAAGTCAATCGGGGATAATTATTTTATATTGAATCGAATAGCAAATCTTTCCTATCATATATTTTCACAAGCGGTGCAGGAGAGTCTCCATCGACAATCGAAGCAAAATCAATCGTAAACCTCGAATTTCAAAACGCAGCGGCGAAGAATTTCCACGAGCAACCTTTAAAGGCAATCGAGACATGTCTCATCGCGCTCCACCGTACAGTGAATATTGTATACAATCTGGAATTTCTCGTACATTTTCATACATTCTAGAATAAAATGCACACATTGCATAAGCCTGGAGTAAAAAGGAAGTCCAATACCACCAGCACCTCGCGCTGAGTACTTTTTTCATTCTATCTTTCAAACCTACATACGATGACGGATGACATTCTTGGATAACCTTAACGAAAGGACCTCCTTACACTGAACCAAACCAATGTATTTCGTAACTTATCGCTCGCATAATTCACTAGATTAACCTTAGAGTAACCACGGTAAGAGTATAACCCTAGGTAACCTAGAAAGGAGAGATTATAAACTATGACTGGGTTGAATCAGGGGTATGACTAAAACGTCAAATCCCTCATATTGTCAGTGTAGCCAATATTGCTGCGGTTCACTGACATTTTGGTTCTGTCAATTAATGTTATTTACAACTCGGTCCGGTTAAATAGTCGAATAGTGGCTAACTTTAAACTCCATGTTAAATGTGAACACCTCCATGTGAAACCGAAATATGAAAATCACTCATGCAGTTAGAAATAAAGCATACTATCTCCGTGATTTCAACGTTCAATCCTCGCAAATAATATGTTGGTAAACAAATGACGCCATATTGATTTTGATTTTGGGTAGCCTATATTCAATTGATGTCTAATGCGGGCGCTACACGATTCGTCCAACGTTTCACTCGAATGTTGGACTCAAACATTTGGCTCGATGAATCGACAAATGTTGTGACGAATGTGCTGCTACACGGTGAAGTGATTCGATTCAATGCACTCGGTCCAAACATTCGGCGAGTATTTGGATCGAATGTTTATTGTTTTTATTTACCAACAAAAACGTTAGGAAACTGGATGACGATGCGAGTATTGAAATTGCTGCAATTGTACTGATATCGGGCTGTAAATTAAAAATGCTTGAAATTAACATTATTAAACTGCAATATTTTGCCGAATATTTTGAATTTTATGAATCAATTTCATAGTTCCTTCATCTAAAACTTGTAAACAAACCAATCTGTCAAAGATAGATTCGGACGAATCGTGTAGCGGTGTATCGAATGTCATCGAGTGTCGAATCAACGAATGACAAAAATCCTTGGACTCGTGTCACTCGCGTTGGAAGGTAATCCACAACGAACGGATTACCTTCCAACGCGAATAATATTCGACACTCAACATTGGAGGTTCGTAGCTCGTCAGTCAACTACACGATGCGTCGGATCAGCGAGCGTCCAGCATTCGAGGGTGTTCGTAGCATCGTGTAGCGCTGGCTTAACCCCTGGGTTAAATAGATATTCCTTTAAAGGCCACAAATATTCGATCAAAGCTTGCCACGTACAGGTTGGAATCAGAAGTTTGAGATTAAGCGCAAATACCCAATATTATTATTTGTATAAACACATTCTGATACGAAGAAAGATGATTCTAGGTAGGGGAAACCAGGGTAAAACCAACACCCTAAGGATTTTCACATATTTCCAAAACCTTTCATGTTTCTTCGACTTCAAATCGTTACAGAACCTCTCTCTCTCAACTAATCAAGAATCATTCTACAGTATCTGCTGATCTTTTTTAATTTTAATTAGAAAACAAAAAGTTCGGAATAAACACGAGAGTTTTGATCCCCGCCTGGGTGAGCATCCACGGGAGATGTGCCGATTTGCGTTGGAGCCCTGCCAGGCTTTTTTGTTGACGTCCCCTGTTCAACGTTGGTTTTGGATGTTTTATCAGTGCAGTTCTGTCGATTGTTCTTCCAAATACAGGGTGGCGCATAAGTCACGCAACGCTCTCTGAAGGAAAAAAAATAACGATCGCTGCAACCATCGAGCGTGTTGGTTCCTAAGCGTTTCAGTTGTCGACTTTGTATCGTTTTTTATTCGAGAATAAAGATTTTGTATCGCGATACATTTTTTATAGGATTTTTTTTTGTGCAAATCGGTTGCGTGACCTATGCGCCACCCTGTATCAACACGAGGCATCTACAAAAAGTAAGGACACATTTTCCTGTCAGTGGAACACAAACTAGGTGTCGGTTTTACCCTGACTGAATGTGTCGGTGTTACCCCGAATAGACAAAAAAATTTCAAAACAAAGTTCTCGAGCATCGATAAACAATAACATTAACACATAATACAAAAAACATTGAACAATGATCTAAAATGAATTTGGCTCATCGAAGAATCCAATTTTCCAAAATTTTCTGACTAAAACACTTAAATTGCACTAGCGAAATTTAACACGGATTAACTCCTGTTTGCTTATCGGTTCTGTTTTGTTGTTTTTTTTTGCTAGTAAAGCGACTTCCGCAACTGTAGGGTGACTCGAAACGTAAAAAACGACAAGTGTGTACAGGGTACATTGGGAAATTTGCAAAAAAAATGCTTGTAACTGGAAAAATCAGGAGGTGTCGGTTTGATCCTGATTTCCCATATTTTCATATTTTCCAAATATAAAACAACAGAAGGCCCAACTTTGTCCTAGGTTAATAATGCGGTCGTATCTCGAACACAACCCTCTAACTTTTGTATAATCGATTTTTGGTCGTTTTGTTTCAACTAATGTTGCCAGCAGAGTAATGCATGATACGAATTCGAGCGATAATATGACGCGACTAGTCGATATGTAGCTATTTCTTGCAATTTCGTGTATTCATGGTAGTTTTTTCTTAATGATTTGACATGTTGTAAAAAAATAAACATGATGCCAACGTGGACCATTAAGATTTTCGTTCGTAATTCTAATTTGAATATCTCGTTTAAATATCTCTGTTGACAATATACTCAATTCTCGAAACATCGAAGACATCGAAAAAAAATTAAGAAATTTGTGTTTTTGGAATGACGTACATTTTTTTCGAAGAAAGGTTGTTTAAAGCATCAAATTTTAGGGTTTACTTTTGCCGTCATAATTTGTCGGAGCATACGATAGACTGACAATGACATTTGCTTCGTGAAATATACTGTCGGTTTTTATTTGGATGTATCAAAAATAGAGAGAAAAATACTCTACTCTCGGTTACCCTTCCATATCCTCTATCGCCGCGCGTTAACTTTAAAATTACTACGCGCAATTAACCCTGAGGTCTTAGATGTTACCCAAAGATAATTCTCGCCGCGACGTATTAGGGTATGCGATACTCATGTAATGTAATAGGTTATTTAATTCGTGATGAGCAACAAAAATATTACACCACGAAATTTCATATAAGCGCTGTGAAAATAACGAACATTGAGAAGTTCTTCCGATTGCCCCGATAGCACAAGCACTGTTTGAATTAGGCGGCTTTCTATTTGGAGATTCCTCCTTTCTAATTTCAAGTGTAAATTTCATTTCCAAAAAAAACTTAGATTTTTCTTCATCAAAGTTACATAACACAATCCTTATAATATAAAATCACAAATTTATAATATAAAATCACACAATTTCAGTTGAAAATATTTTCTGTTTGCAAATAAAAGTACAAAAGGAAAATGTTGTATTTTTGGAATGACAATTATGTCGTCTTTTTTTTAGTAAAAATGTTGTACTGAATTTTATTTTTCCATTATCGTTTGTTGAAACAAACGCGATAGACAGCGCGATGTGTCACGAAACAAATCGTCGGTTCATCTTATACATCACAAATTGAGAAGCTCTCTCGGTTGCCTTCTGTGAATGCCCTTTGGTAGTTCGAACTCAAGCTCTGACCAGATTACTATATTCTAATTCCGAATGCAGATCTCATTCCCCAAAGGGTTTTGATTATTCTTCTGAAAGCAAACAACGATTTGACTTTACCACTTGCACATCACAATTCTAATGTCTTTGAAAGGAACTACTAATAATATTGAAGAACTTTTTTTTAAAATTTTGACATAGGACTATGTCTTTGATTTCTATATAGGGGGTCACTAGGGTGCCAATGAATGTATGGGAAAAAATCTACCCTAAAATTTCAAAAAATAACCCTATACAAAATGTTCAGCAACACGAAAAAACACCCTATGCAAAATATCAGCTCAATAGGACTTAAGAGAGAGTGGCGCAAAGCGGTCAAAGTTTGAGATTTTTGAAAATCGAAAAATCACCCAAGGGGGGAGAAAATCGGGGTTTATGATAAAAAATGTTTGGTGCCAAATGCCTTAAAATTGCATGAAACGTCGAGATCTAGTGTCATCTTATTTTTTTTCGGAGTTTCGGACCAGAGTGTCGATATTTTACAAAATTTTTTTTTTCGAAATGACACTTCACTTTTTTGAAGTGAAGTGTTCGTGTATTTTGGTTATTATTTAAGATATATTTGAAGATGTATTCTCCATTGTTTAAGTGCACGAATAATGATAATGACGCTGTTGACAGCTGGATGCGTAGATGCCATCTGAAAATCGGTACCTTACTGGTGGTATCGGTTCTGAAGCAACGGAGAGGTGTCGTAGAACAAATTCCAATGGATATTTTGAAACTTTAGAACAATACCTAAAGCGTTACATAGGGGTTTTTGAAAATTCGAAAAATTGCCAAAACGACGGCATTTTTTTAAAAAATTAAATATTTTTCATGAAAAATCTCTAAATGGGGATTTAAAAAAAAACCAAAATATTAGATATCGAAAAACGGCTATATAACGCCTTCGATAATTCATTTTTACCTGCTGATAAAAAAAATTTCAGTCAAATCGGTCGAGTAGATCCTGAGATATCGATACCACCAGTTGAAATAACATGGTTTCGAGAAAAACGCGTTTTAAAATTCGTACAGTAATACTATATCCCTTGAGATTACTTCATACGTTTGGCTGTAAAATTCCAACGAAATCAAATGACGAAAAATCCTTTTTGGACAACATTTCTGAGAGCATAAGCTTCCCAAAAATGCAAAAAACAAAAATTCATTTTTTTCGATTTTCCAGACCGAGGTCCCCCCTTAAGTTCGATTGAGCTGATATGGGCATAGGATGTTTTTTCGAGGTGGTGAACATTTTTATAAGGTATGTTTTTGAAATTAGAGATGACCATTTTCATTGGCACCATCATTAAGAGTTTTCAAACACATTTTACTCAAAATCGTTATTGCAACATATGTTGTGTTATATATCATTAAACAGGAAATTTATCCAACATTTTTCTTGCTTGAAACATGAACGGTGAAAATAGTAAAAAAAATTAACAATTTGACGAATAAAATGGGTATGTTTTCTTTCGATTGCACTAGCTACTTTTCCTTCCCCACACAACAAGCAATCTTCACAATGCATGCATTGCATTTCACAATGTGAGTTGATGCGTATAATGAATTATTCTCCATTTACCGATAATAGGCATCTATCAGTTATTGTATTGTAAGTTGCTTAATCAATTCGTGCTCAATTCACGTTTTTTATCGTGTAGGTCTTGCTACTAACAATTTATGAAATTGTGATCCAGGATGTCATAATATCGAGCATGTTGTTTGGTTATGTTAAAAATGCAAATAAAGAATTTAACTGGCTGCTGATTTAGAAGATCGAAAGGGTATACTCACGCATATCAGATTATGGTCGCTTACTAGTCGCGATCTTAATATCTTAATATTATGCTCCCCATATGTCTTCCTAAGAAACCCGCTTTCCCTTTCCCGACTTTCCCTTGGTAAAACCGACCCGTCCGTCAAACGGGGATTACTTCGAACAAAAATATTTCGAGGTTCTCCTGAAAATTATTAGTTTTCTTCATGCAATTGCACATTCTCAGTATGATATGTATGAAATGTCATTTAAACACGTAAAAAACAAACAGGATCGCTTGACAACCCAACTTTATTTCGTCGGCATCGGAAATGTCGACGCGAGAGTAGTAACAATATTTAAAACTAATGCAATTTTTTCAAAATATGTATGAATTATGTAAATCTTTGATCCTGCACCCAAAGTTAATTTTTAGCACATGTTATGGCATCCCGATTTATTAAATTAAATGATCTGAAAAATAACAGAAAATGTTCTACTCCCCAATACATGTATATCATTTGTAATATGAACCAGCGAAACAGGAAACACATTGAAATGAAAGCATATGAAGGCTTCTGGTATAGTTTGCCAAATACACGGCCCAGACAAAGAAAGATATATTCTCGTGTTCTCCTTTATCATCTTAGAAAAAACTTTCCAACTTCATTTTATGATGAGGTGTAATATTATCACGCTTCTATATAACAGCACTGGCAGCTATATGGATAGCGTGGTCGTGTGAAATAGCTTTGCATTCCAGCCGGCCTTGGTTTTTCCAGCTGATTATTTGCGAAATCATTAATTTTCTTTCACGAAATACTTGACATTTCGTTCGAGTTTTTAAGTCTTTATAGTTAGAATGATACATGCACTAATATATACTCTGGAAATAAATATACTAAAAAGTTTGTTTTAAAATCTCCATGAGAAGCTTATCAGTACATTTCTCAAATTGCTGCACAACATAATGCTAAATAAATATTAAACAAAAATCAATGAAAAAGAATCGTGCATTCGTTAATTCAAACTTAATATTTGCTGCACTTCAGCCAATAGTGATGTCTCGTTGTTTATTCCATCGTAACACAACTGGTAAAAAATCACTTTACTGATAGACGAAGTGGCTGACCGCTCTATCCGGCTTATCCAGTTATACAGATAACCATCGCTCCCGATCCGCTGGAGAGTGTTGATTTTTGTCAACATCGAACCTGGCTCTGGATATTATCTCAACCACAGATGTGCCCATCTGGCCGCTTGCACTTACCCAACGTTAAGCTCCGCCAATAAATTTAATTTCAGGCCGACATATACTGTCCTCTTCCCCTCCTTCTGGCCAACTGCTGGAAAATCCCGAAATTTCGTCATTCAGTGCACACAGATACGATTGTAGGCAGGGCAGTGCTAAACTGCACGATAAGGTCTCCCTTTAAATAATGGAGATTTATCACCAACTATCTTGCTCGTGATGTATACCTTGTTACATCAGCCTAAAAGAAACAAGCAAATCTACGGTCCGGCTTAGCGCGAAACGCTTCCCAAACAAGCGGGCCAGATTCTAGATTGCAACGAACCGGTGATAACCTACAGAAAAGATTAGATGATTATATGGTCCCGTGCGCTGCAGAGTATGGGTTATTGCGCGCGTATAGGCGCAAAACAAGAGCGCTGGATTTCTTTCTAACGAACCAATTAGACACCAGCCAGCCAGTTCTTCCGCGAGCATACGATATACAAATTGTAATTTAGATTAATGCCCCGACGCTGTTCCAAATGGAAGTCGTGTCAATTAGTACACCAAGATTAAGGCATCATTTCTCATGCCAACCATTTCGAAGGCACGTGCGCTGAAGTTTCGAGGGATGCGGAAAAATCTGACGTAATCTGGGGAATGATTCCTGATAGTGTCGACGAAATTTTTTATTTATTTGTTGTGCTCTCTGACTGAGTTGTTTTAAATACGCATTCGAGTTTTCAAAACAAAGTATTTCCCAGACCGATGCAAGAGATGTGTTTTATTTATATTTATCTCTCAGATGGGAGATATTGAGGTGAACACAAACGAAACTAGCTGATTGATGTTCTAATACTATGAACTCTGGATGCAGCACATTAACCGTTCTGGTATAATTCAGGCAAAGGTAGTATCAAAAAAATGATAACTCATATAATGCATAGTGCAAACCTACAAAAACAACATTGAAAATAATCTATATATATAGAAATGGATTTCTGTATGTCTGTCTGTCTGTGTGTCTGTCTGTCTGTCTGTCTATGTGTCTTTCTGTCTGTCTGTCTGTCTGATTCTTATGGACTCGGAAACTACTGAACCGATAAACATGAAAATTGGTATGTAGAGGTTTTTGGGGCCGGGAAAGGTTTTCGTGATAGTTTGAGACCCCTCTTCCTCTCTAAGGGGGGGCTGCCATACAAATGAAGCATACATTTCTGCATAATTCAAGAACTAATCAAACGAACGAAAAAAATGTTGATGCCAAATGTCTTAAAATTGTCTTAAAATTGATTTTTCGATTTTAAAAAAACTCAAACTTTGACCGCTTTGCGCCACTCTCCCTTGAGTCCGATTGAGCTGATATTTGGAATAGGGTGTTTTTTCGAGGTGGTGAACATTTTTTATGAGGTAACTTTTTGAAATTAGAGATGACCATTTTCATTGGACCCTAATATATATCTATATATAGAATATAAATACACGTGTTCATTTAAACTTTTTTTTTATTTGTTAGAGAATAAGTTCATTCTTCCAAACCAGAAATGAGAACATTGGTCCTGCTGAAAGCGTGCCATCAAATTCTTGTACTTTATTTGATATGGAACTACAAAAAAAAACATGGTGAAACAGTTATGAATAGAATATCGACATGGGACAATTGAACATGATGTTGTTTTTTAAAAGCCAGGAACAAACTATAACATTTTTTTTGTATTTTTCCGGAAGGTTAGGCATAAAAACATAGATTAATGAAGAAAAGTGAAAATTGTCAAAAAGTAACATGGGACAACTATGCGTGGAACGGCAGCATACATGTGAGAAACAGGTTGCTTGGTAGAAGCTCATAATACAGAATCCATTCCAAATCCTACCAGAAACAGAGTATATCGTGCTTCAGGCGAAGACCGGATGTGTAAAAGAATTAATAAGCATGGTATAAATCCTCGCATAAGCGGAATTGCTAGTGTTTCACCTGACTTTTTGATCGTTTTTCGATCGTTTATATCGTTCTGAAAAATCTACAGCATCACTACAGTGAGAAAAATCAATTTTCAAATTTTCACTGAATTCATCATCCCTGCTATGGAATGAATCTTTACTCATCAAATGAGGAAAGCATATCAGCAGTGGAAGACTTCGAATTTTTTCCTAATTTTTATGATATTTAGTAGGATTAAAAATATATTTACCATAGCTCAATCATTAAAGTTGATTCCACTTTGAAACAGACGAACAATAGTTCAAAGTAGAATCAACTTGATTGATGGGACTATGTTTACATATAAAATCTTTTTATATTAATTTTACACTCTGAAACGTATTCCTACATTAATAACTCTGGGAATACATCGACATACACATTATCCTCAATAAAGCAATGTTGTTCCTCAAACTTAATCTCGTTGAAACTTCATAAATTCACACAGCTTTGCGTCTAGAGAATTTAACTTAATGTAAGACATATACAAGTGCGAACCGGAGAACTATCATGACAGAAAACTTTGGTATGGAAACCAGTATAATTATTACGAATAATCTGGAGAGTACAAAAATCAGGAAAAATCAAGATCATTTCAGAAAAATCAGGACAAATTTTGTTTGTCAGAATATCTAGGAGCATGCTAAAAGTCCGGGAAATCCTGAAAAATCAGGAAGGTTGGCATCTCTGCTCGGTACACACCAAACATTGAATCCGGGAATGATCTCGAATCCAAGTTTCTACCGATGCCCGTCACGCTATTGTGAGAGAGTAGCTCAGCTAAATAATCTTCGAAACGACTCGCTGCGCATTAGCCGATTGATCCCAATGGGTCGATTAATCAAGCCGTCGTGTCAACCTCACCTATCCTAACACAATCTCCAGTGCGCTGCTACTAGTGCTGTCACCGCCGGCAAACGTCGTCATCATCATCGCCTGTCATATTTCACCGTTCAAAATCGATACTCGAGTGAACCGAGACAAAAGTACTCGTTTCACAGAACGTGACAAATCGGCTCACGACAAACAAAAACAAAGGCTGATTGGATATGCAAATTATTCGACCAGCGCTAATTCTCGCAATGTCATCAAAGTGCACCATCGACAGCTGCACATCCTGTCGCGTAATCGAATTTTATCGCATCAATCGTAGGTACCTTTCTCGGGAATGAGTGAAGAAGCAGCGCGCAGGTCGGTATCGTTCTGAAGGGATCAGGGGTTCAGCTGAACCATAGCGAAGTTTTCCGGGAACACTCCCGTCGAATATGTTATGCTTGAGAGTCTGAATGAATATGCTTGAGAGCCTAGATCAATTAATATATACAACTTCCACTGGGTTCCGCTCGGGTGCGTTCCGGGCAAGGCAACACGGCCTATCCCCGCTGTTAGACACCGGCTGCTATTAATGAGGAAATGTGTTCCGCATCTCGGCGATAAAGCGGAGCAAGGTCAAAAACTTTCTGTTATTAAATTATGCTTTTTTTTTGTGCAGTCGTTGGTAAACGCATCGCTAGTCAAAACACTTGATAACGGTTGTGGTTTTACGTCTGGAGCATGGCGGAACGAGTGTCACCTTTGTTTTTTTTTTCTCGGAATCTAAATCTCCGATACAATGACTTTATCAGTGGATCGAGAAAATTTCCATGAGCTTGAGCTTGGGTAGACTGTACAATTCGTAGTTGCTCTCCGTGGATCGAGAAAATTTCCATGAGATTGAATTATTACATTGGATGGCGATAGCATTTCTGGTCCGTTAGGAGGTACGGACGAGAGACGCGAGTGACGTACACATCACGAGCTTGCACAGCTTCCTCTGGGGTTCATCGAGCGAGGCCGGTTTTGTTATGACATACGTTGAAACACAACCACTGATAGTGGCTGAGGAATACGGGTCATAGCTCCAGCGTCTAATGATGCTTCTGGCGCTGCTGCTGCTCACCCATAATTTAATCAAAGTCTTGTTCCAATTCCGAACGGTACTTCGCTTCTATGTGCTTCGGAGTGTCACAGGAGTTGCACCCATTAATATCACCCTCAAACACCCACTGATGGGTTGGATTCAGAGTGTAATTATCACAAACAAGGAACGTTACATACTATATTTCATACGGTGTAAATTATCGTATCGTGTTGAAATGCTCTCATTGGTTCGATTCGCAAGCTTCTTCCTAATAGGATAATCGAACCCGATGAGGTTTCCTATTGGAGAAAACCGATTGACAGTTTTGTAATACAGCGCGGACTCGATTACAACCACTATCTCCGATTTCTTTTCACTGTATCTAATCGAATCATGTATAAATCGAGTCAAAAAAAATATTTTTTTATTCGATTTTTATGCATATACTATTCATTTATTGAACATAAAAGAAGAATTTAATTTTTAATTCATCCCCTTAATGTCTTTTTTTTTTATCTGTATTATAGTGACTTTCAACTCATTTGGCTGGTTCGTCACTTCAACTTCCATGGATGTTACCACTACGCCAGATCGCCTCCCCCCCTTAATGTCAGAAAACACCTTTCTAACATGGAAAAAATATTTTTCTCCTGAATCTCTCAGGAGGTGATAGAAGGTCATATTTGATAGAAAAAATCCTTCTACGCATATGTTAGAATTCCAACAATGACAGAATTATAGAACTCTGTTGCCTCAAACTGACTCTACACCAAAAAGTATGCTACGTAAGCCAATTCTGTTGCTTTCATTTGAAAGATGAGAAAATTTAGTACAGGATATAGTAGGAAGTGAAAAATTTAAAAGTTAGTAACTTTTAATGTGTAATTATTAATTTTATCCCAAAAATTCATTTTACACTTGATTATTTCTATCAATCAAATTAAAGCTCTTAAACTACTCCACAATTTGTTCTTTGACACCCAACTTCTATCTTTCCTAATTTCGCTGCAATACTGATATGAACAATTCCTGGTGAAAATTCAACAAAATCTTCAAAAATCGCGATTTTATTTATAATGCCCTCTCAAATTTCACCTTAACGTTGAAAGGTTACAAAATAAGTCATATTTGAACTATAAAAAAAATATTTTTCTTCAAACTGTATATAATCAAGTCCGACCTGTACATATGCCATGAATGAAGCCTTATTAAACTATACTGTATTGAATGATGGATTTGTATGAACCAAAGCATAGTCTATGTAATTTACGCGGTACTCAATTTAGGTATTACACAGTTTCTAGAAACCATTAAGTTTGTAGATCGAGAGGATATCATGGACACATTTCTGCACCACACAATTGTGTGGGGAATCATCAAACTAGGCTATCATCGGCTTACCAAGAAAATAATTGTTCAGGAATTTTGTGTGTCATTTGGTTTCGCATGACTATAGCAAAACTATCTCCACAAAGGATGACAGCTAAGCTAATCGAGACCTGAAATATTAATAGAAAGGGCTTCTGTTGAGAAGAGTGCAAAGCGGAGATAAGTGTGTGTGTTAAATAATATCCGACGTTATTAAAAAGCGACTTGAACAAAATAACAGCGTAGTTCTACGTCAACAAAGTGGTCGTGACTTAGACACAACCTCGTAATTTTTTTTTATTCCGAACTAGCTGACCCGGCGAACTTCGTCCCGGCCAAAATTATTTTTTTGATATGAATTATTTAGAACAAATT
The DNA here is from genome assembly GCF_029784135.1 of Toxorhynchites rutilus septentrionalis. Lineage (NCBI taxonomy): Eukaryota > Metazoa > Arthropoda > Insecta > Diptera > Culicidae > Toxorhynchites > Toxorhynchites rutilus. Next base: position 118,018,305 of record NC_073746.1, on the reverse strand, counting down.
TCGAAACTTTTGTCTCATCATAACATTGTTCTATGGTCAGAATACAACAAATACAACAACATGAAGACGGCTCAAAAGGGACCTTTCCTTTTTCGGATTTTGCGATTAGTAACACATTTGGACTTCCTTTTGACGTGGGACTACGTCTAACCGGAGTATATGGGGGGTAAAATGAAAACCTAAACACAGCACATGCAGGAAAAAATGAAAGATTCCGAATGCTTATAACTCGAACATTTCTTATTGGATCGGAAAGATGTTTGCATCAATTGACAGGGAATATTTCTACGCATCTATCGCAATTAATAAAATGTTATTTTTCATTAGATAAACAATTGAATAACTGTAAAATGTTTAGCGTTATCTAAACGCCCTAACTGCCTCGTTTTGATTGGCCCGATTTACGGTTTCCCCAACACAGCCATAACGTAAAATCAGACACAGAGTCTCTCGCGGGCAGTCGTCGAGTAAAGACCTGTTTCTCTTACGCTCCGCGTTCAGTTCTGCTTGTTTTTCCCCTAAGAGTAGTCGTAAAACGGACGGTTTAGTGATTTAAAAGTGCTGTTTCGAAACCACTCCGAAATAGTTTTCCGTCAAAATAATAGTACTTCATTCAATAATTCTATAAATTGTGAATGTGTGAATTATAATGTGTACATATCGGATTTGCGCTGACGGTGAAAAAATAATTGTCCAATATTGTACAGTATAAATGTATTAGTTATTTCCATTATGTTGGATGAAAGCTGATTAATATGTGTGCACATTAGAAAAGCACAGTTTGAGAAGCGCAACTATCTTGCGTTCAATGCTTTGTAGTAGTGTGGTAATCATTCGCGAGTGTAAGCTAAAGCGATATACAAGTGAGGTTAAGAAGCTCTCCGTGTTCAGACATGCATCTGTATGTTCAATGGTGTTGTTCATTTCAAGCGCGAGAGTATGTAGTTAGAATATTACCGATCGTTAAAATGAGTGCCTACAGGAGCGACACGATACAACTAATGCGCTAAGTTCATTTTTCTTAATTTTTTCTGTACTATATAACATATATTTTGTTTCTCTAATTACAAATACTGTTTTGTCGATGTGTCGTTATTTGAAAAAAAAAGACGACAACGTACTCTCGTCATAGACAACATATTTTTGCGGCGGTGTACAAATGTGGAAATAGAGAACATTATGAGTTTCTTATGCAAATAAGTGTTGGTGAATATATTTCTGTTCTCTGTTCCCTCGTTACAATTGCATACGTATGTAGAACAAATATAAAGTAGTTCCATGTGTTGTCTTTCTCGCTTGAAATTCATGTCTAATCTATGATCCCCGTTATTCTGCTCCGCATTTCCCCATTATAGACTTAATCAATAAATTCCGATATAGGTTCCAAATATTGTTGTAGCAGTTGTGAGTTGTGTCATGTCTAGGTACGTGGCTTAGCAACAATGTTACTTATTTCAGAATTGCAATCTTTCTATTTGAGCAACCATGACCAATTTTCAAATTTCTTAAATTTTGAATAGGTCTGGTGTTTATTAAAATAAACATGTAAAAGTGTTCTGTATTCGTTAGTAGCTTTGCATTTGTATATTTTTGTGAATACTGTATGTTTCTGTAAATATTTGGCTAGGTGTGTGTTTATGTATGTATGTATATGTGAAAATAAAAATAAAAAGCTCGTGACGCGATAAGCCTAAAATACATCGTCAGTTCATTATATTATCAAGAAATTTTCCCGGTATTTTCTCAGGTTGCCTATAAATATCCATATCCATGGCCATGTATGTCAAATATGAAATAGTTCGCGACTCAATAAACTCCGAAGTATATCGATGAGTAGTCGTATTTCCGATTTTTTTTCGGTATCCTTCTTAGGATGCCTACGGATATTCTCCGCCGTCAGGTGCTCAAATATGTAGAAAGTGAAATAGTTCGCGACAGGATAACCCACGCAATTCATCGACGATATATTATATTATAAAATGTTTTCACGGTATCCTTCCCAGGATGCCTATAGATTCGAATGAGTTAAAATGAAATTGTTCGCAGCACGATAAACCACTATTCTTCCCGCGAAAATCCGCGTTTTAAAAAATCACATCACTTACCGCAGTGAATCCTGATTCTTAATCCTCCCCACTAACAACTATTCCTTCCACGATAAACGCTAGGGAACCACGCTATAGAGGCGACTCTTCTGGCCTTCGGGACTGTCCCAAGCGTCATTCTGTGCGTTCTTTGTGCAATTTGGTTGGTTCAGATCAATCACGGAGAGCAACTACGAATTGTACAGTCTACCCAAGCTCAAGCTCAACGTAAAATCATTATCAGACACAACTTTTCTTCGAAATTTTCCTCTATTTGCAAAGAACTTTGCTACAGAGCTCTCCAATATCAAACACATGTTTCATTTATATCATTTATATCACTCGAATACATCCAGCAATATGTGGGACCGAATCCGATCGGATTTCAATTTTTGTTTAAACACACGCTCTGTAATGTCGGAACAATGCAATGTGTTTTGGCAATAGCAAAGGCTGTATCGATGTTGCTCATGATAGCTTCTGACAAGTGAATGTATTCTTCCTCACTACGCTTGTATCGTAGGAATCGCGGTCGTTCGCTCTCTACCTTCACGTGCATGTCGACTAAAAATTGTTGACTCAGCTTACGACATTGTGGAATGGTGTTGTCCTGACCATGTCGAATCATCATATAATACACATAAAAATCAATCGAGCGCTATCTCTTGTTGGTTTCGTCTCTTAACCATATGTTCAAAATTAATTAATAGATAATAAGGAAATATTAAAAATATTCAAATGAGTAATGATGTTCATATTGAATGAAGTGACTGTAATCTCTTTTTTTAATGTTTATGAAACATTCGTCAGGACGATTTTTTCATCAAAGAAAACATTTCTTGAATGTGTCTTGAATGTGACATGTGTGAATTGTAATCACACATATTCTAGACCTTGTCTTAGAATACATTCAAGACATATTTCTTGGCATAGAAATATCAACTACGGACTCATAAAAATGACGCTAGTAAAACCTGAGACGGCGAGCGTTAGGAACGTTAAGAACGTTTTTCTTCAGTCGATTCCTTCAATCATTGAAGAAAAAGATGGAGAGCATCGTATGCATGGCTTCCATCGACGATGTATTCCAGATCATTGTTTCTTTCATTCTTTTTAAGCCAAATTTAAGAAAAGAAAATAGTGAGTTATACCTATGATACAATCGCAAGGTTGACGTGGGACTACCGTTGGCTTAGTAATCATTTATTTGTATGGAATCATTGATTGAATGGAACAATTTTCGAATTCAATTGCTGTGTGAGTATTTATAATTTGAACAAACGCCATGTAATGTAAGGCACCTTGGTTTTGATGGCTGTGTTAGGGAACACATGTCGGTGAGTACAAAAGTTTCCCCAACTTGCATGTATTCGCAATTCCAATTTCCCCGGGTACCTTGGTTTCGATGGCTGTGTTGGCGAAACGGTAAATCGGGCCAATCAAAACGGGACATCTAGGGCGTTTAGATAGCGCTTGACATTTCACAGTTATTCTATTGTTTATCTCAGGAAAAATAACATTTTATATGCGTAAACATATTTCCTATCAACTGATGCAAACATCTTTCCAATCTATTAAGAAATGTTCGAGTTATGAGCATTCGAAATCTTTCAAAAAAGAGGCAACTATAATCTAGTATTCTCCAATAATTGGCGGATATATTATTTTGAATAAATGAAATCCAATCAAAAGTAGAACATATTTTAACCGAGCTGATATGTAATTCAGCTTCGAAAACCAATTTCTCTGACAGCGGGAGTATATTCAATATAATCCCGACTTTGCCACTTTTGGTCGTCAAACATTTAGGCCCACATCCTACTTTTCCGCAACACTTCCAGGAAGACGAAACCATTAACCACCTGAATAACCAAATTGAGAAAAAATCCATCGATGATCGTTACGGGGAAAAAGCTAGACTAGAACAAAGCGCGGATTTTCCAAAAATGGATGAAATGAAGCAATACCCATAAGGTTATGTAAAACGCTACCCACGCGCTGAGAGAGTAATAAATCAAAGCGAACACGATGCTATTAGGACGAAATTTGAACGGGAAAACCGAACGCTTTCCTTCATCACGGCATTTGTCACATTCTTGTGAAAGCTTTACTTTCCCAATGAGGCCGATGACGTTCGAATGATAGAGACGAAAGCATGAAAGCATCCCCAAATGATTCATCCTCATTAATAATAGACTCAAGAGAAAAATCATTCTGAGAAGAAATGATCAGCGAGTACTATCGGACAACATTGGCCCCACTAAACAAAAATTCACAACGAAAACAGATGATGCTACTTTATAGCGTACGATCAATCGAATTTCACAACACAAACCTGCCAAACACGTGATCTGTGAGCTGTGTGTTTGCAGTAGCAGCTAATTCACACCCGCCCCAAAACGACGCTTATGTCCACCACGGCGACCGACACTTGCGACGGGATTCGACGGTATAAGAGGGAGGGTAATCGAGAGAAATATTTGAAATGATTTTCAATGTTTATAAATAAACACGATTCGAACGGTTTCGGCTGATCGACCAACAGCACTTGGCGTTATAATGTTAATCGAGGCGCCCGCAAAGCTCCCTCTCGACCACAACGTTGGGGTGGTGCTCAGGGTGCTAGGTGCACCTAAACCGTCGCTCATCGCGTCGGACGATAATTTAGGCCCACCGCAGAATGATGATACCGTCTTTGTTCGTAAACAGCATATTTGCTGATACTATTGATAGCTGAAAACTGCATTTGGCCTTCGGTGATTTGTTCTTTCATAGCCCTCGTACCATACCACCCCGATTTCGTTGACCATTCCGACCCTCCAAATTGAAGCGAAGGCATTTCGACAGTAATTAATTTGTAATACACAATTCTCAGACTTACCGAGACAGTGATTGATTACGCGATGACGGGTCATTTTCAGCGCGCACGAAAATGTACTTTGTGCTTATCTGGTCAGTCGTTACCCACTTCTAGGTGTTTGAGCTACATTGAAGTGACGTACAAAATAATTGTTCGTTTTAAACATGCTTAATTCAAATCTTTTTTCAAAATAATGCGAAAATTCAAAAATATGTAATACCATTGTTGGGTATACGCAAACCTTGTGAAAAGTAGGATTCTGAAAAGGATTGATGCAGCACGAACTGTTGTAATTATAAGGTTCGCCGATGTGTTGGGGGAAGGTAGTAATGTGGCCTTATTGAGATATTGAATTTCGTTAAAAGTTCATGAATCAATTGTGAGGTGTTTACTAGCGCATCATTACAGTGCAATTCACACGATTTTCAACTTTCAGGTAATCAATCTAATCGATTGTACTCATCGTGTACGAGTATCATTCCATTGAAATCGGAAGCATACACTGATGGGCGCAAAATAAAATTCATTCCTATTTGAAATCAAAATGTTCCGATATTAAAAGCATTTTTCAAACTTTTCGGTATTCCAGTTAATACTGCGTAAAAGTATGTAATTAGTAGACTATTTTACCATTTCAGTATCGTTGATTTATTTTTTAGAAAAACGGGAAAATAATTTTGTTCCTAAAAATAATTAGAGTATGACTAAAAAAACAACTGACGTAAATTTGTTTTACCGTGTTTTTTTCATCGATGCACCCCTCGGTTTTGACAGCTGGTTGTTTCAATCTGACACAAATGTAATTTTCGTAGCTGGTTACTCAACTTACGTCACTGCGAAACGTGTTTTTTGACGCTGTGAAAGCTTCCGGAAGAAGGGTAGAAAGCAAATCTCAACATAGGTACGAAATTTGATTGTGCTTAACTGCCGTTCTATGCATAATTGTCCCATGTTCCAAAATCAGCAACTGAGAAAAACGCAATGGAAGTTTTCTAGCATATTTGTCTACCTGAGCCTTTAAGCATTTCAGTTTAGTAATATACAAGGTTTTCTATAAGCAGTAAACTATTGTTTAATGAAACGTGGTAAGACCCCCTCACTTCAATCGACCAATCTTGATTACGGCCTCAAGATTCATGGTGGAACAGTTATGCCTAGAATACCAACCTGGGACAATTGAGCTTGATTTTTTTAAATTGGGAACAAACAATATCTTTTTTGTGTGTTTTCAGGAAGAGTAAGCATAACAACATCGTTATGAAGAAAAATGAAAAATTGTCAAAAAGTAACATCGGACAACTATGCGTAGAACTGCAGATATGGTCAATTTAAATCACGACTGATTTTTTAAAGTGCGTATTCAAAATCATTGATCTTTCTTATATTTTTATTACATTTTATATTTGAAATATGATGTTTGACAAAGTTGATGAAAAATTATTAAATTATTTAGAATAAACAACAAAAACTTGTTTCAATAGCCCTAAAATTGCTTTCAAAACAGGCTATTGAAATCACACCAATCGGCATATAAGCGAGTGCTGCTCGGAAATCCACTCAGTTATGATTGCGCAACGATTGAGGTATGATCGCTGGAATGAATGTAAGTTTCCCTAACACCGACTTCAAAACCATGGAGCCTGGGAAAATCGACATTTCAAAATAAATGCAAGCAGTCAGTTGATCTGAAGTATATAGTGTAGAATAAAACAACTGTCTTCATTTATAAGACTGACCATTTGAACATTATTGTTGTGTTCAAGCGCGAAACACTAAAAAAACAAAAATTCCACCTCTGGAAAATAAAAAAATGGAGTGGTTACTATATAATTACTATAGTTATAGTTACGAAACGCAGTGTAGCAAGCAAGTAGCATAAATATGGTAAAACAATAATGTTTTTCGCTTATTTCTCTGATCACCTTCTAGCGTATCGACACTTAAAATTGAGCCTCGCAACAGAACTCAATCGAATCACACTGGGCGACGAACATGTTGAATGAAAATTGAAACAAAAATTTTGGCCAGGCAATTATTTCAACGAATTTTTAATCAAAATCAATAATAAAAATATATCAGTGAATTGAATTTCAGAAGCAATTAATTCTATGCAGCAATGAATTTTCTATTACATTTGCCTTTTTTTTCAAAATACATCGAACATATTTCGATCGTTTTTTGACGTAGAACCACGTCTTTAATTAAGGGTGCCAAATCAGAAAACAGGTCGCGTTTTTATGAAATAAAGTTAACGTTAATAACTTTTTTTTGTCGTGAACGGTTTTACATATCAAACGAATCGGAAATTCCCCAAGATTTGTTTGATATGCTATACATCACAATCCCATAGTCTGTATATGGTTTAAATTGATGAAAATTGAAAGCATTCCCATTTCCTCATACATTTGTTCTGTCCGTTTGTGTGCTTTCCAGAGCTGTCAATAACGAGCAAGTTATCAACCAGCAACGAAGGGGAAATCATAAGATGAAAAGCCTCCGTGAACAAAGGGAAAGAAAAAGAACGAATGGGAATATTTGCCTAGAGTATAAACAGTGGATCTTGCTGAGGCAAACTTCATTCTCCACGAGGATACCGACTGGACAACACCGTTGCTGGGCGAGCTAGACGGCGAGGGATCGATGGTTTTCTCAAGGCAATTGGAATGGAGAAGTAATATGAGGAAAGAGTAGAGTTTTCCAAGGGCCTTTTTGAAGGTTAGAGACGAATGAACTGAAGAAGTTTAAAGTCTCTTTAATTCAACAAGGAAAGGAAGGAAAAGTAAACTTTCAGTATCGTTCTAGATACGAAATAATGAACATCGCTTGTTCTTCCTTGTTTTGCGCCATCACATGTCTTCGTTTCGGACTGAGCTGTGGACCCGACCAAATTACTCACTCACTGATGTCTATGGCATTGCAATCATTGCATCAAACTGGAGCCCTTGCATTAATGTTTTGAGCTACACAATTGTGTGGGGAATCATCAAGCTAGACTATCGTCGGTTCACCAAGAAAATAATTGTTCTGGAATTTTGTCAGTGATGGTTTCGCATGACGGTAGGAAAACTCTCTCCACAAAAGATGACAGCTAAGCTAATCTAGACTGGCAATATTAACAGAAAGGGCTTTTGATGAGAAGAGCGGAACGCAGAGATAAGTGTGTGTATATTTAGTTACTTCAAGCCATCGATATATGGATATTTGTCTGTGTGCGTGCGTGCTAAATAACCCGTACGTAAAAATAGTGCATCTTCGCTACGCTGAAACTCCATTTGTATTTGCTCCCGTGTGCTTGGGCCCTTTCACGATGCAACAATCGCCTGCTTTTGTTATGCTATTAATGACGATTGTTTGTAATGATAAATTATAAATATAAACAAGGTGGGGAGATAGCGGGAGGGAATTATCTACGCTAGCCTTTTTCCAAGCAGTTAACATTGTTTGTTTTCCGTCATCATAAAGGTTTCGCTGACATTGCATCAATACATTAAACTGACGCTATGGTGAAGCAGGTGTTAAGATTGTAAACCAAAAAAATATTTGGGGAATACCAACTTATTCAATAAGTTATAATGAGTTATTAATTTATTTGGTTTCGCTTGCCAGTAGCAAAACTTTCTCCACTAAGGATGACAGCTGCGCTTATCTCGAGCATGTATTGTTCTGCGAGCACAAGAATGAATCATCAAACAATTATCGTCAAATGATTCTACAATAAAAAAAAATTCAGGGCGACCAAACTGGTAGAATGGCTATTTCAAAATTTTCGTAGCATTATAAAATAATATCCGCAGTTATAAACAAGCGACTTGAACTAAACTACAGCGTAGTTCTACGTCAACAATGCGGTCGTGTCTTGCACACAACCTCTTATATTTTTTTTTTGTTTAAGTTTATATCTGTTTTAGCTGATTTTTTTCAATTAATGTTAATATTTAAAATCATTTTATACACATGTACATAGAAGGTGTGAATATTTCATAAAATATGCTAATGAAGGGTGTCCCACATCAAATTTCAGCACGGAGAAAACGCTCGAGAATATTATCTATTGGGTATTTGCTCTTGAAAATATGGGTAGAAGTAGTTTAGAGTGTATTGTTTACACTGTATTTTTATCGCTGTCAGTTTTTCGAAAATTGAAAAAAAATGACGTCACCCGAAAAGCAACGTCGTGAATAGATTTTGCGCAAGCACCTAGAAAATCCTCAACTCTCTCATCGGGACTACGAAATTACTAAAAATGACATCGAACGGAAAAAGAAATGCGTTCAAAATGGATCACTAATAGAAAACCGGAATCACAAGCGTATCGTGAAAGCGTTTAAGCGGAAATCCAATGCTTCGGTCGGGAATGTAGCCAAAAAGTTGAATGTATAAAAATTGTTCGTTCCGAGAGCCAAGGACCGGGAGGAACTGCATTTGTACAAGGTGCAGAAGGCTCCAAATCGTGACGAACAGCGAAATACGATGGGAGTCTCGAGCCCGAAAACTACACCCAGTACACCCAAATTCTGACGTAATCTTATTATCTCATCATGGATGATGAGATTTACGTCAAGACACAAGTTTGATGTTCCGGAAGAAGTAAGGAGAAACTTTCAAAGTTTGCCAAGAAACACATGATTTGGCAGCGATCTTCTCATGTGGCAAACGGAGTGCGTCGTTCGTGGCTGTAAACGGGTAGATCTACCTCAAGGAGTGTCTATTTCCACTGTTGAAGCAACACGAGGGACCCTACGATCTTTTGCTCGGATCTAGCTTCATGCCACTATTCGAAGGGTGTCCTGGAGTGGTACAAAGTCACCTTCGCACCCAAGAACGAGAACCCCTCCAACAACCCGGAACAAAGGCCCATCGAAAAATATTGGACTATTATGAAGCAGGCTCCACGGAAGCATCCCAAGGAGGTCAAATCTTAGGAAGACATGAAGAAAAAGTGGGTTTCCGTACAGAAGAAACTGCAGCTAGATGTTGTGCAGAACCTTATGAGTGGAGTTAAGCGTAAGATGCGAGCACACGGTCATGGTATTAAAGTTGAATGAAAAAGTCACAGGAGGGTTGTGTCCGAGACACGACCGCATAGTTGACGTAGGATTCCGTTAGGCTATCTGTTGGTTTTGGATATGTTTGAAGAATTACATCGTTAAACCCTTTGATAATGATTTGGTGGTCCTGAAAAGAGCCTTTTTGTTTGGTTGTTGGGTATTGTTTCTTCACTCCACCAGTGTTTACCGAGTGATGATGACAGAAGGATGGTAAATAGTCGTTGGATGTCGCGTATCAGACAAAAGATACCGAAGTGGAACGAGATATGATGAAATTCGCCCTCTGTGATCCTAGACGAGATGCCTCCTGTGTTATGTATGGATGAAATAAAGAAAAAAAACTCACCAATGTAATATGAAATAATCACCAATACCGAACACAATAATCATTTTTTCTCATCATTAAAAACATAATACTTTAATATAGAGAAAAAAAATATTTGAAATAGAAAAGGTAATTTTATTTTATAATTTTAACTTTCTGAGTGTTTATTCAACTCAATGCGAATTTTAATGGGACTAACAACACTTAATACTATATGTAGAGTATATGTGGAAATCACTACCCTCCCCTAATTTTCTTCACTTTTCCATTATTTCTCGCCGTATAAACTTTTCTTGGGTGAAAATGAACACAACAAAACAGACGGCTCAAACCAAGCGACTCGTTCTCGAGCCGAAACACCTTGGTTTTTACTTATGGAAATTGAAATAAATCGTTTCATATTTCAAGTCATTTTTAACACAACTGCTACCATATACAATTTTACGCTTACACTAAATTTTACACAGTACACGATCGGTCATTGATATGAAATTTCACGAAGCGACCAACATTAAAGTTCCAAATTTAAATTTTATTTACTAGAATTAATCGTATCACTCACCTTACTTACAATATAAAAATACCCCCGACTTGCATATACTTACAATGTCGATTTGTTTTAATGTCTCTGTTATTGAATACATTTCGGTAGGAACAAAAGTTCCCCCTACTTTCATGTATTTGCAATGACGATTTCCCCCAGGCAGCTTGGTTTTGATGTCTCTGTAAGGGACCCGTCGCATGTGTCGTCAATTTAGACCAATCAGAAGTGGGTATTTCCGTTAGGATAGGGGTTGAAGTTTTTCAATTGTTCGATAGTTAGTTACATGATATATACTATTTTATTCAATGTGAATAATTGTTATGGAGTGCCGAAATCGATTGACGCGAAAATTTCATCAATCCATCATGAAATGACTGAGCAATAAGCGTTTGAAATTGGACAATTTTCACGATGTGCTCGATTGTCGACTTTCAATTTGTACCCCAATATGTTCCCGAAAGACGTAATCCTACGTCAAAAAATATGCCAGAAGCTTACTAATGGGTTGTACTTTATTGTCTGAAAGTTTGAAAAGGATCGATCAACTAAGTAATTTTATACAGCATTTTTTCCGTGATGCAATCTGATGTGTGACATCCTACACACGATTGTTTCCGGATCAAAACGATCAATACTTCTAAATAGGAAACATTGTTCTACAAGCTTGAATCTAAATAGATCACGCCCAAGCTTGATGTGATAACTCCCACACAACATCCATATATAATTTTCTTCAACGCATTCCGATGACACAGATGACTTCTAAATTGCATTGTCCGTGAAAACGAAGAAACGCACGCACGCACACAAGATAAGGTCACGTGAGCGCTGTTCAAATCAAATGACCAAAACACACACCCCTCCGTGGATCGGCGTGAAATCAACGATTTTCTTGCTCTAGTTCAACCAAAACACAGCTGAAACGGGAACCGGCAATCAACAGTCGGAAATAACAACGATTTCGCTATTTATACAACAGTGAACATAATGCAAACACTATCGGAGTCCGACGAAGGCCCGTCATCATCTGTGTATCGATCGACCGACAACAAGCACAACTTCCCACGCAAAAATATGAAATAAAACAGTTTGGTTATGTGGTATCGACCTCTCGAAGAGAGGCGAAATATGCGCTAGCTTCTGAGACTGAACAGTGACTTGATTACCGTCTCGAATTGGTGTTTGTGATTCTAGTGGTATGTTTTCATAATCAACATGATTCTCCTCATTATGTTACTTTCCAAGTTTCGCCGTTTGTTTTCGTATAGCGTAGAGCGCGTGTCATTTTCAGCGAAACCTCGTATGTTTGTTCGGAGTGTTCTGTGGGTTATCAAATCACTGTTACCGGTTCACTGGCGAACATTGTTTCCATAAACACATCACATTCTTGCTATGTTGACCGATCTTCAACCTCATCAAACCTCCCACCACGATGCGTCCAGAGGTTTAATCCAAAGCTGTTCTTAAGATTTCTGCACAAAGAATACTACTAATCGCGAAACGTTTCTCCGCACTTAACTCAGCACCGAATCGGACAATAATACACTGTGAATCGGTAAATCTATTAATAACTTGCACAACAGCCACTATCAGACACACCAGATGCGAGAGAGTAGAGACAATACAGCACACACCAATATTTCACATGTCTGTCGATGTTTGACAGAATGCGTCGCCGTCATCGTCGCCATTTTTCACCACACAATCTCATCTGTCGAGTGCTGCTGCTGCCATATAAGCCAGCACAACAAATAGGTCTCATTGAGGAACTGATTATCGTGTTGAATTGTTGATAACGGCTCGAGTGCCGGCAATCGAGCCGTTTGAGATTCATTTGATGCGCACAAGTACAAGTACAGGCCCAAGTGGGCCGTTGATTACGCACAAACATTTGTACCTGCCCCGCGCGAATCTCCTCATCTTTTCCGGCTAATATCGTGTGAGAGGGTGTGGGAGTAACAAGAGATGATACGTTTCATTTTGTTTGTGTACGAAATGCATCACAACTCTAACACAGACGGACTATCAAAGTTGTCATAGAATCGAAAAAAGCTAAGCTGCATTCATGTAGGTGCTTAATATGTGTTTTGCTAGCGGTGTATAGCCAATAGAAGATAATAAATATAGTTGGACCGGATATATGTGGCGATGTGTAGAAAATCAGCGATAGAAAGAAATGCAGTGACCTTTACTATGAAATAGTGGACCGCTTAGAATACGCTAAATTATGAAATGAAGTTAAGGAAACTGTTTTTATAACAAAGATGGATCGAAGAAGCTAGTTTCATATTACTATTATTTCTATGGTATTGTTGGTTAGAATGAATATCCATTTTGCGGATTTGCGTACTTCAGACAATTCCCCGTACGGCGAATAACGCAAGATGGTTCGAGTCAGTATATTCCCGAAGGCGACTGACGTGTGATATCGTTAGACGAGATTTGAACCCCCTTCTGTTATCGACTAGGGTCCTAAAAGTAAAGTGAGTTCAAGAATAGAGCGAGCCATTACTGTTATCTTACGTCATTCACGGCGAAGATTATGGGAGAATATCCACATGTGTCATTTACAAAGTGAAATTATTCGAAATTCTCTAACTCTCTCTATCTTACTCTCCTCTATTTCCATCCACTATCTCTCCCTCATACTTTCATCGCTCTCCCTTTTCACTCTTCCTTTCCCTTTTTTTATCTCTTCTCTCGCACTCTATTCTCACTCTCTCTTCTCTCGCACTCTCTTTTCTCTATCACACTTTTTTTACTCTCTATTACTCTCTTCTCTGTCTCACTCTTTCCACTCTCTCTCTCAGTCTCTTCTCACTCTCTCACTCCTTTCTCTCACTCCCTCTTCCCTCCGTCTCGATCCTGTCACATACTCTCTCCTCTCTATTCTCTCACTCCCCTCTCTCTCTTACCTTCCGTCCTCTCACTTTCTACTACCTCTCTCATTTTCTCCGTTCATTCTTTCCTCTCCCCTCTTTCTCACTCTCTCTCCTCCTTACTCTCTCCTCTTTCTTATTCTCTCCTTTCTCTCTCATTCTCTTCTCTCACTCTCTCCTTTCTCTCACTCTCTTCTCTCTCTCTCAATTACTCTCTTCCCTCTATCATTCTCTCTACTCTCTCACTCTTTCCTCTCTCTCACTCTCTCCTCTTTCTCACTCTCTCCTCTCTCACTCTCTCCCCTTTTTCACTCTCTCCCCTCTCTCACTCTCTCTCTCTCCTCTTTCTCATTCTCTCTATCCGATCCTTTTTCATTCTCTTTGTTTCGACTCTTTTTGCCTCTCTTCTGCTCGACACATTTTCCCTTTTTTCCTCTCGATCCTTTTTCTCTTTCTCTTCCGCTCGGCTCTCTTCCTTTCAATTCTTTTTCACTCTCTTCCTCTCGACCCTTTCTTTACTTTTATTTTCTCTCCCTCGAACATTTCATAATAGATCAGAAAGATGTTTGTATCAATTGATTGAAATTATTTCTACGCATCTATCACAATTAATAAAATGTTATTTTTCCTGAGATAAACAATTGAATAACTGTGAAATGTCAAGCGCTATCTAAAGGCCCCAACTGCCCCGTTATTATTGGACCGATTTACGGTTTCCCCAATACAGCCATGAAAAGTACAGCCATCAAAAACATGAAACCTGGGGAAATTGGCATTGCAAATACATGCAACTTGGGGGAACTATCAAAACCTAAATACCTTACATTACATGGCGTTTGTTCAAATTCTTTACTGACACAGTAAATATGTTTTTTTTTTTTTTTTTATAATTCGTTTATTTGTACAGGCTCAGTTACATAGGTTTAAAGAAGCCAAACTCTCAACTATACTTTTACTATTAACATGTTTTCTTAATTCTACGGTTAATGAAATAGGAAACCGATTACTCGCGGTCGACTCGAGTTTAAAAGGGTGACACATTTTCTTTAGGAAAAGGATGGGATGTAAGGAGATTGTAACCATGTTCACACTCACACTCACACTCACTTTCACATTCATACTCACACATCACACTGAATTCTTAAACTATCCTTACATCTAATATGTATTAACAATTTAACTTATTCTAATGTTAGGGAACCGATAGCTCGCGAAGGACGAAAATGAGGAGAAAATGGGGGGGAAAGGATGTAAGAACAATCACACTCGAAGATCGATATCTTTAAGGAAAACATATATTTGGGACATGTAATCAAGGTCTAACCGAGCCAACACATCTCTCACCGGCACATTGGGCTGCCTTCCTCTAGCCCGAAGGGAGTTCTCTAAATTCGATCTGGCAACAAAATATAGCTCGCACGACCAAACAACGTGTTCGATGTCGTGGTAACCATGGCCACAAACGCAGAGATTGCTGTCGGCAAGCTTGAAACGAAAAAGCAGCGCATCTAAAGAACAGTGATTGGACATGAGTCGGGAGAAGGTCCGAATAAAGTCCCGACTCAAGTCCAGACTTTTGAACCATGGTTTGAGGCTAACCTTAGGGATAATCGAGTGGAACCACCGGCCCAATTCATCTTCGTTCCACTTGCGTTGCCAGTTAGCGATGGTATTTTTACGAACTAAAGAATAAAATTCATTGAAGGCGATTTGACGCTGATAAATATCGCCTTCAATTGCACCTACCTTTGCTAATGAGTCAGCCCTCTCATTACCCGAAATGGAGCAATGTGAAGGGACCCAGACAAAGGTAATGACATAACAGCGTCTGGATAAAGCACTCAAAATTTCTCGTATTCTCTCAAGGAAGTACGGCGAGTGCTTTTCCGGCCTCACTGAACGGATAGCTTCGACAGAGCTAAGACTATCCGTTACAATGTAATAGTGTTCAACAGGTCGTGAGGCGACGCTGTCCAGCGCCCAGTATATGGCTGCCAATTCAGCAATATATACCGAGCAAGGATTCTGAAGACTGTGTGAGGTGCTAAAAAATACGTTGAACACTCCAAATCCTGTGGACTCATTCATAGAGGACCCATCAGTAAAGTACATATTATCACAATTGACACGCCCATACTTTGCTTTGAAGATCGTAGGAGCGATCCTCGATCGAAGATAATCTGGAATTTCATGGATTTTCTCCTTCATGAACAGATCAAAATGTACAGAGGAATTGATGTAGTCAGAAAAACAAACACGGTTGGGAATATACGAAGAAGGATCAACCTGCATGGTGATGAATTCATGATATGAGCTCATGAATCCAGAATGAAAATTTAGCTCGATAAGCTGCTCAAAATTTCCGATCACCAATGGGTTCATAACCTTACACCGGATGAGGAACCGAAGAGATAATAAATTGAAGCGATCTTTTAGTGGGAGTAGGCCTGCCAAAACCTCGAGACTCATGGTATGCGTTGAGGGCATACATCCCAACGCAATACGGAGACAAAGATACTGAATTCGCTCGAGTTTAATGAGGTGTGTTTTGGCAGCTGATTGAAAACAGAAACTGCCATACTCCATCACTGAGAGAATAGTTGTTCGATACAACATTATAAGATCTTCAGGATGGGCACCCCACCAGGTGCCGGTAATTGTACGGAGAAAGTTTATTCTTTGTTGACATTTTTTACTCAGATACCTAATATGGGCCCCCCAAGTACATTTGGAGTCGAACCAGACCCCAAGATACTTGAATGACATAGCATGAGTGATCGGTTTACCCAAAAGTTGAAGCTTTGGTTTTGCTGGTCTATGCTTCCTAGAAAAAACCACCATCTCTGTTTTCTCCGTGGAGAATTCGATCCCTAGCCCAATGGCCCAGGTTGAAAAATTGTTCAAAGTATCTTGTAAGGGTCCTTGCAGGTCGGATTCGTTTGATCCTACGACAGACACCACTCCATCATCTGCAAGTTGTCTTAGGTTGCAATTTTGTGTAAGGCAATTGTCGATGTCGCTTACATAGAAGTTGTACAAAAGGGGGCTTAAACATGAGCCCTGGGGGAGGCCCATGTAAGAGATCCGACTCACTGCCGAATCTCCATGAGAAAAATTCAAATGTTTCTCACAAAGCAAGTTATATAACATATTATTCAATAGAGGTGGCAGACCCCGAGAGTGTAATTTGTCTGACAGGACCTCTATTGAAACTGAATCAAAGGCCCCCTTTATGTCCAAGAATACTGAAGCCATTTGTTTTTTTTCGGCGTAAGCCATTTGAATTTCTGAAGAAAGCAACGCAAGACAATCATTCGTCCCCTTGCCCCTGCGGAACCCATATTGTGTATCTGAGAGTAGGCCATTCGTTTCAACCCATCGATCAAGGCGAAACAAGATCATTTTCTCCAACAATTTCCGTATACAAGACAGCATTGCTATTGGGCGGTACGAATTGAAGTCGGACGCGGGCTTTCCAGGTTTTTGAATAGCTATAACTCGTACTTGTCTCCAATCATCTGGAACAATATTATGTTCCAGAAACCGATTGAATAAATTCAACAAGCGATGTTTCGCCACACCAGGGAGGTTTTTCAACAAGTTGAACTTAATTCTATCCGATCCTGGGGCAGAATTGTTACAAGAAAGGAGAGCAAGAGAGAATTCTACCATCGAAAACTCGGAATCAAGATCGCACCTATCTTGTGGTATGTCTCGAACAATTTTTTGCACAGGAGCGGAATCAGGACAAACCTTCCGTGCAAAATTAAAAATCCATCGATGTGAATATTCTTCGCTTTCATTCGTTGATGAGCGATTTCGCATGTTTCGAGCCACTTTCCATAATTTTTTCATTGACGTTTCTCGTGACAAACCTCCCACGAAATTTCGCCAATAAGCACGTTTTTTCCCTTTGATCAAATTTTTGAACTGATTCTCAAGGGCTAAATACATTTGAAAATTTTCAGGGGTTCCACGTTTCCGAAAAGCTTTAAATGCATTCGATTTTTCTACATAAAGCTTGGAACATTGGCTATCCCACCATGGATTGGGAGGCCTTCGGCGAATGGTGGAACCTGGGATGGGTTTCGTTTGAGCGCGAACCGCGCTGTCATATATCAAACGAGAAAGGAAGTTATACTCCTCCAATGGAGGTAAACCATCTCTGGAATTGATGGCTAGAGCAATCGCGTCCGCATATTTTTTCCAGTCAATGTGTCTTGTGAGGTCATATGCCATGTTTATAGATTCAGAAGAATTCGACCCAATGGTGATGGAAATTTTGATTGGCAAGTGATCACTACCGTTGGGGTTCTGGATTACATTCCACTTGCAATCTAACGATAGTGAATTCGAGCAAAGCGAGAGGTCAAGAGCACTAGGGTTAGCAGGAGGTTTAGGTACACGTGTTGTTTCCCCAGTGTTCAAAATGGTCATATTGAAGCTGTTACAAAGGTCATATATCAACAATGAACGATTGTCGTCGTACTGTTCCCCCCAGGCAGTTCCGTGAGAGTTGAAGTCTCCCAAGATCAATCGTGGCTCAGGAAGGAGTGAGCACATGTCATCAAGTTGTTTGCGGCTAACCGCAGCTCTCGGAGGCCAATACAAGCTGACAATACAGAGGTCTTTGCCTCTGATGTTTGCATGACAAGCAACAGCTTCGATCCCTCCAATAGTTGGAAGGTCAATTCTAAAAAATGAGTGGCTCTTATTGATCCCCAAAAGCACCCCTCCGTATCTATCATCACGGTCCAAGCGTATAATATTAAAATCGTGGAAAGAGATATCATCTCGCGAAGAAAGCCAAGTTTCGGACAGAGCAAAAACATCACAATTGAAGTTATGAATTAAAAATTTGAATGTATCCAATTTAGGGATAAGACTACGACAATTCCACTGTAAAACAGTGATATCTCCGACCTCTCTATTTGAATTAGACATCAAGAGAGATAATCATTGCAAGGAGGGGCCATGTTTGCATCAATTGTTGCAAAATTGTCTTTAATACTGGAAGCATTGAGATGACAATGGTTCTGATGGAGTCGGAAACATTAAAACACTTGAAGATTTGATCCAAAAGGTCAGACAACTTTATAAATCCCGATTGGGAAGTTGAACTGGACGGAAAAATAGGGACAGTTGGGGTTTTTGATGTCCCCTCGAGTGCTGGGTCGTTCGAAGATGAAATATTCCCACGGAAGCCAGGAGGAACCTGATTTTGCTTGTCCGCTGCACTCGATTTTTTAGGCAAGCTAACAGAGGATATAACCGTGGGGACTTGTTCTTGAACTTTGGGAGTGGTCACATTTTTGCGCCGGGGATTCCCTTTGAAAATAAACGGTGTGCCCTCGCTAGCTGTGTCCGCTTCCATTTCATCAACTGGCAACGCGGAAAAGGTATTGTGTGTTGAGATTGGTTGTTGTTGTTGAGCCAGTGGAGAAGCGCCCTTTAAAATTTCCGCAAAAGTACGTTTCGAGCGTTCCTTTAAAGAGCGCTTCTGCTTCTCCCAGCGACTCTTGTAAGTTTCACAAGCTGAGAGCACGTGTGGGGATCCTCCGCAATATGGACACTTATGCTCAGTCGCACTGCAGGATTTCCCCACATGTTGCTCTCCGCAAGTGGCACAGCGCTCCTTGTTGGCACAATAATCTGCTGTGTGACCAACTGACTTGCATTTGTTGCAAGTCATGGGCTTTGGCACGAAGAGTCGCAGTGGTAGCCTCAATTTGTCTACCATAACGTAGTCAGGGAGGGCGGAACCAGCAAAAGTTACTCGAAACGAGTCGGACGGCGTGAATTTTGTTTTTCCCTCTTCCTGGGACACTTTTCCTAACTGTTGGCAGTCCAAAATTTTAACTATCGACCGAGGAAGCTTTTTAAATCTGCCATCTCCCTTTTTTATAAATTCGCTCGTCAGACCCGTTTCTGTAATCAAGTAAATATGTTGATGTCAATTGAATTTGGAAATTGTTTCATTCAATCAATCAATACAAACAAATGATTACTAAGCCAACGGTAGTCCCACGTCAACCTTGCGGTTATATCATAGATACAACCCACCTTTTTATTTTCTTTTCCCTATCGATTCTGTTTCTCTACTTCGCTCCTTTGCACTCTCTTTCCATCGCCGTCGATATTTTTCTCTCTCCCTTTCGGTCATTTTTTTCGCTCTCTCCTCTTCCCTCTTGAGATGGAGCAAAACTGATAACACAGTATTGCAAATCGTGCTTGAAACCTTATACATAAGTCTGTCAGTTTTTGAGTTTATACAGATCATACAGATAGTCTGGAAAGAAATTTCCGTAGCCAAAATGTTTTCGCGTCCATTTACCAAGTGTGCGATCATGGCTGGTTCAATTCCAGAACTCTCCATTGATAGATTAGCCTTTTTCAAGGCTAGAGACGAATTAACTTTGTACTTTAAAGCAAAAATCAAAAAATCAATCAATCAATCAAATTATTTTTTATATATTGATTCAATTACCGTGATAATCTGTATACAAAGGTTTTCGAGTACGGCAAGCAATATTGTGCTGTTGGTTTTTGGGTGGGGAGAGAGGGCTGTCATCTTTAAATATTTTGAGTTGCCGGTCCACGGAAACCATCCAAATTCGAATATTTAATTGGTATAGCCCCCTTCAACTTTTGTAGTAGCACAAAACTAATAGCAAAATAATGTTTGGCTCACTCGAAAATGTTTATATGCAAGTTTTCACTTCGATCTATTCCATATTTTTCGAGTTTATAGAGAATATACAGACGGATAGATTAAAAATCGTATGGAATGATTGTAGAATAGTAGTGAATCGATTTCTAAATTTTATTATTTGATTTTTCATCTTGCAAATCCATCAACTCGTTTTCGAGATAATCGATCACATACACACACTATTTCACTTTTATTATAAGGGGAAGGTCGGGAAAGACGGACACCTATGTATTCTAGATAAAATACATTTTTATTTTAAATGGTGTACAAACAATTACATTTTTAATTTGAATAGCATACAGTATATCGATACTTACTGGTTGACTGGTCACCTAGCTGGTCTTCTGTCAAAATTTTAAATGAAAACATAAAAGTGATCTGCAAAGAACAGTTCGATGTAAATTTTCGTCTGCATAAAATAAGGGTCTTATTGTTAACAAGTATTTTCTTGGATATTTTTTGTGACGTGAGTGTTTTACCATCACTTCTCTTCGCTTTCATCAAATCAGCTGTGATTTTTCTCGCTTTTACTGCAAAAATATTTATGTTAAAAAATACTAATCAAGTCAGGAAAGAAGGATACTCCACCGAGGGGAAGGATGAACATGTTGCACACTAACTACGTTTGCAAAAGCAGCTGTCAGGGGAGCACCCCCTTGACTTGATTTTATTCAAATTTTTCAACACAGCTAGGACCACTTCCGACATTTTGCAGTCAGCAGCAGCAACAAGAAAATTAAAATGGAAGTGACAGAATGATTGTAAGTATCGACATCTCCTCGACTTAGAAAGAAGATTCTATGGTAATTCCATGACAGATGTCAGAAAATTGGCCTTCGAACTAACGGAAAAATACGGACCAAAGCATTCGTTTCATAAACTATCTCAGATAGTTGGAAAAGCCAAGCTTAGCGGTTTTGACGTAGAACTACGTCTTCCAGGAAGGGTGCCAAATCAGAAAACACGTCACGTTTTTATGAAATAAAGTTAACGTTAATAACTATTTTCACTGTGAACGAATTCTCATGATTTGAATACCAATCGAATCGGAAATTCTCTAAGAATCTCTTGTTTGATATGCTATACACATACAATTCGCTAATCTCTAAAAGGTTTAAATTAATGAAAACTGGAAGAATTTCATTTTTCCCATACATTTGTTCTCCCGATATGTGTTTGCTAACCCTACCCCACAATTATTAAAATGTTATTTCTCATGAGATGAACAATTGAATAACTGTAAAATGTCAAACGTTATCTAAACGCCCTTACTGCCAAGTTTTGGTTGGCCCGATTTACGGTTTACCCAACACAGCCTTCAAAATCGATGTTCCTGTGGAAATCCGCTCTGCAAATATACAAGCACGTCGGGGGTATTTTTGTTCCCACCGAGCTGTATTTCCCTAACACGGACTTCAAAATCAATGTGCCTGGGGGAATCCTCTGTGTCAAAATAGGCAAGTCGGGGGTATTTTTGTTCCCACCGAGCTGTGTTTCCCTAACATGGACTTCAAAATTAATGTGCCTGAGCGAATCCGTTTTGCAAATACATGCAAGTCGGGGGTATTTTTTTGGTGTTTAGTACTTTTGTACTCGCTTGTCGTTGTGCAGACCGGGATATGTTTCCCTTAAACGTACTTTTAAACTGAGAAGTCTGGGAAATAGTCATTTCAGATACTAGAGGTGAATGAACTTTCGCGGTTCGAGAACTACGTAAACATTAGATGTGCAATAATTTCAGAGGGAAATGTAAACAACAATGATGAAATTCATCCGATCACATATTTTGGTAGTCCTAGACATCATATCATATGTAAAAGGACGTTAATCAAATTTACCTTTTAACGAAGAACATAATCTATTACAAAAATTTCGATGCATTTTAAATAATATTCGAAGTGTTGAACAAGTGGATTGCATAATATAATTGCGTAGTTCTACGTCGAAAATGCGGTCCTATCCTAGATACAACCCCTTACAATTTTTTAAAACGTAAAACGTAATTGGCATTCCGGATGCCGGGAGCTATTTAAGACATGAAACAATGAGAAAAATTACAAGGCCCATCTAGATGATTTTAGTCAAATCTTTTTGTTCAATCATTTGTAAGGCTTATTTGAAAACCTCAAAAACCAGTTGAGAACATCAACTTTAATTTCGAAATATAACTTTTCAGTTAGTGTCCATCTTTCCCGACTCTTTGCCGGACACATCTATTTAGAGAAATTTCTGCCTCAGAAACTATTTTTATTATTCACAGAGACATAGACTATCGATTCGTGGTGAAATAGCTATATATTTTTTGTGAAATACAAGATAAAATCAACTTTTACTTAAGGTGTCCGTCTTCACCTCCCTTCCCTTATATTAAAATTCGAAACGGCGATGCCTAGACTAGATGACTAGATTAGTGCTTCAACATCCAGTCACACTTCGCAATTGATCAGTTTTAGGTATTTTTTATCGGATTTGCAACGTGAAGTCAATGTTCCCTAGTCAAAGGTTTCTTGATTCAGACGCCATGTTCAGCTTTCAGATTCAAGATCCAGTTTCAGTTTCTCTAATTTCGACCCGATATCCAAATTTCCTAGATTCCTAGCACAGATGTAAGATTCAAATTAGAGTTTCAAATTCTTGTTCAAATTCCATTCAGAATTCAGATATAGCTTCCAGATTTTGTGTTTTTCTTCCATTCAAATTTTATACTCAGATTCTAGATTTTATTTTAATTTCATGTTCTTCTTATTTTTGTTTTAAGATATTCTATTCAAATGGCCAATTTATAGATTGAGGAAAAATATTTTTCCAAAGATAACTTAAACACTTCATTCAGCATAAAATAATCCGATTTAGGTCAAGTATTCACCGTTTTATTCGACAATGTGTTGCCAATCCTAAAAAAATCCATTATTCGTCTCCTATAGAAACCCTCATCGATTTTAGCAAGCTTTTCCCTAACAAGCAAGTGCCCTAACAAGGTCATTCAGAAAAATCAATGTTCGGACATAATTCGATAAATACGTATACCTTAACTTGCCACTCTAGGGGTCTTCGTAGCCACATTGGTTGCGCGTTCGCTTAGTAAGCGATCGATCGTGAGTTCAAAACTCAGGGCCCTCATTGACCATCTTTGTGTGGTTACAGAATAACTACATCCACGCAACAATCATCAGCGATGGAGATCGATCCACGGTCGAAATCAGATCGATTCATTCATACAACAGCTCTGCTCTGCAAGACACATCGGGCTGCTGTTCTATGAATAACTCAACAATGATCAATCAACTGTCTCCGCTGTCCGGCCTAACTGGATAATGGAAGAACAGAAGGAAAACTCTTACGCCTAAATGGCTACTGTGTAAATGTGTACCATATGCAATGGTATAGAAGGGAATACTCTAACGCCGAAAAATGGCAACTGTGTAATGTGCTAATTATAGATATGATAAACATGTGACATGTACACGATTAAAATAAACTAAAATAAATAAAAGGGATAAAAAAACTTGCCACTCAGAAATACAATCGTAGCGTTTTTCCAGTAACGAAATTTCCCTCTAGCTAGAGTCATTTCAAGTCAAGTTTTCAATGATGATGGGCTACATTTAATATCATCGTCAGAGGATCCTCTTCAGTTCTTCGAGTTCTAACGTGAACTCGTAACGTGAAGGCAACTCCTGAATGCAGCTATAAAAAGTGTTTCGATGACTGAATTGTTCGTTGGAAAAAGTATATTGCTTCACACGGGCCTATTTTGTAGGCGATAAAATAAATTATGATGATGAATAAAACATTTTCTTTGAAAACACAACATCTTGGTATACATAGGAATAGTTTTTTACGCGGGGGATACGTAGCGCGTAAAAAAACCACGTAAATCCCAAACACAGTGTATTTTTACACTGCGTAAATTTCAAAATCCGTGTAAAAAGTTAACAAATGGTGAATTATTAGTTCAAAATGCCACTCATATTTTGACAATTGATCAACTGATTTTTTTTTTCTTTGACTGCTACAATCACGATATCTGTTTCTCCTTTTATTTCTCAGCTACTAATCAGTGATACAATACGAACCTATTTCATGAAAAGTCACATCGATTAGCACATAAAATCTATTTACACTGAAGTCACTTTTTACGAGCTTGATACGTGCCGCGTAGAAAAAACCGAGTAAATTCCGAAATCCGCGTAAAAAAAAACCACGTAAATTCCGAAATCCGCGTAAATTCCTAAAATCGCGTGAAAAATAACCACGTAAAAAAGCGTTAAAATCTAGATTATGAAAATAATTCCTCAATTTCCTGGACACTGTAGTATTCACCGTCGCTTCCGAAATCGTCTTCAGGACCTACTTCGTCATCGGTGTCGAAGTCAACATCCAGTTAATATCAAGATTATGGATTCCATAGTCCGAGCACAGAACTCCGAATTTCAATCCACGGAATCTACTCCAGAAAACAAAATTAATACATAGGTTCAATATGCATTTAAATATACAATGAAGTCGCTACAGTGGTAGACATTCGTTTAGCCGCACCCTATTTTTCCTCAATATTTTTAAAAATAAGTCTTTGTACAGTTTTGTTCATAAAAGACTATTATTGTTTATTTTCATCGAATTCATTCTAAAAAAAAGTATAAACTCACTTTTTGTTTTCTAAGTAATTCAAATATATGAAATCAGGGTGGACATTCGTTTAGCCGTATCCTAAAATTTTCATAAAAGAAAATTTGTGCGGCAAATTTCGAGTCCAATCGGTAGCTAATATTTAGTATGTCCACCTTCATTTCGGATCACTTTGAAAACTCGATTTGGTATCGAGCCAGACAGCTTTTAAAGTGTTGCCATATTGATTATAGCCCAACACTCCTGAATTACTGCTTTGAGACTGGAAATGTTGTCAAATCGTCATCCGTTTGCATAGACCATCTCGGCCAAGATTCTCCATAGGTTCTCTATGGGATTGCAATCGACTGCAAGCAGGTCATTCAAGAAACGGAGTGTTCTCGGCAAACCATGCCTTCGATTGCTTGGAAACGTTGATCTATGCAAAATCCTGCTGAAAAAACGACATCCTCGGTAGCGTTATTCTCAATATAGCCAATCAAAACGTCCTCCAGTAATTGAAGATACTTTTCGGAGTTCATTCGGGTGAAAATGAAACAAATTGGGAGCTTGTTGTGATAGGAAACGGCTTCCCACACTGTCAAACTTCCTCCCCCAAAGTTTCCCTTCGATCTCACGACATCCCGTTGACCTCAATTGTACCAATAGCAACTGTTACAGTCCGGACCATCCAAATTGAACTTTTTTCGCCGGAAAATAGAACATTTCTCCATTCTAGTTCCCATTCCATGCATTGCCGGGCGAAAATGAAATGGTTCTGCTTATGGGTGGCGGTCAGTTTCGGCTTCCCTTGAAGTTTCTTCCACATGATGTTTGGTGATTCATTCAAGATGCGCGCAATATACCTCTTCGTTACTGAAACAACCGATTCTGCCTTAATGTATGAGCAGGACATCGTTTCCTGGTTGCTTCGTGTCTTATTCGACCTTTAAGACGCAAAGTAACTTTGGTGTTCCCATTTGTTGGTCGTTTTATCCTATATTTCTTGCACTATTTAAAGAAATTCCGTACCACTTTCTCAGATCGACCAATTTTTGTTACGATAGAGCGATTAGAAAACTTTTGTTTACTGAATATCTTTATTATTTTCCGCCCCTCTTCCGTCAATAGAATACTTTTCGCCATTCCTTTAAATTCTACGTAAATCACTAATCTGACCAACTTCTTACGTTGCACATCTAATATTTATCTTGTAAATTGAACATTACCAAGTATTTTTTCAAAAAATACAAATAAAGGCTTGGTGATTATGCGAAAACTCGATTTTTATGCCCTGCGGCTAAACGTATGTCTCGGGAAAAAACGACGTTTGAATGTTTATATCCACCGATGCCGCCTTGTGTGTGTGATTGTGATGCACGTCCTTTCAATAAAATTGACTTAAACCACTACAGCAAATAAGTAAAAAAAGAACCGATAAAAAGAACATTCCTAGTTGTTTTGTAAGTGTTTCAAGTTTTTTTTTCCAAGTGCGGCTAAACGAATGTCTATCACTGTATTTACGCGGTTATTTTTCAAGCGGCTTTTTCTACGCGGTTTTTTAAATTAACTCGGATTTAGGAATTTACGTGGCACTTATTCACCGCGTAAAAAGTGACAGTAAGTGTAAACAAATTTTATGTGCTAATTGATGTGATTTTTCACGAAATAAGTTTATATTGAATCACTGATTAGAAGAAATAAAAGTAATAGAAATAAATACGAAAGAGAAGCAGAAACAGACATCATGATTGAAGCATGCAAAAAAATCAGTTAATCAATTGTTATCATATTGGCTGCATTTTAAACTAATAATTCATTGTTTGTTAGATTTTTAAACGGATTTTATGCGGATTTAGGGATTTACGCGGTTTTTTACGCGAAATTTTGAATTTACGCGGTTTTCTTTTACGCGTTTTTTACGCGCCACGTATCCCCCGCGTAAAAAGCGACTCCAGCGTATAATCTAAACCTCTGGAATCAGTGACTTTGAAGCTGACTTTGAAATCCGGATCCGAATATGCAATCTGCAATCTGAATCAGGAATCTGAAACCGGAATTTAGCATCTGAAACTGGAACCTGTATCTGGAATATCAATTGGAATCTGAATCTAAAATCTGACTCTAGACTTAAATTCTTGATTCTTAATCTGGAATCTGAATCTTGAATTTGAATTTGAAAATTTAGTTTGGTATACGAGTGGAAAACTGAATCTAGCGCATTTAATTCTGAAATTTACTTGTATTCAGTAGCGGTGTGTAAAAACGAATGTTTTGATCGAATTCATTTGTGTTACTGTATCCGGAATAAAATGTTTATCCATGCACTGTCTCACACTAAGTTTCCTAATATTGGAGATGGGCTGTATGTTGGTAAAACGGGCTAAGTTCAATGACGCTTATTCAGATTGAATTGGAAAAGTATTACTGAGGCTCTTCTGCTTTATAATCTAAAAAAAAATGCATTCGATAGTCTAAACCTGCGCAACGCATCGTTCATTTCATCTACATATGTTGAAACATTGGCGGAGCACGCTTGTGAAATCAGTTAACAAAATTTCGAACATTACAAATTGACCCCTTCCAAAGTGACACACAACTAGGGGCGGAAACATAAGCTAGGGACAAGTGTGATAATTCAACCCTTTCGAGTCGATCAAGTGTTCACTGGCTCGATGGTCAACCAAATGTCACTTAAATGTGACTAATTCATGTTGTTAGTATGTGTAGTGTTGTTACGACTTACAGGGTATCCCCGCCCAGAACCTGATAAAACAAGTAAGGGTAGCAATCGTTCGAATGCAAATGCGCTCAAAGGAAGCTGCAAATTTAAAACAATCAAATAATTTGTGCACTACGGGCGTCAATCGAGAGGGATCTGGGTCACACCGGCTGATTGCCGCCTCAAATCCAGTTTATTGCCATTAAGATCATACGAACGGATATTATCAAATTTCCGCCACGAGCTGTGAGAGAGCTCAGGCTCTGCCACACAGACTGTATGCAGCAACGAGCGGCTTTACTGAGGTCAGTCAGTATCCACTGGCAGAGATCAGGGCCCTCTAATGCTCTCTCCCGCAGCTGTTGCGTAACTTTTCGCCAACCGCACAAGGGCTGCGTTTGCCATTCGTGGATTATGAAGTGTTAACACACCTGCTGATGAGTGATTGACAGGCGCGGCTCTTTTAACTTTGTGCAGATGTAAAAAAACTATGACCGGTTTAGCTGTATCAATGGAAGGTAGATATGCGAAACTACTCTAACATTTTTTTTCGTATTCGCACTATCTGTTACAGGTGCATGAATTAAAAACATCGTTTGAGAAGTATTCATTGTTTTGATTTCGATGACTCATCCAGTAATTAGGAAGTTATAACACGTCGTTCACATCGTTCACCGATCATCTGGAGAAGCATTTCAATTAAAGCTGCCAAAATCCGAACTAAACCGGCTGTGTATGCAACACTACTAGTTGTCCAGATCACTTCTTTTCTGTTTTGTTTAATTTCTATTCGAACCAATTTCGAGCACAAGCCAACGATCACCATCATCATCATTTGGTCACTTTTGATGGTCACCCAGTGCTAATAAAAATTAATTTCATCAACGGCAAGTTCAGCGCTACTATTATATGCTAGAAAAATCAAAACCTGTCTGATGATAGTCGCGCGCGGTCACGTGGATTTAATCAGCTGAGCAACAAACATTCACGCAACGACCAGACGCACGGGAGGTAGGCGGACTGCGGCAATGCGCCGCCCTGCTCCATTTCCCGACGTGTGTGTGGCAATTACCTCGACACACTCAGCTTCTGGCTTATCACAACACATCGGAGATGTTGTTTTTTGAGTCGGCCAGCAGCATATACTTTCATACCCGTGATCTGTTTATACTTTTCAAACTGATAATAAGCTAGTTCCGATTCTCAACGCTAGATGGAAGGGAGGTATCAAGTGACATCTCGGGGAATCGTTCCGAATCATTGGGGCGCCAAAGCACATCGACATTCGTGAGCACAGTGCTTAGAGCGGTGCGAGGAAATAAGCCCGGTCACATCGCTATTTGTTGTCGTTAGAATATGATCATTATGTCAGCTGGATCATCAGATTACTGGAGAGACACCACCATGCGGGGGTAAACTTTGATTATATATTCACCACAAACTGTGTCCGGCGGGGATTTCTACGTTCTATGCCGAACACAGAATGGTAAACTTCATCCTTTGTGGCGAAATGTGATATACCCGTGCTTCAAGTACCCGCTGGCATTTACTCAAAATCATCAAACAGCTTCAGGAGTTCCCATCTAGGAATGAGTCAATGTAATGTTGACTCATATCAATTGTCATCTTGGTGAATGTGCTGTAACGGGTTGGTGACAGGTTGTGATTCATGGGAATCGTTATCGATTATCGTGAAATGTATCTTGTTGTGTCTTCCAATCAAAGACAAATGGATCAATTTTAGGAAACGCCTGATATAAATATCGCTTCGAAGAGTGTTAGAAAAAGTTTGCACTCTCATTCGTCTCAGTTAGTATAACTTTTTTGTCAAAAAACACGTAACTTTTCCATTATTATAAAACAATGATGGCTAAATTTCTTTTCAACGTAGTTTCCAACTGCTCTTTTCTGACGATTAGGAAGTTTCCTGAATTCGTGATAATTGAAAGTTGAAAGTCGAGTTTTTGACGCAAATGGGAATTTCCATGGTTAAGAAAGCAAAGCTGATAATGTGATGACTTGTGTACTTGAAATAAGATACTATGAAGATCAATATCGTCATCGGAGTCTGCTTTGCCACTAAGGATCGATTATTTCGTTATTTGATCGTGTTTTATATCCTTCGGGCTCACTTGAAAATTGTGTCTCATAGAAAAAATTTCTTTCATCTCCTTCAATACAATTTGATTCTGAGCCCATCAAGTTAAATCTACAATCAACATCTTCAGAAATCACGAATTCTACTCTGCTGTGTTCAACCAAGTAAATATGAACAAAAACAACAACAAAACCATCGTTTTCGACTTTCGGAAACTGAAATCTTGAGGCAACAAAAAAAATGTACGGAAGAATTTGCGGACATCCCTGCTACGAAAGTCCCAACATGATATATTCAGTATGAAATTTAAGCGGAGGTGAAAGAAATAACAAAGTTATTTTGGTTGCTTGTATAGAGGCATGAAACTTTTTAATTCATTCGCACCTAGCCTTAAAATGGCTCATTCTAAAGATTAGGTCGTATGAATAAAAAAAAAGTGTTTACTTATTCTGTCCGTTTCCAAGTAAAGTAAACTTTCCTACTATTTACTTGAATCCGTATGAATAAAAGTTTACTTTACTAATTTGATTTTCGAATTCGAACATAGTTTTTATTTTGTCAAACATCTATCAACTGATAGTTTAGGTTTCGTTTCAAAACGTTTTTTTTTTTGGACAAAGCGTGAATTCGCGATGAAAAAGGAATAGTGTCGACGTCTGGGGGCGACTTTCAATTAGGGACCATAGTTTGGGTCCCTATCTCGTTAGTGTAATACCTATCATATTAGTAGACACGAAGCCAGTTTTCAAATTTGAATGAAAATCACTTAAAACACTTTTTTCCGACTTTTATTTAACCCTATGTCTATACATTTCCAACCAAGGATGGTTCCAATCGTATCAACGAGCGCTCGTTACTTTCTCTTATTTGATTCATTCAACGCACACAATAATATGTTTTAAATCACTCATGAAACAGAAAACTGACCTGTCAACGAAAACACTGAATGAACACAGCGTGAGAGTCATCGTTTGGTATCTGTGCGCGTGTTCATCGATGCTCGCCTGTATCATTTTATGATTCGTTCGTTAGTTTCTGCTGTCGCTCTACTTTCGTTTCCTGATCCGATTGGATGCTTAGCCTCGGAGCTTTGGATCGAATCGCTTCGTGATAGAGTGGTGTCGCTCTCAGAAAAGAATTGAATCGCAAGGCAAAAATGCGATGCGATGAATATATAACTTTTCGATGTGCTAATGCTCGCAGGTGCGCACCTAACAGTTGTCGTCTAATAACTTTTAAAAGGAAAGCCAATAGGGTTCAGTTTGCTTACCAAGTAGTAACTATATATAACCTTCGAAACGCAATTTATAAATACTTCGAGTTTTGCTTGTCCAATATTTATTATAATACAAATTGTCAAATGCGGACTTTTCGGCACAAATTCGCAGCCTATGGGGCAAACGATCGCACTTATTGAAATAAACTTGTATCAAAAATAAATTATTTATCATTAGTAGCGTGTGTAGGCACCATCTAAGATGGGATGGGTAGTTGATTACTTGCTGGCTAGACTGATTTGTTGTAAATTTCTAAAAGGCATACGATGCATCGTCATGAAGCTAGATCTCGTCCCTCTAGTTTTGTAACCTGGTTGTATCCACGCTGGACTTTGATGGCTTTCGCAAGAACACCAAATCTTCGAAGAAATCGTTTTGTCCAATGGTCTACAATGGATGATCAGTTTCTCAGACTGCTCACTCTCGACTAGAGATGAAACGGAATGTTGATTTTATTTTCACTCCGGATGATCAAATTTTCCGGATAATCGAATTATAAAAAAATTAAAGGAAATCTCCCGGTAAACGTAAAATAACTATGATTTGCACTAACTTATTTGTATAATGCAGTATCTTAGCCACAAATTGACTAGCGCCACATGAGGGAGGAGTAATGTTTTGAAATTCGAAAAAAAAATCATTGCCTTGTTTCAGCTCATGAACCGAAATATTATTCAAATGATTAAGTCCAAATACAAGCAAAAGCTTGGCATCCAGGAGCCAAGGAGAGTTCAATGAGATGGTTAACCGAATCAATATTAGGGATGCTATGTTTTGGGTGGCCGAGGTTTGGGACGAGGTACCAACTGATTGCATTGTGAAGTCAAGGAAAATGTTGATATCCCGTTGTTGACTGTAAAAGAACGCATGAACGCATTAACGGTGATTTTATGGTTTTCGGAAGACTAGAACTTTGGCGTCTTTACGACAATAGTAAGTAAAGTCTGAATGAGCTCAAATGTTGTATAGTGTATTTGTTCGAGGTAATCAATACTTTTCAGGAAGTCCCATTCGTAAATTTGAGATGACCATTCTCATTGGCACTCTAATGCACATCGTTACTCATGAATTTATTTTTAAACCGAAATAAATAATAATTAGCAAGAAAAAAAATTAAATTAAATTAAATCTATTCTGCGATAATATCGTAACATATGAAGATGCTAAATAGACATCTTTTGAGAATCCAATAAATCAAAGGACTATCCAAGCGGATTCAAAGATTTATCACTTATTTTGTATTCTTTGCAACAATCTCATCCATGATTATTCGAAAGATCATATTATATATGATGCACTGTGGATAACCGAAGTAAAACATACTAAACAGACCCTGCTCATCCTAACTACATCCATGTTTCATTAAATTATCAAATTAGGTATGTTTAAATATTAAATCGATGTATTCATTTAAATTTGGAATTTTCAACGTATATAAATCTACTGCAGATAATCGAAACTAGTTGTATTGACCAACCCCTTTTACAGTCCTCTCCTCTATCTAGCTTTGTACAAATTTGTTCAAATAATCATATTTATAAAGTATATTAACAAAGTATTCAAAATTTTCGATAAAAAAAAATCAAAACCAAAATACTCCGGATGATAGAGTCTAAAATTCCGGATAATCGAGTTCGACCTGTACTTACTCTTTCTTAACTAATATTAAAATTATTTCAATATATCCTCAAAAAATCATAATTGTAACCTTTTCTGTTATTAAGTTCTTAACAGAAGAAAATCTGTTCAATATTCCTTGCAGAAAACGTGATACTCTATTAATATGTGTTCTTCATACTCAGTTTTTAAAGTCAATTAATTCATCCTCTTTAAAACAAAATTATTGATTGTCGGCCTGGAAGACCATTTACGTGTGTATATTTATTAGGGTTAAAAACGTTTTGTTGGGAAAAGTAATGGATACAATCTGGAACGTAACGTTATATGATTGTGTGAAAAGTTCTTTCGGATTTACATTAGAACTTCATTTCTTTTCTGAGGAAACATTCCGCAAAAACTGAAATATGTATATTCGAAAGATTACTGTATCGTATTTATTTTCCATCGATTGGTGAAACGCTATACTCCATGAAAAAACTGATAAATATTGACCATCCGGATAACAGAAAAATTCTTGCTATCAATTTCATATCACATCTGTGTGTATATCCGCATGCATCAGACTTTATTATTCGATGTTTTCTTCTTTACGTTAGCCATGTGGTCCTGATCTTTTGTCGTTAAAAGTTACCTACTGGTGGTTTTCCAATTTCCTTTAATGCTGCAAACAAACAAAAACAGACTACTGTACCACAAAAACAAACTACTGTACCACACGCATTTACAAAACATAACATCTTTTATCGCATATACAGTTAGCCCACATTAATCTAAAATATGTATTACACCTGATAAATTTTAAGAATAAGTAGGGGACATTAAAAAACAACTGATCGAATAAAAAACGCAGCTTTGTTCCCTGCTTATAAATTTTTGTACGGTATGCATCACAATATACAGACATTTGCTGCATTGACCCCTAAAACGCTTGATAATTGTTCAAATGAGTGCAATCACGGGAAAATTATCACTTTGCGATCCTTCTCTGCCTCATCCACACACAAATCCGATCGATGGAGAGTGAATCATTGGTCGACAGAGATGCTGTTCTTTCTACTTACGAGACAGAATGAACTTGTCTACCACATGTTTGGATTCGCTCACTCACTGAGTGGTATCGTATGATACGTTGATTGAAGAAGCTGTTTTCACTTGCTGAAAAAAATTGGTTGCTTTCGTCGATTCTCTCGTCAATCACCAACATTGTTTCCAACATCATTACTGAAACTTTTCAATATAATATAAAGTTGTCTTCAAAAACAATATTCGTACAAGATTTTTTCACCACCTGCAAACAAAAGTGTTTTTCTTTTAAACAGAATGCCAAATTGGTACGGAAAGGTTATTTTTCATTCATAATTTTAATTTTAAAAACGTGTTCATTTCGCCTGAAAATCAATCAATTTTTTTACGCTCCCCTAAACTAGTAAACGAAGCTCAATGCCATCAATGCGGATTGTTAACTTGTTTAGCTTCAAACGCAAGATAGCAGCATAAAACATAAATCGGATATGACATTAAAACGAATGATAGTGTTTTCAGATCCAAAGTATGCTCATGAGCATACTTGATAATAACGAAGTAAATACTTGATGAATGCTGTTTTATTCATGCGAAATCAGCTAATCATCCATTTTCGAAAAGTAAACACTTTGTTGTTTCTTTTATTCATACCCAACGTAGTAAAAACTTAATCTCACTGCTCGACTGCTCGAATGAAGTAAAGTAAAGGTGAATTTTGTTTTTATTCATACGGTCTATTGTCACAGGAGGGTAATTGTTTCACGATTGGCCGCCTAGTAAGCGGGCACGCAACAAAAATTGGCTATTAAGACCCACCGAGTTTTACACTGGGTTCATGCGAGTGTGGCTGTGACGGAACAATCTGTTTACATGTACCGTCATCCGGGGGCAAATTGATCGCCGGGGTGAAGTTGATCAAACGTATTACTGAAAACAAACCCAAATTTTCTGATGTATTGTGCAACTTAATTTTAAACTTTTTTAATCTGATATGTTCAATAATCATCTGAAGGTTCTTTTAGTCAATGGATCTCACCGAATCTCTTATTAAATTGCATGAAAATTAACATTTTTCTGAATAGCATTTTCGTTTCCATTTTTCACTATGGTAAAAACATATTTTCAACACATCAAAACAATATTTATAGACGCTAAACATTTTAATTCACTTCTAGCCAATACTTGATGAGTTGAATAAGTAATCAAATACTAGTAATTACTATTCAAACAAGTGAGAAAAAACTATTTAACAAAAAAGCACCACGAATGACCAGAACCGAATCTCATCATGCGACATATCGAACGTCTTGGTTTGTCAAAACTAGCTCATTGGTGATCATTTTAAGAGTTTTTGGCCACATTAGGATAACCCGAAAGGTCTCCGGATGACCTGCAGATCAGTGCTTAAATCGAGTTATGGAAAGGCGTGACGACACCTTTTGGTGGATTAAATCAGGTTTTTGTCACTTCCAACCCTTGAATTATCATTAAAATGGCCGTAGGTGAAGAAATAATTGATTTTCTATACATTTTTGTGCAGATGCTACTCGAAAATGCTGAAAATCATAGTTACATTTTGAAATTTTCCAAATTAGCGCTTAAGGATTTTTTAACAAAAGTTACCGTTTTGTGGGCTTAGCACCAGTACTGATTTAAAAATAATTGGGTATAAATCTAACAAAAAAATTCGGAAATATTCACATTTTTCTGAAATTAGTGATCAATCCGCCCCCGGTTTACGGTACAAAATTATACGATTTTTTGCGTGGACGCATCAATTCCGCATAAAAATAATCTGGTGTACTTCAAAAAACGAATTGTAGAGCAGTTTGACCGGGTTATCTGGTGGGTCAAAACGATTATGTCTTTTTGGAGATAACAAACTAAGGGTGGGTTAGATCTTTGATACAACAGCATGGTTGACGTAGGACGCCCGTTAACTTAGTAATCATTCATTTGAAATTGCATTTGAAATAATTCTCAATGAATGAATATTTTTAAAAATCTATGAAAAGTCGAAGCAAGTGCAAACACAGAGTTTCTTCCATGCATATTCGGCGGATGCATTCTGAAGTGAAAAAATTTTCACGTCCGTTTAACTCGGTAGCAAAACAAAAACGGGATTAGCGCGAGCGAGCATAATTGACCCATCAAACAATTTTGATTGTTTGATTTCAATAGTTTATTTTCAAAGCAATTTTCGAGTTATTGAAACAAATTTTCGGACACGTATGTCACTCATCACTCATAGACTTCCCTCAACCAGCAAAGAGATATTAGGGTTCAAAATAGTCTCTTGATAAAATCTCACTGCACTTTGTCGGTTTCACCAATATGATACTAATGGGATAAATTATGATGACAACGTTTATAAAACTCCAGAATCCATAGATGGTACCGAACGAATCCACTCGAAGTGTTCGATAACGTTGATAACGTACGATAACGATAACGTACAAATCAGCATGATCCTTTTCTGTGCAAACCAGCGGTCCAACAAAATCTCCGGCACAGTCGATTCCAGTGTGGAAAAACATTTCGTATTGACCGCTATTCAACTCATCGCTATTCATCTCGAATTATTATTCAAACATCGTTTTTCGCTAGTTTAGGTTTTATTCATAGTGGCAT
Source organism: Toxorhynchites rutilus septentrionalis (assembly GCF_029784135.1). Taxonomy (NCBI): domain Eukaryota; kingdom Metazoa; phylum Arthropoda; class Insecta; order Diptera; family Culicidae; genus Toxorhynchites; species Toxorhynchites rutilus. The sequence continues at coordinate 117,981,874 of NC_073746.1, read as the reverse complement.
AAAAGGAGAAACGGAAATGGTCTGGGGAGCGCATTGCTTTGGCTGGCAGCGAGAATATGCTCCTTCTTGATGTCATGACCAAATTGATTTTCGAGCGAGCTCTGTCTTATATACAGATTTGGTGATTTCAATAGTCTGTTTTCAAAATAATTTTATTAAACAATGTTAAAGCAATAATATTCAAAGCAAAGCCAACCAGGACTTGACCATTTCGAAACTAAAAGATGAAAATGAATTTTGTACTTGTTTCGTTCTCTTCAGCCAGAGTCATTTTCGATTGTGAGTATTCTGTACACTGACACATCGATTATTCAAACTCGTTCTGCTCTGCTGTCGGTTCTTTTGAATTTGAAAGCAAATGCTTTCACTTGAAGATTGGAACTGCTCGATTTAGCTACATTTATTATCATTTGAATGGACTATATGTAATTTTAAGTTTTACATGTGAAAGAACGATCGTTGCCTTCAATTGACAGTATCATTCGATTGCTCCAAGCTGGATTTTCCCGAGCCGTATTTCAAAAAAAGTGGAATCGAAAAAAGCATGAGGGCAGATTAGTCTCACAACCAGCGCCGGCCACTGGTTACGCCTGCTGGCTATTGCACATCCTTTCACGTCGTCATTATATTACTTTCAGTGAATATGGTTCAAACTAGGATTGCATTACCGTGCCAAAATTTCAATAACCGGTTATTCGGTAATGAAAATTTTATTACCGGTAAAACCGGTAAATTACCTGTAAAAAACATACTTTAAAATACACAATTTTCTTGAAGAAACGGCTTTTATTTAGAATAATTAGTTTACAAAAAAAAACATTTTGTAAGCTTCTATTAATTTGAGGACACAGAGAATGTTAATTCTGTCGTCTTCTAATCTAGATCAAGTCTCATTATGTTGGGCGTTCAGTACGAAGAGTACCGAATACCATTGTCATGTATTTGACTTTGATACCCTCTGTACGGAAACTCTCGTCCGAGGTTTTTCATCAATCCGTTTATAGATGGTGAGCTTGGGCTGGACGTTGATACCTTTAATTGTTGCAATCGTCGTTCAAGTTTTTCCTTGATGCTCAACTGCTGGTTTCGCATCGTCCAGTGGATTTCTTTCTTCCTGTTGTCCAGCTACTGAATCAATATCATCATCGTCAAATTTGATCAAGTTAGGAACAATTTAAAATGCCTGCTTGATCAATGCAGTCCGTGACGATTGATAGAAGACGCCAAAATCATAATTAATTGTGTCACGATCACGAGCAGAATGAGTATTCATATACGGCAGGGATGGCCAAACTTTTGGGCATTACGGACGACTAATTGTTCAAATGTTAGGCTGCGGTCTACCAACGTCGACTGATTCAAAAAATCATTAGAAATTGAATGTAGTACAAGACGGTAAAACAAAGTTTTAACTAGTGATGAAATGGATAGTGGTTTGGCCGGATACCGGATAACAGATGTCTGGCCAGCCTCGAGCCTCAGCCCTTTATAAGCTTATACAAGACTAAGAAAAATGACAGGCGAATATGAGGCAAATGAAGCGTTAAATTTTAGAAATAAATAAACACATTTTTAAATAAGAATTATGAACGAATATAAAATTTTTCGTTCAGAATAAATATCCTATTTAGTTTTTCTACAAGGAATCTGGAACATTTTTTTAATATTATTTTATATCATAATATTGAGATTTTTGTAAGTGTATCGAATAATTCTAATACTGGTCGAATAAGAAGTACGAAAATTATTGTTTTAAAAACAGCTATCAATTATTTTTGTTCGGTTAAAAATACTTAGAGTTATCTTCAGAGATGGGGTACACTTACGTCACTACAAATCTAAATTATTATTACTGGCGACCGGCATTTGGAGTAATTTTTGCTTTTATATATTTATTATAGCTTTTATATATTCGAGGTAATTTTTCATGTTGCTGCATCAAAAAAGTATCTGGACAGAGACGAGGCCGCCCAAAGAACTCCGATCTCACTTCGGTGTTCTACTGGAAATTCATTATTTCATCATCATCATTAGTCATCATTATTTACCACTGGTTAATTTTGAGTACTGTTATGAAGTTAATACTGTTACGAGTTGATAATAATTAATATTTAATATAAAATAAAATTATAATATAAAAACACTTCTGACATGTTAGTAATCACACCTTGTTTACTTGTAAAAGGTTTCTTTTGTTTATTGTCTTATGATTTATCTTAAGTTAATAAGAATTTTTGTTATAATATCCGGTCACTATTCGGTACCCGGCCGGGTAGCAAGTGTTGGCCGGGTAGCAAGTGTTGGCCGGATAGCTACCGGATGTCCGTTTCATCTCTAGTTTCAACTCTCCTGTACTCGCGCGCAAAAATCATAAATCGTATATTCGCGCACGGTATCACAGACTGTGCGAGTCTCTGTAACTATGCTATTGTGTTTTTCTAGGCGTGATGGTATTCAATTAAAAGTATAATTGAATCTTCAAACTCCAGAAAATATTTTTTCTTCAACTTCATTCAGTTTCAATTGTTATTGAATTCAGCATTTTAAGAACAGAATTATTGATTCTCGGTATGTGAGATCGTATGCTCGAGTACAGGATAGTTAATTAAACGAAAAAAATAGGTCATTATAATAAAAACTCAATAATAAATTATTCTATAGAATAAAAATAATTATCGGTTGCTAAATCATTTATAAATAATACTTTATTTTGTATAAAAACTCATCAATCGATGTCGTTGATTTTTTTAAGAAAATTGCCCCTCTGAAGATTCAAAACAATTATTTTCCATAAAAATACATCCAACATGATTATTATATTTCTCAATTACCTAGAGGTATAAGAACTATCTGTCAGAAATATGGACCCCTATTATGTAAATTAAATCGAACGATCAACTGCATATTTTGAAACGAAATTTGGGATTTTTCTCCCAAAGCAAAATATCAGAAATGCAACGAGTAAATCAAACAGCTCGATGAATTATACCGACAGCTTTCACCCGACTGCAAAATAGAGCATAATTCTATTCAACCAAAATTACATAATAAGACCCAATATTCAATTTTAGAAATTTCTTATTTCTCGTTCATCAATGTTGTTCTATTCATGATTATATTTCATGAAAGAAATCTGCATAATTAAATCGCATTCACATAGTTTTAAAATAAAAATAACAATACTTTATTAAAACTCGCATTCGCAGTCTTCAAAATCGAGGTTTTTTATCCAAAAATTCAGTTTTTATTGATTTTCGAAACCTTATGCCGGATGTTTCCAGAATTTTAAATTGGTCATTTAACAAATGATATAACTAAATAACTAACAATCTGAGAAAAAATATTTAAACGAAAACTTCAAAGAAGAAATCTATATCTAGTTTTACATCTTAATCCACTGCGTTTGGATAGTGTCACCATCCAAGATCAGACGGGGGGCGTTTGGGCCATCTTTGATATACGGGAACGAATCTGCATATACGAAACGTCTTTCTGCCATCCTTCCAATCGGGGATGCGAGCAGCTGCTTCGAAATTTCCTATAGTTGCTCCGATAGCTATTCTAGCATAAATTGCAATCTGACGTCAGATTCATAAAGGGTGCATTTCTTCCGTAATAGCAGTTCAACAGTGACCAGAACTGGTTCGAGGGCAGCAACCAATATCTTTATCGCTGTCAGTTCTTCATCGCTGAAGCTGAATCTTGTGTTTCATTTTCAGATCGAGTAGCGATTTTTTGAACTGAAGTTCTTAGTTCGTTGGTCGGAAGTCATAGATCTTATTTTGTTCTCGAGTAATATTCCAAAGCGGCATAAATGTAAATATTATTTATGGCGTAAAAAAATTACCGAAATTATCGGTTATTGATTGTAAAATTACCGGTAATTCGGTAATGGAAAATGACCCGAATTACCGGCAACCGGTAACGGTAAAACCGGTTAACAATCCCTAGCTCAAACTCAAACGAAATGTTCATTCGAATATAAGACACTTCCATTCGATGTGAGACATTTTCATTTTCATTTGACGATTTGATAACTTTGATTCAGTGTGAAGAATGAAACAAAAGAACGTAGAACGAAACGAGACTGCATGAAGGTGAAGTGCTTTTCTCTTTATTGAGCGTGAAGAGAGAGTAGCATTATTTTAGTTTGCAGCAAATTGAAAGGCGATAGGCTCATTAGTGAGTGACGATGTGTCAATTGAAATGAAATTGGAAGACCCATGTTCCTACATCGGTAGATATTTTCTTTGGGAACTAACACTATCAAACTCCCTCTAAAAATCTCGCAAAACTTCCCCTTTCCACCACCTATTATTCCCATCCCACGTTCAACCTTGTCATTTCCGTCTTTTGTCTCCCCCCGTTGTCGCTGTTCCAAGTGTCAAGGTCTATGAAGTAGATGCATCCGGAACTGATCCGCAGGTTGTTTTATTTATGCATAAGCAAAACTGAAAATCTCAAAAACATGCATATCATAGAAGATCATGAAAAATTTCGAAGGTAATACCAACCAAACTGCGAGTAGTCATGGCTGACCGTAAACGCACAAACCAGATTTTTGTCGACAAGAATTTCACGTTGGAATATCATGGTTCCATTACCTCTCAAGCAGAATCAATTTGAGAGTGTGAAAATCGAAATGTGTGAATACGAGTGAAGGTATTGGCATGTACAAAAACTGCCCTTGATGACTGCAAACGACTGGACTGCTGTGAATGACCAAGCTATGTCCTATGATCGAACTTTTATAGTTACGGGCTATGCATGGTCCCTCATAGCTCAAAACTATAAAAATAAAACGATTCCATAATGGTTGAGATTTCATGATATTCGTAAATGATCGTAAATGTAAATCGGAATACACTTCCTGAAGGAAGTGATAGAGGATCAATGTTGGTGATTGACGAGAAAATCGACGAAAGCATCCAACTTTTTTCAGCATGTGAAAACAACTTCTTCAATCAATGTGTTCGTCTCGCATCATACGATACCACTCAGTGAGTGAGCGAATCCAAACATGTGGTAGACAAGTTCATTCTGTCTCGTAAGTAGAAGCAACAGCAGCTCTGTCGACCAATGATTCACTCTCCGTCGATCAGATTTGTGCGCGGATGAGACAGAGAAGGATCGCCAAGCGATAATTTTCCCGTGATTGTACTCATTTGAACAATTATCATACCGACAGCAAGCGTTTTAAGGGCCAATGCAGCAAATGTCTGTATATTGTGATGCATACCGTACAAATATTTATAAGCAGGGAACAAAGCGGCGATTTTTATTCGATCAGTTATTTTTGAATGTCCCCTACTTATTCTTTAAATTTATCAGGTGTAATACATATTTTAGATTAATGTGGGTTAATTGTATATGCGATAAAAGATGTTATGATTTGTAAATGCTTGTGGTACAGTAGTTTGCTTCCGAAGAATAGCAGCATAAAGGACATTGGAAAACCGCCAGCAAGTAACTTTTAACGCCCAAAAAAAAACAGGACCACCGGTAACGTAAAGAAGAAAACATCGAATAAAAAAGTCTGGTGAATGAGAATATACACACAGATATGATATAAAAATTGATAGCAAGAATTTTTATGTTATCCGGATGGTCTATATTTACCAGTTTTCGCATGGAGTATAGCGTTTCACCATCGATGGAAAATAAATACGATACAGTAATCTTCCGAATATACATATTTCATTTTTTGCGGAATGTTTCTTCAGGAAAGAAATGAAGTTCTAATGTGAATCCGAAAGAACTTTTCACACCATCAAATAACGTTACGTTCCAGTTTGTATCCATTACTTTTCCCAACAAAACGTTTTTAACCTGTTTTTAACCCTAATATACTCGCGCAAATGGTCTCCCAGACCGACAATCAATAATTTTGATGCAAGAATGCAAGAGGATGAATTAAATCAATTTAAAAACTGAGTTAAGGCGAAGAACACATATTAATAGATTATCACGTATTCTGCAAGGAATATTGAACAGCTTTTCTTCTGTTAAGAACTTAATAACAGAAAAGGTTACAATTATGATTTTTTGGGGTTATATTGAAATAATTTTAATATAAGTTGAGAAAGAGTAAGTACAGGTCGGACTCGATTATCCGGAGTATTTTGGTTTAAATTTTTTATTTGATCGAAAGTTTTGAACAATTTGTTAATATACTTTATAAATATGGTTATTTGAACAAATTTGTACGAAGCTAGATAGAGGAGAGAGCTGGAAAAGGGGTTGGTCTATACAACTAGTTTCGATTATCTGCAGTAAATTTATATACGTTGGCAATTCCAAATTTAAATGAATACATCGATTTAATATTTAAACATACCTAATATGATAATTTAATGATACATGGATGTAGTTAGGATGAGCAGTGTCTGTTTAGTATGTTTTAATTCGGTTATCCACAGTGCATCATATGATCTTTCGAATAATCATGGATGTAGTAAGGAAAAGGAAAAGTTGGGGTAGGAGTGTTGAGATTGTTGCAAAGAATACAAAATAAGTGATTAATCTTTGAATCCGCTTGGATAGTCCTTTGATTTATTGGATTCTCATAAGATGTCTATTTCGTATCTTCATATGTTACGATATTATCGCAGAATAGATTTAATTTAATTTAATTGTTTTCTTGCAAATTATTATTTATTTTGGTTTAAAAATAAATTCATGAGTAACGATGTGCATTAGAGTGCCAATGAGAATGGTCATCTCAAATTTACGAATGGGACTTCCTGAAAAAAAAGATTACCTCGAAAAAATACACTATACAACATTTTAGCTCATTCAGACTTTACTTACTGTTGTCGTAAAGACGCCAAAGTTTGAGTCTTCCGAAAACCATAGAATCACCGTTCATGCGTTCATGCGTTCTTTTACAGCCGACAACTGGATCAATGGAATCATTCGGTACCTCGTCCCAAGCCTCGGCCACACAAAACATAGCATCCCTAATGTTGATTCGCTTAACCATCTCATCGAACTCTCCTTGGCTCCTGGATGCCAAGCTTTTGCTTGTATTTGGACTTGATCATTTGAATAATATTTTGGTTCATGAGCTGTAACAAGGCAATGTTTTTTTCGAATTTCAAAACATTATTCCTCCCCCATGGGGCGCTAGTCAATTTGTGGCTAAGATACTGCATTGTACAAATAAGTCAGTGCAAATCATAGTTATTTCACGTTTACCGAGAGATTTCCTTTTAATTTTCTTATGATTCGATTATCCGGAAAATTCGATCATCCGGAGTGAGAATAAAATCAACATTCCGTTTCATCTCTAGTCGAGAGTGAGCAGTCTGAGAAACTGATCATCCATTGCAGACCATTGGACAAAACGATTTCTTCAAAGATTTGGTGTTTTTGCGAAAGCCATCAAAGTCCAGCGCGGATACAACCAGGTTACAAAACTAGAGGGGCGAGATCTAGCTTAATGAGGATGCATCGTATGCCTTTTCGAAATTTACAACAAATCAGTCTAGCCAGCAAGTAATCAACTACCCATCCCTTCTTTGATGATGCCTACACACGCTATTAATGATTTTTTCACTCGCTACCAATGATAAATCATTGATTTTTGATACAAGTTATCTCAAAAGCTTATTTCAATAAGTGCGATCGTTTGCCCCATAGGCTGCGAACTTGTGCCTCCACTATTGGACAAAAATCCGCTTTTGACAATTTGTATTATAATAAATATTGGACAAGCAAAACTCGAAGCATTTATAGATTGCGTTTCGAAGGTTATATATAGTTACTATTTAGTAAGCAAACTGAACCCTATTGGCTTTCCTTCTAAAAGTTATTAAACGACAACTGTTAGGTGCGCACCTGCGAGCATTAGCACATCGAAAAGTTATATTTTCATCGCATCGCATTTTTGCCTTGCGATTCAATTCTTTTCTGAGCGCGACACCACTCTATCACAAAGCGATTCGATCCAAAGCTCCGAGGCTAAGCACCCAATCGGATCAGGAAACGAAAGTAAAGCGACGGCAGAAACTAACGAACGAATCATAAAATGATACAAGCAAGCATCGATGAACACGCGCACAAATTCCAAACGATGACTCTCACGCTGTGTTCATTCAGTGTTTTCGTTGACACGTCAGTTTTCTGTTTCATGAGTGATTTAAAACATATTATTGTGTGCGTTGAATGAATCAAATAAGAGAATTGAACGAGCGCTCGTTGATGCGATTGGAACCATCCTTGTAGCGGATCATATTTGATGAAAAAATCCTTTTACGAATATGATCAATTCCCAACTAGGACAGAGTTATTGAACTCTTTTGAGTCTAATTTTATGTTTTGAACAGAAAATTTTACGTGGAATGCAGTTGTAAAACATTTAAATTAATGGGACCAAGTAATTTGTAGAGATAAAGAAGAAACTTAAAATTTTGTGATTTTTATGGATTTTCAGAATCTTTCCAAAAATGCATGATTGTTTCTTTTCTAGATTGTTTCTATCAACCAAATTGAAGCTCTCCAACCACTCAACAATTTCTTACTTGACACCATATTGTTATTCTTCTTGTTATCTTCCACTAATCTAAATGTTTCACTACAGAATTTTATGTAAAATTTCCTCAAATGAAAGCAATTGAATGGAAAAACTTGTAAGAAACGAAAACACTATGAATCCAAAAGAGCGGACCAAATGCAAATGCTTCGATCGGTAACGCATCGGAGTAATTTCACTAAATTATTGAGTTTTCTAGCGCCCTATGATATGCAAATGCACCAGAGAGAGAGAGAGAGAGAGAGAGAGAGAGAGAGAGAGAGTGTCGATGTTTTAGGCGAAAGAATTAAACTAGGTGTCATGTCAAATCGAAGTAAAGCGAGCGTCTTCCCTACGTATTTTTAGAACATTAGGTCGGAATACTCTGTACTATTGGTTGTCTTGGATGTTCTACCGAGAACTTCTATAATTGATGAAATTGATGAAACATGTAAAAAGTGAGAAGGAATTGAGCCGAATTCAATCCATTCCATAAAAGATTGTACTCGAAAAAAATGCAACACTTTCTTCTGTGTATAACTTTATATTGCCTGGGAAAAAATGATGAAATTTTGGGTGAAACTAGTTTAGAGTGTAATGTTTACATGGGCAAAAATTTCGTCACAATCTGCCAAGTGGTTATCGAGATGGCTTCCAAGCAAGAAGAGCTTTGACAATAATCTATGGACGCCGGGTAATCAAAGACGACCAGGATTTGAAGAAAGAGTGGATGGACGTTCGTAGGAAAGATGACACAACTGTTACACATGATTTGATGACTAGGTTGGTCAACAAAATGTTTTAAACAGATTCAGAACATCAGAATATAAAATTTTGCTCGCACAATGTGAAGAAAATCGATTTTATCTTGAGAATCCCAAACGCGAAAGAATTGTGGATAAACTCGGGCGAATATGCGGATTACCAAACAGACTTGGTTTCTTCCTATGACCACTTCTTTGCATCATGTATCAGGCTCTTGCAGTACTTTGGTTCGTACGATGATATATGAAAGTGTATCTAAAGGGTGTGTCACATCAAATTGCATCACGAAAAAAAACGCTGTAGAAATTCGCCCAGTAGACCGATCCTTTTGAAAATTTTAGACAGTAAAATAAAAACTATTAAACAACTTTTGGCATTTTCTTTTTGTTCATACTTCGAGCCCAAGCCCGTATGCTCGCACCTTCCTCTTTACCCCGTCCATAAGGTTCTGTACAACGTCAGGTTGTAGTTTTTTTTGAACAGAAATCCATTTTCTTCCAAGTCCGCCTCCGATTTGACAACTTTTGGGTTCTTCCGGAGGGCCTGCTTCATAATCGCCCAATATTTCTCTATTGGGCGAAGCTCCGGCGCGTTGGGCGGGTTCATTTCCTTTGGCACGAAGGTGACCCCGTTGGCTTCGTACCACTCCAACACGTCCTTTGAATAGTGGCACGAAGCGAGATCCGGCCAGAAGATGGTCGGGCCCTCGTGCTGCTTCAATAGTGGTAGTAAGCCCTTCTGTAGGCACTCCTTAAGGTAAACCTCCCCGTTTACCGTGCCGGTCATCACGAAGGGGGCGCTCCGCTTTCCGCAAGAGCAGATCGCTTGCCACAACATGTACTTTTTGGCAAACTTGGATATTTTCTGCTTGCGAATCTCCTCCGGAACGCTGAATTTGTCCTCTGCGGAGAAGAACAACAGGTCCGGCAGCTGACGAAAGTCCGCTTTGACGTAGGTTTCGTCGTCCATTACCAGGCAATGCGGCTTCGTCAGCATTTCGGTGTACAGCTTCCGGGCTCGCGTCTTCCCCACCATGTTTTGCCTTTCGTCGCGGTTAGGAGCCTTCTGAACCTTGTATGTACGCAGGCCCTCCCGCTGCTTGGTCCGCTGGACGCTGGAATGAACTTGACAAATTCAGCTTATTGGCGACATCCCGGACCGAACTTCTCGGATCACGTCTAAACTGCTTAACTACGCGCTTGTGACCTTTTTCACTGACGGAGCATCTGTTTTTGCCGTTCTTCACCTTCCGGTCGATGGTTAGGTTCTCGAAGTATCGTTTTAGTACTCTGCTGACCGTGGATTGGACGATTCCCATCATCTTACCGATGTCCCGATGTGACAACTCCGGATTCTCGAAATGAGTGCGCAGGATTAATTCACGACGCTCTTTTTCGTTCGACATTTTTCCAAATTTACGAAAAATTGACAGTGAAGCATGGCCAACGTGATCTATATACTCTTATCTGATTATAAGCGAAAGCTGAAGATATAATTCCTAAAAATTAAATTTCTACAGCGTTTTTTCCGTGATGCAATTTGATGTGACACACCTTTTATGAATAGTTTGAAGAAAAAGGGGAAGACTCTTACAGCTTTTTGGTATTGAGTATTCTAAAAACATTCAAATCACAAAAAATAGAAGTTGGCGGTATGGTTTGTATCAAAACGCTCGATCCACTACTGTTCTCCATTTCCATCCTACTAAAATGATAATGTGCGCTAAATAACTTCTCCCAGATTGCACGCTGCAAGTAATTGTTTTATCAGGCCTCTCAACAACAAACTGGAACCCACTTAAAACGAATACAGCACAAGCATCTGTGTAACGCAGCCTAACACGACCACTTATCATAACACAGACGCCCAGTAGCAATAACACAACTGTTCGCATAGTATCGAATGGCGACACTGTATATCTTTTGGGAAATCGGCACGAAAGCCACCCAAACTCCCTCATCCACACCGCTATCATGTTTATTTACGTGTACTGCTGGGAACAGCTGGGAATGGACACATGACCGCATTCATTTTCAAGAGAATCATATCAAACACTTACCTGGTGGAGTATCTGTCAGTACGGAGATGTTCGCGGTGTCCACATGGGGTGCGAACGCTTCGTAAATATCTGTTTCTTCTTCAATGCCACTTAGCTGATCGGAACCGATGGCATTCACTGGCATGGTGGATTTTGCTGGTGCGTTCACTCCAAAAGACTACGAATCCCTTAGGTATGTGGGTCCGCAACAAGGATGAAAAATAAACCGCTGCAGCGACAATCACAATGAGTTGTTCGCTATGCTCCAATCATAAAACGCGTTAGGTGCAACTATGGTCTTCTCCAGTGCAATCGGTGATTATGTACAAGCTGCTGATAGCTATCCGAACCGTACTTTCTGCCGCGTTCTTCACTAATTTATGACTTTTACTGGCGATATATCGGGAAACCGGGCACACACATCTACCTAAAAACGCCCGTTTGAATGTTTAACTTTGAGCAACTGTGCTTTGAACACATGCGTCGGACATAAACACTCGGTAGTTTGACTACACACACGGGTACTGAGCTCTGCACACTTTTACACACAGATAACGCGCATCGCTATCGGACAGAAGATTACAAATGGAGACCGCAGGGAGCATAAACTGGCGGGCTTTCGAAGCGAATTCCACGGATAAATGACTAGATTAGAGATAGCTCGGCGCTTATCTGATGCACTACTGTGAGGGAATCTCACTTTTCACTTTGTTCTCCAAATATTCTACCGTGTTGATGTCGGATGCCGCAAATGTATACTTCTCGTTCGATAGAATACTCGTGCCCGTAGCAAATGCCTGGTGCTGCTGTAAATTAGTCTATGGGGACACTAGTACCCCTGGACGAACTCGGAATGCATGCATTTTTCCTGGGTCGATGGACTTATGTAAGGTCCTCGAATAACATGACGCAAACTGTAACGAAAGGAACGAGGAAGACAAAATTAAAACTCACGTATCGTCATACACTCATCGTTTCGTGACAGCAGAATTTAAAATTTATGACATAATCCTGCGACCATTAGTCCGTTTTTTTTTCTTCAGATAAATCATGTGGTGACTGTTTATTTATCGTGTTATCAACCTATAATCCAATTTCATCCCATCGATTTATTTTTTTTTTCCTTGGCGCCGCCTTTGTCGACAACGGACAAAAACGGAGAGCGCCATAGACGACGCTCCTAGATATGAGTCACAGTTTTGCTTGCGAGACCAAGACCGCTATGTTACCACCAGCTCATACTAATTAAGGAAAAGCGCTGGTGGGGAGCACTTCCAACACATTGTATATCATTAGCTTCCCATTGAAGGAATATTATTTCCCACCGGGTGGGGAAAATGGTTATTACTCATCGTACTTGTTACGAGTGTAATTCCTCGACATTCCACAGGCTGAAATATCGATCTTTTACGGGAAAATTTAACCGATGCACTGCCTGGATCCATTTACTCAATCCAATTACAATTCGATTAGGAGCCTCCGAATGGATTGAAAAGCCACCGTCGAATATGCGCCGTGCCATATTTCCATCCCCAGCATACCAACAAAGTAGCCAAACGAGACTGGTGAATAAATAAAATCCACGTGGTGGCAAAGTCCATTTATCAGTTGAAACCTAGCGTGGGCGCTTTGATTGAGAACTAATGTGTCAATTAATAATTTAACATGGGTTTATGACCTTATAAATCCCACCTCCGTGAATGGAAAAAATATGCATGATTCGACACTATTGTTATATTGTTAATATTGTTAACATTTTTTTGTGATAAACACTCTGTATTTTAATTGCAGTTCAAAAGGTGTCGCGATAAAATTGCACCACAAAAAAGTACTCGGCAAACTTGAAACTTTTGTCAAATCGTCATCAGACTTTCAATGTATTAATGAAACGAGAAACGAGCCGTCCTTTTTTTGCTTCGAATGACAATACCAATATTTTAACCTTAACACATTCCATGGAGTTTTGTGCAGCATCAGAATCTACTTTTTTTTTGCATCCGCTCATGTTTTCTTCATTTTTCTAACTGTTTTGACTACTCTAGGATATTACCGATGACTCTGCTTCATAATGATCCAGTACATCACGATCGGCCGCAGCTCCGGTGTTTCTGAGGGATCAAAATGTTTTGGCTCGAAATCGACATCATTCGCCCTATACCACTCTTTTGCTTAATAGCATAAACCCAAACCCGACCAGAAACTAGGACTGTAGGACTTGTGTCTTTAGAAGGTGAATAAGTAGCTCTTGAAGACTCGATTAAAACGATTTCTTTCAAACACACCATTCATGACATTCGTTGTCACCGAAGGTGTGCGCAATATTCCGTACGAGCAATTCGTTTGCCAAATCATGAATTTCTTGACACTCAAACAATTTCTATTTCCTGAGGTTCTCTGGCACATCAAACTTGTCTTTAACGACGAAATCTTGATTCCTCGGAATTGACAAAGCAATTTGGTTATGTAAGACAGCAAGACAGCAGTGAAACGTTGTACACATTTTCAAAGTCCAAAGGAATACTTTTTTTAATATTGTTTTTCTGAAAAAACAATAAATTATCTGTATTTTGATACTAAAGCTTGATTTGTACTTTTAACCAATCCCGAAGTACAACTGTTTTGTGATTCTAAATGAATAAAATTTTAATCGACAGTACGAAGGGAAACATCATGAGAAAGGTTGGCTTCGTCTTCTAGTTGAATTTATTCATTTACCTCACACAAACAGCAACACAATAAAGTAATATAAGCTACGTTTCTGAGTTCTTTATTATGCTTCGAAATAACGTACAATATTGAAAGTAAAATGTACGTTATATCTGAAAACAAAAATTATTTTGAAAATTAAAATTCATTTTTCTCAAACGCGTTTTATTTAATTCTCAAAAAATATATATGAATAGTCCTTATAATTACCAACAAGTCGTCCATACATCGGTAGATGGACCTTTTTACAGGGAAAAGGCTTTTCTATCAAATTTTTCATGTTTTTTTTTTGAAAAAAATACAACTAATCGTAATTTTGTTCAAAGTCAAGATAGCGATATAGTATATTCGACAAAGTTTTAGATCTTATTAAAATATGAACTTTCATAGAAGCCGTCAACCTTCTATCTTTTATAGTTTCTGCAATATAAGGCATTTTTGTATGGGAACTTCTGAAAAAATAATGTTTTACTCGTAACATTCTTGTGTGTAAATTTTCACGTTTGACATGTTCTTGACATGTTTCTAAATAGAAAAAAGTTAGTAGAGCATGTAAATCGCGATAATCTATCTATATACATATATAAATGGATTTATGTCTGTCTGTTTCAGAAAATTTAATTCCCATATGTTCTACAATTACATAGTGACAAGTGCTGTTAGTCCATTTGATGTTTGCGCTAGCGAAATTGATCTTTGTTCGAAACTGGAAATGGATTTTAATGTGATGAAACGCGCTCCTATATCTTCTTCTATCTATACCAAAAAAAGGATCGCCGGATGTGTTGATAAGAGCAGAACTCGAGGAAGGAATTGTCCGATTTAGGGCTCGCTTTATTCTATCATATTTTCTGTATAAAACATTTATTCCATGTAACGGAGGAACATGTTATTTGCAGGTTGTTGAAAAATCTTGAACGAGAATTGTGTCTGAAAACAATCTGATATTATAATGATGAGTTTTGTTAGAAATACTAGGAATTTTATAGTAAAAGGTAAATAAATTCAACGGGGTCGATTAAAAGATCAATCAATGAACAGTTCTGCGATTGGACCCATGAACTCATAGTAAGAAAATGCGAATGCTTGAAGGTATTGATAACAAAAAACATATTTTGGGCGGGACGAAGTTTGCCGGATCAGCTAGTCTATCTATCTATCTATCTATCTTCTATATATATATATATATATATATATATATATATATATATATATATATATATATATATAAATGGAGTGATGTCTGTCTGTCTGTCTGATTCTTATAGACTCGGAAACTACTGAACCGATCGACATGAAAATTGGTATGTAGGGGTTTTTGGGGCCGGGGAAGGTTTTCGTGATATTTTGAGACCCCTCCCCCCTCTCTAAGGGGGGGCTGCCATACAAATGAAACACAAATTTCTGCATTACTCGGAAATTAACCAAGCAAACGAAACCAAAGTTGGCATGTGAAAGTTTTAGGGTGCAATAAATGTTTCTATAATGGTTAGACAGTCCTTCCCCCACTCAAAGGGGGGGGGGGGGGGCTGCCATACAAATGAAACCAAATTTGGCATGTGGAGGTTTTAGGATACAATAAATGTTTCTATGGTGATAAGATACTCCTTCCCCCTCTCTTAGAGGGGGCTGCCATACAAATGAAACACAATTTTTTGCATTACTCGGAATTTAATCAATCAAACGAAACCAAAGTTGGCATGTGAAAGTTTTAGGGTGCAATAAATGTTTCTATGATGGTTAGACAGTCCTTCCCCCACTCAAAGGGGGGGCTGCCATACAAATGAAACACTAATTTCTGCATTACTCGAGAATTAATCAAGCAAATGAAACCAAATTTGGCATGTGGAGGTTTTAGGATGCAATAAATGTTTCTATGGTGTTAAGATACTCCTTCCCCCTCTCTTAGAGGGGGCTGCCGTACAAATGAAACACAATTTTTTGCATTACCCGAGAATTAATCAAGCAAATTAAACCAAATTAGGCATATGGAAAGTTTAGGGTGCAATGAATGTTTCTATGGTGGTTAGATACCCCTCCCCCCTCTCTTAGGGGTGGCTGCCATACAAATAAAACACAAATTTCTGCATTACTCGAGAATTAATCAAGTAAATGGGCGGGACGAAGTTTACCGGGTTAGCTAGTATATATATAAAAATGGATTTCTGTCTGTCTGTCTGTCTGTCTGTCTGATTCTTATGGACTCGGAAACTACTGAATCGATCGACCTTAAAATTGGTATGTAGGGGTTTTTGGGACCGGGGAAAGTTTCCATGATAGTTTGAGACCCCTCCCCCCTCTCTAAGGGGGGGGGGGTCTGTCATACAAATGAAACACAAATTTCTACATTACTCGAGAATTAATCAAGCAAATGAAACGAAATTTGGCAAGTGGAGATTTTAGAGTGAAATAAATATTCCTATGATCGTTAGATATCCCTCTCTCTTAGGGTGGGCTGTCATACAAATGAACAAATTTCAGCATAACTCAAAAACTAATCAAGCAAATGGAGCTAAATTTGCATTTGAAGGTTTTAGGAGGCACGAAACGTTTCTATGGTGAATAGACACTCCTCCCCCCTCTCTAAGAAGAGAACAGGGGAGGGGTCTGTGTTTATTCTATCGTATTTTCTGTATCAAACATTTAGTCCATGTAACGGAGAAATATGTTCTTTGCAAGTGTTTGAAAAATCTTGAATGAGAATTGTGTCTAAAAATAATCTGATATCATAATGATGAGTTTTGGTAGAAGTAGGAGAAATTTTATAGTAAAAGGTAAATTCAACGGGGTCGATTAGAAGATTTATCAATGAACAGTCCTGTGATTGGACTGGACTGGACTTAACTTGCGCTTAGTAAGAAAACGTGAATGTTTGAAGGTATTGATAACAAAAAATTTTTTGGCGGGACGAAGTTTGCTGGGTTAGCTAGTATATACATAAAAATGTTATGAATTTAACATTAACTGTAATTTTTCTAAGAAAACATGAAAAAGTTCGAAAAACCTATTGCCTGTAGAAATGTCCATCTTCTGATGTATGGGTGACTTGTTTGAAATTGTATGGGCTGTTCATACCTATTTTTTCAGATTTAAAAAGAAAACATGTTTTCGAGAAAAATGAATTTTAACTTCTAAATATTTTTTTTTGAATGAAATTTTTTTCTAATTTTTTTTTGATATTGTTTAAAGGAAACATAAAAAGTTTCCCACATTTCACACACATGTGTTCTTAAAATTCTGAAAAATAGTTTTTCCGCTATTTCCGACAACATTTTTTAATGTTTTCTTTGAAACATTACTATTAATGTTTAACTCGTAACATTTTTATGTATAGATTATCGCGATTTACATATTCTGAAAGCTTTTTTCTATTTAGGAACATGTCAAAATGTAAAATTTTGTCGAAATAGTATATTGCTATCTGCACTTTGAACAAAATTATGATTAGTTGTTATTTTTTCTAAGAATACAGTAGAACCCCAATTATCCGCGAAATAGTCGGGCTAGGCCATCGCGTATAACGAAAATCGCGGATAATGCAATACAAGACTAAAAATGATATACAAACACGAAAAATATATATTTTAGCATGATGTTTCATCAATACAGAAATTATTGAACTATCAATCTGTAAGGTCGTGTACATCACTGATCAGACAATGTGAAAGCCATGACCAAAACAAAAAAGCAAGACTCTGACTCTCACTAACATATTTCGGGAAGATTTATAGATTTACTAGATTTACTTTCGCGGATAATCCGCACCGCGGAACAATCGCTCGCGGATAATCGAGGTTCTACTGTACATGAAAAAGTTCTTGTTAGAAAAACTTTTTTCCTGTGAAAGTGTCCATCTTCCAATGTATGAACGAATTGTTGGAAATTGTAAGGGCTAAATTATATCTTCATATATTTTTTGAGAATTTAAAATAAATTTTTTTTTTGAGAAAAAGAGGTTTAAATTTTAAAATAATTTACTTTTTAATTTTTTTGGCATTTTTTGAAGAAAATTCAAACAATTTTCTACATTTCATCCCTTGACCTTACTTTTGTAGGTATCATAGTTTTTGAGTTACCAACGATGGGGGTGAAAATGGATCAAAAATGGAGAAAGTTAATACTAGTTTTATCTTGACAAATATTGCGAATATTTTTGAAAGCTGTGAGCCGTTTAATTGGAGACATATTTCCATAACTTTCAATGCATAATACTTAACTGTAGTAAAAATAGTTATTATTTAATAATTCATCAAAGTTTGATTTGTAGATAGTCATCAAATAACACCTCAGCAAAAAAAACTCCAGCATTATACAGAACTACCAAAAATTGGTCGGTGTTATGTCAGAGGGGACCAAGTCGCAAAACTGAACATTTAGAGTTATTGATTGCATTAGGTTAAGCAATTCATAAGCTCGATACCACATTAACCAGATTTGAAAAATCACGCATGCAGCAGAAGTAACGTATCGAAATTGTTCCGAATGCTCAATGAAAACTCCTTACAGCATCAAATTTCAAATGCGTTTTCTCGAAATCATAAGAATGTCACATAGTCCGGTCTGACTTAACACTGACCAATTGTAAATATAATTATTCTTTGAAGTCTTGTCAGATGAGTCATTACTGATTTTGAACATAATTTTTTTTTTCCATTCGAATTTCAATATTTTCGGAATAATCTCTTATTTACACTGAGTGGGGGTGAGAATGGGTCGAACACAAAATTGAATTCCATGCCAAACCTCATCAAACCTCATATTATTCCTCATCGTAGAATACTAGACCCGTATTTTTTATTTTTTTCACCAGAGTGGCCATTTCCATTTTATGGTGGTCCGAAAAATCAACTTTCCCCCTTTTTCCCAAAAATAACCCTTTTCAATAATTAATAACTTTTGAACTACTGGACCGATTTAGACGATCGATATATCAAATTAAAGCAAATGAGCTAGTTTTGTTTGAAAAACATTACACTTGAAAAAAAAAAGATTTTGTTTTCGTAATTATTGATTTCAATTGTTTTTTATGGTTTACTTGATTTCGGAACTAATTTATTATTTATTATATTTTTTATTATTTTTTATATTTTTATATTTTTTCTTGAATGTTGGTTTTTTTTACATAACATATCCGAATATCAGAAAGGTGTTTTTTTTTCGTTTTCGTTTTCAAAAAGTCATTTTTGAAAAAAAAAAAAAGATTTTTCGGACCATCGGTTAATTTTGAAAAATCATGACTCAATAACACAAAATAACGCATCTCTGAATTTTGGATATACTTTCTGAAAAAAATCTTAGCTTTCAAGAAAAAAATATGAAAATATATAGCGCCCTTATTCCGGAGACAATGTAAAATATAAAAAAAAATACAATCAATAATTACAAGACCAAAATCCAAAATTTCTGCAAGTTTGATCTTTCTCGAAAAGAGACTAACTAATTGGCTTTAATTTGATATATAGATCATCTGAACCGGTGCAGTAGTTCAAAGGTCATAAGTTTTTAAAAAAAGTAATTTTTGGAAAGAATGAGAAAAAAATTATCTTTCAGACCACCCTAAAATGGAAATGGTCACCTATTTAATTTGATATGTAGATCATCCGAATCGGTACAGTAGTTCAAAAGAGATGAATTTAAAAAAAAAACATTTTAGAAAAAAAGGGAAACAATTGATTTTACGAGCAACCCTAAAATGGAAATAATTACCCTTATGATAAAAAATACAGGTCTAATGTTTTGCGTTAAAGAACAAAACTATCACTTTTCACGAAATCTGAGAACCACTACAGGTAAACTTCGATATAACGTACATTTCTCTTCCAAAATTGTACGTTGTATCGAATTGTATCGAAGCAAAATAAAGAACTCAGGAACATAGCTTATATTACTTTTTTGTGTTGTTGTTTAAATGAGGTAAATGAATAATGATGAAAAAGTTCAACTAAAAATGAAGCCAACCTTTCTCATGATGTTCTCCTTCATACTGTTGATTCATTTAGAAGCCGGAATTATAAAACCAGTTGTATCTCGAGATTGGTTCAAAGTACAGACCAGCAAGAGGTCTTCGTTGAACCTGTGAGATTGACATGAAACTCTCAGTACCTATTTTGGAAAATATTTTTTACACATTGAACATGTGTACGTTATATTGAGGTAAAATGTACGTTATATCGAGGGTACGTTATATCGAAGTTACCCTGTATATCGGTTTGACATGGAATGTCTGTTTATAAACATTTCTATCGCACTTCTAGGTGGACTGACGCTATTTTCGTAACTCAAATAATCATTCAAGACACTTACATGTTGTTAAATTATCTTAAAAAAATTATTGAGAAATTGATTTCTAAACACACTTTTTAATAGAAAGTAATATTTACTACTTTGATCCATTGTCATCCCCTCTAAGAGGTGAGATTGGGTCAACTTTCATTTAATCGTAGTTCAGTGAAAAATCAATATTATTCAACAATTCCTTGAACACATAGGAGTGTTCATCACTAGAGAACATTTCTACGTGATCAGAATTGCGTTTTACTCTAATTTACGATAGTTATTCAACAAAATAATTCGAAAACTACCTTTTTTGAGCCATTTTTACCCCCATCGACGGTACTTTCTTTTTTAAAAAAATTAAGAAAAAATGTTGGTAATCTAATTCTTTTTTTGAAGATTCCAAGTGTGGAAAGTTGCTTAAATGACCCATGTCATAACACCCACAACGCCTAAGATGAGTTGACATAAAATTCGTTCATTATAAAAAAATATTAAGACTCGTATTTTTTGGTTTCGCACCATCTTTAATTGGGGTTGTCTGATAAATTGTTAATTTTTGTAGATATTGGATATTGGAGTTTTACCCTTACTCCTCTGCTTGATGAGTTCTCGAGTTATGCAGAAATTTGTATATCATCCCATAGGGGGAGTAGTGTAATACCATCATAGAATCATTTCTCGTACACAAATACGTCACATCCCAAATTTGGCATTTACTTGATTAGTTCTCGAGTTATACAGAAGTTTGTGTTTCATTTGTATAGCAGCCCCCTTTGCCTTCCTTTTGCTTGATTAGTTCTTGAGTTATGCAGAATTTTTTGTTTTATTTGTTTATGTACTTGATTAGTTCATCAGTTCAAAAATACAGGTTTTTTTTCATTTGTAGGGATCAGTATTTGCAAGCAAAGATGAATAATTTAATGAGTGTACTAGCTGACCCGGCAAACTTCGTATCGCTCAAAACTTATTTTTGGTTATCACATCCACGTTTTCTTACTAAGCGCACGTTCATGGGTCCACTTGCAGAACTGTTCATTGATAAAACCTTAAAAACAATTATTGCTCCCTAAAACCCTAATGCCAAATTTCGTTTCATTTGCTTGATTAATTCTCGAGTAATGTAAAAATTTGTGTTTTATTTGTATGGCAGGGTGGAGTATCTAACCAGCATAGAATAATTTATTGCACTCTAAAACCTACACATGTCAAATTTAGTTTCATTTGCTTGATTAATTCTCGAGTAATTTGTGTTTCATTTGTATGGTAGGGGGGATATAAGGGGGGAGGGGTCTCGAACTATCACCTTCCCCGACCCCAAAAGCCCCTACATACCAAATTTTCATAAGATTCAGACAGACAGAAATCTATTTATATATATATAGAAGATAGATAGATAGATAGATAGATAGATAATATGTTATTGCCAGAAAATTGGTCAATTTTTTAAAAATAAATTTTCAAATTTCTCAACATACTTTATTATTAACATTTACTAGCTGACCCGGCAAACTTTGTCCCGCCCAAAATTTGTTTTTTGTTATCAATACCTTCAAACATTCACGTTTTCTTACTAAGCGCAAGTTCACGAGTCCAATCACAGAACTGTTCATTGATTTGGATTTTTATCTTCTAATCGACCCCGTTGAATTTGCCTTTTACTATAAAATTCCTAAACCTTCTACCAAAACTCATCATTATAACATAAGATTATTTGCAGACACAATTCTCGTTCAAGATTTTTCAACCACTTGCAAATAACATGTTTCTCCGTTACGTGCGATAAATGTTTGATACAGAAAACATGATAGAATAAAGACACTTATCCCCCTTCTCTGAGGGGAGAAGTGTCTATTCACCATAGAAACGTTTCGTGCCCCCTCAAATCTTCACATGCCATATTTGGCTCCATTTGCTTGATTAGTTATGCAGTTATGATTGATTATGAGTTATGCAGAAATTTGTTTTTCATTTGCATGACAGCCCACCCTAAGAGAGGGGGGAACCACCTTAGAAATGTTTCTTCTCCATAAAACCTCCACATGCCAAATTTAGTTCCGTTTGCTTGATTAGTTCTTGAATTATGCGGAAATGTATGCTTCATTTGTATGGCAGCCCCCCTTTCCCGTCAGAGAGACAGAAGGAGTGTCTATTCACCACAGAAACGTTTTGTGTTCCCTAAAACCTTCGCATGCCAAATTTGGCATTTTCTTTATTAGTTTTCGAGTTATGCAGAAATTTATATTTCATTTGTATGGCAGACAAAATTCGTCAGCTGCCGGGCCTGTTGTTCTTCTCCGCAGAGGACAAATTCAGCGTTCCGGAGGAGATTCGCAAGCAGAAACTATCCAAGTTTGCCAAAAAGTACATGGTGTGGCAAGCCATCTGCTCTTGCGGAAAGCGGAGCGCACCCTTCGTGATGACAGGCACGGTAAACGGGCAGGTTTACCTTAAGGAGTGCCTACAGAAGCGCTTACTACCACTATTGAAGCAGCACGAGGGCTCGACCATCTTCTGGCCGGATCTCGCTTCGTGCCACTATTCAAAGGACGTGTGGGAGTGGTACGAAGCCAACGGGGTCACCTTCGTGCCAAAGGAAATGAACCCGCCCAAAGTGCCGGAGCTTCGCTCAATAGAAAAATATTGGGCGATTATGAAGCAGGCCCTCCGGAAGAACCCAAAAGTTGTCAAATCGGAGGCGGACTACAAGAGAAAATGGATTTCTGTTCAAAAAAAACTACAACCTGACGTTGTACAGAACCTTATGGACGGGGTAAAGAGGAAGGTGCGAGCATACGGGCTTGGGCTCGAAGTATGAATAAAAAGAAACTGCCAAAAGTTGTTTAATAGTTTTTATTTTACTGTCTAAAATTTTCAAAAGGATCGGTCTACTGGGCGAATTTCTACAGCGTTTTTTCCGTGATGCAATTTGATGTGACACACCCTTTATAGATAGATTTGGTGATTAGATTAGGTAGCCAATCTTGTAATTCTCTATTCTGAAGTTCTAATTCTCGGTGATGCATTTACGAGTCAATGTAGTCAATGTCTCTCAATGTTCAATGATTTTTAGGGGCTCAATAATTCTTTTGACTACGTGCGTGTTATCCGAGGACTGTAAAATTACAAAAACCATTCCTCGTGAAATACTAATTTTCGTTTTACAGCTGAATATGTTGTAGACGGTCTGCCGTGTTAAATCTTTTCATGATGGAATGACAATTGACAATTGAATGAAAATCGTCATCCTTTTCCACAGACAAACCATATTACTTGCCGTATAACATAATAGAACAGTATTAATTTATCCTGCGAAAATATACCGATCAGCCGATACTAATAGTTCGATAAATACAAGGCTAAACCCTTCACTAGGACGAAACTCATTTCACAGATATTTGTCATCCATAAGAAGCTGTATGCACTTTTAAACCGCTGTAGCTCGCCGCCGTATTCCGTCCTTCCCACAAAGCTGTGCAACTGCGCTCAATCTTGCTCTAATCACTGTTTGGTAGATACACCCGTTATGGCGACCACCAGCTGAAACGATTTATCATTGCCTGACTAAATCGGGTCCGACAATTAAAAATCGATTCCAAGTCAGCATTAATTAATTTCAACACACGTCATCGCTGCTAAATCTAAGACCATGCACCCTGTCGCCGTCTCCAAACAACATCCTCCCTCCGCCAATGCAACAACAGCGACACCCCATTCCGTCC
Organism: Toxorhynchites rutilus septentrionalis; assembly: GCF_029784135.1. Taxonomy (NCBI): domain Eukaryota; kingdom Metazoa; phylum Arthropoda; class Insecta; order Diptera; family Culicidae; genus Toxorhynchites; species Toxorhynchites rutilus. Next base: position 117,957,858 of record NC_073746.1, on the reverse strand, counting down.
CATCCAACAAACACTCGCTATCAAGATTTTAATTTCATCTCTGTTTCTTCCATCATACAATCTGTTGACGAGATATACATTGAGCCAAACTCAGAATATATCCTATAAGAAAATAATCTAACAATCTTACGGCGATTCGAGGCGAAGCGTGTGAATTTATACCACAATCACATCATGTTCCCCAAATAATACTCAAAATTGAAAATTGGAATTCACTCAATGGATTTCTATTAGCCGAAATACGAACAGGTGTCACTCTGCATAATTGAATCAGCCAATTTGTACTTGATCGGAATTGTTAACAGCGTTTCGATTTAAGTCGGAAGACATTCGCTCAGTATTCCTTCGGTATTTCATTCAATCCTACCAATAACATTCTGAGCGACCGATTGCCAATGGTGAATAGGTGATCCAAAAGGCGACCAAAAATTTTGCGACGGGTCCGCAATCGTGAATGAATTTCTACAACCCACCTCTCGCATCATTCAACCTCGAAATAGGATGGAATGAACTGTGGCTCCGATTTGGCGACGGTCATTATAATTCTTGTCGTTTTTCTCATTTACTTCGTGTCCCACCACTCCCACCGACGAAAGGGGATTTCCGTGGGGCTGAAAATAAATTCTAGGCTCACGCGCGGAAAAAGCTGGCCCACACGACGAGCCTTCGTTATTTTTCCTCTATTAATTTAGCGCAATAAAAACAGAATAACAAATCAATACTGCTGATATCGTCGTCAGTCAGTGAGGTCGAGCCAAATCCGCACGGCCAATTTTCCCAAATGGGGTTGGCAATAACGAACGGTGGGGACACCCGAAAAGGAGAAATAAGCTTGACGACCGGTTTACACGGCCGAAGGGACCCCCAATTGGTAGGGCACCCAGATGATGGATTAATCGCTCAGCAAATATCAAATATTGAACTCGGTGGCGTGTGCTGCGTAGTCACGAACATATTTTTCGAAGCTCGATTTTGAGAGGATTTTTTCCCAAGAAAAATAAGTTACTTGTGTATGATTTTGATGAATTCTCAAAGGTTTCATTCGTATATCCTTTTCCCATCTTCACTGAGAAATATTGGTTCAAGTCCACAATAACGCTTCATTGAATATATATATAAATAGGTTTCTGTCTCTCTGTCTGTCTGTCTGTCTGATTCTTATGGACTCGGAAACTATTGAACCGATCAACATGAAAAGTGGTATGTAGGGGTTTTTGGGGCCGGGGAAGGTTTTCATGATAGTTTGGGACCAGTCCCCCTCTCTAAGGGGAGACTGCCATACAAATAGAACACTCTCACTCTAAAGAGAGGGGGAGAGGGTGCTGAACAACTCGAGAACTAATCAAACAAATGGAATCAAATTTATCATATAGAGGTTTTAGGGATTGATAAACGTTTCTATGGTAGTTCGACACTCCTCCCCCTCTCTGAAGGGGAAACACAAATTTTAGCATAACTCGAGAACTAATCAAGCAAATTGAGCCATTTTTGGCATGTGAAAGTTTTATGGGGCACGAAACGTTTCTATGGTGAATCGACACTTCTGCTCCCTCTCTAAGGGGTGGGGGGCTCCCATTCAAATGAAACCCGAATCTCTGTATAAGTCGAAAAATAATCAAGCAAATGGAACCGAATTCGGCAAGTGAAGGTTCTAGGGGGCACGAAAGGTAAATTCAACGGGGTCGATTAGAAGATCAATCACTGAACAGTTCTGCAATTGGAACCATGAACTTGCGCTTAGTAATAAAACCTGTATGTTTGAAAGTATTGATAACAAAAAACAAATATTAGGCGGGACGAAGTTTGCCGGGTCAGCTAGTTTATACATAATAATGTTATAAATTAAACAATAATAGTAATTTTTAAAAGACATGAAAAAGTTGTAGGCTGAAAAACTTTTTCTCTGTAAAAGTGCCCATCTTCCGATGTATGGATGGTATATTGGAAATTGTAGGGGCTATTCAAATCTATTTTTTCAGAATTTTATAAGAACATGTTTCGAGAATCAAGAATTTTACTTTTCAAAATGTTTTTCTTTCAATTATTTTTTTTTCAAAAATTAGTTTGATACTTTTTAATGGAAACACAAATAATTTCCTACATTTCATTCTTTGACTAAAGTTTTGTGGGTCTGATAGAATTTGCGTGAGAATTTGAGTTTTTTCGTATTTTTTTTTTTAAATCATAATTTTGAAATTATAAGATCCACAAAATGTTGATTAAAGAATGAAATGAATGAGATTATATGTGTTTTCAATAAGAAATATCAAACACATTTTAAAAAAATCATCAAAAAAATTGTAATGTGTTGTATCTAGGACACGACCGCAGTTTTCGACGTAGAACTACGGAATTATATAATTCAATCCACTTGTTTATCACTTCGTATATTATTTAAATGCATCGAAGTTTTTGTAATATCTTTTTAGCTATTTATTTTTTTTTAATTCAGTAGACTCGAAAGAGTCGATTAGAGTCGAAAGCTATCAGCACTTCTCGTTTATTTGGTTCAAGATGTGATCGAACTCCACAACATGCCACAGTAAGGTTACCCTGCTGGAATTTGAAAGCATACTTTCATCTAAACGTTTATACGTTTATCTAAATAAATGCAGTGTATATCTATATTCCAAAATTCTGGACACACTTCCATATCCGCACTAGCACGAAAAATTCTCGTATCCTGCTCTTCTTTGTCGTAGCACACCTCGATACAGAGGGGTTCCTCTCCTTGTATCAAGCTGTGTGTTTATGTGTGTAAAATCAGCATTAGGCATGAATGATATCCGCTCGTTGTGTTATGCTAGCTCACTCGCGTCTGTGTTTTCATTATAATTTATTTTTGGTTTCCGCCTCTAGCCCTGAGAAGGGCACTTGTGAAAAGAAACTCTATTCCATACTCCTCCTTCACCCGACAAGAAAGCAATCCTCTCCCGCTTGATGCTTTGTGGCAACCATGTTGCTTCTATGACCACCAAACAAGAAGTGGTGTGATTTCAGGAAGGAAGGCAGGTTTTGTATTATAGAGACTTTAAACTTTTTCAGTTCATTCGTCTCTAGCCTTGAGAAAGGCCCTTGGAAAATTTTACTCTACTCCAGCACTACACCTCCACCCACTTGCCTTGAGAAATGCACTCGATCCCTCGCCGTCCAGCTCGTCCAGCAACGATGTTGTCCAGTCGGTGTCCACGCAACGAATGGTGTGGTTTCATTGATTGATTGATTCTTTGTTTTTAAGAGGCTTTAAACGTTGCAGTTCATTCGCCTCTATAGGTGTGGTTTCAAATCGCGGATGGTTTATTTATACCAAATATGTTGAAAACAGGCGGTTGCTCATTATAGACAGCTCTGTTCGGGAATACACACAAATCGGCAGAACAAATGTATGGGAAAATGAGAATGCTTCCAATGCAATGCAATGCAATAGTATATCAAACGAATCTTAGAGAATTTCCTATTCCATTGGTGTGCAAAGTATAAGAATATGCTCGCTGTGGAAGTAGTTATTAAGTTATTAGCTTTATTTCACAAAAACGTGACCTGTTATCTGATTTGGCAGATTTTCTGAAAGAAATAGAAAAAATAGTTTGAAAATTAAAATTCTTAATTCTCGAAAACATGAAAACATGAAAACAAAATTCTGAAAAAAGAAAAAAAATTGATGTGAATAGCCCTTACAATTTCCATTAAACCATCCATACATCGGAAGATGGGCACTTTTACAGGGAAAAAGTTTTTCGAACAAAAACTTTTTCATGTTTTTCTTTGGAAAATTAATATTAATGTTTAATTCATTGTAACATTTTTATGTATAAATTACCGCAATTTATATTTATATGCTTTAAATGCTAACTTTTTTCTATTTAGAAACATGTCAAACGCGAGAGTTTACACACAAAAATGTTACGAGTAAACAATTTTTTTTTTTCAGTGGTCTTCATACAAAAATACCTTATATTCCAGAAACTATAAAAGATAGAAAATGTCGTCTTCGACGATAGTTCATAAGATCTAGAACTTTGTCGAATACACGATATCGCTATCTTGACTTCAAACAATATTAGAATTAGTTGTAATTTTTTCTAAGAAACAAGAAAAAGTTGTTGTTAGAAAAAAAGTGCGCATCTTCCGATATATGGACGACTTGTAGGAAATTGTAAGAGCGATTAATATAATTTACTAGCTGACCCGGCAAACTTCGTCCCACGTCCCACGTTCGGATTGTCTAACCACCATAGAATCATTTACTGCACCCTTAAACCTCCATATGCCTAATTTGGTTTCATTTGCTTGATTAAGTCGCGAGTAATGCAGAAATTTGTGTTTCATTTGTATGGCAGCCCCCTCTAGATAGGGGGGGTGGAGTGTCTAACCATCATAGAATTATTTATTGCACCCCTAAATCTCCATATGCCTAATTTGGTTTCATTTGCTTGATTAATTCTCGAGTAATGGAGAAATTTGCGCTTCATTTGTATGGCAGCACCCCCCCCCCTCTCAGAGAAGGAGAGGGGTATCTAACCACCATAGAAACAATCCTTTGTTGTAGATATTTTTGTTTTTTCGGTATAAAAACAAACAAACAAAAATTTTTGGCCTTTTTTGAAAAGTTATCTAATTTTTTTAAACATTTCAACTATGCAAAGTGGCTTAGAAGACAACCAAAATGTTTCCCTGCTATCTGAGACGAGTCCCAAGACGATTTGGCATAAAATTCGTCAATAGCAATATTACAGAGATGTTCAGCCACCAAGTGTTACGACCATCGCGAAGACAAAAAATTCTTGTAAGTTTGAATTCAAATTAACAAGTACAGCATTCCTATCTGTGCATAGAGTGTTGTAGCAGATTTCAGTAGAAGCAGTGATATCACACCGAGAATTTTTCTACGAACTTGAAGATTCGCAGGATTTTTTTTACAAGATACGCACTCGGGTGTAATTCGTTCGACATGCCATATTATTATGATTATGATTGCGGTGTATTTACCCATTCCGAGTACGGACAAATAAAACAGTAAAGATTAATTACAGCACCTCAGCTGAATGCAAAATGGAGTGTTCAGTGAACTGTTTTCTTCCCTGTCAACAAACAAGCGTATCTCGAACTGCACATAAAAGAAGTGACATCCGCTGCGACATTTTAACTATGGTATTTTTCATTTGAAATTTCTACCGCTTTGTATATATCCTTGAATGAAATTTTTAGTTATCCCCACACGATGGTTTATCTTGTCGGTATTGTCAAAGATAAATTGAAATTCTTTGAACTATATTAAGCCACTTTATGGTGGCTTTCCTCGTACAAAGTCGATGTGTACCTTTATATGGCCAAACACGGGGATTCCTTTTGAAGAAAACATAGACAACATCAATTCCGCCACTTCACAGTGACATTTGGGAAACTTGTTGGCAGCATCGATCGATCTTAGCCTTACGGTCCCGTCCACACGCTGGGGGGACCATGTTTATTACGATCCTAATCGGTCGCTGCAGCCGCGCTATCAAGAATTATTGCTCTCGCCTCCGAATTGACACAATGCGCGCCCAGTTGATCAGAAGCCATTAGTGTCTCACGTGTGCGTTGTATGTTGTGCGGCCAATATTTCTTGTTTGGTGTGACGCGACTCTTCTCATCGAATCGTTTGCCAAATTCAATCCTGCGCCGGATCAGACATAATCACAGCTCGTCGTCGGTGCACTGATCCGCTGGCAGAGAGGTCTCGCGCGACACATACGTTGCATTATTTTAGGCATTCGCAATAGTTAACGACTTCATAAATATTGATCAGTCTGTCGGTGCTGCGGTGATTTTTTTTTCAAATCTACAACATGTAGCCTAGGTAGTGTGATGTGTATGCTGGGGATGCTGAGACCTGGTCCAAAGTCTGCGCGGATGCCTTGTAGGTTTGCATTTAATAATGTTTTATTTATAACGCAAAACAGCCCATAAAGAGAGGAACGCAGCAGCAGAGCAGTTTTTCAGTTCGAAAAAGGACAGACAATCACATGTTTGATTTAATAACGAGGTGCTACGTGTATGTGTTTTTAATTTTTTGCGAGAACACAAAAATCAAGCGGCAGTATTTACCTTTGGATTGTTGCTCAACGGCCAGTTTCGGTTGTGTAAATTGTCTGGCTTGGGTTTCCTAAAAACTAAAGCCGACTGTCGGCAACCACGATGAATACATAGCATAAAATAAGTCTGAAACAGAAACGGAAAAAAGCTAGAATTCTGATGAAAAAATATTCAAGTGCATGTGCACTACATCCAGTTTAGAGATTTTGAGATTTTTCGTACTAACATTTCGTACGTCATTCCTGCTAGTATTTTGTTTACATTTCGATGCCAAATAAGTTGTATTGTCTGTGCTAGTGGCAAACATGTTTACGCTAGTGCAGGTGAACACTGTGTTTTCGAGTCTAACAAAACTACCAGCAATCTTATAGTTTCACAAGAGCGAAACCATGCATGATAATGATTGAATAGAAGACTTTCTCGAAATTAAAAATTTCGAATTTTTGTATGTTAACAACCTTTTTTTTGCCACAAATGATGAATCCTGATGTGGTTTAAAACAAAAAAGCCCATTATCAATCTTCAAAATGCAGGCATTCTCGAGATATTTAAAAAAGTATTTCTAATTTATTGTCTTTATATAGTAAATAGGCTCTTGTAATATGTTTGTCGTGTTATACCGTCATGTTCATGAAATTTTATGAATTTGCTTATATTTTTTAACAACATTTCCAAATACATTATTATGGTAAAAATATATGTTTAGGAGTTACGTTGAAAAACTTTTGAAGACATTGGATTAATACAAAACGTAGCGATACTAAACTTTTTTTTATCTCAATACAAACTTTTAACATATTACTCGTGTTGCACGATCAAAACATAAACAGTTTTTAAAGTAGAATTGTATTTAATGTATTTTGAAAAGTTGTTGAAAATTATAAGCAAATTCATAAAATTTCATGAACATGACGGTATAACACGACAAACATTATAAAAAGCCTATTTACAATGAAAAGACAGTAAATTAGATTTTTTTTTTGACGTAGGATTACGTCTTTCGGGAACATATTGGGGTACAAATTGAAAACCGAAAATCGAACACATCGCTAAAAATGTCCAATTTCAAACGCTTATTGCTCAGTCATTTCATGATGGATTGATAAAATTTTTGCGTCAATCGATTTCGGTACTTCATAATAATTCTTTATATTAAAGAAAACAATATATGTCATGAAACTAACTATCGAACAATTGAAAAATCTCAACCCCTATCCTAACGGAAATACCTACTCCTGATTGGTCGAAGTTGACGACACATGCGGCGGGTCACTAACAGAGACATCAAAACCAAGCTGCCTGGGAGAAATCGACATTGCAAATACATGAAAGTAGGGGAAGCTTTTGTTCCCACCGAAATGTATTCCCTCGGGGGCATTTTTATATTGCAAGTAAGGTGAGTGATACGATGAATTCTAGCGAATAAAATTTAAATTTGGAACTTTAATGTTGCTTGCTTCGTGAAATCTCATTTCAATCTATTGTGAAAAATTTAGCACAAGGGCAAGTGTAAAATGGTATATGGTAGCAGTTGTGTGAAAAATGACTTGAAATATGAAACGATTTATTTCATTTTTCATAAATAAAAACCAAGGTGTGTTCTCGCTCGAGAACGGGTCGTTTGGTTTAAGCTGTCTGTTTTGTTGTGTTCATTTTCACCCAAGGAAAGTTTATACGGCGAGAAAAATTGGAAAAGTGAAGAAATATTAGAAAAAGTGATTTCCTATATGCTCTACACATGGTATTAGGTGTTGTTAGTCCAATTAAAATTCGCATTGGGTTGAATAAACACTCAGAAGGTAAAAGTTGTAAAAGATAATTACCTTTTCCATTTCAAATATGTTTTCTTTATATTGAAGTAACATGTTTTTACTGATGAGAAAAATTGATAATTGTGTTCGGTATTGGTAATTATCTTATATTACTTTGGTGAGTTTTTTGACGTAGAACTACGTCTTTCATTAAGGGTGCCAAATCAGAAAACAGGTCACGTTTTTATGAAATAAAGTTAACGTTTATAACTATTTTTGCCATGAACGGATTTAGGCGATTTACATGCTAAACGAATCGGAAATTCCCTAAGATTTGTTTAATATGCTATACATTAGAATCCCCTGGTAAATGGTTAAAAATACATGAAAACTTTAAGCATTTTCATTTTCCCATACATTTGTTCTGTCCCTTTGTGTGCTTTCCTGAACAGAGCTGGCAATAACGAGCAACTTATCGACGAGCAACGAAGGGAAAATCGTAGGATTCAAAGTCCGTGAACAAAGGAAAAGAAGAATAATGAAGTGGAATACTTTCCTAGAGTATAAACAGTGGATCTCGCTGAGGCAAACTTTCATTCGGCATCGGCCTGTTGAGCAATCCAGTTCACTTTGCTTTCGCTGCGCTTCGATCCAAGATTGGACCCCACCAGTGGTAATTCAACTTGGATATCGTCGTGTGGTTTTTCCAGTTCGTTTTTCGCGTTATTCGTATCGTGTGTGTTTTTCTTTCCGAGTTATAAATTGGACGCTTCGCGTAGTGTGTGATGAGCAAGAAGAAAAGGAAGGCTGGCTCGAGCCCTGCAAAAAAACAAGCGTCATCCAATGATGCACGCGATGTTGGTGCAGCGAAAAGCGCTCGCACTGAACCGAGCCTTCGCGAGTGCGACACCGCATCGAACAACAGCGAAGTAGGCGATTTCGGCGCGTCGGTAGAAATGTAAACGCTATTATCCAGGCAGCAATCAGATACAAGCTCCCCCCGCTGGTGGTGAAGGCGGTCGCTCTTGACAAACTCATCAGCGAATTCGCATCGATGGATGTTACAGCAGAGTACAAGCTATGTGGAATAATTCAGTCATTGTTTTTGTTTTTCGTCATCATAAGGGTTTCGTTGGTGTCTTTGACATTGCATGAATGCATTAAACTGACGTTATGGCGAAGCAGGCATTAAGGTTGTGCGCCAAGAAATCATTGGGGAATACCAAGTATCTTGAATGTGGTACTGGAATGTTATAAGTTATTTGGGTTCGCATGCCAGTCGCAAAGCTGCCTTCAAGGTTTCGCTTGCCAGTAGCAAAACTAAGGGTGACAGCTGCGCTTATCTCGAGCATGAAAAAGCAGCTTTTTTCGAGGCCAGTAATTTAAACAGAAGCGTTTCTTTTGAGAATAGCGCAAAATGTTGAGATTTGTTTATATTCCTAGTAGTTTCAAGCCACCAATGTATGGCTATGTATGCATGCTATAGCGAACGCTTGTTTGGCGCTTGGTTTACGTTGTACGAACGATGCCTAAAGGTGCAATTCTACTGAGGCAATACTAAATAACATGTAGCATGAGATTTGAAACTTGCAAGTGTTGTCATTGTTGTTGTTTCATCGCGGTACCAAAGATATATTGATGTAGTTATGAGATGTGGAATAATGGTGCTGGTTTAATCGAATGTAGCCGAGTCTATGTCAATTGCGAAAAAGGCCACCGGAATAGCGTTCAAGGTAAATTTTCAATGCAATGCATTGACGTGAAATAAATTGCGACATACGATCAGCTAGTGCATTGTTCTGCGAAGGCAAGAATGAATAATCAATCAATTATCGTCGACTGATTCTACAATGAAAAAAACATCTCAGAGAGTATTCTACTAAGCAGGTGTTCCTAAAATTTCACAGCATTATTGCATAATATCCGAAGGTATAAACAAGCGACTTTTAAAAAATAACAGCGAAGTTCTACGTCAACAATGCGGTCGTATCTTGGACACAACCTCCTATATTTTTTTCTTTATTTCATCCATAACACAGGAGGCATCTCGCCTGGGATCACAGAGGGCGGTTTTCATCCTATCTCGTTCCACTTCGGTATCTTTTATCTGATACGCACCACCCGACGACTGTTTCCCATCCTCCTGTCATCATCACTCGGTAAACACTGGTGGAGTGAACAAACAATACCCAACAACCAAACAAAACGGCTTTTTAGGGCCATCAAATCATTATCAAAGAGTTAAACGGTGTAATTCTTCAAACATATCCAAAATCAACAGATAGCCTATCGGAATCCTACGTCAACTATGCGGTCATGTCTCGGACACAACCCTCCTGTGACTTTTTAAATATCTCGAGAATGGCTGCATTTAGAAGGAGATTGATAATGAGCTTTTTTGTTTTAAATCACATCAGATTCATCATTTGTGGCAAAAAAAAGGTTGTTAACATACAAAAATTCGAAGTTACAAAAATTAAGAAAATATTGATGTTCCACAAAGTTTGTCAAAAACAGTTTTACCATCCTAGATGTATTTTTTAAATTTTCTACATGACTTCTATTTTATATGAAAAAATTTGAAAATACATACAGGCTAGGTCACCGCGTATAACGAAAATCGCGGATAACGCAATGAAGGGTTAAAACTGAGGTGTAAACACGAAAGAAGAATGTTTAACATGAAAACTATGTTTCATCAATACAGAAAGCATTGAGATATCTTTCTGTAAGGTCGTGTACACCAATGTTCAGATAATGTGAAAGTCATGACCAAAACAAAAGCGCAAGATCCTACCCACTCAATGACAAATTTCTGGAAGGTTTATAGAATTAATAGGCAACTCGCTTTCGCGGATAATCGAGGTTCTACCGTATTTTTGATATTACAAATTAGAGTTTTCTTGAAAATATAACTCTTTCGAAGAGCTATTTCGGTACGACTCATAGTTTTTGAGATATACCGTTTTGTCTCATATTCCGAACAGTCTCAAATTCCGAACACATCATTTTTAAATATAAATTTACTAAACTTTTATAATTGAATAATGAAAACACAGACATTCTTTGAGGTATAGGCTTCATTTTGACATCATCTACAGGTATAGGCTGTAGCCTATAATTTATAATATTAGACATTTGCAAAAAATTGACAGGCAAAACCAATGACAAAATGTTTGCGTTAGCAAATTCCGTAAAAAAACAAGAATCGTTCATTTTTCAGGTTTTGTAGTTGTTTCAACTGTTTTGATTGCTGTTTTCATGTTAAGTGCTAGAGAATGTAAGAACCTACAAAAACTGGGTGAAAAAAATTATATTTTATGCAGAAATCTTCATTAAAATTAATATTGAAGTAGTGTTCGGAATATGAATAAAATTTTTACGCATGATTCAAATTGCGAACACTTCATTTTCAAATGTAAATTTACTGAATCTTCATGTTATAAATGATCCAAACCTTGACATTCTTTTGGTTATAGACTTCATTTTAACATCATTCACAGGTATCGATACAGCCTATAATTTATAATATTGAGCATTTGCAAAAAAGTGACAGTCAAAACCAATGATTCAATTTTTACGTTAGCAAATTCTATAAAAAACAAGCATCGTTAATTTGTCAGTTTTAGTACTTTTTTCAACTATTTTGTTTGTTGTTTTTATTGTAAGTGCTAGAATTTGTACGAATCTACAATAAATGGATGAAAAAACGATATTTTATGCAGAAATTTTCATTAAAATTATATTCGGAATATGAATCAAGTTTCTACGCATGATTCAAATTGCGAACACTTCATTTTTAAATGTGAATTTACTGAACCTTCATGATATAAATAATCAAAACCTTGACATTCTTTTGGTTATAGACTTCATTTTAACATAATTTACATGGTCCCGAAACCATGTAAACTATAAAAAGCTAATATAATCAATAATTACGAAAGCAAAATTCAATTTTTTTGCGAGTATAACATTTTTTACAAAAAAGCTAGCTAATTGAGTTTATTTTGATATATCGATCATATTAATCGGTCCGGTAGTTCAAAAGTTATGATTTTTTTTAAGAAATGCATCTTTGCTGTTCGGAATTCGAGACAAAAGTGTTCGGAATACGAGTCAGTGACAGAAATGGTGTTCGACAAAAGTGATTAAACATATTTTCATTTTTTCACCATGAATATTTATTTGTAAATCAATGTTATTGTAGTCAAGTTAAAAAGAAGGCTCTATTGTATCAAAAAATCAATTTAACTTCGCGAAAGAGTATCATTTTGAGTAATGAGACACTGTTTAATGACCATCAAAGTTTAAGTGTTCGGAATATGAGACAAAACGGTAAATTATCAAAGATTTCTCTTACTAAAATCGATACGCCCTTTTCAAAAGTTACACTTGAAAAAATCCCAATTGCTGTGGAAAACTCATATTTCCTCCAAGCCAAACAAAATACAAACTTTCATCCGGATCAAAAATACATGTTTTTAAAATCTGCTTTTTCAGGACGAGTTCATTTGGGATTACTCTATGGTATCGCACAGTTTTCCTTTTTGTGTGGGATGACGTAGGAAGTCATCAACGGTTTCCTAGACGTCGCCCTGTAGAGGGTCGACTTGGGTCGAGTGACCAGGTTCTTCGCAACGTCCGAACAATTGATATTTTTTTTTGTCTTCATCTCATGCGCTTCCAGGCAAGGAGGTGACAATGTTGCAGCAACAGCGGAGATCAAATTGGAAAATATGCTGAAATTTACATGTCATTTCTCGACCGCATCTTCGACGAGTTGAGCATGCGGTTTGCTGTTCTTAATAAGTAAAGCTTTTCTACTTGAAATGAGGGGCTCAAAATGAAAGGGATGTAAGTGACATCATCGATTTCTTTACATCGACTCTCTCTCTTTTGGTCATAACTTAGCTGCAAACACATTCTCAGCTGTATTTAACAATGTGGAAGATAGGTCAGAGTCTCATCTATCGGATTCTATGGCAAACTCAAATTGGAACGTTTTTGCAGTTGAGTTGTTATCTAAAGAAAAAGTTGATGAATAGAAATCGATCAAATCACTTACACCTCTTTCATTCTAAGCCCCTCAATTCATGTACGATGGTATCGCGCTTAGAATAAATCCTTCAAAATACAGGAGAATCTCAACTGTTCTTAGTCGTTCTCTAAGAAATATAAATTGGTTCATGTTTATAATCAAATTCATGCTATAACACAAATTTTGAAACGATTGATGTAACAATGAAGAATCATGCGTTTAAGTAAATATTCTTCTCTAGAATAGTTAGATAATTATTCATTGTAATTAAAACGGTCTACACATGATTGCCAAACCAATAATTAAATTGCGCGTTGAATTATTTCATTACGAACTGAACAGAGCGTAAAACATAGTTCCCCAAGTATCGCAAGAACAGGTTCGTTCAAGTCATATCGCGTGTGTCACACCGAACGAAAAACGTGCCAGGCGAAACTCCGGAAATGGAGCGTTCTTACTGCCAGCAACAAAACGACAAGTTTTGTTTCTGCCGATTTTATTATTCTACTCTTCGCTCCAAAAGAGCAACCTGAAAGCAGCTAAAGATAATTCGCAAATCGGCACTTTTACGAAGACATAACCAACATACACACCGAAGCAAGCAACGGACTGAAACGTGAACGAAGCAGAGCTAAGGCTACGCTCGAATGGCTCTTCTCTTTCCGTCTCATTTCCATACACTCCCGGCTCGTGGGTTGGTGGCAAAAAAATCGATATCAGGAAAGCTTCCTACATCGACTAGAACTCTGGCTGCTCCACACAAGCAGGGCTGCCAATAATATTTTTCAAAAAACTGGAAGAGTGCTCTTAACCCTTTCCCGTACAACATCGAGTCTCACTCGTGGGTACTTGAATAACATAGGGCGCTAGAACGCTCAGCAGGCTAGTGAAATCACTTGATGTTGGACCATTTACCCTTAATTAACCATTCGAGCAGACCAAAATAAAGTTTCCCACCACTTGAACATTACTGTAAAACAATATTTGAGGATCTATTCAGAACCTCTAGAAAATACGATTTTATTTGGATAAAACTTGAAAAATCTCATATTGTTGCTGATCGACAATGTCATTAATTGAGGTGCATGAGGACACGGTTTCTGGATGTAGATCAATGCATCAAAACTAACTTCTAATTCGAATTTTGACATTTCTTTATTGTTTTGTTTGACCATCTTCGTTGCTATCTTTTGTGCACTCACTAAGAATGTGGAATAAGAAAAAACCTCGCCTGCGAATGACGGATAGTAGCATGTCCGAAAAAGAACTTGAAACTATTGAGAACCAGAGCAGATGGTCCAACGCCCCTAAGGAGGATAGTTGTAATAGTTGTTATCCATCGCTATTAAGTAAAGGAAGACAACTCTCCACCGTCGCAATTGAAGTTCAGAGTACATGGAACATATCGGAACATATATCGGGTTTTTCGGAAAGAGCGCAACAAAAGTATTTTTTAAATAAAACAAAAACGGTTGAAATGAAATTCTCGCGTAACTTTTGAGAAGGTCCTTTCACAGCATTCACAGCAACTCGAGAAAAACGAAGTTGAAGATCGGAACATTGTTCCGCGAAATGTTTCAAAAGGAATCGATCCTTATCACTACTTTCACCACTAGCAGTCAATTATAACTCTGGAAAACCAATCGTAACTGTTGTTATGTGATTTTAGTTTGAAATTGAAGCCTCCGAGCGGAAAATGTTACATTGAAAGTTCTGATTGAACGCTTTATACATTGGGCAAATTACTTTGCACGATGAAAATTTGAAAATAACTACTGAACAATGATCCAAATACTTGCACTTCGTGCTAAAAGCAGATCTTTATTCTTATCACTCGTTGAATTGCACTTAAACGATATCTACACCAGAAAATAACAAAAACTCAAAATGTCCGAAGTGCGACTTCGTGTTGTTTTGATTGCTTTGTTACTTCGGACGTATCGAGCGTCAGAGGAAAGATACGTCCGAAGTTACAGTCGAGTGCTTAAAATTCGGATCTTTACATTAGACATGTTTGGTATTGGTGATTAAAAGATGAAAAGGATAGATACTTGAACGGTTGTTTTTGCAATGCGTTCAATGATTGAGAACTAATGGATGCACACTATTAACTCGATTTGTTTACATTTGTTACTTAGGACCTTTTCAAAAGTTACGCGAGAATTCTTTATTCATGTGAAAGTACATTTGATGCCATTATGTATGGAACTCGATTTCTTTTGCATGGCCATCACGCTTGCAGAAGTCCAGATGCTGAACCCAATTTTCGACGGTTTTCATGCATAAATCGATATTTGTACGAAGTTCATCAATCATCGCTGACTTGTTGGCATCGACCATAGACTTGTCGTAGGCCCACAGGAAATAGTCTGACGGCGTCAAATCGCACGACCGAGGAGGCCAATTTACTGGGCTATTTCGTGAGATAACACGCTCACCAAACATGGTTTTCAATGAATCGATTTTTAAATTCGCTGTGTGGCTTGTGGAACCATCCTGTTGAAACCACATATTGCCCAAGTCCATATCATCCAATTCAGACCAAAACTATTCGGTTATCATTGATCGGTAACGATTTCCATTCAGAGTAACGTGCCGGTCTTGATCATCACGGAAGAAGTACGACCCAATGACACCACCGGACCATAAACCGCACCAAAGCGTATTTTTGAATGGTGACTCACGGAGTACGTGTGGATTGCTGCCTTACCAATAACGTATATTTTGCTTATTAACGAAGCCATTCAGCCAGAAATGAGCCTGATCACCGAAGATGATTTTTCGATAAAAACCCGGATCATTTTCAAGTTGTTGCTCAGCCCAATTCACGAACATACGACGCTTCTGATGGTCAAGCGGCTTCAGTTCTTGTGTCAATTTGATCTTGTAGAGATGTAGGTCAAGATCTTTTCGCAAAATTCGCCACAACGATGTCACAGATATGCCCAACGCTAGAGAACGACGTGTGAGAGACTGATTTGGGTCTTCCTCAATTGGTGCGCTAGCGGCAACAATATTCTCGACACTACGGGCACTTCTTTGTTTTTTACCGGCACGGGAACATTTTGTACTGTGCCTGTGGATTCAAGTTTTTCCACTAGACGCTCAATTGTTAATCTGGCAGGACGATTATGACGACCATAAAGTGGCCGTAGCGCTCTTAAAGTTGAGGCCATTGATTCCGAATTTCGGTAGTAAATTTTAGTAATCTCTACTCGTTGTTGGATCGTATATCCTTCCAATATGGAATGACAAACATTACTGAAGAGAAATGTCGAGAGAGCGGGAAAAATATGGTGTCGTTTGCTGTCCCTATCGGTCTACTCCTGTAGCGTCCCTATTGAAATGTCCTTATATATTATAGAGGAGTTCTCTCGGTTACCTTCACAGGTTTCCCACAGTCAACTTTCCGCCGTCGCGATTGGATTTCGATTGAAAAAGACGCGATAAATGATAGGATATATATGCCGATCCAATTAAATGGGCAGATTTTCCTTTTCAGCTTAACTAAGACATGAGAATTTCAGATTTTAATTTCGTCGAATGGTCGATTGATGTAAACGCAAACAAGATTACTTGGGTTTCATATTCATATAAATTAATCCATGATAGCGCCTGGTTTCTATGAACAATTTTGGGTAAGATTTCTCGTATGATTATTGCACCAGTCGTGGTTTAAATGCTACATCAATTGTTTTGAGCCTCATAATGTTTGGAGGACCTAAAACATATGATATTTATATAAACTCAAATACTGTGTAGCACGTTGCTGCTTGGGTAGTTACCACACCTTATTGAATTCGTAAATGTAAGCAGGAGAAAAGTAAAACTGAGAGTGTGTAAAAAAAGAAAGATCGATCCAAGGTAAATCTATATTGAATCAATCGAACGAAAAATGTAAAAAAAATCCGAGGGTTTGTTGATTTATCATTTTGGATATTATTTGCGAATACGTCGCAATTTCATAAATAACTCTTTAGTAAAAAGTTCCGGGGACCCTGAAAAGGTTTAATGACTTGCGTGATTTTGTAGAATCATTTCGAGAAGCAACGATTCTTTTTTGCCTTTGCGAGAACAATACACTAATTGGTCATATGTCGCAATTTGTTTCTTTATAGCAATGTACGCATTGCACTGAGTACTTAACGAGAGGAATCTTCCGTGCATCGCCATTCGACAAGGATCAAACATTCGTCTAACAGATACACACAGTTGCAGCGATAAAAATGAAACATCGCGAGAATGACCGTTTATGAAAAATCGTTTCTCGACTCTCGGTCAAAACCGTCAACAAAGCTAGTACCTTTTTGCATCAGAACAGAGCCGATGCGCACGAGAGCAAATACGAATGGTAACTAAAAGTATCGAAGGTGTGCTATTTACATTTACAGGAAATCAACAAGTTCTAAATTTCGCGCAACGAAAATAAGCAACACACACAAAGCCATGGCAAGTTCAGATGGTTGTGGTAATTACAATGCCAGATGCACTTCAAGAGAAATATTCGCTAGCGTTCACAGCTCGAGGGGAAACATAAAACACAAAGCGAGCAGAATAAACGACCTTTGTTTTTTCGGGCATAGAAAGATTCTGAGAATTTTCCTCAGGTGAGATGCAATACTTATACGCTATCGGCAGATAACTTACTATGCAAGCGTGGAGTTTACTTCGCAAATATTCTCTTTTCGCTATCCCCCTTCGTTATTTCTATTCTAGCGGCTGCATACATTGCCCGTTATTGACAGTTCTGTTCGGGAAAGCACACAAATGGACAGAACAAATGTATGGGGGAATGGGAATGCTTCCAATTTTCATCAGTTTAAACCATATGCAGACTATGGGATTGTGATGTATAGCATATCAAACAAATCTTAGAAAAAATCCGATTCGATTGGTGTGCAAATCGTTAAAATCCATTCGCAGCAAAACTAGTTATTAACGTTGACTTTATTTCATAAAAATGTGACCTGTTTTCTGATTTGGCACCCTTAATGTAATACGTAGTCCTACGTCAAAAAAGAAAAATTGGTCAAGGAACAGGAGAGATAACATTTATACATTATGAATTTATACACAAAATACACAATAATACACAAAATTAATAATAACTGAAGCACACATAAAAAATTGGATAAAACTGAACAATATTTTAAAAAAAATGGAAGATTTTAAGGTTTAACCAGAGAAGAAAAGTGGAACTTGAGAGAAAAAAGTGGCAATGGTTCGTGGTAATTCTTATTTTTTTTTTGAAAAACAAAAATCGATTTTTAACGTAGGACTACGTCTAACCGGAAGATATAGGGGGTGAAATGGAAATCTAGGCACTAAACAAGTAGGAAAAAATGCAAGATTTGGAACGCTTATAACTCGAGCATTTCTCAATAGATCGCAAAGGTTTTTGCATCAATTGATAGGAAATATATCTACGCATCTATCATAACGAATAACATTTCATTTTTCTTGAGATAAATAATTGAATAATTGTGAAATATCAAGCATTGTCCAAAAGCACTATGTGCTCATTTTTGATTGGTCCATTTTGTGCTCCTCAAATCGTACCGACCAAAACGGGCAACCAGAGCAACAGCTAAATAGAATGAAGCACGATTGGAAAGGAAAAAGAAAAAAAAAGGAACGAAACATTGGTCGCAGTCTCACACATGCGTAATTCTCGAGCCAGTCAGTCAGCTTAAAAATCCCCGCTCCGCTGCCGTAACGATCATTCTAATTCAAACCGTACACCACATCAGTTCGCATCACAACACATCAACAAACCAACCCAAGCAGCCATGTCTGGACATGGCAAAGGAGGAAAAGTGAAGGGAAAGGCAAAATCCCGCTCAAACCGTGTTGGTCTGGAGTTCCCTGCAAGGGTAACTAGGCGGAGCGCGTTAATACCAGTGCACCAGTCCACCTAGCCGGCGTTATATAGTTTCGGCCGCCGAAGTGATCGAGTTAGTTGGCAAAGCTGCTCGCGACGATAAGAAAACCCGCATTCGGAACAGAACACATTCGGTTCGGTGGACATCAAGACAACAGGCAGTTGCAGCGAGTGGCGAGTGGCAAACGCAATCGCAAAACGGCTGCTGGTAGCAGAAGAAAAATGTTTGTTCTTTATACAATCTGCTTTGGTGGTAAATCCAGAACAAGGCGGCATCGAGGGTGTTCGAAATGTTTTTTTTCAAAACCACGAGTACTAAGTTTTCTAAATTGGAACCATTCCATAAAACACGGCGCTTATCAGGGCCATTAAACCTTTCAAAAAAGAGTTTACGAAATACAGTTCAATGCTTTCTAAAATAATATCCAAAATAATAAAAAAACACAAATTGATTTTTTCATAATTTGTTTGCCAGGATCTGATGAGTATGTGAATTTGACAGTTGTTCTGAGCTTATTGATAGTTGGGAACTTTCCTGATTATTAAATTTTCACCAATTCTAAATTGTTTCCAGATTGAAAGTACAGTAATTTACAATTAGTTCGACATTTAACTAATTGGACGGACATGTAATGCGACACATTGAAAGTCGACACTGTACCACTGTCATCGCAAATGTTCAATTACAGGTTAAAATCGCCTCCAATGCGACACTGAGTGGTGCTTCGGCACGTCGCATTGAATGTAATTTACTGTACAATATGTCACAATGTTGGATGGGAAGAAATTTTCCAACTGTGGAAGCTGTGACGAGTGGCAACAAATCGCTAAACAGGAAGGTTTAGCCGAACAAGATGGGGATATCGAGTGATAACAAAACAATAAACTCTTTAGATTGAAGATAATTTTGTGATCCTGAAAAGGACCCTTTTTAGCCTGCATGTGAATCCAACGAGCGAACAAATCGTAATGAATGTATTTTTTTGCCATCGCTGCCTTTTAACGCTCATTCGTTCGTCTCGTTGGACTCGCCCTTTTGGCTGAGTCTGCCGATTTGTCTCTATCCTGTGAGTGTGTACCGCTAGAGTATAAAACACGCGGACCCCAAAAAAATGTCTTATTTTCTTTCAAACCGTAAACCCCTGTGGTTGTACGGCATCGTTTAACATCGCATCGTATCACATCATAAAAAGAAAACAAGCAGCAACGAGGACGTGTGGACGTAACAAAGGAGGACAAGTTAAGGGAAAGGCAAAGGCCCACTCGAACCGTGCAGGTGTGCAGTTCCCCGTTGGTGTATCCGCCAATTGCTCCGCAAGGGTAACTAGGCCGAACGGATTGGTGCCGGAGCACCAGTATACCTAACAGCGATTATAGAGTTTCGGCCTTCGGATGCTCGAGTTGGCTTGCAAAGCTGCTCACGACAATCAGAAAACACGCATCAAGAACAGAGCAGCTTCGGTTCGGCGCTCATCAAGGCAACAACTAGTTTCAACGAGTAGCAAACGCAATCGCAAAACGGCAGCAGCTAGAAAAAAGAAAAAGTTTGTTTATACAGACTGCTTTGGTGACAGAACCAGCCACCGTAAAACACGGCGCTTTTCAGGGCCATTAAACCTTTCAAAGAAATGTTATTAAAAGTTATTCACAATACCAATGCATTCTAAAGTGACATAATATGACTTTTTTTTTGTTTATGCTTGTTTTTGAACTTATTGGTGGTTGGGGTCTTTTAAATTGATCATTCAGCTTTCACAAACCCATGCATGGTTCCTGAATTGAAAGTGGCTTCAAATTACAACACATTGTATGCAGGATGGCATTCACGAATTTTCTCGATAGCAAAAACTGCTTTCTTTGGTTGATAACTGATGTTGAAAATTGACTGAGGTTACATCTGCATTGTATAGAAACATAACTAAGGAGCAACATGATGAGCTATGCATTTCCTGCTGCTCTGTTCTTATTTTAAAGGACTTCAATCCGAAGGTCATCCGTCCCTGTATTCACTGTTGGTTTTTCAGAACGCTTATAGCTCGTCTATTTCTCGACAGATCGTAGAGTTCGTCTCCAAAACCTCAGTTCTTTTTCATTTTTATTTACATTGTTTGCGGAGACTACAAATCTTACAATTCATTCGTTTCCGAAACCACAGTTTAAGGTACGGTAATGTGCTCAATAGTGAAATATATGATAGTGAACGAGCTGATAACCACCTATGCATTCCCTATCACAGCAATTTTTTTGATTGTACGATATGTGTATACGCCGAAAGATGCCCGACGTTGAACATTTAATAAGTACAAAGCCTTCAGAAAAAAATCAAGAATCAAGTTTGTAAAAAAACGCAAAAACACAACACCAAAGGTTCTTTTCAGAACCCCCAACATGTTCATAAAGAGTAAACAGTAAACTAATCAATTTTTCAGGTAGATAGGTAGGTATTCACGTAGGAGAAGAAAATAAAACAATATATTTAAAATATATATTTGTATAGTCCTACGTCACTCCGGTTATGTCACCGACATTACCCACCCGTCTTTTTTTATTATTTGTTTGTTTTTTGAAAAACCAAGAAAGTTGTAGGGTTGTATCCGAACCATGACGAACCGTAGTTGACGTAGGATTACGTTACGATATTTGTTTTATGTTGATTTCTAATATTTTCGAGCAAGATGAAATTCTAGATTCGAACAACATTATCATGAAATAATCAAGAGGCGAGATTGTGTTAGTTGTAGTTTCAGGGGTATAGCGATACGTTAAGGAAAAGGGAGAACCAAAATCCATGTTTTCTGGCGTTATGCAATTTGTGAACAATACCATAATATCGATCTATTCTTTCCTTTCTTCAATATTACCCGACGAAATGGTCTGCAGTAAATTGCTCTACTCTTGTTTATGCGAATCTCCCGTTTTACCAGCATCCCAAGATCAGAAAAGTCGCTAATTAACTCGTCTACTATTGTCGAATGTTCACAAATGCTACGGTAAGTGTATTTGTTGTAAGTGTTTCTATCACATGGTTGTCGAGCTATATTTATTGGAACTTATCGACTGATTGTTTGTAAGAAGCGCATAACAGGAACGTCAGAACTCATGTATCCTCGACAATTGCAAAATTGCAAGCAATTTTGGAGTTTGACAGGGATGTGCTGTTCCTGACATAGAAGATGACCTTTTGCGGGTGAGGGCCTACTTTGGGAATAGATAACGGTTTTTGTCTATAATCCCAAGAATTGTCCATTCAAAATTGTTGTAAATTATAAGACCTTTTCATCGCCCTAAAGATTTTTTACAAAAACGGTGAAAAAAGAGAGAAGTATGGATGCCCGACCGGCTCTCTCAGAGTCTCTCCACACAGTGCCAGCAACTGCTGAATCGGTCGAATCGATTAGAAATGAGTGCGTGTTGGTTCTGAAAATTGCATTCTACCTACTTAAAATTTTTTTTTTGTTTTGACACGGGCCAGTCGCCACATACATGCATACATATTAAACGTAATGTATTTTTAAAAAAAATTGTCCACGTGGAAATTATTTATACCGCCTCCCCCCTCACCGTGGACAAACGTGGACATTTCGTGACCCCTACCCCCCCTAAAGTTGTCCACGTGGTATGTGGACAGCCCCTTAGCATCATCATGGTAAACACAATAAATTGAATTATTAAATAATTATACGAACTAACGATATTAATACTAATTAATACGCTTAAAATACAACATAAAAATATGATTTCTGAATAAATCTGTGATTTACAATCAACTACAATCAACAATTAAAATCAGTTTTTTCGGGTTCAATATTCAATAATATATTTTGATAAAAGACTAGCTCATTGGCCTCACTTTGATATGTCGATCAATTAAATTAGTTCAGTGCTTCAAATGTTTTTGAAAACAGCCATTTTTGGGAAAATTGGACGAAAATTGATTTTTCGGGCCACCCTAAAATGTAAATGGCACTCTAATAAAAAAATAATACGGGTCTAATGTTTTGCGATAAAGAACAAAATTACCACTTTTGACGAAAATCTGAGAACTACTATATCGGTTTGACATGGAATAGCTGTAATAATCTATATATATATAAATCTCGTGTCACGATGTTCGTGGCCGAACTCCTCCGAAACGGCTCGACCGATTTTAATGATATTATACTCAAAAAACATGGTAGGTATGAGAATAGGTCGTAAAATATATATGATCCCGTTGGGATACCGATTAGGGTGGTCCTATGCAAAAAAGTCTGAATAATTTTGTTTTTGTATTTTTTGCATAAATTTGGCCTAATACATATAACCATATATAACCTATTTTTAGCCCTATCTCTTATTTTTAATCACGATATTTTTATTTATATATAAACAATACCAAATAGTTGATCCGTCGTTCGTTTTTTAACCCGTTTTATGCAAAGCGTTCGAAAAATCGAACAGTAACTTCGATAATTTTTCATGGCTTTGGAAAGCAACTCTATGGTAAGGCTTTGGCATCAAATGATAGCTTAATCTATTAGCTACCACTTACTATCAATTTCATTCAAATTCATAGTTACGTTGGTAAATGCCAGATGGCACTTCGTCCTTGCCATGCAATTTGACATTGAACTATTTCTGTGAAGCGCAAATGGTAAAATATCAACAAATATCATTGACATCCCAAATCGTTGGATAGTACCATATACGCCTCACATGCAATGTTCATATTAATGTCAAGCTCTGCAGTTCAGTGAAGAGCAAAAAAAACATTTGCAAGTCTGTGAAAACAGGAAACAATATGGATGTGTTTCGAATTCAGAATACCGATGTGAACACTCCTTGATTGAATCACTTGGACGAAATAATGAGGTACCGAATTGGACTGTACAACAGCTCCAATGAAGTTGTCTGGCGTATCTTTGGTTTCAGAATTCCTAAACGAAGATGGTGTAATGAAAAGAAAATGAAAATGTTTTTTTTTTGTTATTTGTTCAATTTTTGTTGGTGGTCATCGTCTAAACCGCTCCATTGTCTGAATATCATAGATCTTATCTCCATCTCCACATCACACTCGGGTTCGGGAAGTCCATTTTCCCACGGTCCAATGCAATACACGGTCAAACCTTCAGCTCGATATTCACGTGGAATTGATCCTTCATCGATCAAAATCGATCAATTTTATGGATCGTTAAAACATTTAAACACACTTACAATACATTAGTTATGTTTTATTCAACAACCAAAATATTCACTAGAAGTAATTTATTTGGTAGAACAACGTTTGCCGGGTCAGCTAGTAAAATAGTAACATAAAGGCTGATTTAGACGATGCCAGTCAGCGCTCTAGTTGAAGTATCCAGTGAATAGAGAACAGACACTCTGTTCAAGTTAGAGGCCTATTAATTGTTCGATGCTGGTAAAAGTAACTTAAACAGAGTGTCTGTTCTCTGTTCACTGGATACTTCAACTAGAGCGCTGACTGGCATCGTCTAAATCAGCCTTAAGTGTCATTAACTTCCTTGAGTAGTGTATGTGATATAATTCACTTTATATATAAGGTTGGGGAAAAAGAAATGTCGTATTTCTGATCGAAATTTGACGCTTTATTTAACAAACTTAAAATTATCCAATTTAAATCAAAAAATATGCGCCGTTTTGTTCGCAAACTTGTTGCCATTTAAAAGACAACTTCATTATCCCCCCCTTATAACCACTCCCCTCTCCACCTTATTTGCAAAAAACTCAGACAGCCAGTTTTCGCAAGTCTCTTTTGAGGCCAACTTAGTACCACCAAGAGTGTTTTGCATGGACCGGAAGAAATGATAATCACTTGGAGCCAGGTCCGGACTATACGGTGGGTGCAATAGGACATCCCATCCGAGCTCCCGTGGTCATAGTTGAGCAGCTCATAGTGGATTTTTTTTTATCTGTATTATAGTGATTTTCAACTCATTTGGCTGGTTCGTCACTTGTATTTCCATTTTTGGAAGAATGTCGGGAGTGAGAATTGAACTCGTGACCTTCAGCGTGAGAGGCATGGATGTTACCACTACGCCAGATCGCCTCCACGCTCATAGTGGATGATCCCCTTCCAATCCCACCAAACACACAGCAAAACCTTCCTGGTCGACAATCCGGGCTTGGCGATGGTTTGGGCCGGCTCACCGCGCTTCGACCACGACTTTTTTCGCTTTAGGTTGTCGTACGTGATCCACTTATCATCACCAGTCACCATCTTCTTCAAAAATGGGTCGAGTTCGTTCCATCCAGCTTTTTTTGGAATCCAATCTTCTGCAAATGATTCCAAACGGTTTTATGGTCTATACCCAGTTCCTGGCCAATCGAGCGAGTGCTCACATACCGGTCTACTTGGATGGTTTCAACGATTTTATCGGTTTCCACGACGATTGGCCTACCAGTACGGGGTGTATTTTTTATATATAATTAAATTTTATCATATAATATTATTCTACCATTACATCCTACAATCGAAGACACTTTTTGTTGGCTTTTGGTTAGGTTTTTAAGTTACTGCTAGGCATGTTTGCGGATTCGTAGAAAGTTAAGATTCCATTTGCTCTGTCGATCCTCAAAATAAACTAAATGGTTTGAAAGTTTAGTATTTAAAAAAAACATAAAACTCATGATTTCTTCCACAAATTCATATCTTTTCAACCATTGAGCCGATTTCAAAAATCGACATATCAAATGATATCTTATTCTTCTATGAATCAACTTCAATCTGTCATTCAATAAACTCAGAACTTTAATTATAAAGCTGAGAAAATTTTCCACAATTCGTTCTTTCAAAAAAAAATTCTATTTTGTCGCAATTTTAAATCTCTCAAATGGAACTGCCAAAATGATAGTTCAAAGAACGAAGAGCAGGAAAAATTGACAAATAATGGGGGTAAATGATAAAACAGAGGTAATCATGGATTTTTAATTACCATATCAGAAAAAAATATTGAAAAACACATTTCTTTTTCAATTTCTGTTTCAAATATTGATAAAATTGCACTGAATAGTTAATATAAGAACAATGATACTATTTGTATAAACTTATGTATTTATGAACATGTTTATATAAACCTTCCCATCTTGTCATTCTTCATTAAAGACCTTGCGTCAAGACAGCTAGAAATCGATACACTCTCAAATCAAGTATGCCTGAAAAAATGTATTCTTCATGTAAACAAGGATCGAAAATGTGGACACTTTTTAGTCAGCGAATTGTATGAAGTGCCACTGCTGTGGTTTAACTGTTTGACTGGATCGAGGAAAAAACTGGAAGAATCCAGTTTGAACTGGAACATTGGCAACGCTGCACACAAGTGGTAATTGTGGGAAGGAGAGCATGCCACTCCGAAGAAACGATAAACCCCTTGGCTAGCTGGCTACTTACTGGGAGTAATCGTTATACCGGACCCGTCCTTATACCATTCGACCACCCACCATCACCGCTTCCCAGCGTAGGCGTTCCACGATGCAGTCAGAATACTGACTAGCACGCAGCTTTCGGTGGCTCTATTGTCTGGGAAGAAGTATTGTGGTGTGCGTTCAGTATTCTATGACACCTGGTTCCGTGTATTACGAAAATACCAATAATACTGGTAATACCCACAAACGCACCTTTATGTTACTCTTTAAATCCAGGCGCCGAGAATGCACAAGTTCTGCGAGACAAATCGAGTCATGCTGAATGAACATCGTTCGCGACAGTAACGTGAGCTCAGAGAGCCGACGAGACAGCGGAAAGGAACTTCTCAGATACGTGCCCCCGAACACGTCATTTCTCTTTCGCAATGAATGGATAGATGATATCAACCTTAACCAGTGGGATCGTCTTGTCTGAGCAGTGTTGTGATTTCCAGTCATAAGGGGACTTCCTTCCAAAGTTCAAATTCCAGCAGGACCGGAAGAAACGCTCCCAGCACCAGAATGTATCGATGTCTGTTTATTTTTTTTTATTTTTATCTGCAAGCGTATTTGTGGATCCAACTATAACTATACGATAATCGCGCAAGCAGTCATCGTAAAAGATAGTTGTGCAATTCCTCTTTTTTCATCTTCATACTAGCCAAAACGGAAGTAAAATAAATTCAGACTTACCTCCCCAGAATGAAGATATCTGCTCTTGTGGGCGGTTGGGGGTAGCTACCAGTAAATTCCCAAATTGCGATAATGAAAAAGACGGAAACACCGTTATCGCAAAATTATGTATCCTCCGCTCGGCTATAGCGATTTCACTGACTACTTCTGTGTGCTCAGTAAAATTTTCACCTTGTTATGTTGATGCACCGAAAGAAAACACTATCACGGACACATTTGCATTTCAGCACTTCAGTTGAAGGTAATTTATCGTAATTATTAATTCACCCCTGTTTGACAAATGCCGAAACTTGGCAACTCTTGGGTACAAAGCAGCGAAACTTTTGGAGAAACAACACGAGAGGAGAAAAACCACACACTGTATGCACAAATGATAGCGGAAAAAAATCACTTCGTACGGTGGGACATTTTTTTTGTCTGCAGCACAAACAAGTATATTTTCTCTCCTTATCCGACAGTCGGATATTAGAGCAACTTCCGCCTAGGTTTCGCGACAACTTGCACTCGCCGAAAAAAATCAAGCACTCGGAGCGAAAGCAGTCAATCGATTCAGAATATCGCGTTTTGCGCAAGGGAACACACTATTTTGCTAAGCGAACAGTGCGGACCGAATTCATGCAAAGTTTGGCATTAAATGACGGCGATGGTAAAAGTTTGTACATAAAAAACCCGAAGAGACAGATTGGCTATGTAGTGGCCAGAAGCAAGAACGAAACAAACACCAATGCAGCAAACACCGTGTGCTTTACGGCAGCACGAGTGATTGTGTGCGTGTGTAAGGGGTGGTGTATTGACAGCGCGAGCATTCCCTGACAATTACCCGCCGATGAAATGCGGAACTATTTATCAATGGTACAAATCTCGCGTAACTTTTGAAAAGGTCCTATGTAACAAATGTAAACAAATCGAGTTAATGGATGCACGCTATTAGTTCTCAATCATTGAATGCATTATAAAAACAATCGTTCACGTATCTATCTACTTCATCTTTTAATCGCCGATGCAAAAAATATCCAATGTACAGATTCGGATTTTAAGCACTCGGCTGTTACTTCAGACGCCTCTTTCCTCCGACGCTCGAAACGTCCGAAGTAACAAAGCAATCAAAACAACACGAAGTCGTACTTCGGTCGTTTTGAGTTTTTGTTTCTTTCAGGTGTTGTTATCTATGTCAGTGCAATTCAACGAGTGATGACAATAATAATCTGTCTTTATGGATTCTTATCGTGAAACGTAATATGTCCAATGTGCAAACAGGGGCAGTCCAAACGTCCAATGTAACATTTTTCGCTCCGAGGCTTCAAATTTAAGCTCAAATCACGGAACAACTATTACGATTGGTTTTTCAGAGTTATTATTGACTGCTAGTGGTAAAAGTAGTGATAAAGATCGATACCTTTTAAGACAATTCGCGGAATAATGTTCGGGTCTTCAACTTCATTTTTCTCGAGTTGACGAAAATATTACATTGGACCTTTTCAAAAGTTACGCGAGAAATCATTACAGAGCGGTATTGACGTAGGACTACGTCCTGCATTTCTGTATAAGGGTCTAAATTCGAAATTTGGAAAACGAGAGCGTTACGTTTGGAGCTTGGTCATGCGGAAAAAATAAAATTTATTTTTCAACTGCATTTCCTTGGGAAATGAATTTCTTGCACCTTTTTCCCCATGCTGTTTTTTTTCCGCATGCTGTCAGATGTTTCTCCTATAAGAGGAGCAAACGTTTTCGTGACTCGGGCATTGTTTATTTATCTTCTTGACCGAACATGAATTGAAATAAATGTAAATTTATGTAATTCGTTTTCATCAAAGAAATAAAATAAATTTATATAATTCAATCGTTCAGAATAATAAACATTTGGCGAGAAGTGAAATTAATTTATAATCAAATTTATATATGTTTAGAAGTCAATAATACTGAAATTTTTGTATCTACCAAAATGGCAATTGAAACCTTATGATTTGATACGCTTGCATAAATGGATTTCTGTCTGTCTGTCTGATTCTTATTTTTTTTTTTTTTTTATCTGTATTATAGTGACTTTCAACTCATTTGGCTGGTTCGTCACTTTTTACTTCCATTTTTCGGAAGAATGTCGGGAGTGAGAGTTGAACTCGTGACCTTTAGCGTGAGAGGCATGGATGTTACCACTACGCCAGATCGCCTCCACGTCTGATTCTTATGGACTCGGAAACTACTGAACCGATCGACATGAAAATTGGCATGTAGGGGTTTTAGGGGTCGGAGAAGATTCTTATGATAGTTCAAGACCCCTCCCCCTCTCGCCATACAAATGAAACACAAATGTCTGCATAACTTAAGAACTAAGCAAGAAAAAGGAACCTAATTTGGCATGTGGAGGTTTAAGGGGGTAAGAAATGTTTTTATAGTGATTCGACACTTCTCTCCTCTCTTTAAGGGGGGACTGCTATACAAAAGAAACACAATTCTCTGCAAAACTCAAGAACTAATCAAGCAAACGGAATCAAATTTGTCATATGGAGGTTTTAGAGAGCACGATACGTTTCTATAGTGTTTCGACACTTCTCCCCTCTCTCCAAGAGGGGGAGGTCACATGGCTCGAGAAGTAAGCAAGCAAACAGAGCCAAATTGTGCATATGGAAGCTTTAAGGGGCAATAAATGTTTTTATTGTGGTACGACACTCCTTTCTTCTCTTTAAGGGGAGGCTGTCATACGAATGGAACACAAATTTTAGTATACTTTCTGTATCAAATATGTATTCCCTGGAAGGGAGAAACATGTTATTTGCAAGTGATTGAAAAATCTTGAAGGATTATTGTGTCTGAAAATAATTTTACAATGTTTTGGTAGAAGTACTAGGACATTTATAGTGAAAGGAAATTGTAAAGGGTCAATGGGTCAAAGGGTTTGGACCAATGAACGTTCGCTTAGCAAGAAAACGTGAATGTTTGAAGGTATTGATAACAATAAAATCGTTCGAAGTTTGCCGGGTCAGCTAGTGTAGTATATTTTTATTAATTGGATTATTTTCGCCTTTAATAACAATACTTTCTCTATAAAGTGGATAATTATAACAAAAGTAACACTTTTTTCTCCTCCTGATTATTGGATCTCTTTTGACATTTCTATGGGATTTTTTTTGACAACCAATTTGATTCTATTCTCATGGCTCAGGTTTGGAGTGCATGGTTTTGCATGTTAATAAAGCCTGTTTATGAAGATTGGAGTACATCTTAAGAGTAAATATCATTCGTTTACCGATTTAGGGTTAAGAAAAGCATGGATGACGGGATATTTAAAGAATAACCGCAAAGAAAAAATCGTGATGTACAAGTAGGTTAGCCATATTCTGACGCGGGAAAATCATCATGGGTATAAATGTCACACAAAAAGGCGTAATTTTTATAATACATTTTTTGTTTTCGTTTTTCGAAATTTATTCTGAATTCAATGTAATGGGCACAAAATCCCCATTTAATGAGGATACGAAATCGAGGCGGCCCTTATCCGCCATCGAAAGCGGTGGTCTCTCGCAAATTAACCTCGTCGGACGGCATGGTGCGTTGGTGCATTACGTTAGCAATATTCTGACGCGGGAAAATCATCATGGGTATAAATGTCACACAAAAAGGCGTAATTTTTATAATACATTTTTTGTTTTCGTTTTTCGAAATTTATTCTGAATTCAATGTAATGGGCACAAAATCCCCATTTAATGAGGATACGAAATCGAGGCGGCCCTTATCCGCCATCGAAAGCGGTGGTCTCTCGCAAATTAACCTCGTCGGACGGCATGGTGCGTTGGTGCATTACGTTTGACCGGGTTATTTTTGGTTTTTGTATAATAAAAACAAATGATTAATAGTCAATATGACCCCTTTTGGTCTCGATAACCAACCGACAACGCTTTGACATACTCTCCACGAGGTTCCAGAGGTGTTGGAGCTCCAGCTTGTCCCATGTCTTCTTCAACGCAGCGAAATAGTTTTGCATAAATTCTCAATATGATTCAAGTCGAGATTTTGAAGTGGCCAGACCATCGATCTGATCCGGGCCGATCGGAAGAATGCTGTTGTTTTCTTCGCAGTATGCTTCGGGTTCCTATCTTTCTGGAAGATGTACTCTCATTTTCAGCAAGGGTTCTTCCAGGTTCTCCCACAAAATGTCAATGTAACCATCGGCAGTCATAATACCGTTGACCTGCGCTACGTTTCTGTTGTAATTTTAGAATAGTTGGATCCAGAACGACGCAAACCACGTGTGGTTGCTTTGAACTTTTACAAAGGAATGACATTTTATTTGAGTGAATGATAAGTCAATGACATACTAGCGTGATAAACTGGTTACATAGGGATTCAATTACAGCAAATTTGTAGCAGTTTCTCGCTCCAGCCCACGAGAAACAGTCTCACATCATGATGCTTTCATCACTGTGCTTCATAGTCGGCTGTAGATGTGGTCCTGGAGGCCCTCGTCGTTCTTCGCACTCGGAGTCGTTTTTTCTGTTTAAATAGCTCAAACTTGGACTCGTACGACCAAATAAGCAGCTTGTTGACATGGTCCCTCGCAAACTGAAGTCGTTTTTTTGTTGGTGTTGCTGATCATCTGGCGCTTTTGGCGAAGTAGCTCTTCAGCTCCCGTTCCACTAAACGTCGTCGAATGGTCCAGATCCAACCTTTCTTTAATCGACCGAAGGGTCGTTCGTGGGTTTTTCTTTACATCCCGGATGATTAGCGTGATGGTTCTTGCATCAGTCTTACGTTTCGGTCCTCTTCCCAGTCGATCGGCTACGTTGCCAAGCATCTGATGCTTCCGAATGACCAGCTGGACTGCACCACGGCCTCCCCATACTTCTCAGCAATGTTTTGTTGGGACTCCTTACGCTGGAAGTCACGCACAATCAAATTTCGGACCTGCTACCCAGTCAAACGTTCCCTTTTTTCCATGTAATTGATCTTCTTCAATGATATCTGTATTATAAAATGTCTCACGTAAACTGTGAATGACCAAGTTACTTCCTATGCATAAGGTATGCATAAACTCTCATAGCCCAAAACTATAAAAATCAAACGACTCCAAAATGGTTGAGATTCATGTAATGCGTAATTTTCATCAAATATCTGTTTTATTTGTGATATCTCGAGAACAGTTAGTTCTAGGATAATAATGTCTGTAGGAAGGATAACAGTGTGGTGTCAACACACTGTTATCCTTCTTGTTATTTTTCATTAATTCAAATGTTTTACAACAGAATGTTATACAACATTATGCAATTTATGTTTTACAACAGAATTTTCTCAAATGAAACCAATTGAATCGTTCTAAGCAGTGCACTTTTTGAATTAAAGTTAGTTTAATACAAAAAAAAACCGGTCTCTCAAAAAATAATTCTTTCGAAGTTGAGATTTGACCATAAACGTGGATGATTTTTTTCATCAAATATGATTCTCCATCACCTAAAATATTCAGGATCAGTTACCTAAGAACCTGTATATAACAATATTTTAAACAGATATAATTATGTTCGATATTTTATTCAATTTATGAGAAATTTTTCTCAACAATTCAAACATTTAAACAAAACATAAATTTTAATAGAAAGTTTATTGATTTCTCAAAAACTTGTTTCGATCGGGTAGCAAGTTTCAAAGCTATGATTTTTTTTGGAAAAATGTACAAATTTGAAAAAAGGGAAGGATCGGGCAGTGGCTGATTAATTTGACGTTGTATTGCTCTCTAGTAAACTGATAGAATTTTATTAGTGATAACTGTCTCACCATGTATTTTTGAACCGTAATCAAGCTTGATTGATACAAGTGAAGGGAACTTTTCAAATTTCATTAAACAATAGTTTACTGTTTATAAAAAAAACCCGGTTTATTGCCAAACTGAAATGCTTAAGGTGAAGGTGGAAGCTAGCCCCAAATGGCTGCCACAATGGCCCTCATTTCTTTCATCTCCACCCCTCACCCGAAAATCAGTAATTTTGCGAAACAGTGTGAAGAAAATTATCGTTTTCGCACCCTTTCCATCAAGTAATATCAACCAAACTCTAATCGATTACTCACAAGATATTAAATTTTCATCTGCTGTCGCACTGTATAGTGAAAAACGTCGGAAAACTCGAGCTAGTGCTCTGAAAGTTATATTTTAATTTTTTCAATTTTCGGCAATGGTTTTGTTTGTATTGGTGAAAGCATCGTTATTTTTTTGACACTGATGCCAGACAACATCATCGAAACAGCTACAAAAACCACTCAATAAAATATTGTTCCTGAGCCATAGTGTTTCATGTCATGAAAATCAATAGAATAAAATTGTGCTGATATCAATACAATTATTATTTTTAATGGGTCTATAATGTAAGTTTTAGCAACTTTAACATTGGTTAAGAAAATTGTATTGCAGAGCTCGGAAAACTGCCACGGCTGCCTATGCTTTCAAAAACAGTAAACGGTAAAGTATTACATTCAATCAAAATGCTTCGGCCAACGAAGAGAAGGATTAAGGCGGAGAGCCTTAATATATGTGAAAACATAATATATATGTGAAAACAATACGATCATCGAAGGAAAATATTAAATATGAACATCGTGTTACTATGCGGAAGAACTTGTTAATACCAAAATAACCCCAATTCGCATCTTCTATCTTCTATCTTCTATCTTCTATCTTCTATCTTCTATCTTCTATCTTCTATCTTCTATCTTCTATCTTCTATCTTCTATCTTCTATCTTCTATCTTCTATCTTCTATCTTCTATCTTCTATCTTCTATCTTCTATCTTCTATCTTCTATCTTCTATCTTCTATCTTCTATCTTCTATCTTCTATCTTCTATCTTCTATCTTCTATCTTCTATCTTCTATCTTCTATCTTCTATCTTCTATCTTCTATCTTCTATCTTCTATCTTCTATCTTCTATCTTCTATCTTCTATCTTCTATCTTCTATCTTCTATCTTCTATCTTCTATCTTCTATCTTCTATAAAAAAAATGGATTTCTGTCTGTCTGTCTGTCTGTCTGATTCTTATGGACTCGGAAACTACTGAACCGATCGACATGAAAATTGGTATGTAGGGGTTTTTGGGGTCGGGGAAGGTTCTTGTGATAGTTCGAGACCCCTCCCTGC
The DNA here is from genome assembly GCF_029784135.1 of Toxorhynchites rutilus septentrionalis. NCBI lineage: Eukaryota > Metazoa > Arthropoda > Insecta > Diptera > Culicidae > Toxorhynchites > Toxorhynchites rutilus. Next base: position 117,923,899 of record NC_073746.1, on the reverse strand, counting down.
CATACAAATGGAACACAAATTTCTACATTACTCAAGAACTAAGCAAGTGAATAAAACGAAATTTGGCATGCGGACGTTTTAGGGTGCAATAAATATTTCTATGGTTAGACACTCCTCCCCCCTCTTCAAGGGGGAGCTGCCATACAAATGAAACACAAATTTGTGCATTACTCGGGGATTAATCAAGCAAACGAAACCAAAGTTGGCATGTGTTGGTTTTAGGGTGCAATCAATGTTTCTATGGTGGTTAGACATTCTTCCCTCTCTCTAAGGGGAGGCTGCCATACAAATGAAGCATAAATTACTGCATTACTCGGGAATTAATCAAGCAAACGAAAACACAGTTGACATGTGGAAGTTTTAGGATGCAATAAATGTTTCTATGGTAGTTAGGTACTCCTCCCCCCCCTCTCTAAGAGGGGGCTGCCATACAAATGAACCACAAGTTTCTGCATTAAAGTCTGCTTCATTTAACATTGGAACAAATTCTTTTGCTCATTGTGGCGCTCCTAGTGGACGGATTTGGAAACTTTTTTCACCCACGTGTCGGGAAATTCATTACTTTCACCATGTATTTATGTCATAACACCAAACGATAGCATTTTGTAAACAACCGCCATGGAAGCCGAACGGAGAGATAAAATTGTGCACAGTTTTCTTGAAAATCCATTGTTGTCGGCATCTAAGCTAGCTAAACAGCTTAACAGCAAACAGCCAAATCGGACGCTGAAGCAGAACAATGTGGCCAGAATCCGTGCTCGAAAGCTGTACGACCAAGTGCTGACCAAGTTCGACGGATGTATTCTGATGGACGATGAGACCTACGTGAAGGCGGACTTTGGGCAAATCCCAGGTCAAAAATTTTATTTGGCGACGGCTCGGGGGGATGTACCAGCAAAATTTAAGTTCATGTTTGCGGATAAATTCGTCCGCAAGTACATGATTTGGCAGGGGATATGCAGTTGTGGACAGAAAACCAAAGTCTTTCTCACTGACAAGACAATGACATCAGAAGTCTACAAAAAAGAGTGCCTACAGAAACGGATTCTGCCGTTTATTCGTGCCCACGACCGTCCAGTAATGTTTTGGCCGGACCTCGCAAGCTGCCATTACAGCTAAACGGTTATGGAATGGTGCGCAACGAATGGGGTCAGCGTAATACCGAAGGACCTCAACCCCCCAAACTGCCCCCAGTTCCGGCCGATAGAGAAATACTGGGCAATCACGAAGCGGAGGCTTAAGGCAAAGGGAAAACTTGTTAGGAACATGACTCAAATGAAGAACTGGTGAAATCAAATCGCCAAAACGGTGGACGAAAAGGGTGTGCGCCACCTAATGTGCCGTATTACGGGAAAAGTACGAGAATTTCTTCGAAACAGCAATGAATAATTTTGTTAATTTTTTTTTATGAAAGAGTAAAGAAAATGCTACATTTGTATGAAAAACAAATTATGAATTCGTTAATAAATGACTGAACTACACGCAATTTTTTGTGTTCCAATATTAAATGAAGCAGACTTTACTCGGGAATTAATCAAGCAAACGAAATCACAGTTGACATGTGGAAGTTTTAGGACGCAATAAATGTTTCTATGGTGGTTAGACACTCCTCCTCCTCTTTAAGAGGGGGCTGCCATACAAATGAAACACAAATTTGTGCATTACTCGGGAATTAATCAAGCAAACGAAACCAATGTTGGCATGTGTCGGTTTTAGGGTGCAATCAAAGTTTCTATGGTGGTTAGACATTCTTCCCCCTCGCTAAGGGGAGGCTGCCATACAAATGAAGCATAAATTTTCTGCATAACTCACGAACTGATCAAGCAAACAAAACCAAATTTGGCATATAGAGGTTTTAGGTATCGATAAACGTTTCTATGGTGGTTCGACACTCCTTCCTCTCTAAGAGGAGACTGCCATACAAATGAAACACAAATTTCTGCATTACTCAAGAAATATTCAAGCTACAGGAACCAAATTTGGTATATGAAAGTTTCAGGAGACAATAAATGTTTCAATGGTGGTTTGACACTCCTTCCCCTCCCTAAGGTGGGGGCTGCATTACTCGAAAATCAATCAGGTGAACGGAGCCAAATTTGGGATGTGAGGATTTTGGGTACGAGAAATGTTTCTATGATGGTACGACACCCCTCCCTCCTCTGGAATGGAGAGGGAGTCCCATAAAAATAATACACATATTTCAACCAAACACGACAATTGAAAATTTTCGGAAAAATTCTGAAGAAAAATGTGAAAATTCGAAAAATTCAATTCGCATATGTTCTACAATTACATATTGACAAGCGTTGTTAGTCCATTTGATGTTTGCGCTAATGAAATTGATCTTGGTTCGAAAATGGAAATGAATTTTAATGTGATAAAACGCACTCCTATATCGTTTTCTATCTATATAAATAAAAATGAATCGCCGAATATGTTGATAAGAACAAAACTCGAGAAAGGAATTGTCCGATTTAGGGCTGTCTTCATTCTATCATATTTTCTGTATCAAACATTAATTCCATGTAACGGAGAAACATGTTTTTTGCAAGTGAATAAAAAACCTTGCACGAGAATTGTGCCTGAAAATAATCTGATATCGAGTTTTGGTAGAAGTACTGAAATTTTATAGTAAAATATAAATTTAAAGGGTAGATTAGAAATCAATCAATGAACAGTTCTGCGATTGGACCCATAAACGTGCGCTTAGTAAGAAAACGTTGATGTGATAACGAAAAATAAATTTTGGGCGGGACGAAGCTTGCCAGGTCAGCTAGTGTGTTATAAATTTGCTCAAGTTACGCTCGCGTATAATCAGAATTTTACTTCATATGCAACTGCACCTTCTATATATATTTATATTTGCAATTGTTCATCGGAACATATCGTTCATACATTTTACTTTAGTATTGAATTGTTATTTTCTTTTTTTTTTCAAATGTATTCAAAGACTCGTTTAATAGTAACCAGCCTGAGGGCATCCGTATACTAGCACATAGGATTTGACAGCGTCAAACATGTCCGGGTCGCAAATGCAATTTGCGACCACTGTCACTCGCGAGAATTGCCAAACTCTCAAGCTGGTGTAAAACAAGGCACTTAACATACTACCAGGTGGGTCAAAACGTGAAGTGGTTTTCTGCAGCCATTTAAAAAATACACAAAAGTAAATTAAGACGATTGAGCACAATTTGTGGAATATACTGATACTTTATTAAATACTCATTGCTATATTCATTATATTCATTACGTTTTACGCTGCAAGCGTTTCATTTATTGTCTTTGCGTTGAAGGCACCATAATGATTTGCGCCATTTGGAAAACGAAATTAAGGACGAAATTAACACACTTCTAGAACAAAAAATAATGAATGAAAATTTACTTTTCTGTATTCAATATGTATTCTATGTAATAGAGTAATACGTTTCCTCGAAAATTGTGAAATAATATGAAACTGAAATTTGTGAACTCTATTCAATAGAACGTTTTATTCGGCAAACGCTTCATTTTTTCCGCACGCAAAACGCAAATTTTCGAATAAAGCATGAGCAGCAGCTAAATACAACTGAAATTATTGAAATAATGCAGAATTCATTCAAACCCTTTTATTTCACTTAAATTCTTTCAATTTCTTAAGTTGGTTTACATTATAGTATAATACTACATTTCAAGTGATCAACCTAGGGTTCTACGTTTTATATTATCATTCAGACCCTTGTGATCATCATGATCATTACATTTCACATAAATTTTTTTTTCAAAAAACAATTCTTTTTTTAGTTAGCGAATGGGCGCACCTTGTTCCATAGATTTGCCTTGAGTTCGCCGAGTAATTTGATAGGTTTGGCAATGACAGCTAAATTTGTAGCACATCTTGACTCGCGGATCATATCCCCTTGCCCGGGGCTTGGTAGTAACATTTTATTGAGTGGTTTTTATAGATGTTTCGATGATGTTGTCTGGCATCAGTGTCGAAAAAATAACGATGCTTTCACCAATACAAACAAAACCATTGCCGAAAATTGAAAAATGAAAATTTAACTTTCTGAGCACTAGCTCGAGATTTCCGACATTTTTCACTATACAGTGCGACAGCAGATGAAAATTTAATATCTTGTGAGTAATCGATTAGAGTTTGGTTGATATTACTTGATGGGAAGTGTGCGAAAACGATAATTTTCTTCACACTGTTTCGCAAAATTATTGATTTTTGGGCGAGGGGTGAGGGAGGGAGATGAAAGAAATGAGCGCCATCGTGGCAGCCATTTGTGGCTAGCTTTCACCTTCACCTTAAGATGATCCTATGTCTAAGCTGCTCGGAAACCGATATCTTTGTTGCACGATAGATGAGTGCCGCGAATAGAGCGTTGGAGACAGTAGCAAAGATGCAGGGATTATACAGATACAGATCTAAGCAGAAGGTAATGAACTTCTTCACGAAGTATTTCAGCAGCTTGTCAGATCAATTCTTTGCTAGGGGTATAGACTAGCTCAAGATTAGGTTGCGGTATGATGTAGCAATTGATGGGAAATACGTGCCGTAGGAACGAAGGCGCTGGGATGCTGTAGGATGGTAGGAATAGGATATGAAAACAAAGAAAAAAGCCTCTTGCTCCGTTCTACTCAGTTCTTCAGGTGCAACTTGTGCCTTGAAAATTGTCAAACCAACCCTTTTGTTTTTGAACATGGAATAGCGAAACTCCTTTCGTCGCGTTTTTCGATTGCAACTTCTGTTTCATTTGGAAAGAGCCAAACCTTTTTGTGGGATCAGCTGCTTTTACTTTCTGTCACTTTCGGGGTTTCTGTTGATGATCAGATGTTCTCCAAATCGTTAACATATTTGCGGGATTATCTCGTAACATGTGTTGGGTTCGGCGTAAAGTAGGGACCATGAACTGTTCATTTTCCATCTCTAACTTCGTTTCCATGTGCACCTTCATAGTTTGTTTTAAGTAGTCAACATTGAAAAAACCTAGTGTTTGCGAATACTTCCCGAACATCGGCCATACTTCGTACACTCGGAGAGCTATGGATCGGGTTGGCTTTCGAGAGTGCAACTCAGCACTAGCAACGATTTCGACCAAATAATTATGTATCAAAATGAAACTCATACTATATTAAATCATGAATTTACTCAATCTAATTTCTACGTAGCTTTTTGTTATTAATCAACCACACAACACATTCACATTTCACACTTTTACTTCATCCTAAACGGTAATTTTTGGGAGCAAAATGGTAGCTTTGGGCTCGAGATTCCTAACTCTCATTAATGTTGGTCAACTACTGCTGGCAATAAGATTGCACATAGCGTTATTTTTCTGATTCAGCGCGTGTGTGTAGCCGGGAATGTTGTGTGTGATTTTGGTGGTAAGCACTTTTTGATATCTCGCTTCCGGGATGAATACCCGATTCGTCACCTTGTAGGTGAGGACGCTATTCGGCTGCATCAGTTGCATGCAGAGAGCTGATTCTGAAGAAAAGTCCAAATCGGATGTAAGGTGCAGCTGTGGCTCTTGAGCCATATTGAAATCTACACTCAAACCAACGAAGGAAGTTTCCAACGAAAGACTTCCATGAACAGCGATTCCAGTGCTATAAGTATAGGAGTAAATTATTATCACAGTCACAGTCACTCAACATAGTATATGACTTCATACTCACTTTTGTTCAACCTTCGAGTGGGCGTTCCTTCCCCAGAGACTCATAGTCACCTGCCCATTAAGATCAATCGAAATGGCCCCTATCGTACTCAGTTTCACAGCAGCTCCATTTTGCAATGGGAAACGTTCTTCGTTATCCTGTAGCAGCGTAGTGGCTTGATATGCTGGAGTGGGTTCCGATGCAGTTCCACTCCACACGTGTCCCATCAGTTCACCTTTACCATCGAAGAAAACCAATGGACGCAGAACCGACGATTGTACCGTTAATTCCATTCCAGCAATGGAATCGGAGTCATCTTCAATCTCTTCGTTATCTCCGCTGCTAACAAAAGAGGACAATCCACCTGCAAAAAGTCCCAAAGTGAACATGCTGAATTGTTCTTGTTCTGCTTCCAATGTGAGATCCACTATGCCACGCTTCAAAACCCCTCCGCTCATCTCTTGGAGAGATACTAGCGAAGAATTGAACGATGGAGCCGTTGAATATGTTCTGGTAAGTGCTGTAGATAATCCTCTAGCGCCGATTACATGATAGTTGTTCAACTTCGGGTCTCGACGGACAATCTTTTTCAGCATTTCAGCAAAGTCTGGACAACGACTTGCCAGCATATGAAGCTTCTGGAGAAGGTACTGTTTAACCTCATATACCTTATCTTTTGATTTGAGGTACTGCATTATATGTGTTAATTCTTCTGTATCCGGTTTAAGATCCAATAGGATATCCAATGCCAAGGCTCGAGCACTGGAATCAAATTTCTTGGAAGCTTGAAAGAAAATATCCTCAAATATCGCTTTGAAATCGTCATCCCATACGAACACGGAAAATGATCTCAACGCCTTCATGGCAGTCACACTAATTTTGGGACTGCCCTCCAGTGCCAGCTTTACCAGCACTTCCAGTGTTTTCGGTGATTTGAGGTTGTGAAATCCCCGGATGTATTTCTGTTTACAACTATCCTTGCGACATTCTTCCAATCGTTTCAGTAGAAATTCCTTTACCATCTCAACCAGATCAGTATCATATGAATTACTTGGTAACCTGGCGTAGCGGTGTGCCATCGAAGCGATAGTTTGTACAAGCGTGTCGTAGAACTTATCATTGGTCGGTTTCTTCTCGGCCATCGCAAGCAAATCCTGAATAACCGTTCGCTTGGGACGACTACCGACCGCTAAAGCTTGAAGATACCTCTCTGCCAGAAACAGTTCTTCGTCTGTTTCGTACGTGAGTATGCTCTTGGCAGCAGCATGAGATTCAACAGTTTGAATGGCTCCCAACAGATCCAACAGTTGACCTTTCTGCTCTTGTAGTGTTTTCGCCTTTATGATGCGATTTAATTCTTCCGAAGAGCTTTTACGACCCAGCTGTACTAGCTCTATTAAAGCGGCAGACGCATCCTGTTTGCCGATTTGTTCATTTGTGAGACTATTTTTGAAGTTCTTAATTAGTTTTACAAGCTGAAGAGAGAGAGAAAAGAGTGAGCGTTCATTACGATAGATGACTCGAGCACAGCTTACCCCGTGACAGTTTACTCCTTCACATTTTTTGGGTCCGAATTCTTGCGAGGTCAACGTATACTCTTCGAGATTGATCTGTTTAACTACCTCCTCGATTGATGTGCCTGGCCATGAATTCACCCCATCCGCACTTCCTTCCAGGTCAAGTTTCGTGACTGCTTCAATAAACGCACCCACATTATCGTACGCGTTAACCACATACTTGAGGTAGTCTTGCGCTACTACCTTTTCCAGCGTTCCTTCCGTACCAACAGTGAGATCTGTGCTACGTGAGTTTCGGCCCAAACTTCGAAGCGGATACTCGGTTCGTTCGAATCGATCGCCGGGGAATTTACAGTTGGTTTTTGCTTTGTGGTAGCGGGTTGACGAGTAGGAAGTGTACTGTACATCACACGTTCCCGAAGGATCAACTTCTACGTAGCTGCCGTCTAACAGTTGATACTGGAACAGGGAAGCGATCCCTTTTTTGAAATTGACCAACGAAACATCCTCGCGTATGCTGGTGTACAAAGTTTTCACATGCCCAAGATTCCAGTGGGCGTAGAATGGGGAAGTGCTTACGGCTGAAAGTGTGGTCTTGTGGGTGACATCTCCTGGGACAGTGTGCAGGACGATATCGGAAATCTGGAATTGGAGGTAAGTTTTTACAAAAATGGTAATTTATTACACTTATCTAAGGAAACATTCTATTCTTTAGAATAAATGCATCACAATCAATAGCTGGGTGTAGTTTTATGGATTTGATTTTGTTCAAGTGAACATAAAAACAAGATTTTTTTTTGTAATCAGAAAATTTCGTTTTGCTCGAAATGTACACCATTAACCCAAAACATTCAAAATATTAACAAAAAAACACCTCAGATTTATGAAAACTCAATAAAAGCTAGAAGGTCGTACAAGCCCGTATTGGTAACGTAGGACTTCGAAATTACTACCGGCGAGATCAAACATAGAAATTAAAAAAAGAAACATCTTTTGTCCAAATATGGAGTGCCACTGAAACACTGAACTTCTTGAATATCCGAGTAGTTTTCGGTATCCCTTAGCAGAATTACATCTCCAACGTTCATAAAAACGCCATTTTCCAAACAAATAATTCACAAATCATGCTATGCAGCATCATTCGCAGAACCGCTACAGATAGCCCAAACAGAATCGGTTCAGTGGTTGTTTTGGTGAAGACACACCTTTTCACCTTCAGGTTTCCAACGGATACCATAGCTTCCACCACGGGGAAACACTTTTTTCAGATCCGTCTTTCTATGCGCTTCAATTTGGCGCCGCTTTTAACCCATAAACAATGCTCGAATTCACGAAAAATTATCGATTAAAAAAATGCATCAATAAGTTATTATAGTTTCATAAGTCATAAAGCAAATGATCAGATGACAGCAACAATGAAGCTTCCCAGATGGCTTCTCTCAAGGTCGAAGTTTAGTTTAATTTTTCTAAAATGGCCTTCATGAAAGGTAGAGGCGAATGAACAAAGAAAGTTTAAGACTCTACAATTTAAAACATCATGATCAACATCACTGAGTCCGAACACGAGTACAAAAGTACCTGCAGCATGCATGTATTGGGTTTTTCAATAAGAGCGCTACAAAAGTTTTTTTGAATAAAACGGTTTTGGATATCACTGAAATTCTTTATTCATGTGAAAATACAGTTAATGCCATTATGTATGGAACTCGATTTCTTTTGTATGGCCACCACGGGCACGCTTGCAGAAGTCCAGACGAACCCAATTTTCAACGGTTTTCAAGCATAAACCGGCCGATACTGCTGCAATTTCATGTTCGATATTCGTACGATATTCGTATAGTCGCTGGTTTGTTGACATAGACCATAGCCTTGACGTAGCCTCACAGGAAATAATCTAACGGCGTCAAATCGCACGACCGAGGCGGCCAATTGACAGGGCCATTTCGTGAGATAACACGCTCACAAACCACACAGCGAGTTTAACAAACGTTTTGTTAAACTCGCTGTGTGGTTTGTGGCGCCGTCCTGTTGAAACCACATATCATCCAATTCGGGCCAAAAATATTCTGTGATCATTGAACGGTAGCGATTCCCATTCATAGTAACGTGCTGGTCTTGATAATCACGGAAGAAGTACGAGCCAATAACGCCGCCGGACCATAAACCGCACCAAACCGTAATTTGTTCGGGATGCATGTGGATTGCTGCCGGACCAATAAGGTATATTTTGCTCATTGACGAAGCCATTCAGCCAGCAATGAGCCTCGTCGCTGAAGATGATATTTCGATGAAAATCCGGATCATTTTCAAGTTGTTGTTCACGAATAGACGACGCTTCTGGTGGTTAAGTGGATTCAATTCTTGCGTCAATTTGATCTCATTTGTTGAGGCCATTGACTAAAGGGTGTGTCACATCAAATTGCATCACGGAAAAAACGCTGTAGAAATTCGCCCAGTAGACCGATCCTTTTGAAAATTTTAGACAGTAAAATAAAAACTATTAAACAACTTTAGGCATTTTCTTTTTATTCATACTTCGATCCCAAGCCCGTATGCTCGCACCTTCCTCTTTACCCTGTCCATAAGGTTCTGTACAACGTCAGGTTGTAGTTTTTTTTGAACAGAAATACATTTTCTCTTGAAGTCCGCCTCCGATTTAACAACTTTTGGGTTCTTCCGGAGGGCCTGCTTCATAATCACCCAATATTTCTCTATTGGGCGAAGCTCCGGCGCGTTGGGTGGGTTCATTTCCTTTGGCACGAAAGTGACCCCGTTGGCTTCGTACCACTCCAACACGTCCTTTGAATAGTGGCACGAAGCGAGATCCGGCCAGAAGATGGTCGGGCCCTCGTGCTGCTTCAATAGTGGTAGTAAGCGCTTCTGTAGGCACTCCTTAAGGTAAACCTGCCCGTTTACCGTGCCGGTCATCACGAAGGGGGCGCTCCGCTTTCCGTAAGGGCAGATCGCTTGCCACACCATGTACTTTTTGGCAAACTTGGATAGTTTCTGCTTGCGAATCTCCTCCGGAACGCTGAATTTGTCCTCTGCGGAGAAGAACAACAGGCCCGGCAGCTGACGAAAGTCCGCTTTGACGTAGGTTTCGTCGTCCATTACCAGGCAATGCGGCTTCGTCAGCATTTCGGTGTACAGCTTCCGGGCTCGCGTCTTCCCCACCATGTTTTGCCTTTCGTCGCGGTTAGGAGCCTTCTGAACCTTGTATGTACGCAGGCCCTCCCGCTGCTTGGTCCGCTGGACGAATGAACTTGACAAATTCAGCTTATTGGCGACATCCCGGACCGAACTTCTCGGATCACGTCTAAACTGCTTAACTACGCGCTTATGATCTTTTTCCCTGACGGAGCATCCATTTTTGCCGTTCTTTCCTAAAGATATAATTCCTAAAAATTAAATTTCTACAGCGTTTTTTCCGTGATGCAATTTGATGTGACACACCCTTTATGAATTTCGGTAGTACATTTTAATAATCTCAACTCGTTGTTGGATCGTATACCGTTCTGAATCATATTTCGGACAACATCATATTTCGGGCACTTTGTTCTAATATTTTGAAATGTTTCATGCACTGATGATATAACTATAAATTTAATATCACAATTGCTTCTTTAGAGTGATCTTTTGGTTTCACTATCACTTCATTTGAGAATAACATTTGAATTGTTTGTGTTTGACGTTTGTTTTGCGTGAGCACGTAGAATTTACCCGTTCATAAATATTTAAATTTATCCCGTGTTTCATCAGTTCTCATCAACGTTAACAGTTTACTGTGATTGCTTGGTAAGTGTTTCGCAGTTGACTATAAAATTAATCAAGTGTAATGTAATTTTCGTCCATAAAATTACAAAATAAAGTGTCCGAAATTTGAATTCAATCTGTCCGAAGTTTGATTCTTATTCGCTTCATTTGAAAAGCATTTTATTCGATGATTTTCTTATGTTTTCAATCAAATAGGTACCAAAGTTGAAAGCTTAAAAGCATATTGAACTAATTTATTAAAAATATCTACCCAATAATACCTGTGCATAAAGTTGAGATCTGTTTTCTGCATCATATGCCTTAAGCGTCCGAAATATGATTCGGAACGGTATCTTTCCATTATGAAATGGCAAACCTTACTGAAGAGAAATGTCAAGAGAGTGAGAAAAAATATGTCGTCGTTTGCTGTCTCTTTCGGTCTACTTTTGTACCGTCCCTATTGAAATACCCATTATATGAGCATACCAAATTGGAACCAGAACAGTGATGAATTAGTAAAAAAAAATTACCTTAAATCGCAACAGCTTGTGTTCATCATCGCCCCACACTGTGGCCACGTGGACCTTCCCCTTCACAATATAACCAACCGTGCGTGATGCATTTCTTGCACTACCCGCCCGTACCTCGCTCTGGTATCTGTAGGTTTGTTCAGTACCCAACTGGAAGGCGTCACCAAACGCTGGAAAATAAACGTGACTGATTATTTTTTTGATACATAATGTAGTTTTATTTGAAAAACATTGAAATGGCATGTCGTTTTTTTTTGTTATAATTGCTCTTGCAATGGAGGTTTGATCATGTAGTCAGATGGCACACCTATTCGCGTTGACGGCATAGACGATTCTTCTCGTCTCGTGAGGTGAAAATGGCAAAAGTTTTCAATGTGGAATGAACAAACTTTTAATATGTAAATTATGAAAGATTTATTTTCGTAAAAAATATGTAACAAGTCATCCATTCATCGGAAGGATGGTATTCCTACAGGGAAAGAGTTTTCCTAATAACAACTTTTTCAAGCTTGCTTTGAAAAATAACTATTAATCTTTTACTCGGAAATTTTTTTGTGCGTAAATCATCGCGATTGACATATACTGTACCGTAACCTTTTTTTTCAGAACATGTCAAACTCGAGAATTTACATACAAAAATGTTACGAGTTATGGAGCATTTTTTTCAGGAGTCACAATTCAGAAATGCACTATTTACCAGAAAATATAAAAATAGAAAGTTGACGTATTCGACAAAAGTCCATATTTCAATAAGACTTTTGTCGATTACGCTATATCGCAGGAGTGACCAAACTTTTGGGCATTACGGACGACTAATTGTTCAAATGTTAGGCCGCGGTCTACCAGCATTGGCCTCATGAAAATGTCATTGGAATATAAATGTAGTACTAGACAATAAAACATAGTTTTAACCCTCCTGTTCTCGCGCGCAAAATCATAACTGGTATGTCACAGACTGTGCGTGTCTTTGTGATTTTGAAATAATTTTTTTTGAAAAATGAAAAACCTTTGGGAAATATTTTTCTTCAACTTCATTCAGGGGGTCTCCGTAGCCACATTTGTTGCGCGTTCGCTTAGTAAGCGATCGATCGTGAGTTCAAAACTCAGGGCCCTCATTGGCCAGCTTTGTGTTGTTACAGAATGACTCCGTTCACGCAACAATCATCAGCGATGGAGATCGATCCACGGTCGAAAAAAATCGATTCATCCGTACAACTGCTCTGCTCTGCAAGACACATCGGGCTGCTGTTCTAGAAATAACTCAACAATGATCAATCAACTGTCTCCGCTGTTCGGTCTAACTGGATAATGGAAGAACAGAAGGAATACTTTTACGCCGAAAAATGGCAACTGTGTAATGTGCTAATTATAGATATGATAAACATGTGACATGTGCTCGATTAAAATTCGGCTCTGTTACAGCTAAAATGCTAATGATGTAATTTAGCCTTCTTTAAACAAAATTATTGATTCTTGTCTGTGAAACCGAGACTGTGAGAGGGTTAATTAAAAGGAAAAAGAAAACATAGATCACACTAATAAATATTCAATGACAAAATATTTTATAAAATGGAAATTATTATCGGTTACTAAACAATTGATAAGTATTACTTTATTTTCTGTAAAGTTTCATCAAAAAATATCGTTGATTTTTTTAAGGAAATCGTCATTTATGAACATTCTAAGCAATTATTTTCCATAGAAATAGACCCGTGATAATTATTATATTCCTCAATTACCCAGCGGTAAAGGGTCATTCATTAGCGACTTGACAATTTTGTGGCTTGAAACATTTTCATGATCTGTCAATGTCAAAACGTTAATCAAAATAGACAGTTTCAACGTGGTGATGTACACGAACGAACAACGCATAATTGTTAAAAATTGCTCACTCCAATTTTCGGCCGTAAAAATCGTCCCAGCCGGCAGTCTGTGCATAGTGTAGTGACCAAATTTGAGTCTACACAGTCAATTGCACGGCGTTCGCAAGAATTGGGTATCTCTCAAACCTCATTGTGGCGTAACGTGCGAGAAGATATTGGGCTTCATCCTTACAAAATCAAATTGACTCAAGAAATATAGCCTGTTGATCATATGAAGTGCCGAAACTTCTCCGATTGGCTCTAGCGAATCTTGAAAAAAATGACGATTTTCGTCACAAAACAATCTTCAGCGATGTGACTCATTTCTGGTTAAACGTCCAATAATGGGCAACGAGCAAAATATGCGTTATTGGGCAGATGCAAACTCATCTGTGCGTCAAAAAACAATATTGCATTCGCAAAAAAATACTATCAGGTGTGGTTTTGATGCCGTGGGAGTGATTGGGCCGTATTTCTTCGTCGATGAGAACGATCGCCATGTTACCGTCAATGGAGAGCCCTATCGCGACCTGTAGGAATACTATTTTTGACCAGAACTGGAAGATCTTAACATCAATGATATGTCGTTTCAACAAGACGGTGGCACTTGCCACAAAGCGCACGTTACAATGGATGTATTGAAAAGGTAAATAATAACTTACTTAAGTTTGAACTCACTATCTCAAAAAACCTGTGTTATTTAAAAAAAGTAGACAAGTCCTTAATGAAATTATCTATCGGAAATATTGGTCCCTATTATGTAAATTGAAACGAACGGTCGATTAGATCCCTATAACTATCACACCAGAAACATTTTTGTATTTTGTAAATCGATAGAATGTTATCGAATCGAGTTATATTAATATTATTTCTCGAACGTCGGCGAATTGCATATTTTGAAACATTGGTGAAATGTTTCTCTAAGCAAAGCATCAGGAATGCAACAAGCAAACCAAACAGCTCGAAAAACGATGCCGACAGTTTTCATCCGACTGTATCTATAACAGCAAAATAGAGCTAACGAGCAGAATTTTGTTCAACTTGAATTACATGATAAAGCCCAATATTTAATTTTAGAAATTTCTAATTTTTCATTCACTTATTGCTTCATTCATGTCTATATTTCTTGAAAAAAATCTGCACGATGAATTCACTTTTCTTATCATAGTTTCAATATCAAAGTAGTAATACTTGATTAAAACTCGCATTCGCAGAAGTTTTCTTGAAATAGTTAGCTCATACTAATCATAAGGTTTCGAAAATCAATAAAAACAAAATTGTGTTTTTTCCGGATGTCTCCAGCATTTTCAATTGCTCATTTTAAAAATGATATGCCTTGAGGAAAAATAGTTTAAATTGTTCCTAGTGACAATTTTTTTGCTTTACTACGAGTTATTTTCGATCAATTGGATGTGTTAATACTTTAACGAAGAAATATCTACTCTTCCAACTACTATGTTTCATTGAGGTTTGCATAAAGACCTTTTAAAATGGTCACGACAAAAGGTGGAAGGATATTAAATCTATTGCATTTGGTGGTGACACTATTGTAGACCAGCTGGCAGGCGCCTAGGAATACCTAGGCGGGCGACCGGTAGACCGCGGACTACCGTTTGGCCATGACTGCTATATAGCTATCTTGACTTGAAACAAAATTAGAATTAGTTGTAATTTTTCAAAGAAAACAGGGAAAAGTTGTTTGTTATTGTTAGAATAACCTTTTCCCTGTAAAAGTGCTCATCTCACGGTGTGTAGATGACTTGTTGGTAATTGTATGGGCTATTCAATTTTTTATTACAATTTAAAAAAAAAGTTTTTTAGAAAAATGAATTTCAATTTTTAAAATATTTTTCTTCCAGTGTAATTTAAAAAAAAAAATCTTTTGATGTCTTTTCATGAAAATTTAAATAATTTTCTACATTTTATCCATTGACAAAAATTCTACAGATATCATAATTTTTTAGTTATAAGTTTTTGTAAAAAATTAAGAAAAAAAACTTTGGCTCTTTCCAAAAACTAGTCTAATTCTTTTTTAAAGATTTCAAGTATGCAAAGTTGCTTAAATGACCAATGTATTAACACCTTCAAAGTTTCACTGCAATCTGAGATGTTGCTGTCAATAGCCAGTCATGTTGGCATGAAATTCGTCCAAAGCAGTGTTGTTTCGGTATTGAATGTGCTCATTCAAGTATTAGAATAATATTGTGGGACCCAATCAAAAATTATTCCAGAATCTCAATACACAGATCATTTTTCAAGACATGAAGCAATAAATACGAGATTTTTCAAGTTCTATCTAAATAAAACTGTATTTTTTAGAGGTTCTAGAAGGAAAGATCTCCAAATATTGTTTCACAGTTATGTCCAAGTGGTGGTAAAGGGTGTGTCACATCAAATTGCATCACGGAAAAAACGCTGTAGAAATTTAATTTTTAGGAATTATATCTTCAGCTTTCGTTTATAATCAGATAAGAGTGTATAGATCACGTTGGCCTTGCTTCACTGTCGATTTTTCGTAAATTTGGAAAAATGTCGTCGAACGAAAAAGAGCGTTGTGAATTAATCCTGTGCACTCATTTCGAGAATCCGGAGTTGTCACATCGGGACATCGGTAATATGCTGGGAATCGTCCAATCCACGGTCAGCAGAGTACTAAAACGATACTTCGAGAACCTAACCATCGACCGGAAGGTGAAGAACGGCAAAAATGGATGCTCCGTCAGTGAAAAAGATCACAAGCGCGTAGTTAAGCAGTTTAGACGTGATCCGAGAAGTTCGGTCCGGGATGTCACCAATAAGCTGAATTTGTCAAGTTCATTCGTCCAGCGGACCAAGCAGCGGGAGGGCCTGCGTACATACAAGGTTCAGAAGGCTCCTAACCGCGACGAAAGGCAAAACATGGTGGGGAAGACGCGAACCCGGAAGCTGTACACCGAAATGCTGACGAAGCCGCATTGCCTGGTAATGGACGACGAAACCTACGTCAAAGCGGACTTTCGTCAGTTGCCGGGCCTGTTGTTCTTCTCCGCAGAGGACAAATTCAGCGTTCCGGAGGAGATTCGCAAGCAGAAACTATCCAAGTTTGCCAAAAAGTACATGGTGTGGCAAGCGATCTGCTCTTGCGGAAAGCGGAGCGCCCCCTTCGTGATGACCGGCACGGTAAACGGGCAGGTTTACCTTAAGGAGTGCCTACAGAAGCGCTTACTACCACTATTGAAGCAGCACGAGGGCCCGACCATCTTCTGGCCGGATCTCGCTTCGTGCCACTATTCAAAGGACGTGTTGGAGTGGTACGAAGCCAACGGGGTCACTTTCGTGCCAAAGGAAACGAACCCGCCCAATGCGCCGGAGCTTCGCCCAATAGAGAAATATTGGGCGATTATGAAGCAGACCCTCCGGAAGAACCCAAAAGTTGTCAAATCGGAGGCGGACTTCAAGAGAAAATGGATTTCTGTTAAAAAAAAACTACAACCTGACGTTGTACAGAACCTTATGGACGGGGTAAAGAGGAAGGTGCGAGCATACGGGCTTTGGCTCGAAGTATGAATAAAAAGAAAATGCCAAAAGTTGTTTAATAGTTTTTATTTTACTGTCTAAAATTTTCAAAAGGATCGGTCTACTGGGCGAATTTCTACAGCGTTTTTTCCGTGATGCAATTTGATGTGACACACCCTTTAAATAGGCTTGAATTATATGATTAATTGCTTGAATGGTTGAATGATATAATTAATTATCGGTTTATTTCGTTATTTTGGCATTTCATGAACAACATATACAACCATCCCATGCTAAACCGATAAAGTGATTCTCAAACTTTCGTGAAAGTTGGTAATTTTGTTCCTCATAGCAATGTATTAGATCTTTTTTTTTCATTATGGTGCCTGTTTCCATTTCGCGTTCTGATTGGTCGATTTGCGAAAGCAATCTTTTCTCTAACATCCAGTACATCTGCACTCTGTAGAAATTAGAATACGGGATTGTACAATGAAAAAAGAAATATGAGTTTAATGTGTGATTTTCTGCTGATAAGCGTCGCATATGTCACATGTGTCTGAAAACAAAGAATTCAGTTTCAGTTGTTGCCTAGCTTTTATATTTCAAATTCTACATCAAATTACTATTAAAGTTCATCAAAACAAATATTTTGCGATGCAGAACTTCAATTTTATTATGAATCCTCCTCAAAGTTATTGATGGGTTTTCAGTCAAAACTCATGAATTCAATTTTAGTTTACTCAAATACAAAAAATAACATAGATTTGAAAATCTACCATATAGAGTTCAATACGCTCTTTCAAATGCCGCCAATAAAAATTTTATATGTTTGTTACAGAATGAATGACAAACAAATGAAGAAGACTTTTTTTATGATGACTTTAACGCATCTTAGAAAAAAAGCGCTATATCGATTATTTCAAGAGATAGAAAAAAAAACTTTGTTCGATAAGGTAGCTTAAAATAACTGGAGCTACAACATTGTTGAACTATGTTTACCTCGATCTATAAAGATAAGAATGTCATTTTTATTATTTTATCGAAAATTTTGGTCAACCTATTTTTGACAACATGAAAATGAGCGCTCTTTCTTATGTAACAACTTTGTTGAAAAACAGTTTTTGTCTAGAGAATAACTGTCGAGCTCTAGATGCTAATTTCCACTAAAATGCACTTCCTGGACGTTGTGCATTGTAAAATGTTTAGTATATGTGTATGTGTGAAACTAACCGGTAGTAGTTTAGTTGGAAATAGCTTCAAAACTGAACAAATTATTTTATTCTTCATCTATTAAAATCAATCACAACAAATGTCCGTTCATCCGTTCGAGTACGGATCTTCCAATTTGTGCTGCCTATTTTGTCGTACTATTAGTCTAATTGACATTCGCGTTGATGCATTCAGCTTTGTGTGCCGTTGGTTTGAAGCAAAAATGACAATAGAGAAACTATTCATTCACACTCCATATACACTTTCTGTTTTATCCATACAGATAGTGATCCCCGATAATTCTTCGATTAATGGATTAATCGATACTTCCTACAGAAATCGATTATTAATCGAACGAATACTGCGCAACCAATAATCGAAGCGAACGAATAATTTACGTCGATTAATCGATTCAAACCCAGAGACAAAAAAGTACGACCGCTGCAGTTTTATCCTGAAATTCAACCATTATCTTTTACGTTCCCCTAAACTCGCAAACAAAGCTCAATTCGCGTTGACGGCATTGAACTTAGTTTACGAGTTTTGGGAGCGTTAAAGATGGCTGAGAAATATTAGTCTAACGAATTATTTCTTTTAGTGTGACGATTAGTCGATTAATCGATTATTTAGGGTGATTAATCGTATCGAATAACAAACTGCTGAAAAGTATTCGATTAGCTGATGAACGATTAATTTCAAAAATCGGGGATCACTACATACAGAACGCAGGAGCCATCTCGTCCGAGGCCTGAGAGGGTAGTATTCAGCATATCTCATTTTTCAGTGGTGTCGGGTGAAGCTTCCGTACCCGAGACGAAAATGTTTTTTTGCACCTAAACCCCCTCCCCCCAATACCAACAAAAATAACATTTGAAATTTTCGCGCAAGGGTGGATGAGTCGATTTGCACCACCACCCGCGCTCCACTAAGGGTTAACCAATCACTTTTATTCGATTTATCCATATTTGTTCGGTCCATTCTGCACCCCTAAAATCGTGCACCCGGGAGCGGACCGCTCATAACTTTTGAACTACTGGATCGAAGACTCTGATTTTTGGATATGTTATGTAAGAAAACTTCAGCCATTGATATCGAGACCATGTAAACTATAAAAATAAATGATAGCCTAAACATAGAACATGCAGGAAAAAAATGAAAGATTTCGAATGCTTATAACTCGAACATTTCTTAATAGATCGGAAAGATGTTTGCATCGATTGATAGGAAATATTCCTACGCATCTACGCAGCAATTGAATAACTGTAAAATATCAAGCGTTATCTAAACGCCCGACCGATTTACGGTTTCCCCAACACAGCCATCAAAACAAGCTGTCTGGGTAAATTGGTATTGCAAATACATGTAAGTTTGAGGAATGTCATTAGAATCGATCCAGTAGTCCAAAAGTTAAAATTTTTTGAGGAAAGTTATTTTTGGAAAAGGGAAAAAAGTCGGACCACCATAAAATGAAACCCTTAATGAAAAAAAATAAAATAAAAAATGCGGGTCCAAAATTTTGCGAATATTTTTCACGAAAATTGGAAAACTACCATATCGATTTGGCATAAAATGGCTATGTAAATTTTGCTTTGAAGGAAACTCTTATTCTCAAGCATTGGAATGGGTAAGAGAAACATTTTAGATAAATCAAAGCCGATCTTCTTAAAATAAGACGGTTTTACACAATCCAGTTTTCTTCTAGTTTTTTTAAGAGCAATCTTCCAGTTTTTTTTTTTGAAAAATAATATTGGCAACCCTGCTTACGCGTAGGAAACCCATATTATTGGTTCCTATAAGAACCAGGCTCGAAGGCAAAAAAATTGTACATTCAGCGGATGACAATTTTACATCACATAAAGTATTGATTCAATAATTCAAGCTGAATTAAATTTATTAAAAATTTAAATATGGGTGAGTTAAAAAATTAAATATGGGTGAGTTGTTGCGGGGTGAGTTTGACATACGGGGTGATTTGGACCTGAGACAAGACATGACAATAGGGGGCCGATTCCGGACCACTTTTTCTGTCAAACTCGGACCACTTGCAACTCGGCTTCTGATTGGTTGACAAGGAAAATAATTGACAAAGATAAATATACAAAAATGGGGTTTTCAACATTTTCACAGCGTTGCCAAATATATTCAAAGTGGAATAATAGTTGCGTTCACATTTCAATTTAGCGATAATTCCTATAATGGATTCTTTGTATTTTTTCGTTTCTATTACGTCCGGTATTCAGTTTCCGAAGAGAGGGAAACATTGCATCGGAATTTCCACCCTACATCTTTTTGTAATTCTCTTGCCATCTAGCATTGCATAATAGCAGCGACCTAGCAAAGAAGAACATTAAATTATTTTCCAACCGTAGAGCAGTTAGCTATAAAATAACAGCATAACAGCAGAAAAAGTATTTAAAATCATGTTGGAACCTGAATAAACATACATACCTACATACCTACAACAAAAAAAACTAAATAAACGCTATGTTATAATGTGGGAATGTATTATTTTATCAATATTTCAGTACTGTTAGTATATAAACGATCAAAGTGGAATTATTAGGCCTTATTCCCGTATACACTTCACGGTGAAAACGAATTGAAGTGTATCCGCGATGACAACGATACGGTGTCGATATCTGGATACGAAATTAGTTTTTAACAAGTCTCACTACTCGGCCCGAAAGCACTTTCAAATTGCTAAAATCTGAATGAAAATTTTTACTTGGCGTTATTTATTCACTTGAAGCACGTCTTTTTTACCCTAACATGACCTATTTTCTATACACTCCGATATTCTCACTAAAATTTATCATTACAATATAAAATTATCTTCAGATACAATTTTTATACGAGATTATTTTACCAAATGAAGAGAGAAAAGTTTTCCATTCACATTGAACACATATTTGAAACGGAAAAGTTACTTTTCATTTATAATTTCTATTTTTTTTTTTTTTTTATTTGAATCGTTTATTTTTACAGGCTCAGTTACATAGGTTTAAAGGAGCCGAACTCCTTACTGTATTGTTACTAGTATATAAACATTTTTCCTTAATTCTAATGTTAATAATATAGGAAACCGATTACTCGCGGTCGACTCGAGTTTAGAAGGGTGACATATTTTCTTCAGGAAAAGGAGGGGATATGAGGATATATTGACAATGATCACACTCACACTCTCAATCACACTCTCAATCACACTCATCACACTCAATTCTTAAACCTATCTTATATCTAATATGTATTTACATTTCATCTTATTCTTAAGAAGGGATCCGATCTCTCACAAAGGAAAAGGAAAAGGAAAAACTAAGGATGTAAGGACAATCACACACGAAGATCGATAGCTTTAAGGAATACATATATTTGGGACATGTAATCAAGGTCTAACCGAGCCAACACGTCTCTCACCGGCATCATGGGCTGCCTTCCTCGGGCCCGAAGGGTGACTACTAAATTCGATCTGGCGACAAGATACAGCTCGCACGACCAAACAACGTGCTCGATGTCGTGGTAACCTTGGCCACAAACACAAAGATTGTTGTCGGCAAGATTAATACGAAAGAGTAGCGCATCTAACGAACAGTGATTGGACATGAGTCGGGAGAAGGTACGAATAAAGTCCCGACTCAAGTCCAGACTTTTGAACCATGGTTTGAGGCTAACCTTAGGGATAATCGAGTGGAGCCACCGGCCCAATTCATCTTCGTTCCATTTGCGTTGCCAGTTAACTATGGTATTTTTGCGGACTAAAGAATAAAATTCATTGAAGGCGATTTGACGCTGATAAATATCGCCTTCAATTGCACCTACCTTTGCTAATGAGTCAGCCCTCTCATTACCCGGAATTGAGCAATGTGAAGGGACCCAGACAAAGGTAATGACATAACAGCGTCTGGTTAAAGCACTCAACATTTCTCGTATTCTCTCAAGGAAGTACGGCGAGTGCTTTTCCGGCCTCACTGAACGGATAGCTTCGACAGAGCTAAGACTATCCGTTACAATGTAATAGTGTTCAACAGGTCGTGAGGCGACGCTGTCCAGCGCCCAGTGTATCGCTGCCAATTCAGCAATATACACTGAGCAAGGATTCTGAAGACTGTGTGAGGTGCTAAAAAATTCGTTGAACACTCCAAAACCTGTGGACTCATTCATAGAGGACCCATCAGTAAAGTACATATTATCACAATTGATATCCCCATACTTTGCATTGAAGATCGTTGGAACGATCCTCGATCGAAGATAGTCTGATGTTCCATGGATATCCTGCTTCATGGACAGATCAAAATGCACAGAGGAATTGATGTAGTCAGGAAAACAAACACGGTTGGGAATATACGAAGAAGGATTAACCTGCATGGAGACGAATTCATGATATGAGCTCATGAATCCAGAATGAAAATTTAGCTCGATCAGCTGCTCAAAATTTCCGATCACCAATGGGTTCATAACCTTACACCGGATGAGGAACCGAAGAGATAATAAATTGAAGCGATCTTTTAGTGGGAGTAGGCCTGCCAAAACCTCGAGGCTCATGGTATGCGTTGAGGGCATACATCCCAACGCAATACGGAGACAAAGATACTGAATTCGCTCGAGTTTAATGAGGTGTGTTTTGGCAGCTGATTGAAAACAGAAACTGCCATACTCCATCACTGAGAGAATAGTTGTTCGATACAACATTATAAGATCTTCGGGATGGGCTCCCCACCAGGTGCCGGTAATTGTACGGAGAAAGTTTATTCTTTGTTGACATTTTTTACTCAGATACCTAATATGGGCCCCCCAAGTACATTTAGAGTCGAACCAGACCCCAAGATACTTGAATGACATAGCATGAGTGATCGGTTTACCCAAAAGTTGAAGCTTTGGTTTTGCTGGTTTATGCTTCCTAGAAAAAAACACCATCTCTGTTTTCTCCGTGGAGAATTCGATCCCTAGCCCAATGGCCCAGGTTGAAAAATTGTTCAAAGTATCTTGTAAGGATTCTTGCAGGTCGGATTCGTTTGATCCATTCGTCCCCTTGCCCCTGCGGAACCCATATTGTGTATCTGAGAGTAGGCCATTCGTTTCAACCCATCGATCAAGGCGAAACAAGATAATTTTCTCCAACAATTTCCGTATACAAGACAGCATTGCTATTGGGCGGTACGAATTGAAGTCGGACGCGGGTTTTCCGGGTTTTTGAATAGCTATAACTCGTACTTGTCTCCAATCATCTGGAACAATATTATGCTCCAGAAACCGTTTGAATAAATTCAACAAGCGATGTTTCGCCACATCAGGGAGATTTTTCAGCAAGTTGAACTTAATTCTATCCGATCCCGGAGCAGAATTGTTACATGAAAGGAGAGCAAGAGAGAATTCTACCATCGAAAACTCGGAATCAAGATCGCACCTATCTTGTGGTATATCTCGAATAATTCTTTGCACTGGAGCGGAATCGGGACAAACCTTTCGTGCAAAATTAAAAATCCATCGATGTGAATATTCCTCGCTTTCATTGGATGAAGAGCGATTTCTCATGTTTCGAGCCACTTTCCATAATTTTTTCATTGACGTTTCTCGTGATAAACCTCCCACGAAATTTCGCCAATAAGCACGTTTTTTCCCTTTGATCAAGTTTTTAAATTGATTTTCAAGGTCCAAATACGTTTGAAAATTCTCAATGGTTCCACGTTTCCGAAAAGCTTTAAATGCATTCGATTTATCTCCATAAAGCTTGGAACACTGGCTATCCCACCATGGATTGGGAGGCCTTCGACGAATAGTGGAACCTGGGATGGGTTTCGTTTGAGCGCGAACCGCGCTGTCATAGATCAAACGAGAAATGAAGTTATACTCCTCCAATGGAGGCAAACCATCTCTGGAATTGATGGCTAGAGCAATCGCGTCCGCATATTTTTTCCGGTCAATGTGTCTTGTGAGGTCGTATGCCATGTTTATAGATTCAGAAGAATTCAACCCATTGGTGATAGAAATTTTGATTGGCAAGTGATCACTACCGTTGGGATCCTGGATTACATTCCACTTGCAATCTAACGATAGTGAATTCGAGCAAAGCGAGAGGTCAAGAGCACTTGGTTTAGCAGGAGGTTTAGGTACACGTGTTGTTTCCCCAGTGTTCAAAACGGTCATATTGAAGCTGTTACAAAGGTCATATATCAACGATGAACGATTATCGTCGTACGGTTCCCCCCAGGCAGTTCCGTGAGAGTTGAAGTCTCCCAAGATCAATCGTGGCTCAGGAAGGAGTGAGCACATGTCAACAAGTTGCTTGCGGCAAACCGCAGCTCTCGGAGGCCAATACAAGCTGACTATACAGAGGTCTTTGCCTCTGATGTTTGCATGACAAGCAACAGCTTCGATCCCTCCAATAGGTGGAAGGTCAATTCTAAAAAATGAGTGACACTTATTGATCCTCAATAGTACCCCTCCGTATCTGTCATCGCGGTCCAAGCGTATTATATTAAAATCGTGGAAAGAGAGATCATTTTGAGAAGAGAGCCAGGTTTCGGATAGAGCAAAAACATCACAATTGAGTTTATGAATTAGAAATTTGAATGTATCCAATTTAGGGATAAGACTACGACAATTCCACTGTAAAACAGTGATATCTCCGACCTCTCTATTTAAATTAGACATCAAGAGAGATAATCATTGCAAGGAGGGGCCATGTTTGCATCAATTGCTGCAAAATTGTCTTTAGTACTGGAAGCATTGCGGTGACAATGGTTCTGATGGAGTCGGAAACATTAAAACACGTGAAGATTTGATCCACAAGGTCAGACAACTTTATAAATCCCGATTGGGAAGTTGAACTTGACGGAAAAACAGGGACAGTTGGGGTTTTTGATGTCCCCTCGAGTGCTGGGTCGTTCGAAGGTGAACTATTACCACGGAGGCCAGGAGGGACCTGATTTTGCTTATCCGCTGCACTCGATTTTTTGGGCAAGCTAACAGGGGTATCACCGGAGGGACTTGTCCTTGAACTTTGGGAGTGGTCACATTTTTGCGCCGGGGATTCCCTTGAGAAATAAACGGCGTGCCCCCGTTAGCTGTATCCGCTTCCATTTCGTCAACTGGCAACGTAGCGAAGA
Source organism: Toxorhynchites rutilus septentrionalis (assembly GCF_029784135.1). Lineage (NCBI taxonomy): Eukaryota > Metazoa > Arthropoda > Insecta > Diptera > Culicidae > Toxorhynchites > Toxorhynchites rutilus. The sequence goes on along the minus strand of NC_073746.1, from coordinate 117,898,787 downwards.
CATTGTGTGTATTGATTGGTTGTTGTTCTTGAGCTAGTGGAGAAGCGCCCTTCAAAATTTCTGCGAAAGTGCGTTTAGAGCGTTCCCTCAAAGAGCGCTTCTGTTTCTCCCAGCGAGTCTTGTATGTTTCACAAGCTGAGAGCACGTGTGGGGATCCCCCGCAATATGGACACTTATGCTCAGTCGCACTGCAGGATTTCCCCTCATGTTGTTCTCCGCAAGTGGCACATCGTTCTTTATTGGCACAATAAGCAGCCGTGTGACCAACTGACTTGCACTTTAGACAAGTCATTGGCTTTGGAATAAAAAGTCGCACGGCTAACCTCAATTTATCTACCATCACGTAGTCAGGGAGAGCTGAACCAGCGAAGGTGACTCGAAACGAGTTGGACGGCGTAAATTTCTTTTCTTCTCCTTCATGGGAGACTGTTCCGAGCTGGCGGCAACCCAAGAACTTAACAGTCGTCGAGGGCAGTTTTTTAAAACGGCCGGTACCTTCACTCGTAATGTGTTCGCACGTCAAGCCCGTTTCGGTTATCACACCCTCAATTTCGACTATGTGAGAGGGAATGTAGACCCGATACTCAATTGTAAAATGCTGATCGACAACAATCTTGTTTGCGTCTTTTCGATCATTCACGACAACTCGCAATTTGTTTGGTCTAACCTTCGAAATTTCCGAAACGGAGGTATACCTTGCCAGATCTTTCGCGATCTGCATGACTCTCAACGCCTTTCCATTTGGCTTAGGCCTGAAGAAAACAACCCAGGGACCAGTTCCGGGCGCATCTTCTGGATAGACCTTTACACGGGGAGTGGGAATAACAGGGGGGGAAGGCGAGGACGGGGATTGAGAGTGGGAAGACGAAGGTTGAGAAGGAGCGGGAAGAACAGAGGGAGAAGACGAGGTTGAAGGTAGAGTGGGATCGTTAAGGGCAGATGGGAGATTTGCTAGTTTTTTGGAGGGAGGCTTAGTAGGGTTAGCTGACTCGTCCCCAGAAGAAGTATCTTCCGTATTTGGTACGCGTTTGAGTGACTTTTTTTTATCACTTAGGAGGGAACTAGAGTCAGAGACCTCCATATCCGAAGGTCCCCCACCCTCTGCCATTTTAAAATTGGCACTTATATTCTAAGTATTTTTTTAAAATAATATTTCACAATAATAATAATTCACAAAAACAAACAAAAAAAAAACTTATAATTAATAAATATTTTCTCTCACTATATTCAATCTTATTCACCTATGAACGCACTCCAGTGCAGATGAACGGGAGCGTGCTGAAAGCTCGTTGGTGGTGGGAATGTGCCTACGACACCACTACACACAGTCGTCGGTGAAAGCTTACCCGCACTGTCACTGTTGGCACGATGACTCGGCGAAATCTCCAATGTCGGCGAAGCAGCGACAAAACAAAAACCAATGCTTAGCTTTCCGAGGATGAAAGCCTCTATCCACTTGCAGGCAGGGCACTTCACTCACTATCCAGATAGCGAAATGAACTCTTCAGCGGCAACAAAAACAACAATCACGCGGTAACCGATAACGGAACTTGGACGCGACTTTCCTTCGTCTGGTTACTTCGGGCAATCGGCGAAGAATGATAATTTCTATTTGAAAAGTGTTCATTCTTCTTCTTTCTTTGTTTTTAAGAGGCTTTAAACTTTGCAGTTCATTCGCCTCTATACAGTGTTCATTCTACCTGAAAACCCATCATTTTCTTTAATTCGTAAAACGAAATTTAAAGGCGTGTCGTTCATTTCGTTTTCATCGTGAAGTGTTAACGATAAGGCCCATAATCTCTTGATAAATGAAAAGAACTTTGAATTGAATTCATGTATTTCAACATATCATACTCCTACTATCAAATCTACGTTTTCTAGTTTTCTTTATCTCTTCACATTTAATTTTTTTTGCATACCAAAATAACAGGAAAATACTTATTGTTTAAAATATGTGACATTCGGTTGAAAAATTAATAAATTAATACAAAAAAATGGCGCAGCTCAGAAAATACATGATACGAAGAACACATGTTTTTCATGGGAAAATAAACTTTCGAAATATTATAACATTTGGCAACCTTCACATCTCGTTTCTCTGTTATCTAGCACTTGGTCGACGAAAATGCAGAAAGTAGAATAAGAAGCCAGTTGTCACGTCTTGTCTTATGGGCACCTTACACGATCAAACTGATTGACAATAAGTGTCTTCAATATCGTGACAGCTAGGCTTTCGACATCCGATCTAACCTCAATCAATATTTTGCCACCTTACACGGTCAATATCGCCCTCAACCCGAGACAACGAAAATATCCGCGATGGCTAGTGGTGACATTCGAGTTTGGGATCCAAACTATTCTCCATCAGATTAGAAGGCTAAATTGCAATTTTCAATTGGTAAAATTTGAATGAAAATATCTACTTGGTATTATTTAATTAGTTGAAGCGCGTAGTCCTAACACTAACTTAACCTATTTTCTATGAATTTTCAGATATTCCTACTAAAATTTATTATTATTATATAACGTCAGTTTCAGATACAATTTTTGTATGGGATTTTCTCACCACTTGCAGAAAAAAAGTGATTTGCATTCACATAGAATACTAATTTGATTTGGAAAAGTTAATTTTCATTCATAATTTACACTTTAAAACTCGTTTTTCCTTCTCAAAAACACATCATAATACTCGCTTCACAAATACAGACTGATCCTTTCAGTTTCAGGGATGCCAAATTATTTTAGATTGTGAAAATATATGCAAATTATATTATCTGCAAGCAAATGTTTTTATTCGATAAATAAGACTATGACAGTAGAACCCCGATTATCTGTATCTGTATCTGTACCCCGATTATCTGTATCTGTATCTATTTCTGTATTGATAAAACATAGTTTCTATGTTTAAAAATCATCCCGACTATTCACGGATAATCGGGATTCTACTGTAACTTGAATTAACACGTGATGTTTTTTCACCTGTGATTTTCTCATTCTCCAAATTTTATAGCGGAGTGTGAAGAAACACACAACTTAGACTAAAGTGGCTGCCCCGCTCGCTAGCGCAAAGAATGACCGAGTTCAATGTTTTAAACATTCCTAAGACGTTGTTAATTTTCATTCACTCTCTCACCATCACATTGTCAGTTACTTTGAGGTTTTGGTTTGTATCGCGAAAAGTACTGTATTTTGCTATTTTAGGTACAGTAATTTACATTTAATGCGACATTTTTCTAATTGGACAGACCTATATGCGACACGTTTAGTTAGACATTTTTGTAAACATCGAGTTCGGGCCCAAATTATGGCCCCACATTGACATTCGCCGCCAGACGTCGACGCTGTACCACTCTCATCTTCAATGTCCAATTACAGGTCAAATCGCCTCCAATGCGACACTGAGTGGTACTCCGGCATGTCGCATTAAATGTAAATTACTATATCAGTTTTCCAAACCAAAAGCTTTCATTTATGATTGCTACAATTTCAGAAGTTTATAAATTTTAATTGCAATCGCAAAAAAGACTAACAAACATTGAATGTCCGCTTGCAAATCTGGCAACTCAGTCTGGAAGTCCGTGAGGTAAAACGTCAACATCATGCATCCATATGAAATGTCACGATATTGATGCCCGAAAATCAGAAAATCCGGATTTCTGCGTTGTCGGCCATGTTCAGCTGTCATTATGCTCTCAAATGTCATCATATTGTCAATAAATTTGACCGTGTAAGGTCCGCTTTAGATTTGGACCACCCCATTATCTCAAAAAGTACGGCTCAACTTGGATTTTTTATAATGTCATCTTCTTTCATTAATGAACCGTATGTAACTAACGTAAAAAAACTTTGGTAAAATTCGACAGGTGGAAGGAAATGGTAGCATGAACACAGCAAGCACTTTGATTGTCCAAAAATGTGAATTTTCCGATAGTGGTTTTTAGGTTTTTCCCGCTGATTAAACAAACTTTTCGTGTATTGTGCAGTAAGTTCTGTTCGCCTACAGAAAAGGAACAATTTGATGCAGCGAAACTGTAAGTTTGATAACAATAAATGAAATTAATTGCATTTCAATTTTTGCGACAACGTTGGAAGAAGGAGGAGCTTGAAAGAGCAACGCAGGCCATCAAGAATATTCATAGATATAATACCAGAAATGCAGACGAAGCACGAACGCCTAACTTCTTAAGTAGAGTGTCACAGAACTCCCTATTTTTTAAAGGTGTAACTTATTTCAATTTGATGCCTAGGCACATTAAAAGAGCAACCACATTAGTGGATTTTCAACGACAGTGTATTTCACATATCAAAAATGTAATATAAATGGTTAAGGTGAAGGTGGAAGCTAGCCACAATGGTGCTCATTTCTTTCATCTCCCTCCCTCACCTCTCGCCCGAAAATCAATAATTTTGCGAAACAGTGTGAAGAAAATGATCGTTTTCGCACACTTCCCATCAAGTAATATCAACCAAACTCTAATCGATTACTCACAAGATATTAAATTTTCATCTGCTTTCGCACCGTATAGTGAAGAACGTCGGAAAACTCGTGCAAGTGCTCTGAAAGTTAAATTTTCGTTTTTCAATCTTCTGCAATGGTTTTGTTTGTATTGGTGGAAGCATCGTTATTTTTTCGACACTGATGCCAAACAACATCATCGAAACAGCTATAAAAACCACTCAATAAAATGTTGTTCCGGAGTGATAGCGTTGCATGTCATGAAAATAAATAAAATAAAATTTTGTTGATATCAATACAATTATTATTTTTACGTTTAATGGGTCTATAATGTAAGTTTTAGCAACTTTAACATTGGGTAAGAAAATTGTATTGCAGAGCTCGGAACACTGCCACGGCTGCCTATGCTTTCAAAAACAGTAAACGGAAAAGTATTAAATTCAATCTAAATGCCTCGGCCAACGAAGAGAAGGGTTAAGGCTTTCCAACGTGAATATGTGAAAACAATACGATCAACGAAGGAAAATATTAAGGAATTATCAACATCGAGTTACTATGCGGAAGAACTTGTTAATACCAAAAGAGCCCCAATTCGCATGTGTTATAAATTTGCTCATGTTACGCTCGCGTATAATCAGAATCATATGCAAATGCACCTTCTATATATATTTATATTTGCAATTGTTCATCGGAACATATCGTTCATACATTTTACTTTAGTATTGAATTGTTATTTGTTTTTTTCAAATGTATTCAAAGACTCGTGTCAATGAAGCGCCACACAGTCTGATAAGTGAATTGATCTATTTACGTGTGCTTTGCTCTCCTCTCACAAACACTATTACCCCATTTTTACACGAGGGTTTACCTATACTACTACAATGGCTAGCTTCCACCTTCACCTTAAATTGTAATGAACGAAGTTGTTTTTAACGAATTGTGTTTGTGTATGTGTATGAAAGAATGAGCTGCCATCTTCGTCCCAATGATAATGAAGGATTTTTTGTATGTTTATAGAAATGAAAAGAGAAAAAAATGTAATGGGTTGTATCTAGGACACGACCGCTGTTATCGACGTAGAACTACGGAATTATATTATTCAATCCACTTGTTTATCACTTTGGATATTATCTTAGAATACATCGAATTTTTTGTAATATCTATTTAGCTATTTAATTTTTTATTACTTCAGTAGACTCGAAAGAGTTGAGTAGAGTCGAAAGCTATCAGCACTTCTCGTTAATTTGGTTCAACTCGCATCAGACTTTCTCCTTCCCACTCAGATATCGATCACAAACTATGAACCCTTTTGCTCCTATATTCCGCTTGAGATGTTATCGAGCCTCACAACATGCAATAGTAAGGTTATCCTGCTGGAGTTTAAAAGCATATTTTCATGAAATATCCGTTTATCTAAATAAATACAGTGTATATCTGTATTCCAAAATTCTGGGTACTCTTCCATATTCGCACTACTTCAAAAAAAACTCGTATGCTGCTCTTCTTTGTTGTAGCATACTTCGATACAGAGGGCTTCCTCTCCTTCTATCGAGCTATGTGTGTATGCGTGTGACATCAGCATTAGGCATGAATGAAATCCGCTCGTTGTGTTATGCTAGTTCATCTCGCATCTGTGTTTTTATTCTATTATATTTTTGGTTTCCGCCTCTAGCCCCGAGAAGGGCCCTTGTGGAAAGAAACTCTATTCCATACTGTTCCTTCACCCGTCAAGAAAACAATACTCTCCCGCTCGACGCTCTGCGGCAACCATGTTGCTTCGATTACCACCAAACGAGAAGTGGTGTGGCTTCAGGAAGGAAGGAAGGTTTTGTATTATAGAGACTTTAAAATTTATCAATTCATTCGTCTCTAGCCTTGAGAAAGGCTCTTGGAAAACTTTACTCTACTCCAGCACTACACCTCCACCCTCATTGCCTTGAAAAAGGCACTCGATCCCTCGCCGCCCAGCTCGTCCAGCAACAATGTTGTCCAGTCGGTGTCCACGCAACGAATGGTGTGGCTTCAAATCGCGGATAGCTTATTTAATCCAAATATGTTGAAAACGGGCAGAAACGAATATATCGGTTGCTCGTTATTGACAGCTCTGTTCGGGAATGCACACAAATCGGCAGAACAAATGTATGGGAAAATGAGAATGCTTCCAGTTTTCATTAATTTAAACTGTTTATGCATTAGTGGATTGTACTGTATAGTATATCAAACGAATCTTAGAGAATTTCTAATTCCATTGGTGTGCAAAGTATCAGAATTAGTTCGCTGTGAAAATAGTTATTAATGTTAACTTTATTTCACAAAAACGTGACCTGTTTTCTGATTTGACACCCTTCCTGAAAGACGTAGTTCTACGTCAAAAAAAAAAAAAAAAGAAAATAGAAAGTAGTCTACATAAGTTTGAGCACGCGCGCGATAATGCAGCTAGAGAAATCTGAATTGTGATAGCGATTGGAACATGGTAGAGTTTGTTCTTATTGTGGAATTGGATATGTTAGTTTCGATAAAAAGAAGCACAACTGTGATTGGGGTTCATTTAAGATCGAGGGAACGACTGTTGTCAAGTAAAGAAGGCTCAATAGCTATTTCTGAAGGATCAAGCAGACAACCGTCAGAATGAAGGGATAGGATACAACCTGAAATTCATCCAACGGGTCAAATGTTCGATTAATCTGAAGAGTTAATAGTCTGTTAAAGATAATAATTCTGACAATTTTGGCAGTCAGGTTACAGTGAACTCAGAAGATGCTATGGGATAGCTTGACGGGACAGCAAGCGTTTCTTCTTGAGATTTGACTGAACTGAAAGATTTGCTGTGACTTCTTACAAATATGTCCGAAGAAACTTTTGAATAGACGAAGCTAAGTGAAATACCGATATCACAAAGAGGTGATTTCATATCTGCAAATTAAATCAGTTCGATTATTATAAAGAACGGATTTTCTTCGACCAAACATCGAAACTGTTTGAAAATGCTCGAACAGCAGTGAAATAATCCATGCAGAATTCGAGATGGTCTCAATCCAATTTTTCTGGTCTGGAATATGGCCAAGACACCTGGTATCGATCCCAGAACATGTTGTTACATAATGTTACTGATTGTAACATTATTCCAAAATACTTTACATAAACATAAATATTTTTTTTTTCAATGAAACACACACTGGACCAAATCACCCCACAGATGGTCCAAATCACCCCGCATCAAATTTTAATGTCCAAAAATCATCTCTTTTATTTTATGATATATTTAAAGTAGTTTAAAGATTGATATAATGATTAAACATTATCGATTGAGAGGTAGAGGCGAATGAATTTCAAAGTTTAAAGTCTCTTAAAAACAAAGAAAGAAGAAGAAGATTGAGAGAAAACAAGTGTAGCTTAGTATACAATGTGACATTTTTTATTTAGACCGTATTGGTTTGGAAATATTAGGCGATTTGCTTAGGTGGTCCAAATTTCCCCCTTTTCCCCTACTTGAATTTTGTTGCACTTGGATGCGACGCAACCCGCACATTCCGTTACTATATGAATGTAATCCAAACACTTTCCCAAAGAGTTAGGCGAAAAGTATTTTTCCAATCTCAAATGCATAAACGAATGCAAACTATACACTCCAATGTGATGAATATGTAAAATGAACAACAAAATGCGATAGGAATATGTACGAATAACAACATCAAACAATTTCCAGCTTCAACATAGGGATCTTTCTATGCGTATTTTGGTTTCCGTTTCTTCAGCCACTCTTTCGTTTCTTGCAGAGGCACATACACCTTCGCATCAGCCGGTAGATGATATCATGCGAGAACATATGAGCACGTTTACCGGTTGAAGACATTCTCCGGAGCGAAGAACTTCACAAGAGTCGATATTTTTTTTTCTAATGAACCGTTATATTTATATTTGCACAAAGATAGAACATATTTCGCTAGGTTTGCGCGGATCATAGCTGATTCCAATAGAATACACGAGGCGTGAAAAACGCAGAACGCATAAGCTTTGCATAACTGTACAGTATGTGAATAATCTTGAAAGTTTCTTACCGGGAGCTACGTGGCAGTATCCTGCAACAGATAAGGAAGAATAAAAGGCATAATTAGTTTATTTGAGATAGGTTATTGACATCGGGGTGATAATCAGCTGATTAAATCGATGCGTATCAGCAGACAAAATGAATGACCGGTCGTTTCCCGTGAACTAGAATTTCGCTATTTGTCTCATTCAAATAGTCTTCGCACATTTTCACTTGCATACATGTTACGCATTTTTCCATTGTCCGATTTGTTGCTTTTAATGCGGGTTATCAAAATTCACTGAACTTCTAATTTGAAAGCATCACCTCACTGATGCTGTTTCCAACCTGCATTCTGCATCCTGCCCATCATATTTTCTTTCATCTCTTTTACGCTTTCGAGTTACTCACCAAACAGTGATAGCACGATGAGGGCACCGAGATGGAACTTCATTCTCACTTCGCGTGTGAGTGATAACTTCTTCAATTGAATATAAATCCAAATTTCACTTTCCGATTAGCGCCACATATTCTGTGTTCGAAAAAAAAATGTGTCTGGAGTCTGAATGAATATAAAAACACACACGAAATTGATTCTGTCGCTTTCAATTCCCCGTATCCCCAGTAATGAACGCAGCATGAATTCGTAATAGGGCTACGATTGTGGGTCTACAATGTGGGAATTCAGAGACCACGTCCAGTGAGACTCTGTTTCGGGCAAGAAAGTAGAATCAAAACAACTTATCTCGACGAAAGCTTGAAAAGAACTGAGAAATAACGATAGATTTGAGTGAGTTAAATTGTTGTTCCCCGGTTTACAGTTGTGTGAGAGAGATTGCGTGACTGACGGTGCAGCTGAATGGGGATTCTTTGGGAAAATATATTATGGACAATTCTGGAGATCGTAAGGGTCTCATACTAATGAGTACACATGAGGTGGAGTAGTAGACAGAGTTTAATTGGATTAGTAATCGAAATATGGTACCGTCATTATTTGCATACAATATGAAGTGTGCATGGAAGAAGCAAAACAATGTTAAAAACACTCACAGTTTCATGATTTTTTTTTATCCCATTTATTTATTAGGCTCAATAGCATTTAGCTGTAACAGAGCCGGGTTTAATCGTGTACATGTACATATGTTTATGTTTCTATAAATTGTGAATTACACAGTAGTTAGTAGTAGCCATTTAGGCGTTAAGTTTTTCTGTTCCATTACATTATGGTAAATTACACAGTAGTAGCCATTTAGGCGTAAGGGTATTCTTTCTGATCTTCCATTGTTCAGCAGACCGGACAGCGGAGACAGTTGATATTGATCATTGTTGGGTTATTTATAGAACAGCAGCCCGATGTTTCTTGCAGAGCAGAGCAGTTGTATGGATGAATCGATCTTTGTTCCACCGTGGATCGATTTCCATCGCTGATGATGGTTGCGTGGACGTAGTTATTCTATAACAACACAAAGATGGTCAATTGAGGGCCCTGAGTTTGAACTCACGATCGATCGCAGTTTCATGATGTTATTAGCCAAATTAGGGGCTGTCCATATACCACGTGGACAGAAAAAGCACGATTTTAGACTCCCCCTCCCCCTCCGTGGACAAGCGTGGAGATTTTCATACCCCTCCCCTTGTTGTCCACGTGGACATTTTTCCTTATTTTATTAGAATAATCGAGGAAATAACTGAATTGCGCAAAAATTATTTTTTTATTCTATTTAAGTGTATTTTGTTTCAAATTTTACTAGGCTTGCCACGCTTTGTTGTGGCTCATTGAGGTTTTATGGCAGAGAAATGAGAAATAAGTATGCATATGTTTCATATGAATTTAATTTTGAAATACTTGTAATACTTTGTTTTTTTATTATTTGCGAAGATATAAAGGCTATGTGTTTTGCCAACACGGAAACGCGATTCATCCAGTTTAACAATCCGCATCCGAATATAAACCACACAATTTCAAAAATTGATCTTGAGCAACGTCAATCGAATGAAAATAATTGGATTTAAAATCATTATCAGGTGCATCTTTGATTAGGATTGTTTAAACACTTGTTAAGAAATGGGTTGCTATCAAACAGAATATATATTCAATATTAGAAGGTTATTTAAGCTCACAGCTTTATTTCAGAAGTGTGCTTATTTCATCTGGAAATCTTGCTGAGGTGTTGGCAGTAGCAACAACATTCCTTGAAGTGGATTGTATACTATATTGTGTCATAACATGAGCTCCGTCAGTGACGAACTTTTCGAATTTTTGAAGCGCACAAAAATGAACAGAACAATTCCATATGCACAAATTATATTTTATCAATTAAAAAGAATTTCAGGAACAAAAGATAAAGTAGGAAGCATGCACTGGTATATATATAGAACTTTACTTGATAAAGGATTGAGAAGTAAAGGATCGAAATTTTTGAGCGATTTCGGAACGGCTGTAGCTTCGATATAGCCACAAATTTCTAGTTTAGGGATATCGCACGTATATATTTTCAATTCGATGTATATATGCATTGTAGACAAAAGACATTGCAATAAAAAATAGCGTTTTTGATTTGCTTCCAAAGTTTCTATAGTTTTTAAAATATATTCCCAATAACAATCCAATCAACCTGATTATTCCGCATCCATTTGATTTATAAAAAGTTTCAGTAGAACTATTTACTATAGAGGTATTCTCTATGGAATGAAAATTTATCCTTTAATTTTGAATTAAGAAAATTCCATGAGCAACAGCTAATTGCCCACTGCAAACTTGGAAACATTTCATACATGGTCCAGTTGTTGCTTTGACGAATGCATTATTATATAACAGAGTTACAGTGTTTCAAAAATCACTCAAAATTTTCGATGTAGCATTTTGCTCCTCTATTTTTTTGTCGAGTGTAGTTCTTTGCCCACTCCGGAATACGATCGGATATGTCCGTTCATTTCAGCGGGTAAAACATAAAAACACAAAATTTTAAGTTGCTTCTTTACCTCTAAAAATTACTTGGTTCCATTGATTTCAATGTTAGAGCCAGTTCAAGCCATAAAATTAGGCTCAAGAACAGTTCAACAACTCTGTCCTAGTTGGGAATTGACCATATGCGTAGAAGGAATTTTTCATCAAATATCATTTTTTTGAATTCTTTATTTTTGAGACTTTCAGCCTTCTGAGCTGGTTCGTCTCAGATGGCATCAAACATTAGGCTGTCAAAAAAGTCCTGCGGTATTTTTTTGAATTTTAATTTGTTCATAAAATTAGTTACAATCATCTGTTTTAAGTCAAATATGCGCCGTTTTGTTCGATGACTTGTTCCCAACGAGATGCCAACTTCATAATACCCCTGTTATAGAAGCTCGCTTCCTTATTGGCAAAAAACTCGGATAGCCAATTTTCACAGGCCTCTTTTGTGGCTAACTTCTGACTACCTAGCTCGTTCGCCATGGACAAAAACAGGTGGTAGTCACTTGGTGCAAGGTCCGGACTCTACGGCGGATGCAAAAGAACCTCCCATCCGAGCTCCCGGAGCTTCTGGCGCGTCACCAAAGAAGTGTGTGGCCTGGCGTTGTCCTGATGGAAGACAATGCGGCCTCTGTTTATCAAAGATGGCCTCTTCTTCATGAGTGCTACCTTGAAGCGGTCCAGTTGTTGGCAGTACAGGTCCGAATTGAGCGTTTGGCCATAGGGAAGCAGCTCATAATAGATTATTCCTTGACAATCCCACCAAACACACAGCAGAAACTTCCTGACCGTTAATGAGGGCATGGCCACCGTCTGAGCCGCTTCAGCGAGCTCCGACCACGACCGTTTGCGCTTCACGTTGTCGTAAGTAATCCACTTTTCATCGCCAGTCACCATCCGCTTCAGAAACGGGTCCATTTTGTTGCGATTCAGCAGCGATTCACATGCGTCGATACGGTCAAATATGTTTTTTGCGTCAACGTGTGTGGCACCCATACATCGAGCTTCTTTGTGAATCTAAGCTTCTTCAAATGGTTAATAACGGTTTGATGACTTATCCCCAGCTCTTGGCCGATGCTACGGCTGCTACTATGCCGGTCTTTTTCGGCTAATTCAGCGATTTTGTCGCAATTTTCGACGACAGGCCTTCCGGAGCGTGGCGCATCTTCGACGACCTCTACACCAGAACGAAAACGTTGAAACCATCGTTGTGCGGTGGAAATGGAAACTGTATCGGGTCCATAAACTGCACAAATTTTATTGGCAGCTTGAGATGCATTTTTGCCTTTGTCATAGTAGTACTGTAAAATATTTCGGATTTTCTCTTTATTTTGCTCCATATTTGCGACACTATAACTCACGAACGACTTAACCAAACAAAACACTGTCAAGGACTATATTATAGCGCGCAAAAATACCTTTCCAACAAGCTATAGTATGACTCGATACAATGAATACAACTAGAACTACGCGCTTACAACGACACCTCGCGGAAATACCGCAGGACTTTTTTGACAGCCTAATATGATCCTCTATCACCTTCTAATATATTCCATGTATATTTTTATCAGAATACGGGCTCAAGTGGTTCAAGTTTGACGACCACTGGTGCATGGACAATCTCACGCAAATGTAAATATCAATTCCAAGAATATACTTTGTAAAAATGATTTTACACGCAATTCTATGTGAAAAACTATACAGAGGTTATTATCCTAAGAGTAACTCTCCTCGAGATATAACAAAATGCATTGAAAATTATATTTGATGAAAAATCATTTACGCATATCATGAAATCTCAACCATTAATCGTTCAATTTTCATAGTTTTGGGCTATGAGGGTCTATGCATACCCCGTAACTGTAAAAGTTCGATCATAGGAAAAGCCTAGTCATTCATAGTTTACGTTAATTTTTTTTATAATACAGATTTAACTGATCAATGAGAAAGAATATATGAATGTTTGACTGAACAGCACTCTCAGGTGGCTCAATCCGTTTATTTATAAATATGGTTTGAGATTCTGAAAAATGCATTGTTTAATTTAATTTTGAATTTACAGGTGGTAGTATTGAAAAAAAATATTTTTCTTATGTCCACGTGTACTCAGTCTATGCCCTCTCCCTCCTCTCCGTGGACAAACGTGGACATTTTCTTACCCCCTACCCCCCTAAAGTTGTCCAAGTGGTATGTGGACAGCCTCTTACTTATAAATTCTTGTAACTGAATATTTTTTAATATAAGACAATTATATCATTTAAGTGGCAAAAGAGAACAGTATTTTTAGTTCTCGAGAATAGAAGCATTTTTAATGAAACATTGCTTAGTTTTAAACTATTTTCGTAAATCAGTCGACATTGTGAGCCTTGAAAATATCATCAAGTAATCGTGAAAACAGTGAAAATTTGTTTCTATGAAGATGAAAGAGTGTAAAATACACACAAAAATATCATTTTTATTCATCTTTTCCGACATGATTCCACAAACATACATAGCACACTGTCACATTACACCCACATTCAGCGGAAACTTAAAAAAATATCTGTTTTTGATTGAGAAAAAAAACTTACTGAAAAGAGCGATTTTACATGGATATAGAAAGCAATTGAATATAAATACCTTCAGAACTTCAGTGCCTCTTATCCGAACGGGATGGCCCATATAAGGCTTACCTATCCTCTCCCCGCTCCAGTAACTCATACACTAGGATTATACCCCTGCTTGATCAAACAACTGTTGCAATTGATACAAGCAAGTGGGACATCGTGTTATCGACCCACAATTCAAGCTCAGTCTTTAATAGTGTACACCCAAAGTTAATTTTTAGCACATGTTCTGGCATCCCGATTTATTACATTAAATGAGCTGAAAGATATCATAAAATGTTCTACTCCCCAATGCATGTATATCATTTGTATAATATATATGCTAGAGCCAATATGAGGGAGCGAAACAGGAGACACATTTAAATGAAAGCATATGAAAGCTTTTCGTATAGTTTGCCAAATACACGGCCCAGACAGAGAAAGATATATTCTCGTTCATGTTCTTCTTTATCGTCTTAGAAAACACCTTCCAACTTCATTTTATGATGAGGTGTAATATTATCACGCTCCTTTATAAGAGCGCTGGCAGCTATATGGATAGCGTGGTCGTTTAAAGTAACTTTGCATTCCAGCCGGCCTTGGTTCGATCCCTATCGACGTCGTTTGGACTTTCTTTTTGCACAATCCTAAATGAAAAGAGAAAAGAAAACAGAAAGTGATGTCTGCTCGCATACATACAAACCATTTTTAAGCTTTTAAAATAGCTCATTATTTGCGCATTTGACTCTCATGCACAGGAAATGGCATCTTTTCTGCCAAACATGACATGTTTTCTGCCAGCCCTAGTATGGGTATAGAACGTGGCATCTCCAACGTCTACTCACATAGCTATTCTAGCCTAGCTTTGCGTTGAGCGTTGCAATGCAAGGTGCAGCGTCTCGTCAGCATGCGTATGAGGTATACGTGGTGAAACAACCACACGCGGTAGGTGTAGAATGAATTATTGAAATAAGGCAGTCTCCTAGTCAAGACGCTTATTTCCTGACTAAAGAGCTTCTCTTGTTTCTTTCTTTTAATGTCTAATTCTTACCATCCTTCTCCATTTTCTGCACCTGTTCCTACGAAACGTATTTCCCATCATTTGCTGCAATGTACCTCCATCTAGTCTTGAGCTGGGGTATACTTCTGGCAAAGAATAAATCTGACTAGCTGCCGAAATACTCCCTGCGATCACGCCTCGATGATTCCAAAATACGCATAACAGGAATGAACGGTAATTGCGAAACTTTTTTGGAATGGATTCTGATGACATACCTATTTTTACCCAGTGGAGTCCTCTGTAGGGGACATAGGTCAAAATTTTCGGTTCACCACTGGTTCACCAGTATAACATAAGACATTACATGCATGCATAAGACAGTTTAACCCATCTCTGTAATATCCTCGCTTCTGTCTTAAATGAGGTATAGCTCATCCTGCGAAATGCGTTATCAAAGGAATGAAAAGTTCTAGTTATAGTGGCAGCTGAACACCGATATATTCTAGCCGAGGACTTCGCTAACTGCCTTGAGTTATCTCTAACGTCTTCGCGAACCTACTCGACATTTTTGATAACAAGTGGGCGGGTTGACCGCGACAAGTCCATGTAACTCCTATCTCTTTGGAACCTAGTAGGCAACTAAATTGCCCTCAGCGGTTCGTTACTGTGGAGGATGCCCTGCCCCCCTGCAGGTTCTGCTAGCGACAAAATATTTTTAAACGCCCTCACTGATCCCTCGGCACGGATACCTTGGAATTGGGGATATCCATACGATTTCCCGGAGCAGGCGGATACATTTTATCTCCAACGCTGCTCTTTTCCGGCCTTGTGACCGGCATTCGAGTTTCTCAATGATTTCATGTCTCCAATTATTAATCGAGGCCCTCTACAGGCTGAGGAAAGAACCTGATACGGGTTCAAGCAAAGCACATATGCTCACAAGTAACAACTGCGCCCATCATGAGCTATCGTACGTAGGCTGACGGTGCTCCACCTTGCTTTCACCACTCGGGGAACGCTTACGAACGATTAGGGCAAGCCCAGGGTTGTCGGATTATGATATCGCCAAGAAATTGAATGCCATCCAAAACATCGTCAGAAAGATTTGTCTGTGAGAAGAATTTCGTTCATTTCGGACCACTAAGGAACCAGACGGGACACTGAAGCTGAATTTAGTTGCCAAAACACTCGCCAAGAAGTTGTAACGTGTCTTCCATTAAGCACTTGACAACTTTTTTGACGTGGGACTACGTCTAACCAGAGTATATGGGGGTGAAATTGAAACCTAAACACAGAACATGCAGGAAAAAATGAAAGATTTCGAATGCTCATAACTCGAACATTTCTTAATAGATCGGGAAGATGTTTGCATCAATTGATAGAAAATATTTCTACGCGTCTATCACAATTAAAAGCATGTTATTTTTCATGAGATAAACAATTGAATAACTGTAAAATGTCAATTGTTATCTAAACGCCCTGATTGCCTCGTTTTGATTGGTTCGATTAACGGTTTCTCCAATATAGCCGTCAATGCGCTTGGGGGAATCCGCTTTGGAAATATACATGCAAGTAGGGGGTATTTTTGTTCCCACCGAGCTGTGTTTCCCTAACACGGACTTCAAAAATGATGTGCCTGGGGGAATCCGCTTTGCAAATATATGCACGCTACGAATACTTTTGTACTCGCTTGTCTTTGTGCAGACCGGAAGATGTTTCCCTAAAACGTATTTCTAAACTGAGAAGTCTGGCAAAATCGTCATTTCAGATACTAGAGGTGAATGAACTTTCGCGGTTCGAGAACTACGTAAACATGAGAGATGCAATAATACAATGATCATTTGACAATTGTTCCGTTCACATATTTTGCTGGTCCAAGGCGCCATATCAAATGTGAAAGGATGGTCATCAAATTTACTTGTAACGAAGAACAACATTGTGCTTCGTGTGTTCGTGACGGCTTCGTGCATCCGATGGGGCTTCGGCTTCGTGCACCCGATGGGGCGCCCACATTACATAACGAACCGAATGTACCGCCTGGTACAGACCGATCGGAATCATTTGGCATAATGTGGTCGCGCCTTTACAATGCATGAATTGATCTTACATAATAACTGTTCGAACTTTTTACTTACAAAGCAAATATGTTGAATTCAATTGGATTCGAAAATTGTTTCATTCAATCGATAATTTAATCAATACAATACAAATGCCCACTAAGACAACGGTAGTCCCACGTCAACCTTGCGGTTGTATCATAGATATAACCCACTCATTTTTTTAATAAAGCATAGGTTTTTGAGATATTGAGTTCAAATTTATTCTGGTTGTAGTTCACCTCTTACATTTTAAGAATGAAATTCAATTTCAGTCATATGACCACTACGGGCCCATTCATATCGATTGATCCGTTGCACCTAATTTTCCACGGTGCAAGTGGTACCGTCTTGTTGAATCCACATGCCATTGATGTTAAGTTCTCCCAATTCTAGCCCAAAATAGTCTTCCAACATATCGCTGATTCGCTAGAGCTCAATCGGAAAGGTTTCGGCGCTTCATTTGGCCAAATGGCTTTAGTTCTTGAGTCAATTTGATCCTGTAAGGATGTAGCCAAATGTCTTTTCGCAAAATACGCCACAGTGAGATTTTGGAGACACCCAATTCTTGAGAAGCGCCATGCAATCATTTCGGATGGATTCTTGCGGCTGCGATATTTTCGTTTCTTCGTGCGGAGCGGCTTCTCGTTGGCACGGGAACATCCAACAGCAAAAATACAGACTGTAGGTTATTGAGGCCCGAAGGCCAGAAGTGTTATTGAGAGTTGCTCGTTCGTGTACTTCACCATGATGGAAATGTTGATTTTGATTAACGATTGGATTAACACGAAGACACAAAAATACACAACACGAAGACACACACACTCCTTACAAAGTACGCAGAATGTATCCTCCGATAATAATAGTAATGGTACTCAATATTACTATTTCATTAATATGGTATCGAGATAATGTTTGAGAGAAATAGTATGGGACCATCTACTATGAGCTCCCCATAAAGCTAAACTCTCAATTCTCGCGTAACTTGTGAAAAAGAACTTTTCTGTTTCGTTGATAACTCAGCGGTAAAAGCACCTCCTGATGTGTAAGACGATCAGAAGTGTAGTAGGAAACATTGATAATCGAACTATGTAACAAAACTGGTGCAAAATCTGTCTGCAAGGCCGTGTTTATCGAAAAAGAAAATCAATGAAGAAAATAGATCAAAGTAGATAAGTCCTTTCTGAAGATACGTGAGCATTCAGACCTTTACTTGTCACAATTGTACCGTCTGAAGGGATTAATCACCCAAAAGTGATTAGTGTTGACCAACAGATAAGAAATCGCCAGGCCACATACATTGATAGTGACTCTTCAGAAATCCCGAGCGATTGGTCAATAGATTCTTGTTGTTCGGACCTGAAAACAAATGATTGGCACTTGTTCATGTCCCGGGTAGAGTCACTAGAGTGTCACACTTCATGATGGGCTGTAACACATCTAAAGCAATCTCATTAATGGCATCATTAGAATTAATTTCAACGGCAAATGTTTGCGGAGTCTTGGTATCTCTAGCAAAAGCTACCTTTCCGAAACTTTGTAGTTGCCAGTTTGTCAAATCGATTTTTTCTGTTCGCTGTTAGATACTCATAACATGTGTCATAACATTGCTTCAAAAATTTCGGCTTCTTCTTTTTGCGATTTTGACTGTTCTTGTAATTCCAGATGAAAACTCCAACATTCCCTCTTTCATCGTTGGACCGGGTCCGGAAGTTCTTTCGCCTGGTTTGTGTTATCTAGCTATCTAAAAGTATCTTGGGAATTCTTCTTTTAGTAGCAAATTTTCAATCAATGGATTTAAAAAAACCTTGTTAATGGCTATTTCGACTAGACGACTAGACTTTCAACAGCGAGAAAAATTACAGTGCATTGAATCTGGTCACAACGTCACTCAGAGATGGTCCTTTTCTGCGCTAGGTCTACTTCATGCGGTACAACGCATCAGAAGTACAGATAACACAGAAGTATTAAATCATAAACTTCTGGTGAGGGGGCTGTGCAATTGATCCAGTATTTGAGTCGCTGAGACACTTCAGTGGCTGTGATCACTCCATACATTGGTTTCACAGCAGTATAATGACTTCTCCATCGAGCTTGCGACAATTTTCTAACAACACACCTGTGTGGCTCAGAAACATTTCTCAACGATCAGGTAAAGTTGCGAAAATCGAGTAAACAGATTAAACAGCTCTAATAATGTTACACACTGGAGATTCATAGCGAAATCATGTTGTCCTGATAAGCCCAAACAGTTGTCTACAAAACCTATGGATACGGCTTTTTTCATTTTATTTTCTCAACAAAAACTGAACTCCTTGATTTGATCCCGACATGGTAGGAGCTGTCGGTAGCCTGCGAACGGGACTTCATGAAAACTAAACCCTGACCTTCCAGTTGTTGAAGGATGTCGGTATTCAAATCTGCAGCTTTTCCCACCTAAAACGAAAAAACTAGGAGTGGGTTACATCTGTGATATAACCGCAAGGTTAACGTTGAACTACCATTGCACAATGGTCCAGGAGATGCATTTAAATGGAAATTAGCATTTAGAGCTCGACAGTTATTCTCTAGACAAAAACTGTTAGAGACAAAATTTTTACATATAATAGAGCGCTCATTTTTATGTTATCAAAAATAGGGTGACCAAAATTGTCGATAAAAGAATATAACTTTCTTATTTTTATAAATAGAGGTAAACATAGTTCAACAATGTTGTAGTCCCAGTTATTCGAGACATCTTTGTAGAACAAAGTTTCTTTCTATCTCTTGAAATAACCGATATAGTGGTTTTCTAAGTTACGTTAGAGTCACTATGAAAAAAAAACTGTTTCCTTGCTCTAACTTCCATATTTAAAATTCTGCATCAAAATTGTCTTCGTACGACTTTTAGAGTTTTTGCGATGCAGAACTTGGCAGTATCTCAACTTTGAGCAGGATTAAGATATTGACAAATTCTGCATCGCAAAATGTTGGTATTGACAGTTTTGATGTAGAATTTTAAATATAAAAGTTAGAGTGAAAAAAAAAGCGTTTTTTCATGGTTACCCTGATGTAACTTAGATAGAAAGCGCTAAAAACAACTTTGTGGCAGATGTTTATTCTTTAGACAAAAACTGTCTCCAACAAAGTTGTTACATATGATAGAGCGCTCATTTTTATGTAATCAAAAATAGAGTGATCAAAATTGTCGATGAAATAAAATATATAACTATCTTATCTTTATAGATAGAGATAAAAATAGTTTGACAATGTTGTAGCACTAGTTATTTTAAAGAGCTTTGTAAAACAAAACTTTTTTCTATCTTTAATTATAATCGAATTAGCGCTTTTATCTAAGTTACATAAGGGTAACCATGAAAAAAACGGGTTTTTGCTTCAACTTTTATATTTCAAATTCTACATCAAAACTGTCGACATTCAGAGCTTATCAATACCAACATTTTGCAGAACTTGTCAATATCTTAATCTCACTCAAAGTTATTGATGATTTTTACCCAAAAATTCATTATTTCAATTTTAGCTTATTCAAACACGAAAAATAACATAGTTTTGGAAATCACACATCATGTAGAGTGAAATATGCTCTTTCAAATGCCGCCAATAAAAATTGTTCATGTTTGCCACAGATAGAATGACAAACAATTGAATAGAGCTTATTTTTTGGGAAGAAATGTCAATAACATTTATTGAAGTTAAGATATTGACAAGTTCTGCATCGCAAAATGTTTGTATTAGTAAGCTCTAAAATTCTTTAGAAGACAGTTTGCATGTAGGATTTGAATTACAGGCAAACATTTTTTTGTGCGGGGGATAGGGACCGCACAAAAAGTCGCATGAAAAAAGATCGTGCAAAACTTCACCAGCAGCTTTAAGAAATCGTGTTCGGTGCACATTTTGAAAAAAATAACTTTTTTTGTGCGGTAGATAGGGACCGCATAAAAAAAAGTTTCCCCCAAGAAAATAATTCAAATTCACGCCATTCACCGTTCAATTTTCTTCTGTTTCCCTGTTTTGCGATGGGACACTTTGCCTTTTCGGTTGCGCGTGGATGTTTTGTGCTTTTAGTTGCATGTCGCAACGTGTTGCTGTTAGAAATCATGTCATGCAAAAACTTCATGAGAGGGAGGGAATGATTTCAGAAGTGGATAATTGAGACGCAAATATGCTTTTTTCGCACTGAAATGCATATAAACCATCGAAAAAAACTAAATGGACGATAACTTCGTCAAATATGCTTCTTTTCATACACCACACAAGAACAGAAAACCGTGCAAAAAAATCGCACAAATAAAATCGCACAAAAAAAACCCGCTCAAAAACAGGTTTTACTGTATAAAAGTTAGAGCAAGAAAACAGTTTTTCTCATGGTGACCCTAACGTAACTTAGAAAAAAGGCGCTATATCGGTTATTTCAACAGATAGAAAAAAAACTTTATTCTACAAAGATGTTTCAAATAACAAGGACTACAACATTGTCGAACTATTACCTCTATCTATAAATATAAGAAAGTTATATTTTGTCTCTCATCGACAATTTTGGTCACCCTATTTTTGATAACATAAAAATGAGCGCTCTATCATATGTAACAACTTTGTCTAAGACAGTTTTTCTCTAGAAATTAACTGTCGAGCTCTAAATGCTAATTTCCACTTAAATTCATCTTCTGGGTCATTGTGCATTGGCATAGTAATTATTTGCTTGAAGTTGCATCTATGGATGGACGGATAAATGGATGAATAAATATTTTGTTTTCCCTTGTAATTTTGCGGTCTGTTCAAATCTATACAAAATAATATTCTTTCGCTTGTGGTCTCTTTTTAACGTTCGACACCAAAGTCATCAAGACAAGCTTATTCAATTCTCCGTACATCCGAAATAACTTTTCAGTGATATTAAAAATCATCACGGAAACACCCAGCTAACTACCCAAACGTGTGCAAAACCATATTCTCCTTTCATAAATCATAAATAAATAAATAAATCATGATCATCCCTTGGGTGCATTCACAAGCAAACGATTTTGCATGTTCATTCATCGCGGCAGCAAAAGAGAAACGAACAGAAGTTTGCTAGCCGACACATCATGCATCAACCTTAACATAAAAAAAAAATCAAAAAAGATTCTATAACATAGACTTTTCCATAGTGACTTGTTTTGTTAGATAATACCATAAGTAAAAAATGGCTACTTTCATTCAAAATCATGACTTTTTTTCAATATAATATACTCGTCATGGTCATGGGTGACACCCCTCTAAGGGTGACACACGGGGCGGGCCTCCCCCCCTGCGCTACGCCATTGTTACTGTCTATGGCGACCGATTTTGCTGGTGAAAAGTTCGGCTCAATAGAAACTTGTGCAAATCGACCATCTCAGTTTTCACCAATAGGGCCGAGGATTTCTATGAAAATCGAATCTTGGGTTTACCTACAAAATGGAAACAAGCTATCGATCAAGACGGTTCCATATAATTATCTAAGTCGAATGCTGAATAAAGTATTGAAATCTACTTATGAATATTGGATTTCTTTTCCTTCAATCTAATAAATTCATGTAATAGTAAAAAATACATGAATTGGCGAATTCACGATTTTTTCTTTGCGCTACAATACATCGGAAATTCGCGGAGTGAAATCTCAAATTTTTGTCTATTTTTATCAGAACATCTGTTTGGCTTTTCATTGGAGATCAGTTTCATTTTATAATGAAGAATCATAAATACTTGATCGGCGTTCTTGTAAATGTGGTATTCACTGTTGTGTATGCATAGCCTTTGCCTAACGAAAGGCGTTTTACGGTTATCTTAGTTCACTATCGGCCATTTCTTCTGGAACCGTGAAGTTCGAAATGGGTGATTTGTACAGTGGACTTTGCATCTGATACGAAGTCTCATTCTGCTGCTCCTTCTCAAACTGCTGATACATTCTCCGATCCTCGAGGTACATTTTCATCCTAATAATAACCATTACCAGCAAACCTAGAACCACAGTTAATAAAGCAATGCCGAAAGCGGTAGCCATAACATTGATCCGACTGCAATCCTGATCCAAAATCTTTAGCAGTGTCCGCTGGTCATTGAAACTGTACGTATATTTAAAGTCGCATGTGAGCTCATTGTGGGTTATACGAGCGGTACAGTTCAATGTGTCTGCAAGTCGATAGAATATTGTTACGTTGCTTGACTTGATAAGTACAAAACACACCTTCCAAAGTTTCGAAAAATTCTGCACTGTACAGCCCAAGTTTAGATTTGCATTCGGCTTCAATATTGTCACATTTCTTGCCCAATTTCCTGTGAATGGCACAACGCACGCAATCATCATAGAATGAGCACAGTTCTGACTCTGATCCTGCCATAGCTTCACAGTACGGGCCAAAATAAGATTCACTGCAGCTGCATTTGCCACATATGCAATCGCCCCGTCCGGAACAGAATTCACCCTTGTGGGGTGCCTTACAGTTGCGGTCATCGGTTGAACAATCACACTCGTCTCCTGACCAACCATTGTGGCACTTGCAGGTACCACAGTCACACTCTCCGTGATCGTTGCAGATTAAACCGGATAACCTTAAATTTAAACATGTTGAGAGTGTTTCGGGGGTAAAACCAATACTCTTACGGTGTACATTGAGAACATTCACAGTGTGGCCCATCAAAACCGTGATTGCAGTGGCATTGTCCGCAGATGCATTCTCCTCTTTCCGAACAGACTGGTCCCAGCTCATCAAATTCCGTCTCTGCTCGGCAAAGATTCAGTAAGTCGGCGCTGTTGTCGAAGTTTTGGAGATTGCATTCACATGTTTTTCCAATCCTACGAAAAAAAAATCATGCGCGAAACAAACTAATAACGATTTATGTTCATTCACTTACCACCCTGCCTGACAATTGCACATTCCACACGAATAGTCACCATTTCCCATGCAAACATCGCTCGATGGGATGGGCTCTTGTTCCAGTTCACAGTTGCAAGTCTTACGAATGTCGATCACCAATTCAACAGCTTCGTTACTGATAAGTGTCTCCTCAATTTTGACCGTTAGATTCGATACTTGTTCAGGGGGATAGTCAAGCAATCGAATTTCCACATTGAAGTCATACTCTTTCCCGATTTCAATATTATCGCATTTGTTTATCGGTTGTGGTGTAGTGTAGACGCCCCCGCAATCAGTTGTGTATGAGATTCGGATGTAACTCGGTGCGTTATCTGTAAACTCGACCCTCCTAACAAAATCCCTGTACCCAGTGTCAACCAGCTGCAGAATGTTTGATGAATCGTCCTGCAGGAGGCCCACACTTGCAAACTCCGACATTAACTCCTGTAACGATGTGTAATATTCTTGCAGTTCCTGGGTAACTCCAAAGATCACTGCCGTTTTTGACTTTCCCAAGACTCGATAAATCTCTTCCAGGGAAGGATAATCGTACAGCAGCGCCCCAGTGTACTCCCCATCCGCCGAAAGGTGACATAGTTTATCATTTCGTTCGGTAATTCCAGCTAACAGCCCGTCACCAGCCATGTGCATGTAACCATTGGTAGCCAGGATAACAATTTTCCTCGTGTTCGCTCCCCAACCGATTCGATCATCGCACACCAGCACCTGCATCAGTGCATCCAGACCTCCCTCGAGATTGTCCAGATTGGCCGACACGTTGCTGGTTTTGAGCTTCTCGATGAAGCTGTCGATATTTTTGGTTATCTGCAACCGATGGCGAAAACCGTACGTCGGTCCGCAGATCTCTCGCTCCGAGCTACAAGGATTCTCCCGCCGATGCTCCTCGGTCTGAATGAACGGCATGATGGGTTTGTCTATGAAACTTCCGAATCCCAAGCGGTAGTTCTCGGTGAGGTTCGCTAGGGCTTTCGCCAATTGATCTCCCATGTTGATGAGGGTGTCTCTGTCGTCCTTCATCGACCAGGTGAGATCCATCAGATAATACAGATCCAATGGATAATTCTTCGCGGGTTTGTAGGTGAATTTGAAACTGTGTGGTTCAACTGAAAGAAGGGAAAATCTCCAAGAGCGGCGTTAAATTGTGCAAATAAAACTTACGCTTGCCAAGTTTCATCCACACTTTTTGAGGGCTTATTTGGGTAACTTCTAATGCCTCTCGGTCAAAATCGCGCGGTGACTCATTTTTGATGTACTCAAACTGGCTGGAATTTTCATTTGTTTCGATTTTACTTTCACTGCAGTTGGATGATTTCAAGTCATCCAGGCTCATGCAGCGAGATTTGTACATGCCGTAATTCTGGAATAGTACAGGTATGGTGAGGCTATGAATGTTATCAATACAGGCTGGAACTCATTGAGAATCCAGAGAAGTACACAATGTACAGTTGGACTGTGATGATGTTTTGTGTTTTCGTTTTTGAGTTATGGGTTTCCAAAGTTAACCGATGGTAATGAACCTTTCGTTCAACCCTTCAAACCAGGCTCTCGTTGAAACTTTGGGGATAATAGAGTGCCGCCATTATCACAAGTGATCTTCTCGGCTTTGATTCTGATAAGCGCTTGTTATCGGCAAATGTAGAATAATTCTTAATATGCATTGTCTCACCTTGTTCGTCACGAGAAAATGAGGAATCAGGAAATCATACCATGGAGCGGAGGTGGGCAAAGCAGTTCCATGTGATAAACGCTAACCGTTCACCGAAGTGACCCAGTTCTTTTGAACTGTTCTTTCGCTCTTTCCGGCAGCGATATTAAATACACAACATACACAACTCTTCATGTCCCGGCATTGATATCGTTAGATTAGATAGGGCATTTTTCATTTTATGGAATTCCAAAAAAATAAAATTTCATACAATATTCCATTTGTATGGAATTTTATTTTTTTTAAATACTGTGCAATAAGAAGGTGCTTCTTCTTCAGAAGTTGCAAATTGTATCGAAAAATATGTTATGTAATTTGAATTATTTGAATCGCACATTTTTTCATATCTTCTGTTGAGCCTCAACCTAGGTTCCACCAAAAATCATCTTCTCTTTTATATATAAAAATGGATTTCTGTCTGTCTGTCTGTCCGTCTGATTCTTATGGACTCGGAAACTACTGAACCGATCAACATTAAAATTGGTATGTAGGGGTTTTTGGATTTTTGGGCCCGGGGAAGGTTTTCGTGATAGTTTGAAACTCCTCCCCCCTTTCTAAGGGGAGGCTGCCATACAATTGAACACAAATTTCTGCATTAATCGAGAACTAATCAAGCAAATGAAACCAAATTAGGCATATGGAGGTTTTAGGGTGCACTAAATGTTTCTATGGTAGTAAGACTCTCCACCCTGCTCTCTAAGGGGGGGAGGGGTGGTGGGAGTTGGTCTGCCATACAAATGAAACAAAAATTTCTACATTACTCGAGTATTATTCAAGCAAAAGGAAACAAATTAAGCATATGGGGTTTTTAGGGTGGAATAAATGATTCTATGGTGGTTAGATACCCCTCCCGCCTCTCTTAGGGGGGGGCTGCCATACAAATGAAAAACAAATTTCTGTACTACTCGAGAATTAATCAAGAAAACGAAACCAAATTATGCACATGGACGTTTTAGGGTGCAATAAATGAGTCTATGGTGATTAGACACTCCAGCCCCCTCTCTAAAGGGGGGCTGCCATACAAATGAAACAAAAATTTCTACATTACTCGAGTATTATTCAAGCAAAAGGAAACAAATTAAGCATATGGAGGTTTTAGGGTGCAATAAATGTTCATATGATGGTTAGACTCTACAATAATAATGCAATAATGCAATAAATGAGTCTATGGTGATTAGACACTCCCCCCCCTCTCTAAAGGGGGGCTGCCATACAAATGAAATACTAATTTCTGAATTACTCAAGAATCAATCAAGCAAACGAAACCAAATTTGGCATGTGGAGGTTCTAGGATGCAATAAATATTTCTATGGTGGTTAGACACTCCTCCCGCTCTCTAAGGGTGGGCTGTCATACGAATGAAACACAAATTTCTGCATAACTCGAAAGCAGATCAAGCACAATTTGGGATGTGAGGGTTTTTGGGTATGAGAAATGTTTCTAATATGGTATGACACCCCTCCCTCATCTGGAATGAAGGATGGTCTCATAAAAATATTACACATATTTCAACCAAAAATATTCCAACCAAACAAGACAATTGAAAATTTTCGGAAATTAAATTCCCATATTCCCAGCACTACAATTACATAGTGACAAGTGCTGTTAGTCCATCTGATGTTCCATTTCGCGCTAGTGAAATTGATCTTTGTTCGAAACTGAAAATGGATTTTGATGTGATGAAACGCACTCCTATATCTATACCAAAAAAAAAAAGATCGCCAGATGTGTTGATAAGAGCAGAACTCGAGGAAGGAATTGTCCGATTTAGGGCTGTCTTTATTCTATCATATTTTCTGTATAAAACATTTGTTCCATGTAACGGAGAAACATGTTTTTTAGAAGTGGTTGGAAAATCTTGAACGAGAATTGTGTCTGAAAATAATCTGATATTATAATGATGGGTTTTGTTAGAAATACTGGGAATTTTATAGTAAAAAGTAAATTCAATGGGAACGAATAGAAGATCAATCAATGAACGATTGGACCCATGAACTTGCTCATAGTAAGAAAACGAATGTTTGAAGGTATTGATAACTAATGTTGGGCGGGACGAAGTTTGCCGGGTCAGCTAGTGTTTAATGAAAGTTCATTCAGAAAAAAACCGTAACAACATTTTTTGATTGTTCACTCTGATTACTCTGATCACGATAACTCGTACACGCGATAGGCTGAAGATTGAATTCCACGAAATAAAAAACTTTTTTTTACATTTTAGGTTGCACTAGAATATTGTTTGTTTATCCAATGCATTATCTCAGTTTCCTTTGGATTATTTCTAAGGAATAGAAACTATATAAATATTACAATTTAATTGAAAAAACAATAAATTAAATAGAAAATTTACAGCTTTGCCGAAAATCCTATTTAATTGCAAAGATGAAACCAATCCTAACTTTAAATTCAAAATTGAGCATACATGAAAAGAACATACGTTACATATATTTTGCGTTCTCCAAGCGTTCTCAAGCTGCGAATAAAATTCAAAATAACATACTTTCTATACTCGTTAAATTGTTTATCTGCAAATACTATTTCGTGTAATATGCATTTAAAACTCATATTTTCCTTACATTCATCGTAGAGCAGTGTTTGGATTTCGATCAATATCGAATCATACACAATGTGTCATGCAAGTTACCTCTCATGAACATATAACCAAATATGAGTTGATCGTGCAGATACATGTATGAATGACAGTAATCACTTGTGTTTCACAGAATGATTGAACCAAGAGAGGAACGAAGACTATTGATTGCATATCCGAACTGCACTAAACATCGCACACCATTTTCGAAGCCTGCATACAAGTTTGAACCGCGAAAACCACTGCACAGACAAGTGCAGAGCGAGAAGTGATACAAGAAAAATGACGTCATCATTCGGTCACCATTTGCGGAGAGCAGCGAATGGGAAAAGAGCCAAAACGAGAGAGTTTCTTTTCTCACTGGAGCGATGTAGCTAGTTAAACTATGCAGTCTTTATGAATATATCTATATATATATATATATATATATATATATATATATATATATATATATATCGAACTCCTCCGAAACGGCTCGACCGATTTTGATGAAATTATACTCAAAATACTTGGTAGGTATGAGAATAGGTTGTAAACTATATATGATACCGGTAGGATACCGATAACCGTACATTTAATACCGAATAGGGTGGCTCTATGCAGAAAAAAAGATCTGGATTTTTTTCTTCAAAAATTTGACTTCATACTATACATATAACCTTAAATTTTGACCCCAATTCCCTATTTTTAATTGCGATTTTATTATTTTTGTGTCAAAAATATTCTAATAATTTAACCGCTGTTCGTTTTTTCAACAGAACGAATTCATTTAAGTTGTTCAATGACTGATGGCGTAACTCCCGCTTCATTGAACATCCATCTACAAATACACAAGTAACATCAATTCATCTAAAGCAGGGAGCATCTCCGACGAGCTGGAAGCCTTTTTGAATGAGCACAATGAGTTATCGAAATTCTTCAAATCACATTTGCTCGGATTACAAAATGACAATCACGCTATTGCCATCAACCCTGATAAAACATCAGCTGGAAAGCACGTGTGTAGATCCAAAGCACAAGCGCTGCTGGAATCATGATAGCACGGTGACACGAGAAATTTAATGCGAAGAAAAAACAATAATCTGGAATTCATCGTTGACACACACCGTTCATACGACCCTCGCTATGTTCTTCTTCAATGGCACTAACGTTCCCAAGGTTTGCCTTCTCAACGTAGTACTACTTGCGTCATTTTTATTAGTAAATAGTTGAGATTTCTATGACGAACAATACGCCTTGAATGTATTCTGGAGTGGCAAGCTCAAGAATACGCGTGACTACAGTGCAAGTCAGAAGGGTTTCTTTAACAAAAAATCTCTTGCATAAACATTAGACCAACGAGACCCCGTCACAGATACTTAATTCATTATGAACATCATTTCTCATTTTGATTTAATATTTATGAACATGCGACGAAACAAACAGAGGGCGCGCTCGAAGGATTTTTATGTTTATCATATGGTGATTTGATATGGTCAAGAAACGCCAATTCAAGATATCGTAAGCTGTGCCAACAATTTATGGTCGACATATACGCGAAGGTAGAGATTGAACGACTGCAATTCTTACAACACAATCAACAAAAGCAGTGCGAGGAATAATACATTCACTTGCGAGACACTATCATGAGCAAAGCCGACACAGCTTTAGTTATAGCCAGGCCAAAGCGCAATGCATTGTCATGACATTGCGCGTGTGTTCAAACACAAAATGAAGTGCGATCGTATTCGTCTCCACATATTGTTGGTTGTATTCTGTTGAATGGAAAAAGCGCAATTTTGCATTCTGTTCAAGCTCAAGTCCAATCGAGTTGAGCAAATGTGACAACCTTGCCACGCGATTCGACGTAAACAACATTGGTCTCCATGTTCCATTTCTATGAAGCAAAAATAGTAATGGTTTTTCGGGTGGAATAAACACGCAAAATTTAGCATTCAAACACATTCAAAACTAATTTAGCATCCAAACGAAATCGAATAATAATTTTCATTCAAAAATATTCCAACCAAACAAGACAATTGAAAATTTTCGGAAATTAAATTCCCATATTCCCAGCACTACAATTACATAGTGACAAGTGCTGTTAGTCCATCTGATGTTCCATTTCGCGCTAGTGAAATTGATCTTTGTTCGAAACTGAAAATGGATTTTGATGTGATGAAACGCACTCCTATATCTATACCAAAAAAAAAAAGATCGCCAGATGTGTTGATAAGAGCAGAACTCGAGGAAGGAATTGTCCGATTTAGGGCTGTCTTTATTCTATCATATTTTCTGTATAAAACATTTGTTCCATGTAACGGAGAAACATGTTTTTTAGAAGTGGTTGGAAAATCTTGAACGAGAATTGTGTCTGAAAATAATCTGATATTATAATGATGGGTTTTGTTAGAAATACTGGGAATTTTATAGTAAAAAGTAAATTCAATGGGAACGAATAGAAGATCAATCAATGAACGATTGGACCCATGAACTTGCTCATAGTAAGAAAACGAATGTTTGAAGGTATTGATAACTAATGTTGGGCGGGACGAAGTTTGCCGGGTCAGCTAGTGTTTAATGAAAGTTCATTCAGAAAAAAACCGTAACAACATTTTTTGATTGTTCACTCTGATTACTCTGATCACGATAACTCGTACACGCGATAGGCTGAAGATTGAATTCCACGAAATAAAAAACTTTTTTTTACATTTTAGGTTGCACTAGAATATTGTTTGTTTATCCAATGCATTATCTCAGTTTCCTTTGGATTATTTCTAAGGAATAGAAACTATATAAATATTACAATTTAATTGAAAAAACAATAAATTAAATAGAAAATTTACAGCTTTGCCGAAAATCCTATTTAATTGCAAAGATGAAACCAATCCTAACTTTAAATTCAAAATTGAGCATACATGAAAAGAACATACGTTACATATATTTTGCGTTCTCCAAGCGTTCTCAAGCTGCGAATAAAATTCAAAATAACATACTTTCTATACTCGTTAAATTGTTTATCTGCAAATACTATTTCGTGTAATATGCATTTAAAACTCATATTTTCCTTACATTCATCGTAGAGCAGTGTTTGGATTTCGATCAATATCGAATCATACACAATGTGTCATGCAAGTTACCTCTCATGAACATATAACCAAATATGAGTTGATCGTGCAGATACATGTATGAATGACAGTAATCACTTGTGTTTCACAGAATGATTGAACCAAGAGAGGAACGAAGACTATTGATTGCATATCCGAACTGCACTAAACATCGCACACCATTTTCGAAGCCTGCATACAAGTTTGAACCGCGAAAACCACTGCACAGACAAGTGCAGAGCGAGAAGTGATACAAGAAAAATGACGTCATCATTCGGTCACCATTTGCGGAGAGCAGCGAATGGGAAAAGAGCCAAAACGAGAGAGTTTCTTTTCTCACTGGAGCGATGTAGCTAGTTAAACTATGCAGTCTTTATGAATATATCTATATATATATATATATATATATATATATATATATATATATATATATATATATATATATATATAAGTTAACACCCACATCCCCATGTACTACACGAACAGATCAACTAACCACCGAACAACAGCGGTGACCCACTTCCAATAGAGCTAACGCATCAGTTCTCCGGGCGACACATGAACAAACAGCGCATCATCATTGACGGCGCATCGACCTGAATATTTGCACCGTCAACATCATCGATACCAACGACCCATCGAAACATCGACCTATCGTTCGATACACAATCCTAAGGCTCAGCGCTTTGGCCAGGTCGAAGTCCACCACGATCGAGCTCACCGGAACCAAACTGGAGAATCAGCATAACCGTACGCCGCGTTAGGGAACTCAGCTCAGGCTAATTAGTAAGGAATAAAGTCAGTCATAATTCGATGTTCAAGTGAGGTAGTTCGTTTATAATTTTTTTAAAAACCTTCCCAAAGGCCTAACTTCTTTAACTGGCGCAGTCGGTAGGATGCGATTACCGCTCAAGTGTTTCGAAATAGATATGAAATAGTGATCGAATTGATTAAGTGCAGAACAATATCGGATTAACAGAAAATAGAAATAATCTAGTGCAAAGTGAAGTTTAACTGAATAACGAGAAAAAGAGGCCCAAATACAAAAGACAATACGTGTGCTTCGAAAAAGACTTGAACATTACTAATGTTTGTTTCAAAGAAGAAATTTATCAGATCAATCAATGAAGGTGCTATCGGGAAGAACCACTCTGCGAATATTAGTTTTATTCTCCATGTAAGTAATTCTCCACAATTATTATCTTATACCTTCTATATAACTAAAGTTAAAACACCCAATGTGGCAGAATTGATATCTGCATAAATATTAATAATATCATTATCAAAAGAAATTAAACGTATGTGCAAGTAGACCACCTCGCGTAGCGAGTAACTAGTGTGTAACAAACAGAGAGCATATCTGTAGTTCCACTAGTGCGGAAAGTTCTTATCAGACCATCCAACGGTGAAGTGCTAATCTCACACCGCGTAGGAGACTGATCGCATAGCAGAGTGAATATCTGTGGTAGATGCGATCGGTACAATAAGATTTCCCCCGGTCGAAAGCACAGTGTCTACACAGCAGAGAGAATATCTGCGCCGTGTGTAGCCAGCCGCGTTTAGACTGTAAGAAACAATCGCCATATAAAATATCGCGTTTAGATTTAAGAAAATTCTAAAGAAAAACTAATCAAATTTCTTCACCCCCGAGATATAGGATTTGATGGACCGTTTCCATCCCTATAATTTAAGAAATCGAGAAATGAACACGGAAATGAACAATTCTCCTAACCCAATACCTCCTCCTCCACCTCAACCGAATCCTTTACTACCCCCTAGACAGAACATGAATCGAATTGAAGAAACAAACAGAATATTCGAACAGGCTGAAAAGATTACGAAATCTCTCCAAACACCCCAAGCGGTGAGAGAACTGCAACCATTCGACGGCAATCCCGTTAAGTTGCATAGTTTCATTAGGTCCGTCGAACATTTTATGCCATTCATGGAACCTATTAAAAATACACCTTTCGAGCAAATTTGGCTTCAAGCTATAAGAAGCAAAATAATTAATGAAGCGGACCAAGTCCTAGAAACTTATGGAACTTCTCTCAACTGGGATGAGATTAAAGCAAATCTCATCGCTTATTATAATGATAAACGTGACTCAGTCACACTTACCCGCGAGCTGTTTCAACTTCAGCAAAACGGATCAGTTGAACAATTTTTTGGACAAGTACAAAATCTTCTATCCTTACTAATTAATAATACTAATATTTCTCCAAGAGAAGAGAATATTAAAAATGATAGAAACTCGACGCATAAGGAAAATGCTCTACAGGTTTTCCTAGCAGGGCTGAAAGAGCCGATTGGAGGGAACGTGCGTGCACGTCAACCCAGAAATATAAAACAAGCATTTGATGCTGCGGTAGAAGAACGTAACTATCAAAGTCGTACGGGCTTAAGTAAACCGACTTTAACACCACGTTTACCCAAACCAATACATTTTTATCCTCAATTACAAACTCGTCAACCGATGTTTAATCATCGACCATTTATTCCCCGTCAACCATATCAATCATATCAGCATGAAAGTATTCCAACCAGACCAAACTTTACGCCTCGTTTTCCAGCTCCACCTCAGGGCAATAATACCAACAATGGACAACTTCGGAAAGCATTACCGAGTCCAATGAATGCTGATAAATCCATTCGCTCTAAATATGTAAATTACGTTAATAGACCACCGCATAATTATAATGCAGGAAGCCAATTCTTTCCTGCTGTCCCACCGAGACCAGCACGGATAACGGAATTAAGAAATATTGAACAAACTCAACAAAACGCTCAAGAGTATCAATACGAGTATCAATGTTATCCCTTGGCAAGTTATCACCACGATTACTACCCAACGCCAATGGATAATTATTCATACGAAGAAGACCATTCAGAAATACATTTAGAAAATGAGCAAGAAACTTCCAATGAGACCTACGAACAAGAAACTTCTAGCGAAGCAGTCGATAACCTAAATTTTCAACTGGAAAGCACATCCCATTTCCCCAGGTAAACTCAAAAAATTTCATCCCTTACATGGAAATTCCCACACGTCAAGGGTTTGGATTGAAATTATTGATAGATACGGGAGCTAACAAAAATTATTTATGCCCCCGATTTGTGAAAAAATCCTTTGCGCTGCCTACACCAACTGTTGTCTCCAACATCTCAGGCACTCACAAAATTGAACGATATGTCGACTTCAATCCATTTCCCGACTTAACTGATAAATCGTTCAAATTTCATATTTTTGATTTTCATAATTTTTTCCACGGCCTTATTGGGTATGAAACGCTTCAGGAACTTAAAGCGAAGATTGAAACAGATGACAATTCCATAACCATATTAGGAACAAAACTTCAGATGCTCAGAAATTCTACTTCCCGAACATGAAAAGGAAAGTTAGAACACACGTCACATTGTGCAATACGTGTAAAACTGCTAAATATGAGCGACATCCTTATAAATTGAACCTAGCCCAAACTCCAATACCTAAAAAGCCGCTAGACATAGTTCATGTTGATATATTCATATGTCAACCAAACACGTTCATATCCGTGGTAGACAAATTATCGAAGTTCGGAATGCTTTTTCCAATTAAATCGAGATCGATTCCTGACGTCCGTTCAGGACTGACAAAATTCTTCTCAACATATGGGATACCCAGACTTTTGGTCAGTGACAATGAACCAGCACTAAAGTCTGTTGAAGTAAGAGGCATGTTAGAAGAACTAGGAATTGAAACATATTTCACACCATCTAATAAAAGCGAAGTGAATGGAATCGTTGAACGATTTCACTCAACAATTGCAGAAATGTTTCGCTGTTGTAGATCGAAACATGAGGGATTAAGTAAGAAAGAGTTGTTTAGAGTCACTGTAGCACTTTATAACGACACTATTCACTCTTCAACCAAGATGCGACCCAAAGAAGTATTCTTTGGAATAAAAGAGGGAGAGGTGAGACCGAGTAACATTGAAGAAATTGTTAGGAAAAGGAATGAAATATACAATGAAGCAACATTAGCTCTCATTAAAAAACAAAAACAAGATTTACAGCACCACAACAAAAACAAGGAAGCTGACCCATCACTGGAAGTGGACGAAACTGTATACGTCGCGCGCCAAGGGGTCAAAAGTAAAACAAAGGATAAGTATAAACGATATCAAATCGCAAGAGATAACACAAAAACCTTCCAAGATCAGAATGGAAGAACGATACATAAAACAAAAATAAGACGTCAAAGAAAATGACGTCTCGAAACCCAAAGTAGTACTCACATATTTCTCTATTCCAGATTAGCCCTTGATGTTACAGCAGAAGTGACGATAACAGACCTCTCACGACATGATGGAATAATAGCATTTAGCGAGAGAGAAGCGAAGATTATCACATCTCAACATTTCCATCTCCACATCGTGGATTTGGAAAAGTTCGAAAGTAGTTTCACCAACCTCCAGTATACGTTACACCAGTTCGAACGACAAAATTTCATGAAACCATACCTTAAAACATTGGACATTAGGATGAAACAAATTTCCGACAATTACAAACAGTTGAAACCCATACACCGACAGAAACGAGGACTCTTAAACCCATTAGGAACGTTTATCAAATCATTGACCGGCAATTTAGACGACGACGATTTACAATTAATCCGACAAACGATAGAAAATTCAAAAACCAAAACCAACACACTTATTGACAACAACAACCGACAAATCAGAATCAATCAGGAATTCGAAGCTAAAATTAACAATTTAATTAGCCACGTAAATGAAAACCAAATTGAGGTTTTAAGAAGAATATCGAGAATTGCCAATAACGTAAACACAGAATATGAAAATCATTTAAAAGGAATAGTTCACGATCTATTTTTCAATCTAGATCTACTAAACAACCAACTAAGAGACATTTTTGAAATTGTACAACTATCGAAAATAGGGATTTTATCTAGGGCAATATTAAACAATAATGAAACAGAGTTTGTACTAGAAAAGTTAGAAGAACAAAATATTCACATTAACAATATTGACCAAATTTATGAATTTCTTAGTATAGAAACACATCATGAAAGTACAAAAATAATATTTGTGATCAAGATCCCAATATTTATGTCAGAAAAGTTCCAATATATTAGATTTGAAACATTACCAAGAAAAAACAGAATTATATCGACACCCTACAACTCAGCTGTTCTGAGTAAAACACTGACACTAGGAATAAATAACGAATGTACAATTGTTGAAAATTATAGAATTTGCCAAAGACAGGAGCTCACGAATTTAACAGGCGACGGTTGTATCGACAACGCATTAAGAGGAATCAACGCATCTTGCCCCTACGAGGAACATCGCATCGGAATGGACATTAAGCCTATCGACGACCACACGCTGATCGTGAGAAACGCTGATAAATCCGTTCTTCTGGATTCAAATTGCAACATCAAATCGAGACAGATAACGGGAACTCTACTGATCAAATATCCAAACTGCTCTGTTTCAATCAATGGAAGCAAATACGACGACAAGAGGACAATTAATCATCACGAGATCAGAACTATTTCAACAATTGGAGTGAACTTTCAGCCAACAGTAATCTTCAACCAACCTGATCTGCAACAAGTAAACCTGCTTAGAATTGAAAACCGAGACCACATCCATAAACTGCAAAGAGACCACATAACACTGCAACATACTACGATTGGATTCCTGATTCCACTCGCAGCCATGATCATAGGATTGGCAATCATGAGCCTGAAGAAACATATTGGAGTATACACCACACCACGAAACGTATCAACAGAGGTAAAACCCTATGCTAACACAAAAAGCATGACATCTTCCCTCTCCTCAGATCAAACCCAACAAGACAAATCACTAGAAAACCCAGCACAAACAACTTCAACGATACTCGCAGAAGTTCATCTATGCAACAATCAACAACAGCGGTTTCAATTCTAGCAGCCTCATCGAATTGTACCTCCGAAGAAAACAACTTAAGATTCGAGACGAATCTTCATTAGGGAGAGAGTAGTTAACACCCACATCCCCATGTACTACACGAACAGATCAACTAACCACCGAACAACAGCGGTGACCCACTTCCAATAGAGCTAACGCATCAGTTCTCCGGGCGACACATGAACAAACAGCGCATCATCATTGACGGCGCATCGACCTGAATATTTGCACCGTCAACATCATCGATACCAACGACCCATCGAAACATCGACCTATCGTTCGATACACAATCCTAAGGCTCAGCGCTTTGGCCAGGTCGAAGTCCACCACGATCGAGCTCACCGGAACCAAACTGGAGAATCAGCATAACCGTACGCCGCGTTAGGGAACTCAGCTCAGGCTAATTAGTAAGGAATAAAGTCAGTCATAATTCGATGTTCAAGTGAGGTAGTTCGTTTATAATTTTTTTAAAAACCTTCCCAAAGGCCTAACTTCTTTAACTTATATATATATATATATATATATATATATATATATATATATATATATATATATATATATATATATATATATATATATATATATATATATCGAACTCCTCCGAAACGGCTCGACCGATTTTGATGAAATTATACTCAAAATACTTGGTAGGTATGAGAATAGGTTGTAAACTATATATGATACCGGTAGGATACCGATAACCGTACATTTAATACCGAATAGGGTGGCTCTATGCAGAAAAAAAGATCTGGATTTTTTTCTTCAAAAATTTGACTTCATACTATACATATAACCTTAAATTTTGACCCCAATTCCCTATTTTTAATTGCGATTTTATTATTTTTGTGTCAAAAATATTCTAATAATTTAACCGCTGTTCGTTTTTTCAACAGAACGAATTCATTTAAGTTGTTCAATGACTGATGGCGTAACTCCCGCTTCATTGAACATCCATCTACAAATACACAAGTAACATCAATTCATCTAAAGCAGGGAGCATCTCCGACGAGCTGGAAGCCTTTTTGAATGAGCACAATGAGTTATCGAAATTCTTCAAATCACATTTGCTCGGATTACAAAATGACAATCACGCTATTGCCATCAACCCTGATAAAACATCAGCTGGAAAGCACGTGTGTAGATCCAAAGCACAAGCGCTGCTGGAATCATGATAGCACGGTGACACGAGAAATTTAATGCGAAGAAAAAACAATAATCTGGAATTCATCGTTGACACACACCGTTCATACGACCCTCGCTATGTTCTTCTTCAATGGCACTAACGTTCCCAAGGTTTGCCTTCTCAACGTAGTACTACTTGCGTCATTTTTATTAGTAAATAGTTGAGATTTCTATGACGAACAATACGCCTTGAATGTATTCTGGAGTGGCAAGCTCAAGAATACGCGTGACTACAGTGCAAGTCAGAAGGGTTTCTTTAACAAAAAATCTCTTGCATAAACATTAGACCAACGAGACCCCGTCACAGATACTTAATTCATTATGAACATCATTTCTCATTTTGATTTAATATTTATGAACATGCGACGAAACAAACAGAGGGCGCGCTCGAAGGATTTTTATGTTTATCATATGGTGATTTGATATGGTCAAGAAACGCCAATTCAAGATATCGTAAGCTGTGCCAACAATTTATGGTCGACATATACGCGAAGGTAGAGATTGAACGACTGCAATTCTTACAACACAATCAACAAAAGCAGTGCGAGGAATAATACATTCACTTGCGAGACACTATCATGAGCAAAGCCGACACAGCTTTAGTTATAGCCAGGCCAAAGCGCAATGCATTGTCATGACATTGCGCGTGTGTTCAAACACAAAATGAAGTGCGATCGTATTCGTCTCCACATATTGTTGGTTGTATTCTGTTGAATGGAAAAAGCGCAATTTTGCATTCTGTTCAAGCTCAAGTCCAATCGAGTTGAGCAAATGTGACAACCTTGCCACGCGATTCGACGTAAACAACATTGGTCTCCATGTTCCATTTCTATGAAGCAAAAATAGTAATGGTTTTTCGGGTGGAATAAACACGCAAAATTTAGCATTCAAACACATTCAAAACTAATTTAGCATCCAAACGAAATCGAATAATAATTTTCATTCAAATTTCAACAATTTAGAATTATTTCCGGAATTATGCCGATCAGATAGAGAGTAAATTGAACCACAAATACGGATGACTTATTTTGACCATTGTTTCGCGACAAGGCGAACGAATTTAAGAGTGTAAAAGTCGATTTCGATTGAATTGTAAAATCCGATCACTCATATGCATATATGAATATTGAGTTCTACAAATCGGTGAAGAGTAATAAAAACATCCATGAAAAAAAGGAAGCAATATGGCTGTGTTTCAAACTTAGATTACCGGTATGAATACTCCTCGATTGAATGACAACGATAAAACGCTGTTTTCCAATTTATGAACGAGACCAAGCTGTTATAAACTAAGCCATGTTGAAAATCACATGCACGTATTTTCTAACAAGGAGACAGCAATAAACATTGATTTTCTATATTTCATTTTTTCTACTTTACGACAAACTTTTATTACTTTTTATAGTTGACGTTTAACTTTTAAGAGATCAAAGATGTCAGTTACGTTAATGAAATACACCAAGAAACATCATATAACCTTTCGCTCAAATCATTTAATTCGTACTTTTTATCGGTCACATTCGATTTATTTTAAAGATCGTTAAAATATTCAAACACACTTACAATACATTAGTGTATTTTATTCAACACCCAAAATATTCACTAGAAATAGTTTATTGGCAGAACAACGTTCAATGGAAAATATAATCTGACTATCCTTCGCTTAGCCTCTATCGAGCTAAATAATCATATATTAGGCTGTCAGAAAAGACCTGCGGTATTTCCGCGAGGTGTCGTTGTAAGCGCGTAGTTCTAGTTGTATTCATTGTATCGAGTCATACTATAGCTTGTTGGAAAGGTATTTTTGCGCGCTATAATATAGTCCTTGACAGTGTTTTGTTTGGTTAAGTCGTTCGTGAGTTATAGTGTCGCAAATATGGAGCAAAATAAAGAGAAAATCCGACATATTTTACAGTACTACTATGACAAAGGCAAAAATGCATCTCAAGCTGCCAATAAAATTTGTGCAGTTTATGGACCCGATACAGTTTCCATTTCCACCGCACAACGAAGGTTTCAACGTTTTCGTTCTGGTGTAGAGGTCGTCGAAGATGCGCCACGCTCCGGAAGGCCTGTCGTCGAAAATTGCGACAAAATCGCTGAATTAGCCGAGAAAGACCGGCATAGTAGCAGCCGTAGCATTGGCCAAGAGCTGGGGATAAGTCATCAAACCGTTATTAACCATTTGAAGAAGCTTGGATTCACAAAGAAGCTCGATGTATGGGTGCCACACACGTTGACGCAAAAAAACATCTTTGACCATATCGACGCATGTGAATCGCAACAAGATCGACCCGTTTCTGAAGCGGATGGTGACTGGCGATGAAAAGTGGGTCACTTACGACAACGTGAAGCGCAAACGGTCGTGGTCGAAGCCCGCTGAAGCGGCTCAGACGGTGGCCAAGCCCTCATTAACGGCCAGGAAGGTTCTGCTGTGTGTTTGGTGGGATTGTCAAGGAATAATCTATTATGAGCTGCTTCCCTATGGCCAAACGCTCAATTCGGACCTGTGCTGCCAACAACTGGACCGCTTGAAGGTAGCACTCATGAAGAAGAGGCCATCTTTGATAAACAGAGGTCGCATTGTCTTCCATCAGGACAACGCCAGGCCACACACTTCTTTGGTGACGCGCCAGAAGCTCCGGGAGCTCGGATGGGAGGTTCTTTTGCATCCGCCGTATAGTCCGGACCTTGCACCAAGTGACTACCACCTGTTTTTGTCCATGGCGAACGAGCTAGGTAGTCAGAAGTTAGCCACAAAAGAGGCCTGTGAAAATTGGCTATCCGAGTTTTTTGCCAATAAGGAAGCGAGCTTCTATAACAGGGGTATTATGAAGTTGGCATCTCGTTGGGAACAAGTCATCGAACAAAACGGCGCATATTTGACTTAAAACAGATGATTGTAACTAATTTTATGAACAAATGAAAATTCAAAAAAAATACCGCAGGACTTTTTTGACAGCCTAATAGTTTGCACTCTCTGAGACTTAAGAATCAGGATCTGCTACATTAGTTGAATATGAATCATTCGCTTTGCGTAGTCCGTATGATCCTGCTGTTTCATGATGCATGGAGAGGTTCGCTATGTATATGTTAGAGGCAAAGAAAAATAAACTTTCTGCACCGAAAGCGTACATGATGGTTTTGCTTGCGTGCTATTGTTTCATGAAGTACGAACCGTTGCAGAGTTGTCTCGTTCTCTTTTGTGTCATGATTTGTAGCACGTAATAACAAAAGAATGCCGCTGGGGGAAATGATTTCTGTCAGATCATATTTGAACGAATGAAAGCGATTTTTTCAGTGAAAGGATCACTTAACCTCATCGCCCGATGGTGCCAATATCGCAAGAGAGATGACTTATCGTGTAGTACATTCTCGTAAACGGCCCGTTGCAGACCTCGAGAAAACGTATTTTTCTGATGGATTAAAGAAGTTGAAGTATCGCTGTGTACCGGGCTAAAAGGAGACTATGTTGAGAAATAAATCGCCACTTTTCCCAAAAATTTGTTTTTTATGTAGATTAAGTACTTATCGGACTGCCTCGTATATAGGAATCAAAGACGTAGTCCTACGTCAAAATTTAAACCATAAATATCTTGAAAATATGAAGAGATTCGGCGTTACGGAACCGTTTGGTACATCACGCCACTCGGGTCCGCCAACCTACGGTCGACAACGTGGAGCGTGCAGCGTCAGCAGTATGCAGTCATAAGAGGGCCGCGAGCGCATGGCTCGCCCTCTTTTTCGCTGTGCAGTTCTTGTGGAGCACCGGTGGTGCCGTGTGATTAGTGATAAGTGAATAAATTGTTGAAAGTAGTTAGTTTTTAAAAGTGTTTGCATATCACGATTCCCATAAGTCGGCAAGAAAACAAAATGTAATACAGTAAAACCTGTTTTTGTGCGATTTTTTTTGTGTGATTTTTTTTCGCGATTTTTTGTG
Organism: Toxorhynchites rutilus septentrionalis; assembly: GCF_029784135.1. Taxonomy (NCBI): domain Eukaryota; kingdom Metazoa; phylum Arthropoda; class Insecta; order Diptera; family Culicidae; genus Toxorhynchites; species Toxorhynchites rutilus. The sequence goes on along the minus strand of NC_073746.1, from coordinate 117,856,317 downwards.
CGATTTCTGTTCTTGTGCGGTTTTTTTTGTGCGATTTGTTTTGTGCGGTATATGAAAAGAAGCATATTTTACGAAGTTATCGTCCATTTAGTTTTTTTCGATGGTTTATATGTATTTCAGTAGGAAAAAAAACATATTTGCGTCCAAAATCTCTACTTCTGAAATCATTCCCATCCTTCCATCAAACGCTCTGTTTTTCTAAATTTTTGCATGACATGATTTCTAACAGCAACACGTTTCGACATACAACTAAAGGCACAAGTCACCAACACAAGGCACAACAAGCAACTAAAGCCACGGGAAACCAAAACGGCAAACTGTCCCATCGCAAAGCAGGGAAACAAAAGGAAATTGAACGGTGAATGGCGTGGATTTGATTTATTCTCTTGGAGGAAACTTTTTTTATGCGGTCCCTATCTACCGCACAAAAAAAAAAGTTTTTTGCAAAATGTGTACCGAACGCTATTTTTTTAAGCTACTGGTTAAGTTTTGCACGATTTTTTTTGTGCGGTCCCTTTACCCCGCACAAAAAAAGGTTTGCCTGTAAGTTATAGATTTTTTCCCTCCTATATAGATGTCAGTTCATTTCCGCGACCTTATAAAGGGTTAAAGGGGTAAACTAGTTACTCCAGTTCACAGAAGTAATAAATAGAAGCACTCAACTATCCATCCAACCATCCTGGGAAAAACCTTGCAGGTATAGGTGTACCTCCTTATAATGCTTCTTTCACTCCTTGTAATATCCTAGCTGGATTCAAAATGACAGGTTGCTATCCACTCTCAAGAAACGTTTTTATCGGACAAGAATTTTGAATGCTGAAATGATTTCACCTTCAAAAATATTAAAAATCAAGGAAAAAAATGTCCGAATGTGTTCAGTATGACGAATGTGTCAAAAAATTGGTTGAATTTATCGTTCAAATAATTATTATTTTAATGCATTATCTGTCTTTCGGAATTTTTTTTGTCTTTATTATAGAGATTTTCAGCCTTAGGCTGTCCTTCCCTTTCAAGATTTATATTTAACGAATATCGGTGAGATATCTATGAATTTTATGGCGATTGCTTGACATTATCAGTTTAAGTCTACTTGTATGTCGTATACTTGTATACTTGTATATTGTAACGTAATCGAAAAAATGGATAGTGTTTATAATCGGATTCAAAAATCCAACATTTATATGAAATTATTAATTCAATTCAAAAAAATTATACTATAAAATTCTTTCCCAGCTAGTACCCAATGCCTTTTGTCTTGTTATTGTTTTGCACACAATTTACTACAATTTACAATTTATTTCTATATGGAATGTGTATGGGAGAAGCAAAATAATGTTTAAATAACTCACAGCTTCATGATGTTATGAGCAAAATTACGAATGAAATCTTGTAATTCATTGTTTTTCTAATAGATGACAACTGTATAACTCCAGGAAAAAATGGAGGTAGTAATCAATGTTTGATTTTTCGAACAGGTATTTTCCGGAAAAGGTGGCTGTTAAAAAATGAAAAAAAAATCTTGTACATCCGGACCAATGAACACCAATGGCTTTCATTGAAAAATATTTTTTTACAACTAGGTCGTTAGTAAGATTAAAATCTCGGGTTTCGTCCGGAATGAAGAGCATTTGCGGCAAAAGCTTATGGTACATGCTCCAGCAGTGAAACATATGAAAGGTGGTTTCGTAATTTTAAAAAGTAAAAGAATCTGGGTCTAGGGGCACGGACGGGAACTTGACGTAGGACCATGATTATTTGTAGTGATTGCATTCTAATTGAGTTTTTCATTGTTTAGAAATCTGTAATTTTCACTCTTTTGATACATCAAATGTAGATCCTGGAAAAATAGTTTCTAATGTTACTTTTAAACGGGTAGGATAAAATTGTTAGTAGCAAGACCTAGACGATAAAAACGCGATTTAAGCACGAATTGATTGGACAACAACCTCAACATCAATCTAATAAAATCTCTATCAACTTTTAACCTTTTGAGCCAAACTTTCCACAAACCTTTGGGGAGATTAGAGTAAAACCATCCAAGATCACCGGCAAGATCCTCCAAGATCTTCCCTTCATTGATTCTACCAACTGTTAAATGTCTATTATTGGCGAATAGAAAATAATTCATAATAAGCATCGACTCACATTGTGAGCTAAAGCCCGTATATAGGCAACAAGATTTCTCATTGCGTTGTGGCGGGGAAAACGAGTGGCTAGTAAAATCGAAATATAATACCCATTTTAATCATCAAATTGTTTACATTTTTTATGACTATACTCACTGTTCACTGTGTTCTAAGCAAAAAAAAAATCTGGATAAATTTCCTGTCTAATGGTATACAACATAACATACATCCTTACCCACGACGTGCACCCTTCACCAGGCATCTCCAACCAAGTTTGCTTCCCATACTTTTGCAATTCCTCTGTCATTTTTGATCTGTCCATGCGACAAAAAATCCATGGAATACCAGATCACCTACGCTCCAATGTTATTCCGTCGATATTTTCGGAAAAATATGGGAAAGTTGGATCTGATAAAATGTTCTTTACTGACGGTTCATACATAAACGGGTCCACTGGCTTCGGCATCTTCAATGAAAATTCCAGTGCCTCTTTCAAACTCAAAGATCCTTGTTCCGTGTATGTCGCAGAAATGGGTGCGATATACTATGCTCTAGGGATCATTGAAACACTGCCCATCGACCATTATTTTATTTTTTCAGACAGTCTCAGCTCAATAGAGGCAATCCGCTCAATGAAAGTTGATAAACGCTCATCTTATTTCCTAACAAGAATAAGACATCTATTGAGTGTTTTGGTCGAAAAATTATTCAAGATTACCTTAGCATGGGTTCCCTCTCATTGCTCGATTCCGGGGAATGAGAAAGCGGACTCGCTAGCTAAGGTGGGCGCTTCAGAAGGCACACTTTTTGAAAGGCAAATTGCCTATAATGAATTTTTTCACACTCCTCGTCAGGACACACTCGTTAGTTGGCAGCGCATGTGGAGTGAAGATGAGTTCGGTCGTTGGTTACACACGATTATCCCTAAGGTCTCGACGAGTGCATGGTTTAAGGGATTGAATGTAGGTCGTGATTTCATTCGCGTGATATCTCGGCTTATGTCCAATCACTACAACCTAAACGCGCATCTCTATCGCATTGGGCTCGCAGCAAACAATCTTTGTGATTGTGGCGATGGCTACCACGACATCGAGCATGTTGTCTGGTCGTGTATCCGGTTCCATGCTGCTCGCTCTCAGCTCTCTAGAGCACTGAGAGCAAAAGGCAGACAATCGGATATCCCCGTCCGGGATATCTTAGGTAGCCGGGATCCTGATCTTCTGCTTCATCTATACCTGTTCCTCAGAAACGCCGATGTCAACGTTTAATGATGTTTCCTTCGTTGTGTCCCCGTTTCATATCCCTCCTAGCGATCGATAAACTTTTACTTAGTCGCGGCAATACATACACACACTCTTTACAGATGCACGGGCCAAAGGTTGTGCAGTCCACTGATCATTCAACAAGAGCCAAAGGTTGTACCGCTCATGACAACTCTACACGAACTGATGATTGCGCCGGCTAGTGACCATTCTATCCTGGATTCCTCGAGTCGAGAAAGACGCACCACGCTAGATATGGGGTACAGACTAGGGAGCGTTGCTGATTAATGGTCAGCTGCATCCCAATAGGAAGTAGCCCGTGTCGGGCACACGTATAGAGCATCGAAGACTGCAACATACCAATTATGAGAACACTTGTAATACTAACCTCGAGCCAACCGCGAGTAATCGGTTACATATTACTAACATAGTTGTAAGACAAAATATGTCAAAATATTGGACTCCCGGCCCCGTCAGGCTAACGCCACATGTGCCTTAATAAAAAATATATTTTGGGAAAAAAAAAAATAACATACATCGATGTTGTATAATATGCGTTTGAAATCTTTTAATGAATCGTTACGCCTCATTGTGCCTCCTATGCTTCATTTTCAATTTCGTACAGTGACCCTCCCAATATAGAAATCAAAGACGTTGTTGACGTAGGAATGGTGATTTCGACCTGAAGGAAACGACCATCCTGGCGTTGCGAAATGGTTTGAGGACGAGCTTCAGCCGAATCGTTTCGATCGAAAGACGATGCTCTGGTAGGAACCAGGAAGGTATGGTGTACCATGAGCTTCTAAAACCGGATGAAACGGTGACTGCAGATCGCTACCGACAACAAATGATAACGCACCGGCGCACACCGCTATCTAGGCCTTAGCGGTGTGCGCCGGCAATAGAAACTCTAAACTGGGAAACGATATCGCACCCGCTGTGTTCTCCAGACCTGACCCCGTCAGATTATCACCTTTTGACGTAGGATTACGTCTTTCATATTGGGGTACAAATTGAAAATCGAAAATCGAGCGCACCGTGAAAATTGTCCAATTTCAAATGTTTATTGTTCAGTCATTTCATGATGGATTGATGAGATTTTTGCGTCAATCAATTTCGGCACTCCATAACAATTTTTTACATTGAATAAAATAATATATGTCATGAAACTAACTATCGAACAATTGAAAAACAGGAAGTGGGTTATATCTATGGTATAACCGCAAGAGTGACGTAGGACTATCGTTGATTTAGAGATCATTTGTATGAAGTTGAATCTGAATTCATTCTGAATGAATGAATATTTGGAGAACTTCGAAAACGAGAGCGTTACGTTGGAGGCACAAGGTTTTATGCATCCAAATTGGATACGGAAATATCCTACTGATGGGGAAGAATAATCTTCAGAAGCTATCCTGTTGATTGCGATTGATTGAAAAATCACAAAACCTAATGTATTTGGTCACAGTGTTACATGGATAGAAAACATGAAAATAAATTCTTTCATATGAATGTAATTTTAAATTCCCAGAGGAACTGGCAGATTATTTTCAGTAACGATTAGATATTTCCACATTTTCCTCGATACTGGAAGCCCACCAGTGGTTAATGCTAACTCGATAACCATCTGTTAAACATATTTGGTCACAGTGTTACATGGATAGAAAACATTCAAATAAACCCTTTCACATGAATGTATTTTTAAATTCCTAGAGGAACTAGCAGATTATTTTCCGGATCTTTCTCGATCCAAACGGAAAGAATTCCGTGCGTGTATGTGTGTGTGTGTGTAGCGGCTGCTTCGAGATCTTCCCGGGGAACCGTTTGTAGCATCACTCTCCTCCTGATGGATTCCCTTCTGGCCGAAGGTGTACAAACAGGCTCTTGGTGACACCGTTCATCCGCGCTTTCATGATAAATGAAGAGCTTCACATGCTCCAATCGCTGTTCAATTAGAACTGAGTGGATTTCCGAGCGGCGTTCGCTTATATACCGATTGGTGATTTCAATAACCTGTTTTGAAAGCAATTTTAAGACTATTGAAACAAATTTTTGGATCAGAAAGTAACAAGTATAGAACGCGTAGACATTTTATCTCTCGAATGAAGTGTTTATCATACCATTTCGTTCAGTTGTTTAGGAGCTATTAACACTCAAAATCTCGGTCTCCGGCGTAACGCTTTCGTTTTCGAAACTTTGATTTTACACCCCGGTATAGAAATGAAAGACGTAGTCCTACGTCAAAATCTCAACCCATATCCTAACGGAAATACCCACTTCTGATAGGTCGAAATTGACGACTATGCGGCAGGTCCCAAACAGAAACATCAAAACCAAGCTGCCTAGGGGAATTGGCATTGCAGATACATGAAAGTAGAGGAAGCTTTTTTCCCACCGACATGTATTCCCTTACAGAGATTTCAAATCCATGGTTTCTGGGAGAAATCAGCATGTAAATACCTTCGATAGTTTAACTAACGACGCGCACAAATGGATAGTGCTCATTGTAACTAGCGTGGGCATTGCTGATTGCATACGTGCTGGCGAATAAGTTGGGAGCGATGAACAAGTGTTTTTCGTTCCAATAAGAATCTTTCGATTGAAGAATGATGTTTCAATGAACGGAATAGAACTTATGCTTGATAGAATATAAATAAAATTTAAATTTGGAACTTTTATGTTGGTTACTTCGTAGAACTTTTAGCACAATTGTAAGTGTAAAATTGTGTATGGTAGCTATTGAATATTCGAAAAAGTGATTTCACATATGCTCTACATATCGTATTGGGTGCTGTTAGTAGTGCTCCCGTGGCCGAGTGGTTAGCGTCATAACTAACATGCCGGGTGTTCGGGTTCGATTCCCGTTCTGGTCGGGGGAATTTTTCGTCAAAGAAATTTCCTCCGACTTGCACTGTGATCACGCGTATTCTAGAGCTTGCCACTCAGAATGCATTCAAGGCGTGTTATTTGGCATAGAAATCTCAACTAAGTACTAATAAAAATGACACAAATAATACTACGTTGAGACGGCGAAGTTCCTCTAGGAACGTTAGTGCCATTGAAGAAGAAGAAGAAGCCCAATTGAAATTCGCATTGAGGCATGTAGCATCGTGTTCCGTTGGGTTTAAAGCGAAAAGGAAATGGGTTGAATAAACACTCAGAAAATAAAAAATTATGAATGAAATTACTTTTCCATTTCAAATATATTTTCTCTAGACTAAAGTAACACTTTTTTTCTGGTGAGAAAAATTGGGTTCGATAATGATAATTATCTTATAGTGCTTTGATGAGCTTTTTTTCTTTATTTCATCCATACATAACACAGGCGCCATCTCATCCAGGACCCCAGAGGGCGGCTTTGGTACGTGATACGCACCATCTAATGACTAATCACCATCCTTCTATCATTATCACTCGGTTATGGACACTGGTGGAGTGAACAAACAATACCTAACAACCAGACAAAACGGACCCAAATCATTAACGAAGAGTTTAACAATGTAATTCTTCAAACATATCCAAAATCAGCGTGCAACAGATAGCCTAACGGAATTCTACGTCAACTATGCAGTCGTGTCTTGGACACAACCCTCCTGTGACTTTTTGCTTCAATTGAACTTGCACTTGCAGACCAGATCTTCGCCGAATAGAAAGAGGTCAAAACATGGATCGGCTAATGATTTCCGTCAAAACATAAAAAGGTTTTATCGAAAAGTGTATAATCAAACAAGAATTACTTCGAATGAAAAAAATTGAGGTTCTCCCGAAAACTTTATAAAAAAACAGGAAGTGGGTTATATCTATGGTATAACCGCAAGGGTGACGTAGGACTATCGTTGATTTAGAGATCATTTGTTTGCAGTTGAATCTGAATCCATCCTGAATGAATGAATAAATAAATATTTGGGTGACTTCAAAAACGAGAGCGTTACGTTGGAGGCTCAAGGTTTTATGCATCCAATATTGGATACAAAAAACCTTGTTCTGAAGAATAATCTTCAGAAGCTTTCCTGCTAACTGCACTTGATTGACAAATCACAAAACCAAATGTATGTGGTCGCAGTATTATATAGATAGAAAACATTAAAATGAACTCGTTTGAATGTAATTTTCAATTCCAAGGGGAACTGGCAGATTATTTTTCAGCAACGATCATTTCTTTCCAGGTTTCTTCTCGATAACCAGCAAACGAAAAGAGTTGCGCGCGTGTATGTGTGTGTGGCGGCTGCTTCGATGTCTTCCCGAGGAACTGTATTTTGATGCTGATACTCTCTTGGTCACCTTCTCTTCTCCTTCTGATCGATCGGCTTTTCTGCGCTCCCTCACAGTTAAAACAAACTGATTGCATTTCAGGTCAGGTCAGGCCAGGTAATGAATCCCTCGATCCTTCGCCGTTCAGCTCGTTCAGTAACGATGTTATCTTGTCGATGTCCTCAGGCGTCGTGCACAAATTACGTAATGCTAAAAATCCGGATTTGGAACCCCCTCCCCCCCTTTCGTAACGCAATTTCCTATCTCTAATAAACAGAAAGTAACGCAACATCTACCCCCTCCCCCTTTATCGCGTTACGTAATTTGTGCACGACGCCTCACGAAAAATTAATGGGTTTCACCACCAGAATATCATTTAAGTATGCTTTTCGTGCGTAATTGAATCGAGAGAAGGTGTGGTTTACGATGGCAATTTGGAAGGCAAACTAAAGGAGAATGAACTCTCTGAGTATGAAAATTTCGGCGACTGAGCAATAATCGATAGAAAATTATATAATTTTCGCGATACGAAACATTTTCCGTTGCGCGCGCATATAATATTGGATACGAAAATATTCTACTGATGGGAAAGAAAAATCTTCAGAAGCTTTCCAGCTAATTACACTTGATTGAAAAATTACGAAATCAAATGTATTTGGTCGCTGTGTTATATGGTTAGAAAACATTAAAATAAACTCTTTCGCATGAATGTATTTTTCAATTCCCATCCAAACGAAAATTCTCGTTTCAGTTTGGCCTGCAAAAAACTTTTCTGAACTCTAATCCATCAAATTTGGAGCCCTGAAAAGGGCCGTTGATTATATGCTAAGCTAATATAGCACGCTCTTCTCGGATACGATGGGCCAGCTGGATGTCCTTGGGCATGATGTGACGCGTTTTGCATGGATAGCACACAAATTAGTATCTTAGAATAAGCCTCCTGCAGCGTCATAACCGCGGAACTTTGGAAGCGCAAGTCGGTTTTGAAGTCATGAGCAATTTCACGAACCAAATGCTGCAAAGGTAGCTTGCGGATCAGCAATTCGGTCGACTTCCGATAGCGATAAATTTCACACAAAGTTCCCGGTCGATAGCGATGTGGCTTCTTCACCTATCCTGCGGCGGGTGCGCTTATCCGAGCTGCTTTCGGGGTGCCTTACCACCGAAAGACTAACGAGCTGTCTGCTTAGTCTCGATGAAACGAGTCCTCACGGTGCGAGAGTAGAGTAAGAAATGAACGAAAGCAAGGGAAGTGTCATTTTATAAAACATAAAAGTATCGAATGTAAACCCCACCTTCTTTATTATATAAGCTTACTGCGAATATAATAAGGGTGGGGTTTAGATTCTAGATATGACGCGTAGACATTTTATCTTTCGAATGAAGTGTTTATCATACCATTTCGTTCAGTTGTTTAAGAGCTATTAACGCTCAAAATCTCGGTCTCCGGCGTAACGCTTTCGTTTTCGAAACTTTGGTTTTACACCCCGGTATAGAAATGAAAGACGTAGTCCTACGTCAAAACCTGATAATTCCAACTCGCACATTTATACACGATTCCATTTGCTTGTGTTATCACAATTTGTTTACAAACAGTTTTGCCGAGTGGGAAGCCGAGAGAGGAAAATGATAACGGATGGGGTAGCACATGAACGCATCGATGCCATCGATGTTCTTATCGCTGCGTCATATCAGTTTCGGTTCGTTTCAATTTTGCTTGGTGAGCAGAAGTAAATGTTCTACTGTGATAATCTCAGATGACGATTAACGCGTTTATAATATTCACTATTTGAACTGAAACGGATTCAAACAAACCTCATCGGTACACCACGCGCAGGAGATGTCTGTGTCCAAGCACTCGACGCACGTTTTTTGGAAGAAGCATTTGGAAAGACCTGCAACGGAATCACTGCAATTATTGGCTTGAAGTACCATTATTCATGCACTCACTTTGGCCGAAAACAATCTGAAGGACGATACTTATTATAAATACTGATGTGACGATGTTTCGACTCATTTCGAAGTTAATACTTTATCCAATTGATGGAAATTATTACATTTCACGCAAGAAAAATTAATCAACTACTGCGGAGCAAACGGGTTCTGGAGGACTAAGTGAATAAAAACGGGAAACGGTTTTGATATCGAGAGTACTTATCAATGCCGGTGTGATAAGATAGCACACCCATAATTTTCCAGGTATTCGTGGTAACTATGGCGACTACGGCGGTTTTCGGGTGATGGTCATAGAATACGACATACGGGTCTGATTCGGAATGATTGAATTTTATTGTACTAAAACAGTTGTTCTGTTGAGTTTCAAGCTGGGTTCACTGTGCGGATTTTATCTTTCGTTCTTGTCTTCAATCTGAGGAGGACAAAATAAAGCATTCATTTTGTGTAGTGGTTGAGGGAGGTATTGCATTCTAGCTACGAAGTCTATTCGTCGGTTGTCTGCTGTAGACGATAGGAATGTTTATTTCTCCAATACAAGGCAAGTCGTTCGAGAGAGAATACGAACAAAAGATTCTCAGGATTTTCTTAAACATAAACTTAACACACTATAAAATGTAAACCACATATAGGAATGATCCAGTCTTATTCCTAGCCTGTTTTTTAAACAAATGTTACAATCACATTGAAAAGTTCTCCCCTCTCCCAAACTATTTCAAAAATGTTTCGTTTTTCACTGCTTCCTTAATCACTAGCGGAAAACCAGTTTTCCGTTATTTCTTTTTACGTTTTAATGATTAAGAGTAAAATTTCTCAGTCCTGTCAATGTACAATGTTAGTAGTCAGTGGGAAATAAGTAGGTAAGTAAGTTATTAAGTGTACAAAAATCGTCTCCCCAAATTCGGTTACAACACGCGCTCTCCGGTGGACAAACGATGCACCAACAGCGGAGAAGCCTTGGTGTTGTTGTTGTCCGTCGCCTCCGAGGAAGACAGTGGATGCGCACTGCCATTCATCTTGGTCCCATTGGGAGTTAGCACTGGCGTGAGCGCATGCTGCGGTGTAGCATCCGGTACTAGTCGCCGCAGGAAGCCCGAGTTGCATCCCCATGGGAAGAACCTGGAAGTGGGTTTCGGAGGATGAGCTTGATCAACTTAAATACAATGAATGATTATTCTACCATTTTACTGCAAGCATGAGTCGCAAATATCCGGGTATGATTGCGTATTTTTCATTCTTTCGCACCGCATCGATTATTTGATCAGCCACTTCGTTCGAATTGAGAGTCGGGACCCATCTGGAAATGTGGAATAGTTTACGAAAAGGATTATGGGAACATTTTCACTAACATTATTGAGAGGTTAGTAATGTGATCTACAGTACTGGACAAAATAAAGTACGCACCCACTATTTTAATATTGAACTCCCTGTATCTTTTCTAATATAAGGTACCTGATAAATTGTAGTATTTTTTATATATTAACAATTGATGTAATAATTTTATAAAAGACACTAAAGCATAATTGTAATCAAACTCTATTTTCTCTTGGTCAAAATAAATTAAAATTCTTAATAACATACTCAGATTACTATTTCTCAGGACAGAAAATTTATTTTTATTTAGAGCCCCTCATAAGCTTTACAAGATTTTTATCCCTGTAAAGAAACGTCAAAACAATGTGTTTGATTATTTGTAAGATGGGGTAAAAGCAAGTTCTGTAGATATCCGTAAGCTTATAGTAAACAATTGTCAGGAAGGTCTTTCTTATCGGGAAATTGGTCAAAAATACGATTTTAGTAAAGTAGGAGCACGAAAAATAAGCAAAAGCATGAATAACTAGGAAGTGTAGCGAATCGCACCGGTAGAGGAAGGAAGCCGAAGACTACAACCAGCGATGATCGCCGAATTTCACGAGAAGTGGCTAAAAATTCTTTCATTACCAGCCGAGTGATTCGTAAAAACGCTGACTTAAATATCTCCGAATGAACTGTGTGCAGAAGACTGCAGGAATTGGGTTAAAAGAGTGGATTCGTCCAACGAAGACCATTGTGTTTGTTTACTTTGTATTCAGCATACATTTTTGGTTGATATTCATTTCTGCAGAAGTTTGTACGAAATCTGGGGAGAAACTTGCCGGCAAAAATATCTAAAAGATGGTCAAGCACGGAGGTGGAAGTATCATGGTGCGGGGGTTCTTTGCTTGGTCGGGTGTCGGATATCTTGCGGAAATTGATGGCATAATAACGGGGGACCATTACATCAGCAAAGTCGACAAAGAGTCGGCGCGAAAGGTTGACTTAGAGAAAAAGTTGATTTTGTCGTAGGACTATGCCCTTCAAAGTTTCTAAAAGTTCCAATTTTTTTGTCGGTATTATAGTGACTTTCAACACTCTTGGCTGGTTCGACACTTTTACCTCCATTCTTGGAAGAATGTCGGGAGTGAGAATCGAACTCGCCAGATCGTCTCCTCAAAAAAAAGTTCCAATTCTTTTCTGCCACTGGACTGATTGAGAGACTGATCGAATCTCAATTCTTTTCTGCCAACGGATTGATTGAGAGACTGATCAAATCCCAATTCTTTTCTGCTACCGAACTGAACAAATCCCGATTCTTTTCTGCCACTGGACAGATTGGGAGACTGAGCAATTTCGGTTTTTTTCTGCCACTGGACTGATCGGGAGACTGATCGAATCCCAATTTTTTTTCTGCTACCGGACTGATTGAGAGACTGATCGAATCCCAATTCTTTTCTGCCACCGGACTGAATGCTGGACTGAACTAATCCCAATTCTTTTCTGCCACCGGACTGAATGCTGGACTGAACAAATCTCAATCTTTTTCTGCCATCGGACTGATCGATTCCCAATTCATTTCTGCCACCGGACTGAAGGGTGGACTGAACAAATCTGTTTTTTTTTCTGTCACTGGACTGATTGAGAGACTGGTCCAATCCCAATCTTTTTCTGCCATCGGACTGACCGAATCTCAATTCTTTTCTGCCATAGGACTGATCGAATCCCAATTCTTTTCTGCCACCGGACTGAATGGTGGACTGAACAAATCTCAATTCTTTTCTGCCACCGGACTGATTGAGAGACGAATCCCAATCTTTTTCTGCCATAGGACTGATCGAATTCCAATTCTTTTCTGCCACCGGACTGATTTAGAGGCTGATCGAATCACAATAATTTTCTGCTACCGGACTGAACAAATTCCTATTCTTTTCTGCCACCGGACTGATTGAGAGGCTGATCGGATCACAATTCTTTTCTGCTACCGGACTGAACAAATCCCTATTCTTTTCTGCCACTGGATAGATTGAGAGACTGATCGAATCCCAATTCTTTTCTGCCACCGGACTGAATGGTGGACTGAAACAATCTCAATTTTTTCTGTCACCGGACTGATCGAATCCCGATTTTTTGTTCTGCCACCGGACTGAACGAATCCCAATTTTTTTTTTGCCACCGGACTGATTGAGAGACTAAACAAATCCTTATTCTTTTCTGCCACCGGAGTGAACGATGAACTGAATTAATCACCATTCTTTTCTGCCACTGGACTGAATTGTGAACTGAACAAATCTCAATTTGTTCTGCCACCGGATTGATTGAGAGACTGATCGAATCCCAATTCTTTTCTGCCACCGGACTGAATGGTGGATTGAACAAATCTCATTTTTTTCTGTCACTGGACTGATTGGGAGACTGATTGAATCCCAATTCTTTTCTGCCACCGGACTGATTGAGAGACTGATCGAATCCCAATTCGTTTCTGCCAACGAATTGATTGAGAGACTGATCGAATCCCAATTCTTTTCTGCCACCGGACTGATTGAGAGACTGATCGAATCCCAATTTTTTTCTGCTACCGGACTGAACAAATCCCTATTCTTTTCTGCCACTGGATAGATTGAGAGACTGATCGAATCCCAATTCTTTTCTGCCACCGGACTGAACAAATCCCTATTCTTTTCTGCCACTGGATAGATTGGGAGACTGATCGAATCCCAATTCTTTTCTGCCACCGGACTGAATGGTGGACTGAAACAATCTCAATTTTTTCTGTCACCGGACTGATTGGGAGACTGATCGAATCCCGATTTTTTTTCTGCCACCGGACTGAACGAATCCCAATTTTTTTTTTGCCACCGGACTGATTGAGAGACTAAACAAATCCTTATTCTTTTCTGCCACCGGAGTGAACGATGAACTGAATTAATCACCATACTTTTCTGCCACTGGACTGAATTGTGAACTGAACAAATCTCAATTTATTCTGCCACCGGACTGATTGAGAGACTGATCGAATCCCAATTCTTTTCTTCCACTGAACTGATTGTAAGACTGATCGAATCCCAATTCTTTTCTGCCACCGGACTGAATGGTGGATTGAACAAATCTCATTTTTTTCTGTCACTGGACTGATTGGGAGACTGATCGTATCCCAATTCTTTTCTGCCACCGGACTGATTGAGAGACTGATCGAATCCCAATTCTTTTCTGCCACCGGACTGATTGAGAGACTGATCGAATCCCAATTCTTTTCTGCCACCGGACTGATTGAGAGACTGATCGAATGCTATTTCTCATTTGATTGAGAGACTGATCGAATCCCAATTCTTTTCTGCCACCGGACTGATTGAGAGACTGATCAAATCCCAATTCTTTTCTGCTACCGAACTGAACAAATCCCGATTCTTTTCTGCCATTTCTCATTTGATTGAGAGACTGATCGAATCCCAATTCTTTTCTGCCACCGGACTGAATGGGAGACTGATCGAATTTCGATTTTTTCCTGCCACCGGACTGAATGAATCCCAATTCTTTTCTGCCACCGGACTGATTGAATCCCAATTCTTCCACTGGACTGATTGAGAGACTGATCGAATCCCAATTCTTTTCTGCCAACGGATTGATTGAGTGACTGATCGAATCCCAATTCTTTTCTGCCAACGGACTGATTGAGAGACTGATCCCAATTCTTTTCTGCCACCGGACTGATTGAATCCCAATTCTTCCACTGGACTGATTGAGAGACTGATCGAATCCCAATTCTTTTCTGCCAACGGATTGATTGAGTGACTGATCGAATCCCAATTCTTTTCTGCTACCGAACTGAACAAATTCCGATTCTTTTCTGCCACGGGGCAGATTGGGAGACTGAGCGAATCCCGATTTTTTTCTGCCACTGGAATGATTGGGAGACTGATCGAATCCCAATTCTTTTCTGCCACCGGACTGAATGGGTGATTGATCGAATCTCGATTTTTTCCTGACACCGGACTGAATGAATCCCAATTCTTTTCTGCCACCGGACTGATTGAGAGACTGATCGAATCCCAATTCTTTTCTGCCACCGGACTGAATGGTGGACTGAACAAATCTAATTTTTTTCTGTCACTGGACTGATTGAATCCCAATCTTTTTTGCCATCGGCCATTTTTTGCCATCGCACTGATCGATTGGATTGAACAAATCTCATTTTTTTCTGTCACTGGACTGATTGGGAGACTGATCGTATCCCAATTCTTTTCTGCCACCGGACTGATTGAGAGACTGATCGAATCCCAATTCTTTTCTGCCACCGGACTGATTGAGAGACTGATCGAATCCCAATTCTTTTCTGCCACCGGACTGATTGAGAGACTGATCGAATGCTATTTCTCATTTGATTGAGAGACTGATCGAATCCCAATTCTTTTCTGCCACCGGACTGATTGAGAGACTGATCAAATCCCAATTCTTTTCTGCTACCGAACTGAACAAATCCCGATTCTTTTCTGCCATTTCTCATTTGATTGAGAGACTGATCGAATCCCAATTCTTTTCTGCCACCGGACTGAATGGGAGACTGATCGAATTTCGATTTTTTCCTGCCACCGGACTGAATGAATCCCAATTCTTTTCTGCCACCGGACTGATTGAATCCCAATTCTTCCACTGGACTGATTGAGAGACTGATCGAATCCCAATTCTTTTCTGCCAACGGATTGATTGAGTGACTGATCGAATCCCAATTCTTTTCTGCCAACGGACTGATTGAGAGACTGATCCCAATTCTTTTCTGCCACCGGACTGATTGAATCCCAATTCTTCCACTGGACTGATTGAGAGACTGATCGAATCCCAATTCTTTTCTGCCAACGGATTGATTGAGTGACTGATCGAATCCCAATTCTTTTCTGCTACCGAACTGAACAAATTCCGATTCTTTTCTGCCACGGGGCAGATTGGGAGACTGAGCGAATCCCGATTTTTTTCTGCCACTGGAATGATTGGGAGACTGATCGAATCCCAATTCTTTTCTGCCACCGGACTGAATGGGTGATTGATCGAATCTCGATTTTTTCCTGACACCGGACTGAATGAATCCCAATTCTTTTCTGCCACCGGACTGATTGAGAGACTGATCGAATCCCAATTCTTTTCTGCCACCGGACTGAATGGTGGACTGAACAAATCTAATTTTTTTCTGTCACTGGACTGATTGAATCCCAATCTTTTTTGCCATCGGACTGATCGATTCCCGATTCTTTTCTGCCACCGGACTGAATGGTGGACTGAACAAATGCCTATTCTTTGCTGCCACTGGACAGATTGGGAGACTGACCGAATCTCAATTCTTTTCTGCCACCGGACTGATCGAATCCTAACTATTTTCTGCCACCGGATTGATTTAGAGACTGATCAAATCCCAATCTTTTTCTGCTATCGGACTGATCGAATCCCAATTCTTTTCTGCTACCGGACTGAACAAATACCGATTCTTCTCTGCTACTGAACAGATTGGGAGACTAATCGAATCCCGATTTTTTTCTGCCACTGGACTGATTGGGAGACTGGTCGAATCCCAATTCTTTTCTGCCACCAGACTGAATGGTGGACTGAACAAATCTCAATTCTTTTCTGTCACCGGACTAATTGAGAGGCTGATCGAATCCCAATTCTTTTCTGCTACCGGACTGAACAAATCCCAATTCTTTTCTGCCACCGGACAGATTGGGAGACTGATCGAATCCCAATTCTTTTCTGCCACCGGACGAAACAAATGCCTATTCTTTTCTGCCACTGGACAGATTGGGAGACTGACCGAATCCCAACTCTTTTCTGCCACCGGATTGATTTAGAGACTGATCAAATCCCAATCTTTTTCTGCTATCGGACTGATCGAATCCCAATTCATTTCTGCCACCGGACTGATCGAATCCCAATTCTTTTCTGCCACCGGACTGAATGGTGGACTGAACAAATCTCAATTCTTTTCTGTCACCGGACTGATTGAGAGGCTGATCGAATCCCAATTCTTTTCTGCTACCGGACTGAACAAATCCCAATTCTTTTCTGCCACCGGACAGATTGGGAGACTGATCGAATCCCAATTCTTTTCTGCCACCGGACTAAACAAATGCCTATTCTTTTCTGCCACTGGACAGATTGGGAGACTGACCGAATCCCAACTCTTTTCTGCCACCGGATTGATTTAGAGACTGATCAAATCCCAATCTTTTTCTGCTATCGGACTGATCAAATCCCAATCTTTTTCTGCTATCGGACTGATCGAATCCCAATTCTTTTCTGCCACCGGACTGATCGAATCCCAATTCTTTTCTGCCACCGGACTGAATGGTGGACTGAACTAATCTCAATTCTTTTCTGCCACCGGACTGATTGAGAGACTGATCGAATCCCAATTCTTTTCTGCCACCGGACTGATTGAGAGGCTGATCGAATCCCAATTCTTTTCTGCTACCGGACTGAACAAATCCCGATTCTTCTCTGCCACTGAACAGATTGGGAGACTGATCGAATCCCGATTTTTTTCTGCCACTGGACTGATTGGGAGACTGGTCGAATCCCAATTCTTTTCTGCCAACGGACTGAATGGTGGATTGAACAAATCTGAATTCTTTTCTGTCACCGGACTGATTGAGAGACTGATCGAATCCCAATTCTTCTCTGCCACTGGACTGAACAAATCCCTATTATTTTCTGCCACTGATTGGGAGACTGATCGAATCCCAATTTTTTTTTGCCACCGGACTGATTGGGAGACTGATCGAATCCCAATTCTTTTCTGCCACCGGACTGATTGAGAGGCTGATCAAATACCAATTCTTTTCTGCTACCGGACTGAACAAATCCCGATTCTTCTCTGCCACTGAACAGATTGGGAGACTGATCGAATCCCGATTTTTTTCTGCCACTGGACTGATTGGGAGACTGGTCGAATCCCAATTCTTTTCTGCCACCGGACTGAATGGTGGATTGAACAAATCTGAATTCTTTTCTGTCACCGGACTGATTGAGAGACTGATCGAATCCCAATTCTTCTCTGCCACTGGACTGAACAAATCCCTATTATTTTCTGCCACTGATTGGGAGACTGATCGAATCCCAATTTTTTTTTGCCACCGGACTGATCGAATCCCAATTCTTTTCTGCCACCGGACTGATTGGGAGACTGATCGAATCTCAATTCTTTTTTGCCACCGGACTGCTTGAGAGGCTGATCAAATCCCAATTCTTTTCTGCTACCGGACTGAACAAATCCCGATTCTTCTCTGCCACTGAACAGATTGGGAGACTGATTGAATCCCGATTTTTTTCTGCCACTGGACTGATTGGGAGACTGGTCGAATCCCAATTCTTTTCTGCCAACGGACTGAATGGTGGACTGAACAAATCTCAATTCTTTTCTGCCACCGGACTGAATGGTGGACTGCACAAATCTCAATTCTTTTCTGCCACCGGACTGATTAGGAGACTGATCGAATCCCAATTCTTTTCTGCCACCGGACAGATTGAGAGGCTGATCAAATCCCAATTCTTTTCTGCTACCGGACTGAACAAATCCCGATTCTTCTCTGCCACTGAACAGATTGGGAGACTGATCGAATCCCGATTTTTTTCTGCCACTGGACTGATTGGGAGACTGGTCGAATCCCGATTCTTCTCTGCCACCGGACTGATTGAAGGACTGATCGAATCCCAATTCTTTTCTGCCACCGGACTGAATGGTGGACTGAACAAATCTCAATTCTTTTCTGTCACCGGACTGATTGAGAGGCTGATCGAATCCCAATTCTTTTCTGCTACCGGACTGAACAAATCCCAATTCTTTTCTGCCACCGGACAGATTGGGAGACTGATCGAATCCCAATTCTTTTCGCCACCGGACTAAACAAATGCCTATTCTTTTCTGCCACTGGACAGATTGGGAGACTGACCGAATCCCAACTCTTTTCTGCCACCGGATTGATTTAGAGACTGATCAAATCCCAATCTTTTTCTGCTATCGGACTGATCGAATCCCAATTCTTTTCTGCCACCGGACTGATCGAATCCCAATTCTTTTCTGCCACCGGACTGAATGGTGGACTGAACTAATCTCAATTCTTTTCTGCCACCGGACTGATTGAGAGACTGATCGAATCCCAATTCTTTTCTGCCACCGGACTGATTGAGAGGCTGATCGAATCCCAATTCTTTTCTGCTACCGGACTGAACAAATCCCGATTCTTCTCTGCCACTGAACAGATTGGGAGACTGATCGAATCCCGATTTTTTTCTGCCACTGGACTGATTGGGAGACTGGTCGAATCCCAATTCTTTTCTGCCAACGGACTGAATGGTGGATTGAACAAATCTGAATTCCTCTCTGTCACCGGACTGATTGAGAGACTGATCGAATCCCAATTCTTCTCTGCCACTGGACTGAACAAATTCCTATTATTTTCAGTCACTGATTGGGAGACTGATCGAATCCCAATTTTTTTTTGCCACCGGACTGATCGAATCCCAATTCTTTTCTGCCACCGGACTGATTGGGAGACTGATCGAATCCCAATTCTTTTCTGCCACCGGACTGATTGAGAGGCTGATCAAATCCCTATTCTTTTCTGCTACCGGACTGAACAAATCCCGATTCTTCTCTGCCACTGAACAGATTGGGAGACTGATCGAATCCCGATTTTTTTCTGCCACTGGACTGATTGGGAGACTGGTCGAATCCCAATTCTTTTCTGCCAACGGACTGAATGGAGGACTGAACAAATCTCAATTCTTTTCTGCCACCGGACTGAATGGTGGACTGCACAATTCTCAATTCTTTTCTGCCACCGGACTGATTGGGAGACTGATCGAATCCCAATTCTTTTCTGCTACCGGACTGAACAAATCCCTATTCTTTTCTGCCACTGGACAGATTGGGAGACTGATTGAATCCCAATTTTTTTTTCTGCCACCGGACTGAACGAAACCCAATCCTTTTCTGCCACCGGACAATCCCAATCAGACAAAACAAATCCTTATTCTTTTCTGCCACCGGACTGATTGGGAGACTGATCGAATCTCAATTCTTTTCTGCCATCGGACTGAAGGGTGGACTGAATAAATCTCGTGCCGGTGGCTTATAAGCCGGTGCCTGCTCAGAAATTCAGTTAGTTGTAATTGCGAAGTGACATAGAAATGGCTTTTCTCGCTCGCTCGCCTGAACACCATGCTCTTCTCTCCTAATCACAAATATTTTCTGTCACCGGACTGAACGGTGGCTTATAAGGCGGTGCCAGTCCTCAGAATGCAACGCGGTGCCGATGTGCACTAAGACTTTTGCGTTCACGTAAACCTTCACTTCTTGTATACACATGCGCTCTCGCGAATACACACGCACCGAAACATAGATGAAGGGCCTTATTCTAGTACACACTTTACGATAAAAACCACGAAGGTGACGTCCAAAATGAACCACTATTGAACTGACAAAAACCAACATATCGAATTCTCCTCTGACATTTTCCCTTTGTTTCGCCCTGTATTGGGTTCCCTACTGTTAGTTCTGTTTGAGATATTCCTAGCGATCTGACCATCAATCATACCCGGCTGGTGAAAACGAAAGGAACGGCAAGCCATTGAACTACGGTTTACGAGTTAGGGAATCGTCAAAAATAACAACGGGTATTCAGGCAGAATGAACACCTTTCACGTAGAAATCGTTAGAGATAATTAATTTTCCGTATCAAAATTAGTGGAAAACTTTGTGTTCTTAATTCGTTAAATTTATAACTTACAAAAAAATTATCTGGAGATAATTTTATATTTCAATGATAAGTTTTACTGGAATAAATAGTTGAAATAATTTCGTATCTAGATGTGGACACCGTACCGTTCTCATCGCGGATACACTTCATTCCGTTTTCACCATGAAGTAGAATCGGGAATAAGGCCCGAAATGTTTTGCTGTCAGCACTGATTTTGCACCGTCGGTTGGTAATAGTATGGATGCAGCGCTGTTGATTTTTATGCTTTGCTTAGAACGACCGAAGGTAAAATGGGATGCTAGAATGTGATAGGGGAAGACGGGGCACGACCGCGCGGCGGTGTAAGACGGGCCACTTCTAGTATGTTACGCAAGAAGCATGATTAGCCTATTTTTGTCGTTTCGAATTGCTTGACAACACTTGAGCGTACGAAATATCAAAATTGTAAACAAAACAAAGTTTTCGTCCATTGCGGTTGCAAGTGATCTAAATTTCAAGGCAACCAAAATAAGGATTTTTCCAGCAAAAACTGTGTATTCAGTTAATTGTCAGTGTCCCAATCCTTCAGTAGATTGTTCCGATTCTTTCTGCGTTGAAAGGTATGTAAAATGTAATATAAAATGCGTGAAATGAGCAAAGTAATGCAAAAGGTGCTCTGGGGGGAAGACGGTCCACTTTCCACCCCACACCCCACGTCGTGATATTGAAAAACAAAATACCATCTTTTTGCTCGTCTCTTCACACACAAATGCCCCAAAAGTACATAAGGAAGTCGTCGAATAATCGTTCTTATAGATTCCGATAATTTGGTAAATTTTTCACGAATTTTTGCAAAACTCTGCACGTGGAATATTGATGGCCTTTTCAGAAGTTTGTGTGTAGTTTATGAACAACCCTAAACATTTAGTACCTTAGACAACACTGTTCCTGTTATTTTTACTAGACTGTTTTAAAATAGTATCGCTCCGTCCTACCCCGTCATGGTCCGTTTTACCCCGCGGGTGGTCCTTCTTACCCCGCCTTTTTCGCTGGCCACAGAGCATTTCAAAAAATAATGAAAAACGCAAAAAAGTTATACAATCAACAGTTACACATTTTTTAGTAGTAGATTATTAGATACTCAATGATATATGTAACAAAAAATAGGGGAAATCCTGAAGGACGTTTAAATGAAAATTGGTTTTCTTAGGGGGACGATCTTACCCCGTCTTCCCCTACGTTCGTGTGTATAAAATGAGGCGCGCATCACACAAGTGAGAAGAGATGTTTAGTATCTGAATTCTGCACCGGGTTCTTCTTGCGCTCTCGTATTTTTAAGGTTTGGTACACTTCGAACCCAGAGAGAATACGTGTTAGTTATGAACGCGCGATGATGAAAATTAAACTCAAATGCAGCGCAGCGTATGTTTTCTGAAGAGCCACTGGTAAATCTATTTAGTTTCTAATTGAGAAGTAACAGGGAAATACTTTCGCTTGCTCGGTCACCTATACTATACTCTACTATACTCTTCTCTCCTAATCCCATTTGAATATTCATCTATCTTAAATTCTACTACAGTAAAGAAGGTTTGAAAATATCACAGATACGTGCTTTATTTTGTCCAGCATTTTTTGTTTGATGGGTTCTTTGATTATATTTATAGTCTTCAAGTTAGAACCAGGAAGATGCCGTGTGAGTTCTTGATAAAACATATAGTATGAAACAACACTGGACATTTATTTTGACTACTAATCTTCTAAGTGTTTCTCATGTTAGAATACCAATGAATATTTCATTCATCACTCACCTTGAATTCACATCATCAAACATTCCGGTCGATTGAATGAAATATGGACAGATCACTGTCGTGAAGATACCGTGCGCTCCCATATATTCCAGCTCTATTCGCAACGCTTCATCGAAACCCACCTGAATAGAACACAAGCAATAAAAAAAATACAAATCAATCCCAAAAACAGAGAATGACGAATGAATCAAATGATTAGTATTCCGAGTGGCACATGGATGGCCCCAAGTGCAAATCAGTCAGAGCTTACCGCAGCGAATTTGCTCGAACAATAATCGACCAGCTTGGAGATTCCGACATGGCCCGCCAAGGAGGCGATCGTCACTATGTGGCCATGATCACGTTCCAACATCGACGGCAGGAAGGCTTTTGTCGTCTACGCAACGAAACAGAACATACGGAAGAAAGCCAAATGTTTCAATGTCATAAAGAACAACGCGAACACAAATGAAAACATTTTATTTTTGCACCAACAAACAAAAAGCGATGAGTGACAGCAAAGTTGCGATTCTTGGAAGAGCTATGCGCTAATGATTTACAATACTTTAAGGACTTCTGACCCTCTTCTCGGATGAGTGTTTGTTTTTTCCGATCACGTCCATTGCCTGGGCAGTGTCTCTTCAAGAGAGCCATATATATAGATTCTCCTCCGATTCAAAACAATTTTGAACGTGCACTGCCTCTCGAAAGAACAAACACAAATAGCGAGCAGACAGGATCAGAAGCCGTTGAGAATTGTCGGCGGGACTTACCCAGAAATGTGCCAGAATGTTCACACTGAAAGATCGCTCGATCAGATGATCTGGGGTGTCAAGAAGCGCTCGGCCCGAAACAACGCCTGCGTTGTTGAACAGTATCGAAACCTACGAAAAAAAAGATCAGTAAGTATTTGACTATTATGTCTAAACAGCTAGTACAACACCGAAGAGGATCGATTGGGTTGCAAATAAACTATGGTTGATGGCCAGTGCAATTAGGTTTTTTACAGTTCTAGGGCATGATAAGGTGACCATGTAATGGATACATCCACTAGAGAGCAGAGATTGCTAGATTACAACCCCTCGGCACAATTTAGTCACCAGGTCAGTCGGCTATCATTGACCTCTAGCAGACTTCCGCTCCGTATAATTGCTACACCCACCCGGAGTGGGTAATCGGAAAAAAGGCGGAACACTACTGCGTGCACACGTAAGTTCTAAGCAGATGTAATTTATTGTACTGTAGGAAAATAACATCTGTGGTATCGATGACCTGCGGGCCAATACCGGTTAACATGGGTCATGCCAGTGGACGGAAACTCCCCCGATAAGAGTTGAATACTAATTGGGTACGAAATGGAATACACGTGGGCAGACGAAAACTAAAACGTTTTTGGCAGTGCTTCGCGCTTACTGCAGCCGATACTGCGATGTAGGACAAAGAACTCCGATGACCGGTAATTAAATCATACGAAGTACTCGTAGATTCATTCATCTGAATGTGTTATAGTCTAGTCTAGGGTTTGAATAACGAGTTTTGATTTAACACAATGAAACTATCGCTTAGTATTTCTACCTCGCAATCACCACTTAATTATCATGCATGTCTCTAATCATCGGCACCATCGGCTTACGTGAGGTATTAACACATTCGCGTCAAATGAAATCGGCCGCATCATCGCACGCTAGATATGTTAATGGGCAATACTCACGTCACCCACGTCCTCCCGAATCATGTTGGCAGATTTGTACACCTGTTCCTTGTTGGAAATGTCCACTTTGTATCCCTTGCAGAAACCACCCATCGATTGGATGATTTTGACTGTTTCGTCGATTCCTGGAAATGGAGAAAGTGGAAAATGGAATACGTTGAGTGTTATCCGTATGAGAAGAAGTATGGCTTCAATTATTGGCATTTTCGTTTTCATCGTGGTGGAATGCATCATATATTTGGAATAAAGAGTTTATTATATATTTTTAGTGTTAAATGTACAAATCAAGGTGAATAGTAATGCTTTTGACTCCGGGCGCTTTTTAATTCGGACACTATGCATTACATTCAATATACCACAGCCATGCCTTTTTTTTCATGTTGAATTAATGCGATTGATAGTTACTAATTAGTTACTAATAGTTACTGTTCAAATCTGCTAACATGAACGTCTCCCATACGGACTGAGAAACACTTTTTGTTATTAGGCGCGCAACAAAGCAATTAAGGATGCTAATGAAAATGGTCATCTCGAATTTCAAATAGCATAAAAATACTCACCACCTCGAAAAAACGCCCTATGCAAAATATTAGCTCATTCGGACTTCATATACTAGTGTCTCATACGTTAAAATTTGAGTTTTTGAAAAAAGAAGGAAATTGTAAAAAATGTTTTTGGCGCTTGGTCGTTTTTCAGTCTGAAAAGTCGCTTTTTTAATAATTTTTTTTAGATAACTGTAAATCTCGAAGTGCTAGGCAATTTTAAGGTGAAGGTGGAAGGAAGCCATAGTAGTAGTATAGGTAAAACCACGTGTAAAAATTTGGTTATAGTGATAGTGAGAGAAGAGCAAAGCACACGTAAATAGATCAATTCACTTATCAGTCATCACTTATCCGAATTCTAAAGTGAAATGTATGAACGATATGTTTCGATGAACAATTGCAAATATAAATATATATAGAAGGTGCATTTGCATATGAAATAAAATCCTGATTATACGCGAGCGTAGCATGAGCAAATTTTTAACACATGCGAATTGGGGCTCTTTTGGTATTAACAAGTTCTTCCGCATAGTAACTCGATGTTGATAATCCCTCATATTTTCCTCCGGTGATCGTATTGTTTTCACATATTCACGTTGGAGAGCCTTAACCTTTCTCTTCGTTGGCCGAGGCATTTTGATTGAATGTAATACTTTTCCGTTTACTGTTTCTGAAAGCATAAGCAGCCGTGACAGTGTTCCGAACTCTGCAATACAATTTGCTTAACCAATGTTAAAGTTGCTAAAACTTACATTAATTTTATTCATGACATGAAACGCTATGACTCAGAAATAACATTTTATTGAGTGGTTTTTATAGCTGTTTCGATGATGTTGTTTGGCATCAGTGCCGATAAAATAACGATGCTTTCACCAATACAAACAAAACCATTGCCGAAAATTGAAAAATGAAAATTCAACTTTCAGAGCACTAGCTCGAGTTTTCCGACGTTTTTCACTATACAGAGCGACAGCAGATGAAAATGTAATATCTTGTGAGCAATCGATTATATTTTGGTTGATATTACTTGATGTGAAGTGTGCGAAAACGATCATTTTCTTCACACTGCTTCGCAAAATCATTGATTTTCGGGCGAGGGGTGTGGGAGGGAGATGGAAGAAATGAGCCCCATTGTGGCAGCCATTTGTGGCTAGCTTTCACCTTCACCTTAAGACATTTGGTATCAAACAAAATATTTTGAAAACCCCGATTTCCGGTGGTTTTGACGTAGGACTGCGTCTTTAATTTCTATACCGGGGTGTAAAATCAAAGTTTCGAAAACGAAAGCGTTACGCCGGAGACCGAGATTTTGAGCGTTAATAGCTCCTAAACAACCGAACGAAATGGTGTGGCAAACACTTCATTCGAAGGGTAAAATGTCTACGCGTTATATACGTGTTACTTTTTGATCCAAAAACTGGTTTCAATAGCCTTAAAATTGCTTCCAAAACAGACTACTGAAATCATCAATCGGTATATAAGCGAGCGCCACTTGGAAATCCACTCAGTTATAATTGAACAGCGATTGGAGCATGTTGTCGCTGTTGTGGTGAAGCTAACTTCGTTTATCATGAAAACGCTGATGAACGGTGTCACCAAGAGCCTGTTCGTGCACCTTAGGCCAGAAGGGAATCCATCAGGAGGAGAGTGATGCCACGAACGGTTTCGCTTGAGACATCGGAGCAGCCACCATACACACATATACACGCGCGAAACTATTTTCTTTTGGTTGCCATCCAGCATCGAGAGGATTCCGGAAAATCCACCAGTTCCTCTTGGAATTGCAAAATACATTCATACGAAAGAGTTTATTTTAATGTTTTCTATCCATATAACACTGCAACCAAATACATTTGGTTTTGTGATTTTTCAATCAAGTGCAATGAACAGGTGTTTATCGAGTGAGCATCAACCACTGGTGGACTTCGAGTATCGAGGAGAATCTGGAAAGATGTTATTGTTATCGTCAAGTGCAATTAGCAGGAAAGCCTCTGAAGATTATTCTTCCCCATCAGTAGGATATTTTCGTATCCAATATTGGATACGCGCGCAACGGAAAAAGTTTCGCATCGCGAAAATCATATAATTTTCAATCGATTATTGCTCAGTCGCTTAAAGTTTGAAACTCAGAGAGCTGATTCGCCTCTAGTTTGCCTTCATAATTGTCATCGTAAACCACACCTTCTCTAGATTCATTCACGGACAAAATGCATAGTTAAGCGATATTCTGGTGGTAATACACATTCATTTTTCGTGAGGACATCGACAAGACGACATCGTTATTTAACGAGCTGAACGAACTGAACGAGCTGAACGAGCTGGACGAGCTGGACGGCGGGGGATCGAAGGATTCATTA
This sequence comes from Toxorhynchites rutilus septentrionalis, assembly GCF_029784135.1. Classification (NCBI taxonomy): domain Eukaryota; kingdom Metazoa; phylum Arthropoda; class Insecta; order Diptera; family Culicidae; genus Toxorhynchites; species Toxorhynchites rutilus. Next base: position 117,829,310 of record NC_073746.1, on the reverse strand, counting down.
CCTGGCCTGACCTGACCTGAAACGCATTCAGTTTGTTTGGAACTGTGAGGGAGCGCAGAAAAGCCGACCCATCAGAAGGAGAAGAGAAGGCGACCAAGAGAGTATCAGCATCGAAAAACATCGGAGACATAAGAGAGGCCGCCACACATACACATACACGCGCGGAACTATTCACATTTGGGTGCCATTCAGCGCCGAGAAGATTCAGGAAAGATGTTAACGTTGCTGAAAAATAATCGGCCAGTTCCCCTGGGAATTAAAAAAAAACATTCAAGCGAAAGAGTTTATTTTAATGTTTTCTAACCATGTAACACTGCGATCAAATACATTTGGTTTTGTGATTTTTCTGTTATACGCGCACTGACAAACGATGTTTACTCAACAATTTCTCAGACGAGAAATAGGTGTTGTGAGGATGAGCGAACGTAAAAATTATGTAGACTGATTTTATGCTACAGATATTTTGTCTATTGGAAATGGAATACAAATCATGTCACAATATAAGCAATGTTTTATGTATTATACAACTTTCGTGTGATTGCTTCTTTTGCTGAATATTATGCCTTCAACGTAACGCTCTCGTTTTCGAAGTCCCCCAAATATTCATTTATTCATTCATTCATTCATTCATTCATAATTGATTCAGATGCAACTAAAACCAAATGATCACTAAATCAACGATAGTCCTACGTCACCCTTGCGGTTATACCACAGATATAACCCACTTCCTGTTTTTTGGTTTTTTTTTTAAAATATCAAAAAAAAAATCCTACGTACGATGACAGGAAATTTAGTGGAGAAGAATCTGGGAAAAATTGATTAATCGAAATCGGATGAACCGTTCCGGAGGTTGAACTCTCGCCATTTTGCAAAATTTAGTTTCGAGAAAAACGCCTTTTAAATTTTGCATCCTCGGTCCTTGCGCAGAGACTTAGGTCCACTAATTGGCTTATAACTTTGGAACGGAACATAACAGTAAAGTAGATATTCCAGAGAACATTTTAGATCAGATTCTTTTTTTTTTTAATTTTTTCAAGTTTTCATAGCGACTACCCCTTTAAATGACCAAGGTCTTCACACCCACAACGTTTCACTGTAGCCTGAGATGGTGCTGCCAACTTCTAAGACGAATTGCCACGAAATTCGTTTTATTTTAGTATATTTAAACATTATCACGTGAATGAGTAATTTGAAGCTTGAATTAATTTTCTTATGCCAATCAAATAACATCTAGAGTGCAACTAATATTTTAATGGTAGGGTAGGGCGGGGCTAGATGGCCATAGGGGTAAGTTGGTCAGTGACGATATCTTGGAATCTGAGCGTCCAACTTTTTATTAAGTAGGTAAAAAAATATGGACATGGTTTCGATTTCGCCAAAAATCATTCACGGTTTGTGCATTATAAAATGTGTTCTAAAACAGGTTAATAACCATGAAAACGTAAAACAAAGCTTTATTGTACGTATTAGCTTTAAGTGTTAATGGAAATCGCTTTCAAAATTATTTTTGTTGAATTTTCATGAATATTCTTTTCATATATAGAGCGGCTAGTTGGTCACACAAATTGTTCGTTTGAGATTTTTTTCAAAAGCCTTGATTTGGTACGAGAAAATGTCTTCACCATAATATAGGAGGAATGTTCTTCACACAAAAACGGAACTGTGATAACTCTATTTGTTTATTTCAGCTTTGAAAGTATGGTTGTAACTCAAACCATATCCATGAAACTAATTGTAGAAAAGGAACACCTTTGATTTGTGAAGTGGTCGTTTTGAATTTATCTAGGTTAATCTATTGTATAGTAGGGGCAAAATAATAGAATTCAACGTCACAATCATTCGAATTTTCGAGCGCAAATGAACTAATGTCTTCTAGAGACAATATGTATTCGGACCGCTTCGTTCGCTGAGACTAAGGCCCTGCTTTTTTGACGATATTTTCGGCCAATAGTTAGAATTTCATGGAAATAATATCTTTTAAAAATTCACGTACGCTATCGTACTGAAATGTCTTCACCTATTTCATAATGTCTCCACAAAATCAAATGTCTTCAAAATGAAGACATGTCTTCAAACCTGGCATCTCTGGTTTGCCACAAAGTGGAAGAGACGAAATCGCTAGAAAAGATTGTCTGACTAATTTTCCACGATGATAATTTGAATTTTTCATTAATTTGTTTTTTGTTACTTGCTACATGATATTAGTTAACTGTTTTTGTTTTAATTTAATTAATTTTTTTATTGTGAAGGAAACTTCTAATGGAAAAATGCCTATTATTTGCTCAAAAATAACATGCCTATTATTGACCAATTTACCCCGTGTGTAGGGTTAGTTCTGAAATATAAAAATATATTTCTGAAATATAAAGACGATAAATAAAAGAAAAATGTCAGATAATTGATTCTATGGTTTTTTTTTTCATTGAAATGGTAAAAGGTAAGCTTCATTGTGACACATAACATTCTAATGCAAAACTTCGTACTACAAAGTTATAACCAAATTTATTCAAAAATGACCAACTAGCCCCGCCCTACCCTATAGGTTTTAAAAATAAAAAGTTCATATGAAATAATTTTGTTCCTCTTCCGGTACAGATAAATGCTAGCCAAGTTCGTCCTGAGGCTCAATGTTACAATATAAAGCCAGGAGCAGACGTCCGGGCGCGCTAAAGTCTTTTTTTGTGAAAAATGCGGGAAGAAAAAGCTAGTTTGGAAAGCATTTTGTCGATGTGGAATGAAATCATCTCCTTGTTTCACTATCGGGAATATGAATAGCGAAATTTACCAGGAAGTATGTCTTCTTATGGTTATTCTTTACATGGTTATTTTTTACAGTTACGGTTTTGGGAATATGTGCTGAATATCCACAAGAACACAAGTCGCAGGAAATTCCTAGAAATCCTTCTATATAATCTTTTTCTCATCTCCTCAAGTCATCTCCCACAAGGCACTGAATTGACCTAACAATTGAATTCTAAAGTGTTACAGTCACTCACTTATTGTTATTAGTGAGTGATTGTACGGTCATAAATATTTAAATTAAATGGTCAATTTTGACCGGGATGAGGTATAAATCTCATGATCATTAGCTCTCGATGAAAATTTAAATTAAAATCATGAACGCTTAATGATAACAATGCACAATGGCCCAGGAGGTGCATTCACGTGGAAATTAGTATTTAAAACTCGACAGTTATTCTACAGACAAAAACAATCATCGACAAAGTAGTTACATATAATAGAGCGCTCATTTTTATGTTATCAAAAATAGGATGACCAAAATTGTCAATGAACTAAAAAATCCAACTTTCTTATCTTCGTAGATAGAGGTAAGCATAGTTCGACAATGTTATAGCCCTAGTTATTTAAGAAACCTATTTAGAACACATCTTTTTTCTATCTCTTGAAATAACCGATATAGCGCCTTTTTTCTAAGTTGCGTTAGGGTCACCATGAAGAAAACTGTTTTTTCTTTGCTCTAACTTTTATATTTCGAATTCTACATACAAACTGTCTTCGGAAGACTTTTAAAGCTACTAATACAATCATTTTGCAATGCAGAACTTGTCAATATCTCGACTTCACTCAAAGTTATTGATATTTCTTCCCAAAAAATATGCTCTCTGCAATTGTTTGTCATTCTTTCTGGGGCAAACATAAACCAAGTTTCTTGGGGACATTTGAAAGAACATAGTTCACTCTACATGATGTGTGATTTTGAAAACTATGTTATTTTTCGTGTTTAAGTAAATTAAAATGGAAATCATGAGTTTTTGGGTGAAAAACCATCAACCATCAGAATTAAGATATGGACAAGTTCTGCATCGCAAAATGTTGGTTTTGATAATCTCTAAAAGTCGCACGAAGACAGTTTTGATGTAGAATTTGAAATATAAAAGTTAGAGCAAAAAAACCCGCTTTTTCATGGTGACTCTAATGCAACTTAGGAAAAAAACGCTAAATCGATTATATTAAAAGATTATGTAAAGATAAAGATACGGATAAGAAAGTTGGATTTTTTATTTCATGGACAATTTTGGTCACCCTATTTTTGATAACATAAAAATGAGCGCTCTATCATATGTAACAATTTTGTCGAGGGCAGTTTTTTTTTCTAAAGAATAAATATCTCCCACAAAATTGTTTTTTAACTAAGTTGCATTAGGGTAATCATGAAAAAAACGGTTTTTTACTCTAACTTTTATATTTCAAATTTTACATCAAAATTGTCTTCGTACGACTTTTAAAGCTTATCAATACCAACATTTTGCGAAGCAGAATGTGGCAATATCTTAATCCTTCTCAAAGTTATTGATAGGTTTTCACCAAAAACTCATGATGACAGCTTTTTTCATGGTGACCCTAACGCAACATAGAAAAATCACTATATCGGTTTTTTCAAGAGATAGAAAAAAAACTTCGTTCTACAAAGATGTCTCAAATAACTGGGACTGCAACATTGTCGAAATTTATTCACCACTATCTATAAAGATAAGAAAGTTATATTTTTTATTTTAACGACAATTTTGTTCACCCTATTTTTGATCACAAGAAAATGAGCGCTCCATCATATGTAACAACTTTTTCGAAGACAGTTTTTGTCTAGAAAATAACCGACGAGCTCTAAATGCTAATTTCCACTAAAATGCATCTTCTGGACCATTGTGCAATGGTACACCGACAAGATTAGTCGAAATGTCACATATATTGGATTTTTTGTGCTTGTCAATTTCAGATGTTAATTATAGGACAGATAACGCTGTTGATAAAATATTATTTCTGTTCCGGGGAAGTATTAAGATATCCAAGAACAAACTTCAACGCCAAAGCCACACAACACAAAGATTGAAATAACCCTTTCTTCACATAAAGCCATACACACTCTTGTAATGTGTTGCAACGAACATATAAATATTGAAAAAGGTTAACCACAAAACCATACCCACAATCGCAGGAAACGTACGAAGGGCGAAACATCCACTCAATCCCACGCCATAGCCAGAGACGTTCACATAAGGACCGAAACATGGAAAGAGTATTCCCCACACATGAAGCGCATAATTTCCCCGTGTGACCGACCATCCATCGGTAACGGCCGCGTTGTCCTTGAGAACAGGTCTTTTAACGAGCGGTCAGAGAAATTATTGTTCGCTTTATTGCGTCTCAGAACAATGTGGCTGTGGGGTTAACCCGAGGGTTTTCGTGCCATTACGTTCTTCTTTAATGACATTCTACATTCCATAAAGGGATTTCGCCTTATCAACGAATTTTTCAACCGGTATCCATCCAATACTAATCAACACTCTTTGATTGAATTTTGATTGAAAAGTGGAAAAAATCAAATAAAAAGTTATTTGAAAAAAAAAACTTTTTGAACTTTGTTCAGAACATGAAACCGAAGTTAACATAATCATTTTACACTGTGCACATGCATGCATAATACGCATGCATGCGGTCTACTTTGCAAAGAAAAACCATAGAAACAGTGCCCCTCCGTTGGCTTCAAGGGTCAAGTAGACGGAGATTATTGTGAACCTTAACCGAGGAAACCTTATCGTTCGCTCCCATTCAATTATCGCGCAGCAGGAGGGCGTCTCTGGCGCACTCGTGGGAATCCTTGAACCGGTTTAATGAGCATAATGCATTTCTGTTTATGAGTTTTCGCAACGTTGATAACCTTGTCATCCCGCCATCGCAGCCCGTTGAAGATGCGAGGCGATTAAAGGCGGACTGAAATCTTCACGTGGTGGGTCATAGGTTAGCTTGCGAGACGTCGATCATTAAAAATGAAATTATGGTGTCTCCTTGGCATGTATGTACAAGTACAAGTGGAACAAAAAAGAATGCGTATATATATACAACACGGCTTCGCTCCTTAACTTGCTCACTCAAGGTCATTGTCAGGTTTGTATCGACTGCAAAATAGTTTACGTCAAGATGAATACTATCTGATTTCATTAATATTTTTCCATTTCAACAAGGGTTCGAAAGCTGCAGAGAGCAATTTGTTTTAATGGAGGACGGCTTTTTCAGATTATCCAGTTGAGAATTTATTTATTGACAATACTTATCAACGGGTTGACTTCAAACCCTGAAGACAGGAAAGCAGGAAAGGCATTTTTGTATGAAACTTATGCTAATTGTGCAACTACCTAACCTAGTAATTAATTGGGTAGTTGCAGAATTGTTTCAAATGGTGCAGAGTGAGATGTTGTTGTATGGTTTGTTTGTTTGAATGTTTTATTGGATACATAAAAATCTAAGTGTTCTATATGAATATTTAATCGCCACTCCATCCTGTTGTTTGATCATGAAAAGGCTAAGGAGTGCACGCTGTAAGAAGGCGAAAACAATTATGGTTCCGCAGACTCCTCCTTCTGACTTTGAAAAAATATGCGACTATTTTCAGAGCAGTCGATATTGGCTTGGATTATATCGAATACGATGCATACGGAGCCCAAGCGGTGAGATGTTCGCAGTATAACTGTGATACGAAAAGGGAAGACTCCTTGGGACATATTTGCATCTACAGTGCACCTCCTATGTTCGAGCGATGAGTTAGAAATTAGAAATTTTTTTTTTTTTTATTAAATCGTTTATTTTTACAGGCTCAGTTACATAAGTTTAAAGGAGCCGAACTCCTATCTGTATTGTTACAAGTATATATAATCATTTTTCATTAATTCTAGTGTTAATGAAGTAGAGAACCGATTACTCGCGGTTTGCTCGAGTTTAGAAGGGTGACATTTTTTTCAGGAAAAGGAAGGGATATAAGGATATGTTGACAATGTTCACACTCACATTCGCACTCACATTCATCATACTCAATTCTTAAGCCTATCTTATATCTAACATGTATTTACATTTCACCTTATTCTATTGTTAGTAAGAAGGGATTTAATTTCTCGCGAAGGAAAAGGAAAAGGAAAATATAAGGATATAAGGACAATCACACACGAAGATCGATAACTTTTAAGAAGACGTATATTTGGGACATGTAATCAAGGTCTAACCGAGCCAACACATCTCTCACCGGCACATTGGGCTGTCTTCCTCTGGCCCGAAGAGAGTTTTCTAAATTCGATCTGGCAACAAGATACACCTCGCACGACCAAACAACGTGTTCGATGTCGTGGTAACCTTGGCCACAAGCACAGATATTGCCATCGGCAAGATTAAAACGAAAGAGTAGCGCGTCTAACGAACAGTGATTGGACATGAGTCGAGAGAAGGTGCGAATAAAGTTCCGACTCAAGTCCAGACTTTTGAACCATGGTTTGAGGCTAACCTTAGGGATAATCGAGTGAAGCCACCGACCCAATTCATCTTCGTTCCACTTACGTTGCCATTTAACGATGGTATTTTTACGGACTAAAGAATAAAATTCATTGAAGGCGATTTGACGCTGATAAATATCGCCTTCAATTGCACCTACCTTTGCCAATGAGTCAGCCCTCTCATTACCCGGAATTGAGCAATGTGAGGGGACCCAGACAAAGGTAATGACATAACAGCGTCTGGTTAAAGCACTCAAAATTTCTCGTATTCTCTCAAGGAAGTACGGCGAGTGCTTTTCCGGCCTCACTGAACGGATTGCTTCGACAGAGCTAAGACTATCCGTTACAATGTAATAGTGTTCAACAGGTCGTGAGGCGACGCTGTCCAGCGCCCAGTGTATTGCTGCCAATTCAGCAATATACACTGAGCAAGGATTCTGAAGACTGTGGGAGGTGCTAAAAAATTCGTTGAACACTCCAAATCCTGTGGACTCATTCATAGAGGACCCATCAGTAAAGTACATATTATCACAATTGATACGCCCATATTTTGCATTGAAGATCGTAGGAACGATCCCCGATCGATGATAATCTGGAATTCCATGGATTTTCTCCTTCATGAACAGATCAAAATGTACAGAGGAATTGATGTAGTCAGGAAAACAAACACGGTTGGGAATATACGAAGAAGGATCAACCTGCATGGAGATGAATTCATGATATGAAGTCATGAATCCAGAATGAAAATTTAGCCCGATCAGCTGCTCAAAATTTCCGATCACCAATGGGTTCATGACCTTACACCGGATGAAGAACCGAAGAGATAATAAATTGAAGCGATCTTTTAGTGGGAGTAGGCCTGCCAAAACCTCGAGACTCATGGTATGCGTTGAGGGCATACATCCCAACGCGATACGGAGACAAAGATACTGAATTCGCTCGAGTTTAATGAGGTGTGTTTTGGCAGCTGATTGAAAACAGAAACTGCCATACTCCATCACTGAGAGAATAGTTGTTCGATACAACATTATAAGATCTTCTGGATGGGCTCCCCACCAGGTGCCGGTAATTGTACGGAGAAAGTTTATTCTTTGTTGGCATTTTTTACTCAGATACCTAATATGGGCCCCCCAAGTACATTTGGAGTCGAACCAGACCCCAAGATACTTGAATGACATAGCATGAGTGATTGGTTTACCCAAAAGTTGAAGCTTTGGTTTTGCTGGTCTATGCTTCCTAGAAAAAACCACCATCTCTGTTTTCTCCGTGGAGAATTCGATCCCTAGCCCAATGGCCCAGGTTGAAAAATTGTTCAATGTATCTTGTAAGGGTTCTTGCAGGTCGGATTCTTTTGATCCTACGACAGACACTACTCCATCATCTGCAAGTTGTCTTAAGCTGCAATTTTGTGTAAGGCAATTGTCAATGTCGCTTACATAGAAGTTGTACAAAAGGGGGCTTAAACATGAGCCCTGAGGGAGGCCCATGTAAGAGACCCGACTTACTGCCGAATCTCCATGAGAAAAATTCAAATGTTTCTCACAAAGCAAGTTATATAACATATTATTCAATAGAGGAGGTAGACCCCGAGAGTGTAATTTGTCTGACAAAACCTCTATTGAAACAGAATCAAAGGCCCCCTTTATGTCCAAGAATACTGAAGCCATTTGTTTTTTTTCGGCGTAAGCCATTTGAATTTCTGAAGAAAGCAACGCAAGACAATCATTCGTCCCCTTGCCCCTGCGGAACCCATATTGTGTATCTGAGAGTAAGCCATTCGTTTCAACCCAACGATCAAGGCGAAACAAGATCATTTTCTCCAACAATTTCCGTATACAAGACAGCATTGCTATTGGGCGGTACGAATTGAAGTCGGACGCGGGTTTTCCGGGTTTTTGAATAGCTATAATTCGCACTTGTCTCCAATCATCTGGAACAACATTATGCTCCAGAAACCGATTGAATAAATTCAACAAGCGATGTTTCGCCACATCAGGGAGGTTTTTCAGCAAGTTGAACTTAATTCTATCTGTTCCTGGAGCCGAATTGTTACAAGAAAGGAGAGCAAGAGAGAATTCTACCATCGAAAACTCGGAATCAAGATCGCACCTATCTTGTGGTATATCTCGAACAATTTTTTGCACAGGAACGGAATCGGGGCAAACTTTCCGTGCAAATTTAAAAATCCATCGATGTGAATATTCTTCGCTTTCATTCGATGAAGAGCGATTTCTCATGTTTCGAGCCACTTTCCATAATTTTTTCATTGACGTTTCTCGTGACAAACCTCCCACGAAAGTTCGCCAATAAGCACGCTTTTTCCCTTTGATCAAGTTTTTAAATTGATTTTCAAGGTCCAAATACGTTTGAAAATTCTCAATGGTTCCACGTTTTCGAAAAGCTTTAAATGCGTTCGATTTATCCTGATAAAGCTTGGAACATTGGCTATCCCACCATGGATTGGGAGGCCTTCGACGAATAGTGGAGCCTGGGATGGGTTTCGTTTGAGCGCGAACCGCGCTGTCATAGATCAAACGAGAAATGAAGTTATACTCCTCCAATGGAGGCAAACCATCTCTGGAATTGATGGCTAGATCAATCGCGTCCGCATATTTTTTCCAGTCAATGTGTCTTGTGAGGTCATATGCCATGTTTATAGATTCAGAAGAATTCGACCCAATGGTGATGGAAATTTTGATTGGCAAGTGATCACTACCGTTGGGGTCCTGGATTACATTCCACTTGCAATCTAACGATAGTGAATTCGAGCAAAGCGAGAGGTCAAGAGCACTTGGGTTAGCAGGAGGTTTAGGTACACGTGTTGTTTCCCCAGTATTCAAAACGGTCATATTGAAGCTGTTACAAAGGTCATATATCAACGATGAACGATTGTCGTCGTACTGTTCCCCCCAGGCAGTTCCGTGAGAGTTGAAGTCTCCCAAGATCAATCGTGGCTCAGGAAGGAGTGAGCACATGTCAACAAGTTGCTTGCGGCTAACCGCAGCTCTCGGAGGCCAATACAAACTGACAATACAGAGGTCTTTGCCTCTGATGTTTGCATGACAAGCAACAGCTTCGATCCCTCCAATAAGTGGAAGTTCAATTCTAAAAAATGGGTGGCACTTATTAATCCCCAATAGTACCCCTCCGTATCTGTCATCGCGGTCCAAGCGTATTATATTAAAATCGTGGAAATAGAGATCATTTTGAGAAGAGAGCCAGGTTTCGGACAGAGCAAAAACATCACAATTGAATTTATGAATTAGAAATTTGAAAGTATCCAATTTAGGGATAAGACTACGACAATTCCACTGTAAAACAGTGATATCTCCGACCTCTCTATCTAAATTAGACATCAAGAGAGATAATCATTGCAAGAAGGGGCCATGTTTGCATCAATTGCTGCAAAATTGTCTTTAACACTGGAAGCATTGAGATGACAATGGTTCTGATGGAGTCGGAAACGTTAAAACACGTGAAGATTTGATCCACAAGGTCAGTAAACTTTATAAATCCCGATTGGGAAGTTGAACTAGACGGAAAAACAGGGACAGTTGGGGTTTTTGATGTCCCCTCGAGTGCTGGGCCGTTCAAAGGTGAACCATTCCCACGGAAACCAGGAGGAACCTGATTTTGCTTGTCCGCTGCACTCGATTTTTTAGACATGCTAACAGGGGGTATAACCGGTGGGGCTTGTCCTTGAACTTTGGGAGTGGTCACATTTTTGCGCCGGGGATTCCCTTGGAAAATGAACGGTGTGCCCCCGTTAGCTGTGTCCGCTTCCATTTCGTCAACGGGCAACGTGGCGAAGACATTTTGTGTGTTGATTGGTTGTTGTTGTTGGGCCAGTGGAGAAGCGCCCTTTAAAATATCCGCAAAAGTGCGTTTCGAGCGTTCCTTCAAAGAGCGCTTCTGTTTCTCCCAGCGACTCTTGTAAGTTTCACAAGCTGAGAGCACGTGTGGGGATCCCCCGCAATATGGACACTTATGCTCAGTCGCACTGCAGGATTCCCCCACATGTTGCTCTCCGCAAGTTGCACAGCGCTCCTTGTTGGCACAATAATCTGAAGTGTGACCAACTGACTTGCATTTGTTGCAAGTCATGGGCTTTGGCACGAAGAGTCGCACAGGCAGTCTCAATTTGTCCACCATGACGTAGTCAGGGAGGGCCGAACCAGTAAAAGTTACTCGAAACGAGTCTGACGGCGTGAATTTCGTTTTTCCCTCTTCTTGGGATACCTTACCTAATTGGCGACTGTCCAAAATTTTAACGCCCACCAAAGGGAGTCTTTTGAATTTACCAACTCCTTCTTTTATCAATTGGCACGTCAGACCCGTTTCAGTTACCACCCCCGAGATTTCTACGTCATGGGAGGGCACGTAGACACGATACTCTAGGGTGAACCTCTCGTCGATCACAATTGCATTTGCGTGTTTCCGATCACTCACGACAACACGCAGTTTGTTCGGCCTAACCTTAGAGATTTCGACCACGGAGGAATAAAATCTTGCCAGATCTTTCGAAACCTGAATGACATTAATAGATTTTCCTTTAGGTTTGGGCCGGAAAAAAACAACCCATGGACCAGCTCCAGGTGCATCGTCTGGATAGACCTTGACACGAGGAGAGGAAACAACTGAGGGGGAGGACGAGGTCGATTGTTGAGCGGGAGCGGGATCAGTAGGACTGGGAGGCAAGTTCGGGAGTTGAACGGAAGCGGGAGATGGAGGGGGCGAAGAGGAAAAGTTTGCTAATTTTCTTGAGGGGGGCTTGTTGAGGTTAATTAACTCTTTCTCTGAAGAGACATCTTCTGAGGGGGGAACGCGTTTGAGCGACTTCCCAGCCCCCGTTGTAGCTAGTGAGGAGGAAACAGTAGTTTCAATCTCCATTTCAACTTGACCTTCTGCCATTACGGCAGATATGAAATAATATAATTTTGAATTCTTCTATCTTCCTAAACCTAATATATATATTATACCTAAATCGCACACCAATGCGAATGAAATGAAACGGTGTCCCAATCGAACCGCGTGGCAATCGCTCGGTACAGCTGCAACGGTAAATCGCACCACCACACGATGATGGAATCGATGACGATGATAAAGCACACACAGCGATGATACGGCACACGCACCGCGCCCGCGGTGGAGAACTTCTTCCTCACGCTGGTTGTGATTGCTGCTCTTCTCACTCGCGCAATAAAGAGAACCCCGTTAGGGCGAAATAACTTCACCAGCCACTGATAACGGTATAATCTCCACTATATGATAGACGCGAACAAATTTGCGACCGATGTCTTCGGACTGCGCGAGCTGAATGAGAAATTAGAAATAAAAAAGTAGATTAGCCCGAGCCTAGGGATACGGACGGGAGCTTGACGTAGGACTGTGATTGTTTGTTAGTGATTGTATTTGAATTGAGTTTCTTACATTTTTCAGAAATATGTAATTTTTACTCTTTTGATACATAAAATGGAGGTACTGGAAAAACAGTTTCAACTTATATCCTTTAAACGGGTAGAATGAGGTAGAATCCGGAGCCACATTTCACATGGAAACGAGGAACTCGACACAGATTTGTTAAATTTATTTTTATATCGATGTTTAAAAATGTGGCCAAAATACATTGAATCCATTACCACACTTTTCTTCTATTTATTGAACTATGCAGAAGAGGACATTCATCATTCATCAGTACATTTTTAAACACAAGTCTAAATAGCTTGGATCTACATAGATATAAACCTAAGTCTAATAGTTCTATAACCACAGAAATATATTATGGATAAAAATAGCATTTTCTCCTACGTTACCACGTTGTCCGGAACAATTTTTGTAGAGGGTTGTAATAACTTTATAGTGATGTATATTTAGTATCCTATGGCCATCAACGCTCTCTTGCGAAGTTGGTGTAGCTGCTGCAGTGAATCGATCACAATCGAAGCAAATCATTGGGTGCTAAGTTCTGCTTATTTAAAGGGAAGGGAGTGGAGAACGAGCTGGATTCACTCGAAATGAAAATGTGGGCAAAATAATAACATAATTACTTCTAAGGAAGGCATATATGTGTAACATAATATTAGGCTGTCAAAAAAGTCCTGCGGTATTTTTTTTGAATTTTCATTTATTCATAAAATTAGTTACAATCATCTGTTTTAAGTCAAATATGCGCCGTTTTGTTCGATGACTTGTTCCCAACGAGATGCCAACTTCATAATACCCCTGTTATAGAAGCTCGCTTCCTTATTGGCAAAAAACTCGGATAGCCAATTTTCACAGGCCTCTTTTGTGGCTAACTTCTGACTACCTAGCTCGTTCGCCATGGACAAAAACAGGTGGTAGTCACTTGGTGCAAGGTCCGGACTATACGGCGGATGCAAAAGAACCTCCCATCCGAGCTCCCGGAGCTTCTGGCGCGTCACCAAAGAAGTGTGTGGCCTGGCGTTGTCCTGATGGAAGACAATGCGGCCTCTGTTTATCAAAGATGGCCTCTTCTTCATGAGTGCTACCTTCAAGCGGTCCAGTTGTTGGCAGTACAGGTCCGAATTGAGCGTTTGGCCATAGGGAAGCAGCTCATAATAGATTATTCCTTGACAATCCCACCAAACACACAGCAGAACCTTCCTGGCCGTTAATGAGGGCTTGGCCACCGTCTGAGCCGCTTCAGCGGTCTTCGATCACGACCGTTTGCGCTTCACGTTGTCGTAAGTGACCCACTTTTCATCGCCAGTCACCATCCGCTTCAGAAACGGGTCGATTTTGTTGCGATTCAGCAGCGATTCACATGCGTCGAGATGTTTTTTTGCGTCAACGTGTGTGGCACCCATACATCAAGCTTCTTTGTGAATTCAAGCTTCTTCAAATGGTTAATAACGGTTTGATGACTTATCCCCAGCTCTTGGCCGATGCTACGGCTGCTATTATGCCGGTCTTTCTCGGCTAATTCAGCGATTTTGTCGCAATTTTCGACGACAGGCCTTCCGGAGCGTGGCGCATCTACGACGACCTCTACACCAGAACGAAAACGTTGAAACCATCGTTGTGCGGTGGAAATGGAAACTGTATCGGGTCTATAAATTGCACAAATTTTATTGGCAGTTTGAGATGCATTTTTGCCTTTGTCATAGTAGTACTGTAAAATATGTCGGATTTTCTCTTTATTTTGCTCCATATTTGCGATACTATAACTCACGAACGACTTAACCAAACAAAACACTGCCAAGGACTATATTATAGCGCCTTCCAATACCAATACCTTTCCAACAAGCTATAGTATGACTCGATACAATGAATACAACTAGAACTACGCGCTTACAACGACACCTCGCGGAAATACCGCAGGACTTTTTTGACAGCCTAATATTAAGATCGCGAAGACCTAAGCTATCACAATCTGACATGTGAGAGTATACTCTTTTCAAGCCTCTAAATCAACAGTCAATTAGATTCTTTAATTGCATTTTTTTAAATTACCGAACAACATGTTCGATATCATGATCTTTGGCCACAATTACATAAATTGTGAGTAGAAGACACTACACTATAAAAACGTCAATTGAGCAGGAATAAATTGGACATCAATCTAATAAAATCTCTGTCAAACAAGCTCTCGTCAAATTTTTGGGGAGAATAGAGTAAACCATACCATACCATATCATCTCCAAGATCATTCCTCAATTGATTCTGCCAACTGATAAATTCATATTATCGACAAATGGTGAACAATTCATAATACGCATCAATTCACATTGTGAGCAAACGCCCGGACTAGTAGGCAAAAAGATTGCTTATTGCTCAGTGGGGGGAAATCGAAATAACATACCAATTTTAATCATCAAATTGTTTACATTTCCACTATGTTCATGTTTTCATGTTTTAACCAATAAAAATTCTGGATTAATTTCCTATCGGATGGTATACAACACAAAATATATCACAAAAACAATTTTGCGTAATGTGCGTTTGAATTCCCTTTATGAATCGTTACATGCCTCATTTTCTATTTCGTACCCCCTTATATTGAAATCAAAGACGTAGTCCTACATCAAAATCACGAACATTATAATTCAAACAATAAATATCTATCTGCAGTATTTTATTAACGGATTTTTTTATTAAATCATTTTAGTGTACGAAAAACGAAGATCAAAAACTTGTTGCGAAAAAAACGATTACAGTTGAACCTCCCTAGTTATTCATTCATTTGTAAGTACAGTGGAATCCGTTTATGATCGAAGGGAGGTCATAATAAGCGCACGTCATACAAAGCATATTGTGAAATAATTTAAATATCTACTTATGCGTGTAAGGAAGTCATTATATCCGACTTTTTCACAAATAATTTTACATGAAAACCAAACTTCGTTGTGTAATTATGTAATAATAGGCGGCAAATCAATATAAACGGAATCAAAATAAACGGATTCTACTGTATGTATTTCTGGGATTCAGTGTGGTATTGTTCATCTGTCAGTACAAATAGATGACTTCTCAACAAAGATTGTAGTCAAAATGATACAGACAAAACATCAGTTAACATTAGAAATCAATGGATTATCACTATAACAAAAAAAATATAGAAAGTTGTGTCCAAGACACGACCACATTTTTGACGTAGAACTACGCTGTTATACTATTTAAATCGCTTGTTAATAACTTTGGATGTTATTTTACAATGCTGCGAAATTGTAGAAATAACTGTTTAGTAGAATGATTTGGTCCCCTGAAATGTTTTTAAACGGTTTTATTTAGCTTGCCCTGTAATCTGTTTGTATGTTTGTAGGTTTGTAACATGTTTGTCTGTAACGCTTTACCACATTAATGGAAATTTAAAACCCTTCCTGTTGACCGATTGATCTGAAATTTGGAACACACCTTTATCTCTGTAGTCATTATAAAACTGCGAATTTCATGATCTTGAAAATATATATATATATATATATATATATATATATATATATATATATATATATTCAAAATTCTATCAATATGGGTATCAAATGAAAGGGCTCCACTAGTAGAATACAGTTATTATGAAAAATACAAACACAAGATGGCTGCCACCACAAAATGGTGGACTACATATTATATCAAAACCCCGTTAATATGGGTATCAAATGAAAGGGCTTGACTAGTAGAATGCGATTATTTATAAAAAATGCAAATCCAAGATGGCTGCCCCTATCAAATGGCGGACTACATATTATGTCAAAACCCGATTTATATGGGTATCAAATGAAAGGGCTTGAATAGCAGATCACAGTAGATCATGAAAAATCCAATCCAAGATGGCCACAATCACAAAATATCAAATTACTTTATTAAACGGTTTTATTTAGCTTGAACCGTTTGTATGTCTATAGGGTTGTCCCACATAATTAGAAATTTGACCAATAGGAACTGACCGAATTTATAAAACACCTTTATCACTGCTGTCATTTTAAAACTGCTTATCTTGGAAAATCCAATTTGGCCGCCGCTACAAAATAGCTGATTCCATATCATCTCAAAATTGATTGAGATATGTGTATCATGTGTATCACACGAACGAACTTGACTTGGAGAACACACTATGTATTTTCTGCAATCCACTCAATATCGGTATCAAATGAAATTATTTAACTAATAGAATACAGTACAACGGTTTTATTGTAGAGAAATATTCTAATGAAACAGATAATGTACAAAAAACTAGAAAATAAAATAAGTGAAAAAAAACTTTTTAAGTTAAACAAACATAATAATGTACTAGTCTTCTCAATGCCCTAGACTAATGAAGGAGAGGTGTGATAACTGCTATCTGCTACTTGCCTAATTACTTTCTAGCTTTTAGTACATTATTATGTTTGTTCACAATTAAACCGTTTAACTTAAAAAGTTTTTTTTGCTTATTTTATTTTATTGTAGAATCAGTTGATGATAATTGATGATTCATTCTTGCCCTCGCTGAACAATACAGCCATTTCATGCCAAACCGATATAGTGGTTCTCAGATTTTCTTCAAAAGTGGTAGTTTTGTTCTTTATCGCAAATTATTAGACCCGTATTTTTTTAATTTTTTTGTTAGGGTGACTATTCCATTTTAGGCTGGTCCGAAAAATCCATTTTCACCAAAAATGACTTTTTTCAAAAATTCATAACTTTCGAACCACTGGACCAATTCAGATGTTCGACATATTAAATTAAAGCCAATTAGCTGGTCTTTTTTGGGAAAAAAAACTACAGTTGCGCTATATTTTTAAATTTTTTTTTTCTGGAAAGCTGGAGATTTTTCACATAACATACCACGAAACCACGGAGGCGTTTTTTTTTCGTTTTTAAGTTAAGTTCAAAATTACCCGATGGTCCAAAAAATCATTTTCCTTTTTTTCCCAAAAATGATTTTTTTTTCAAAAATTTACTACTTTTAAACTACTGGACCGATTCAGATGATCGATATATCAAATTAAAGCCTACTAGGTAGCCTTTTTTGAAAAAATAACCAATTTGCCAATTAATTGGATTATAGTCATATACATCCAGTCTAGTCGCATAGAAATATTGAACGAAAACTGAGAACATGTTAACTTTGAAAAATCATATCTTAAAAACGAAAAATAACACCTCTTTGGTATTCGGATATATTTTGTGAAAAAAAAAACCTAAGCTTTCAGGAAAAAATATAAAAAAAATATGGCACCCTTGGTCCCGAAACGATGTATACTATAAAAAAACAAATATTATCAATAATTACGAAAACAAAATTAATTTTTATTCAGAGTGTAATATTTTTTTTTCAAACAAGACTAGCTCATTGGCTTTGATTTGATATGTCGATCATCTGAATTGGTTCAATAGATCAAGAGTTATGATTTTTTGTAGTGGAAAAAATGGGAAAAAATTATATTTCGGACCACCGGTTAACTTTGAAAAATTATAACTCAAAAACGAAAAAAAAACGCCTTCCTGGTTTCGAGATATGTTATGTTAAAAATCCTCAACTTTCCAGAAAAAATATAAAAAAATATAGTGCATTTGATCCCGAGACCATGAAAACTATAGAAAACAAATACAATCAATAATAAGGAAAACATAATTCAAATTTTATGCAACTGTAGTATTCCAAATTCCAAATTTTCCTAAAAAGACCAGCTAATTGGCTTTAATTTAATATGTCGAACATCTGAATTGGTCCAGTTATGAATTATGAAGTTATGAATTTTAGAAAAAAGTCATTTTTCGCAAAAATGCCAAAAAATGGATTTTTCGGACCACCCTAAAATGGATATGGTCACCCTAACAAAAAATAAAAAATACGGGTCTAATAATTTGCGATAATGAACAAAACTACCACTTTTGACGATAATTTGAGAACCACTATATCGGTATCGGGACATATCGGTATCGAACAGAATATCATAATTACATCCATTATTACACGATGAGCTTTCGTTGAAGCACATTAGTCTGGCAACCAAGCTTAATAATCCACCGTTATTAGAAATGTCCGTGAAAATTCATTAGACCCACTCTTCGTTTCATCTTTGAATAAATGACTTGCAAATTTGAAGTAGGTACCGCAGTCCACGCAGCTGCAATTGCGTTACTTATTTTGGTCTTTCGCATTAAGTCGATTATCTCGATTCGCTTGTCGTTTCATAAACGGAGGGGCTTGCACACTTAGCTGGCGACCTTCAGGTGAAGAATAATTGAATCTGACTTTGTTAAAGCACACAGCATACATTGAAGCAAACATTCCCTGTCTGAAATCGAATCCCTCCCACCAGTCATACTCCACTTGTACTCTGGGCAGAGTTTGTTTACATTTCTTCACGCTTAGTGTCTGTTGATTGAAGTAGCACCGTCATTTGTCTCTACAATTACAGTTTGACTGTACCTGCAAACGGTATTGGGCAAACGCTGATCGTTGTGCTCTTCTGCGAGCAACACAACACAGAAACACAACCAGTCAATCCCCCGCGGCATCACGTCGACGCTCAGCTCAGCCTTCGTGACTCTGTCGCCATCTGACTATCTCAATGAAGGTAAACCGTTAGAGATACATACTCGATTCGTACGATCGCCGGTTGGTTTAACATTTCTGGTAATTATTTCATACATGCGAGCATGCAATGCGCGTTTCGTAACTCTCGTCTCCACTTACCATCCTGATTGATGTCCCACACTATGACTTTTGCGCCCAGTTTGGTCAGCCGTAGCGCGAGCATCCGACCGAGACCTCCCCCACCGCCGGTGACCAGCACCAGCTCGCCGTGGAGATCCTTCTTTGGTTTGCCGAACAGTGCGAAGAAAATGGCCTGCGAAGAAGAACGGTTTAAAAACGTATTAGAATTGTTTACGGTTGACTTAACGAGTTTATATGTGTACTGTAATAAATCACAATTCATCGTTTTGTTGTGCACAAACGAATGATAATGAATAACGAAGGTCAGTGTTATTGAATGTCTCTCTTCTCGGTTATGGCTTCAGCAAATAATACCCGAAAATAAGGACCATTGGGAAGGGTCAATAACAATACCGAGGCTCAAGATGTCGATGGTCAAGGTACTGTGTACATTTTCATACTGGCAAACAATCCGAGCGGTTTGCCTACAAATAGTTTGACAAACATCAACGTAAAACCTTACCGGAGTGCAGTAGGCACGATTACCAACCATACTTAGAAAAACAGTTGGGCTTAGCCAGCGCACATTGGCTTCGCGTACAACAGTGACGACAAACATTACGAGTTGAGTGTTGGCGTTCTGGAACCTAGAGGACTAGAAATATTCATCCGTTGTCGGATGCTAATAGATGTTGTCTCGAGCAGAGTCAATATTGGCACACGGTGCAGGTTAGCAGTTTGCGAACAGTAAACTGCAGTGGTTATGGCATTCCAGGCGAATTAGATCGTACTTACGATTTCTAGCGGTACGATGGTATATGAGAGGTATAGGAATGTGGAAGCAATATAACTGAAGTAATGATATTTTTCGAGCATCTTCAGTGATTTAGATTCAGAGACATTTTTTTCTTTCACTCACGGAACGATGACCAATGAAAGTTTTTCATAATCAGCCGTTCCTTCCCAAACTCCCAAACCGATATAGTGGTTCTCAGATTTTCGTGGAAAATGATAGTTTTGTTCCTTTTCGCAGAATATTAGATCCGTTTTTTATTTTTCCATAAGGTTACCCATTTCTATTTTAAGATGGTTCGAAAAATCAATTTTTCTTCTTGTTTTTTTTTCAAAAACGACTTTTTTCAAAAATTCATAACTTTCGAACCACTGGACCTATTCATAGGATCGACTTGGAAAATTCAAATGAGTTTTTCAAAAAATGTCACATTAAGGTTCAGTTTGTTTTTTGAGTGTTTTTGACAGAGTAGATATTACATTTATTTCTTCATTTTTTTGATAAACGTGTGGCGTTAAAATAACCTACTGCGATTAGCTCAAATCGATATTCTGTAAGATCGAAGATCGACGATTTCACCAATATGAAATATTGTTGTTCACCCTTTTAGCTGTCTGCGGATTTTTTGAATATATGACAGCACTACGAAGCCATCTTTGCGTGAGCAGGAAAAAATAAAAATACTTTTTTTTCAATCTATTTTATTATATTAGGCTGGGGAAAAAATAATCCATTATTTTCTCGGCATTCAGTTGTGAGTTACAGGGTGTTGACTATGAAAGTCAACAAAGAGAAAATCGGTACATTTTACACTTATTCTAAATTGTGAATGGTGTTTATGGTGCCGATACTGAGACAGTAAAATACGTGCATTTTTTTATTTTTTTTTATTTTTCAATTTTTTGTTAGTGCAATACACTAAATTAAGATCTCTACGGTCACCAATAGATGTGCTCCCGTGGCCGAGTGGTTAGCGTCATAACTAACATGCCGGGTGTTCGGGTTCGATTCCCGTTCTGGTCGGGGGAATTTTTCGTCAAAGAAATTTCCTCCGACTTGCACTGTGATCACGCGTATTCTAGAGCTTGCCACTTAGAATGCATTCAAGACGTGTTATTTGGCATAGAAATCTCAACTAAGTACTAATAAAAATGACGCAAGTAATACTACGTTGAGACGGCGAAGTTCCTCTAGGAACGTTAGTGCCATTGAAGAAGAAGAAGAAGAAGACGGTCACCAATAGACCGTTTGAAATTAGCGATTGACTAGAAACGTCCAGAATTGACCAACAGAGAAGGTGTTGTGTTCCATCAAGACAACGCTCACACAATTCCGGGAGCTTGATTGGGATGTTTTAATGCGTCCATCGTATGGTCCGGACCTGTCACCAACTGATTACCACCTTTTTCTCATTCTCCAAATTTTCTGAGCAATAAGAAATTGGGATCAAGAGAAGGTTGTTAAAATGTACTGTTGGAACTTAGTCGCCAATAAGGACCAAGACTTCTATGAGAGAGTCATTATGAAGCTACCTTTAGAACGGGCTCAAATAATACAACAAAACGCTGCATGTTTGACCCAAATCGAACAATCCGAAGCATATTAAAAAAGAAGTTGTCGGTGCAATAATTCAGTCGGGGCTCAACGTGTTAACGACGGCAATTTTTAAAATTCAATGTTAATCAATAGCCCTGAGAAAGGCTGTTGACTGTTCGCTGGCTGGAGTGATACTATTATTTGAATCTTCAACTTAAATTTGTTTGTGTTAAAGAGACTTTAAACTTTTCAGCCTCTAAGATTAGAAATCGCAAATTACCTTTCTTTACATTCTCGCTTGATGCAATATTTATACAAGGGCGAAGCTTGAGTTCATTTTTTTTCCTTTCTGCTTGGTATTGCATCGCTCGCCAAGTATGTCATAACTACTGTGGCATGCTTTGTACATGTTATGAAAATGCATTCCGGTTTTGACGCGATTGATTCACACGACAGCAGGAGAACAAGTGAGTTGTGCCAAGCCGCTATGTTGAGCGATGGTTTCCATCGGCTTTATTTAGTATTATAAACCCTTCTACTCCCTAGTGGTGAAAGCCTCGTTGACTGAAACCCCACTTGCTCTGTTTTCATACGCGTAAGTTATTTTTATCTGTTATTACAAAATGATCATTTTGACGGTAACTTTTGGGAACTCACGGCTTTCAGAAACATATGACTTGTGCGACGAATATCAGCAGAAAATTAAGCATCAAACACATATTGGATTGGGGAAAAAGAAATGTCGTATATTATCAATATATGGCAACAATTGAACATATCTTATGTTGTACTTATCGCATCGGGTCATACTATACGGCTATTTAAAGATGACAGTCTGTGCTACAAGTGTCGTTTTGACAGTGTTGTGATTGTCCTTTTCAGTCTCAAGTTAGAGCACCTCAAAGATGGAGTCCACCAAGCAAGAAATTCGCCATATTTTACGTGTTTACTACCTGTGAGGTAAAACTGCAACGAAGGCGGCCGAAAAAAATCGTGTAGTTTATGGACCCGATACTGTAACGATTCGCACCTGGACCAGGCACAGCGTTGGTTTGATCGATTTCGTTCTGGTGTAGTGGCTGTCGAAGATACACCCCGTACTGGTAGGCCAATCGTCGTGGAAACCGATAAAATCGTTGAAATCTTCCAAGTAGACCGGCATGTGAACACTCGCTCGATTGGCCAGGAACTGGGTATAGACCATAAAACCGTTTGGAACCATTTGCAGAAGATTGGATTCCAAAAAAAGCTGGATGTATGGGTGCCACACGAGTTGACGCAAAAAAATCTTTTAGACCGAATCAACGCCTGCGCTGCACTGCTGAAACGGAACGAACTCGACCCATTTTTGAAGAAGATGCTGACTGATGATGAAAAGTGGATCACGTACGATAACCTAAAGCGAAAAAAGTCGTGGTCGAAGCGCGGTGAGCCGGCCCAAACCATCGCCAAGCCCGGATTGACGGCCAGGAAGGTTTTGCTGTGTGTTTGGTGGGATTGGAAGGGAATCATCCACTATGAGCTGCTCAACTATGGCCAGACCCTCAAATCGGTTCTCTACTGTGAGCAGCTTGACCGTTTGTAGCAGGCGATTGACCAGAAGCGGCCATAAATGATCAATAGGAATGGTGTTGTTTTCCACCAGGACAACGCTTGGCATCAAACATCTTTGATGACCCGCCAGAAGCTACGGGAGCTCTGATGGGATGTCCTATTGCACCCATCGTATAGTCCGGACCTGGATCCAAGTGATTATCATCTCTTCCGGTCCATGCAAAACGCTCTTGGTGATACTAAGTTGGCCTCAAAAGAGGCTTGCGAAAACTGGCTGTCTGAGTTTTTTGCAAATAAGGAGGGGGGTTTTATAAGGGGGGGATAATAAAGTTGCCTTCTAAATTGCAACAAGTTTGCGAACAAAACGGCGCATATTTGACTTAAATTGAATAATTTTAAGTATGTTAAATAAAGCGCCAAATTTCGATCAGAAATACGACATTTCTTTTTCCCCAACCCTATATTTTATTGCAACCCATAAACATCCCGCGGTTCCATAGCGCCGCGTTGGTGATTGTCTGGGGTACCGTACCCAGGCGTGGAGCGTAAAAAATCAATATCAATAATCAATAATCAATAAAAGACCAAGGTTCTGGAGAAGGTTGTGGCCCCGGGACTTCGCGAACCGTGCGTGAAATATCTTTACGCCTTTCAACAGGCGCACCTTCCCACATGGCGAATATCGTCCAAGCGTGGTGTCGGAGGTGACTGATTTAATCGATGAGACTTTGTGCCCTCCCAGCTCCCCGGACCTTAATCCCCTGGACTTTTATGTATGGTCGTACATGCTGGCCAATCAGAGCGAACATAAAGCGAGCACTATGGACCAATTTAAAAAGCTCAATTCCAAGATCTGAGACGAGATGCTGATGGACCAGGTACGTGCCGTGTCCGATTCTTTTCAGAAACGTCTCAAGGTCGTCATATAGCACAGAGAGGGGGTGCTCCCAGCTAATATGTAGTAGAGGTTTTCAATGAACATGGTCTCAATAAACCTGTATACCTGGAATCTCCGCAAGTCATTAGGCGAAAAGGTTCACTGTGGCGCACAGCACAGTTCGGTATACATACAAAACATATAAATAAAAAATTATTGTCGGCAATAAATTTGAGAGTCTTTCATACTCCTCTGCTTGTTAGTCTCGGAATGTAAAATTAATGCATTTAGGATTGCCGTCTATTTACTAATAAAAGTGAATTTTTATTTGCAGTATGTTTGCACTTACAAAAAAAAGGGCAGGTTTTGGCAAATGTTCGATTTTTTGAATAGTTATTTCAATATAACAGACTTTATCTCTTCCATAAGTTATAGTATTCCGTAAATATTAGATTGTTATAACTTTTATTTTTCCCTACTCAAAAGGAAAAATTATCAAGCTAACTGCCAACACTGGCAAATCATATGCATGTCAAGAACTTAAACGAGATCTTTCGGAGCAAAAACAACATCCGAAAGTTCTCGTACCAACACACAGCTCACAATTCACGAACTCTCTATTATGTCGCACTTACCTTCGATGTCACATTGCGTGGATCAAACCTTCTGCTCTGTTTCACTCCGCTATCTCTCACTTTTTGCTTTTGTTTTTAAATTTAACGACTATTATCAGCTAGCACTTTCTCTTGAATTCACTGGCATTGTTAAGTCCAAATGCCATACAAATCGATACGCTTTTCTGGCACTTTTGCGTCATTTCCTGATCGGCCAAGACGATTGATTTTGATTAACTTCTTCACCACAAACTCAAAATTCTCAAATCTCGCCAAAATATCGCACTCCAAAAAATCGAAAAGCAAATTTCCAGCGTCGTGTGCGAATGTGTTGGTATGCATATTTTCATAGGAGGTTCTAAGCTAGTCAGCTTCAATGTGACCATGCTAACTAGGGTTGCTACAAGGTATACCGGTAAGTTTCTTCGGTTTTACAACAGATGGCGTAACTTGATTATTAGTCCAGTGAGTCAAATTTCCAGACATTCGTTGGAAAGCTACTGTCATTGCGCGTCTTTTTTAGTAGCGTGAACAACATATTTTTTTGCCACTTCTAATATGTCGAATTTCGTACCAACGAGAGTTTACTTCAATATGAAGAAAAAAGCTGCGGAAAGTCACCGCATTTTGGTGGAAGTTTATGGTGACCATGCTCCAACTGAGCGAACATGTCAGACGTGGTTTGCACGGTTATAAAGTGGTAATTTTGACTTGAAAGTCGAAGAACGTTCCGGACCACCAAAAAAATTTGAAGATGAAGAATTGGAGGCTTTACTCGATCAAGATCCGTCACAAACGCAACAAGAAATTGCAGATATACTTGGAATAGCTCAGCAAACCGTATCCGATCGTTTAAAAGCAATGCGAATCATCCGGAAGATAGGACATTGGGTGCCGTATGAATTGAAGCCACGAAATGTCGAACGTCGTTTTTTCACGTGCGAACAACTGCTCCAACCGCGTAAAAAAAGTATTTTTTGAGGTAGGATTACGTCTTTCGGGAACATATTGGGGTACAAATCGAAAATCGAGCGTACCGTGAAAATTGTCCAATTTCAAATGCTTATTGTTCAGTCATTTCATGATGGATTGATGATATTTTTGCGTAAATCAATTTCGGCACTCCATAACAATTTTTTACATTGGATAAAATAATATATGTCATTAAACTAACTATCGAACAATTGAAAAATCTAGACCCATATCCTAACGGAAATACCCACTTCTGATAGGTCGAAATTGACGACAAATGCGGCAGGTCCCAAACAGAGACATCAAAATCAAGCTGCCTAGGGGGAATTGGCATTGCAGATACAACAAGTGTTTTTTCGTTCCAATAAGAATCTTTCGATTGAAGAATGATGTTTCAATGAAGTGAATAGAACTTATGCTTGATAGAATATAAATAAAATTTAAATTTGGAACTTTCATGTTGATTGCTTCGTAAAACTTTTAGCACAACTGTAAGTGTAAAATTGTGTATGGTAGCTATTGTGTTAAAATGACTTAAAATATGAAACGATTTTTTTCTCCCAAGGAAAGTTCATGCGACGAGCAAAATTGGAAAAATGAAGGAATATTTGAAAAAGTGATTTCACATATGCTCTACATATCGTATTGGGTGCTGTTAGCCCAATTGAAATTCGCATTGAGGCATGTAGCATCGTGTTCCGTTGGGTTTAAAGCGAAAAGGAAATGGGTTGAATAAACACTCAGAAAATAAAAAAATATGAATGAAATTACTTTTCCATTTCAAATATATTTTCTCTATACTAAAGTAACACTTTTACTCTGTTGAGAAAAATTGGGTTCGATAATGATAATTATCTTATATTGCTTTGATGACCTTTTTTTCTTTATTTCATCCATACATAACATAGGCGCCATCTCATCCAGGACCACAGAGGGCGGCTTTGGTACGTGATACGCACCATCTAATGACTAATCACCATCCTTCTATCATTATCACTTGGTTATGGACACTGGTGGAGTGAACAAACAATACCTAACAACCAGACAAAACGGACCCAAATCATTATCGAAGAGTTTAACAATGTAATACTTCAAACATATCCAAAATCAGCGTGCAGCAGATAGCCTAACGGAATCCTACGTCAACTATGCGGTCGTGTCTTGGACACAACCCTCCTGTGACTTTTTTTTTGCATCGAACCGGTACTGGCGATGAAAAGTGGGTCCATTACGACAATCCTAAACGTCGGACAACGTATGGATACCCCGGCCATGCATCAACATCGACGGCCGCGCGTAATATTTACGGCCAGAAGGTTATGCTGTCTATTTGGTGGGACCAGCTGGGTGTGGTGTACTATGAGCTGCTAAAAATGAATGAAACCATTACGAGGAACATCTACCGATGAAAATTGATACGTTTGAGCCATGCACTAAAGAAAAAATGGCCACAATACGAGCAAAGACACGATAAAGTGGTTTTGCAGCACGACAATGCTCGGCTGCATGTCGCGAAACCGGTTAAAACAGACTTAGAAACGCTGGAATGGGAGCTCCTATCCCACCCACCTTATTCTCCAGACATTGCTCCGTCCGATTACTACCTTTTTCGATCGATGCAACATGCACTGGTAGACCAGCACTTCTCCAATTTTGATGAAGTCAAAATTGGATCGATTCGTGGTTAGTCGAGAAACCGGTCTATTATTTCCGCATTTCCGGAATCCGTGAATTGCCAGAAAGATGGGAAAAAGTTGTGACTAGCGATGGGCAATACTTTGAATATTAAATTTGTAACCATTTTTACAGATTAAAGCATTTAGTTTTGAAAAAGAAAAATTATAGGAGGTTGTATCCAAGATACGTCCGCATTGTTGACGTAGAACTACACTGTAATTTTATATAAGACACTTGTTTTTAACTTTTTGTTAATATCAACAATCTCGAAAACAGTAGCATTGCTTCATTATAATCAAGATTAGCGCAAATGCAATCCTACCGAACCCAAATAACTTATAACATTCCAGTACGACATTCAAGATGCTTGGTATTTCCCAAATAATTTTCTGGCGCACAACATTAACGCCTGCTTCACCATAACGTCAGTTTAATGCATTGATACAATGTTAAAGGCACCAATCAAGCCCTTATGATGACGGAAAACAAACAATGTTAACTGCTTGGAAAAAGACTGAATATTTGCCTCAGCAGGGATTCATTACTAATACCCTAGCGCAAATATCCGCTATCGCTATCACCCCTCCTTGTTTATAATTATCATTAAGGCTGCATAATTTGCACCACCAAAAATCACAGCATCAAAAATTACGCGATTGTTGCATCGTGACAGGGCCAATGCATACGGGAGCAGATACAAATGGGGTTTCAGCGTAGAGAAGATGCACTATTTTTACGTACGGGTTATAAAGCACGCACGTACGCACACAAATCTTCATATATGGATGGCTTGAAGCAACTAAATATACACACACTTATCTCCGTTTTGCGCTCTAGAAGCCCTTTCTGTTAATATTGCCGGTTTCGATTAGCGTAGCTGTCATCATTGGTGGAGAGAGTTTTGCTCCCGTCACGCGAAACCAAATCACAGGCAAAATTCCAGAACATTCTTTTTCTTGGTGAGCCGACGATAGCCTAGTTTGATGACTCCCCACACAATTGTGTATAGTGATCCCCAATAATCGTTCGATTAATCGATTAATCGATACTACCTTCAGAAATCGATTATTAATCGAACGAATACTGCGCAACCAATAATCGAAGCGAACGAATAATTTACGTCGATTAATCGATCCAAACCCAGAGAAAAAAAAACATACGGCTGCTGCAGTTTTATCCTGAAATTCAATCATTTGACGCTCCCCTAAAAACGCAAATGAAGCTCAATGCAGTCAACGCGAATTGAGTTTCCTTTACGATTTTTGGGGAGCACAAAAGATAATAATTTATTTTCAGCGGAATGAACACATTTTGTTTCATCCCAGATGGCTTTCTAGCAAATGAGAAATATTAGTCTAACTAATTATTTCTCTCGGTGAGACCAAATAATCTATTAATCGATTGATCGTAATCGTATCGAATAACAAACTGCTGAAAAGTATTCAATTAGCTGATGAACGATTAATTTCAAAAATTGGGGATCACTAATTGTGTAGCTCAGAACCTTAATGCAATGGCGTCAGTTTGATACAATGATTACAATGCCAGAGACATCAGCGAGTGAATAATTTGGTGGCGTCCACAGCTCAATCCGAAACGAAGACATGTGATGACGCAAAACAAAGAAGAACAACCGATTTTCATTGGTTTGAATACAGAACGAGACTGAAAGTTTTTCTCAGCGAGATCCACTGTTTATACTCTAGGAAAGTATTCCCCTTCATTCTTTATCTTTTCCTTTGTTCACGGAGATTTTAAATTCTTTAAATCCCCTTCGTTGCTCGTTATTGACAGCTCTGTTCGGGAAAGCACACAAATGGACAGAACAAATGTATAGGAAAATGGAAACGCTTAAAGTTTTCATGAATTTTAACCATTTACAAACCAGGGGATTCTAATGTATAGCATATTAAACAAATCTTATGGAATTTCCGATTCGTTTAGTATGTAAATCGCAAAAATCCGCTCGCGGCAAAAATAGTTATTAACGTTAACTTTATTTCATAAAAACGTGACCTGTTTTCTGATTTGGCACCCTTAATGAAGGGTGCAGTTCTACGTAAAAAAACGAATAAACTCACCGTTACTCCTATTAATTCGGTAGCATTTTAACCATTTGTCATCTATATATATAAAAATGGATTTCTGTCTGTCTGTCTGATTCTTGTGGACTCGGAAACTACTGAACCGACCGAAATTAGGGGTTTTTGGGGCCGGGGAAGGTTTTTGTGATAGTTTGAGACCCCTCCCCCTCTATAAGGGGGGCTGCCATACAAATGAAACACAAATTTCTGCATTACTCGAGAATTAATCAAGCAAATGGAGCCAAATTTGGCATGTGAAGGTTTTACGGGGCACGAAACGTTTCTATGGTGAATACACTCCTCCCCCCCCCCTCTCTAAGGGGGGCTTTTAATGATGAGTTTTGTTAGAAATACTAGGAATTTTATAGTAAAAGGTTAATTCAACGGGGTCGATTAGAAGATCAATCAATGAATAGTTCTGCGGTTGGACTCATGAACTTGCGCTTAGTAAGAAAACGTGAATATTTGAAGGTATTGATAACAATACCGTGAGCGTAAAATATTTTACACCTTGACCGACTGACATCCACTGTAGGTATTCTAACAATGATATCCATGATGTTTGCCGATTACATTTAAATATTAAGCGCACGGTTTTGTTTAGTAGCATATTCATCCGATATATATGTCTCTTGTTTTCAAAGAACCACGAGATAGTATCATATACGGCTTAGACATAAACGGCTTTATACTAGAAACTTGTTACTCGCTGTACTTTTGGAGGACTTGTCGCAAGGTGAAGATCTGGGCCATCGTTGAACTACCGAGCATTAAACCGTCATTATGAATTTCCACAAATCTGCTTACTATAAACGATGAACGGTAATGGAAAGATGTTCAGAGTTCCCAACGTCGCAGAAATAACTAGAACCTATTTGTAGCGGTTTTAAAATATTATCCATTATTTATTGATATGTATTTTCTAAGCACGTGTCGTCGTGAGAAATAGCACCGAGTATCCAGCGAGTGCTACACCAGCGAAGAACCACTTAATCCAATGCATCTCTGCATAATTTATCTATACACTCGTATGCATCTCTGGGTGTCCTTCCCCCCAAGCCGGGGGAGCTCAGTACAGGTTATACAACTTTTCAGAACGAAACCTGTTGTGCGATCACTTCGGCCGGACAAACGTGATCTTTCGTTCCCACCGTAAGTGCAATCATGTACACACAACCAATCCAAACATTCGCAGCTGACGCGCGAGCGCCGATGCTGGATGTAATGCAATAAAATAATAATTGATTCGATTGCGGGTGGGCTTTCTTTGGAGTGTGGTAACACTGTGTGGAATTGCCTGCCAAATTAATGCTTGAGTAATGTTTTAGAGTGAAAAGTGAAAAACATTAAAAATGGGAGTAAATTGGTAGCGTGTTGATCAGGTTCCAAAGTGTGGTTTATGAATTATTTTTAGGTGGTCAATGTTAATTTAATTATTGGTTATTATTCGTTAGAGCCTTTTGGGTTCCAGAAAATTTAACGCATAATCAATCACCAATTGAGGATTACTGTTACGAAAACCAATGAGGTTTTCAATCGTAATTGCCCTCAGCTGTGTTCTTCTTGTTTCTCTAAATAGACTATTTAATTATCTGGTCAATTTGTTCCTTTTTTTATAATGTCTTTCTAAAACATTAATTTATGTTGAGCGTTCATTGTCAAAAATGTAGAAAAATTAAACATCACAAATGAAACAAAAAGAGATGTGCAAAAACCGCCAACAAGGGTAATCTTACGAAGTTCTTCAGAGTGTTGACTGCGAATGAAGTAAGCGATAAGTGGTCGCCGATAGAATTAACTTATGTAATTACGTACAGAGGAAAAAAGCTTTGCTGATTTAAATAATAGCGTCTGAATATGCATGCAGAAAAAAATCGCAAATTGGTTGTTCAGATGAAGCTGTTTCATGAGGTTGCGGTGTGTCATATATGTTTTCGTCAGTTCATTTCCAAAGTAAATTGAAATGTTATTTCGAAAAAAGAGGCATTCTAGATTTGAATAGCACCTAAGTTTTCAATTTGTGGAATTAATGGTGGAATTGAATACATGATATTTTCAATGACCTACTTTGGAACTTTTTCAAAATTTCAATTTTTCACATAATGTATAGGTAATATACTTTTTCAAACTTTACGTTTATTCGATCAATCATTTACGAAGTGGCGTTTACATTCCCCCAACGCAGAAGAA
The DNA here is from genome assembly GCF_029784135.1 of Toxorhynchites rutilus septentrionalis. Taxonomy (NCBI): domain Eukaryota; kingdom Metazoa; phylum Arthropoda; class Insecta; order Diptera; family Culicidae; genus Toxorhynchites; species Toxorhynchites rutilus. The sequence continues at coordinate 117,797,633 of NC_073746.1, read as the reverse complement.
TCGCGAATAAATCATGAAATGTTGGGAACTACTGGTGTAGCTTTGGAATCGGCTTCAATCAATGTGCTCATCAACGAAACCGTAAAACCGCAGGCGGTTAGTCGTTTCAACACGAATACACCATACCGGGATGAAAATCCCCTTTCAATTCATTCTCACAAGTAGCCGCATGATGTGTACGCACGTGTATCTATAGTTCAATCTGGGTCAATAGCGTCGGTAACGACCAAAGGATTTTACACTTTTTCAGTACCAATTAAACGGAACAGTGAACATTTGTTGTATAATTACATTAGTTAGCCATAATGGCTGCACATTGAGTAGGTACCATTGTTTGTCGTACCTTCAAACAATAATTTCTAAATATTGTCATTGCGCCATTATGCAGAACTGCGCCAACCCAGGCTGGTTTGGAGTTATTGTAGCACGCCACAACGAATCAGCCCTTATTATCCACAACGAAGCGTTGCACCTGGGGACCGTGAATGTAAATAAAGATACCTACCCGATTTGCGTGCAAGACAGAGATTACATAACTTGAGGAAGCCAACCGTAACGCACACAGTCGCACGGTCCTCGAAGTGTCTGTCAAAGCGCGCTGCAGACGAATCTTGCAGAACGTGATACTGGATGAGATCGTATTCATCATGTCTGGTGGGGCCTGGTCTCGTGGCCGTGGTTCCCCTCTGCACCCACGTATTTGCATCACGATAAAATCACGTTCGAACTGAACACCGTCGCAAAACTTGGTCAATGGGTCAATGCACTCGAATGCCCACCAGTTGTGGCTCTGCTTCTAGCGTAATGTATGTTTCTTGTTTTATTGATGCCTTGGGGTCATCCGTGGAGATATAAGTATAATGCATCTGAAGCGTCCATTCCGTGGAATCGTAGAAGTTTGGTTTTTGCTGGTCATATGGAACATAAATAAGTGTCCATACTAGAGTAACTTGATTGCATCTGGAAACAAGCTTAGGTTGTATTGGAAGTTGATCTGCATTCTGTATCTTGGAAGTGAGTTCGCATTATTGCTCCAAGAATTTCTGATTCAACTTCATACCTCCAATGATGGCGTGTACAATGTTTAATTAAACCCTTCCCGTATGATTTAATACGTCACACATCAGGTGATTTCACTAGCCTGCTGAGCGTTTTAGCGCCCTATATTAGTCAAGTACCCACGAGTGAGACTCGACGTTGGACGGGAAAGGGTTAAGACAATTATTTCCGCATGTACGCTGGTACATGCGGTAGAAGAACCGTGTAAACTAGGAGGTACTTGCTTCGGTCTATTTTAAACACGTTCGGTTCGAGGTTTCAATCCAACTTGGGAAATTTCGGACGTCTTTCTGGGGAGTGTTGGAAAAGTAGTAATTTTCCTTTTCCTGATGGCACTCTGCGATGTATCAGAACTTCCCGCATTGGGAGCGTCAGCGACAGGCTCGTCGTTCTGCAGGAGGGAGTTAGGATTGCCTGTGTCGTTGGCACGGAATTCTTAAGCATTTCTGCATAAGTCCGTTTTGAAAATTTCTTTAAGGAACGCTTGATTTTTTCCCCTCGTTGTATGTACACCGGGCATTGAGAAAGATCATGGGGGGCCCCGTCGCAATGAAGACACTTGCGCTCTTTTGCGCAAGAAGTCCCATCATGATCTGCGCAACGCTTTTTGTTGCAACGGTAGACGGCCGTGTGACCAAGTTGCTTGCAGTTGTTACAACTCATTACCCGAGGTATAAACAATCGAACAGGTAAACGAAGTGCATCTATCAAAACGAAGTTTGGAAGGGTGAAGCCCTCAAAGGTTACTCGAAAAGAATTTGTCGAACTGAGAACTCTCTTATCATTTATAATAAATACGGATGTCAGTTGGTCGCATGCAAGAATCTTCACAGTTTTAAGCGAAGAGTTCTTGAAGCGACCGACTCCATCCTTGAGTACACCATTTCGGGTCAAACCCTTTTCGGTGATTACGCCGTCGATTTCTACGTTACGACAGGGCACGTATACGCGATACTCAATCGCAAAGAGATCGCAACGGGTTATATCATTTGCTTGGGTCCGGCTGGAGGCGACAACTCGTAATTTGTCTGGCCCCATCCGAGTAATCTCGGTAACATCGGAGAATTTTGACGTAGGACTACGTCTAACCGGAAGATATAGGGGTGAAATGAAAATCTAGGCACTGAACAAGTAGGAAAAAATGCAAGATTTGGAACGCTTATAACTCGAGCAATTCTCAATAGATCGCAAAGGTTTTTGCATGAATTGATAGAAAATATATCTACGCATCTATCATAACGAATAACATTTCATTTTTCTTGAGATAAATAATTGAATAATTGTGAAATATCAAGCATTGTCCAAATGCATTATGTGCCTATTTTTGATTGGTCCATTTTGTGCTTCTCAAATCGTACCGACCAAAACGGGCAACCAGAGCAGCAGCGAAATAGGATGAAGCACGATTGGAAAAGAAAAAGAAAAAATATGATCGAAACATTGGTCGCAGTCTCACACATGCGTAATTCTCGAGGCAGCCAGTCAGCTTAAAAATCCCCGTTCCGCTGCCGTAACGATCATTCTCAACGAAACCGTACACCACATCGTTTCGCATCACATCAGATCAACAAACCAACACAAGCAGCCAAGTCTGGACATGGCAAAGGAGGAAAAGTGAAGGGAAAGTAAAAATCCCGCTCGAACAGTGTTGGTCTCCAGTTCCCCGTAGGTGTATCCGCCAATTGCTCCACAAGGGTAGCTAGGCCGAGCGCGTTAGTACCAGTCCACCTAGCCGGCGTTATATAGTTTCGGCCGCCGAAGTGATCGAGTTGGCTGGCAAAGCTGCTCGCGACGATGAGAAAAGCCGCATTCAGAACAGACCACATTCGGTTAGGTGGACATCAAGACAACAACAGGCAGTTGCAGCGAGTGGCGAGTGGCAAACGCAATCGCAAAACGGCAGCAGGTAGCGAAAGAAAAAAGTTTGTTCTTTATTTAACTGTGAATCCTGAGGCGAATGGCAAACGCAATCGCTAAACAGGAAAGTTTAGCCGAACAAGATGGGGATATTGAGTGATAACAAAACAATAAACTCTTTAGATTAAATATAATTTTGTGATCCTGAAAAGGACCCTTTTTAGCCTGCATGTGAATCCAACAAGCGAACAAATCGTAATGAGTGTATTTTTTTTGCCATCGCTGCCTTTTAACGCTCTTTCGTTCGTCTCGTTGGACTCGCCTCTTTGGTTGAGTCTGCCGATTTGTCTCTATCCTGTGAGCGTGTACCGCTAAAGTACAAAACGCGCTGATCCGCTGAAAAATATATCATTCTCTTTCAAACCGTAAATCAGTGTGGTTGTATGGCATCGTTTCACATCACAACGCATCAACGGATTGGTGCCGGAGCACCAGTATACCTAATAGCGGTTATAGAATTTCGGCCGCCGGAGTGCTCGAGTTGACTTGCAAAGCTACTCACGACAATAAGAAAACCCGCCTACAGAACAGGGCACATTCGGTTCGGTGGCAACAACTAGTTTCAGCGAGTGGCAAACGCAATCGCAAAACGGCAGCAGGTAGAAAAAGGAAAAAGTTTGTTTATACAGACTGCTTTGGTGGCAAAACCAGCCACCGTAAAACACGGCGCTTTTCAGGGCCGTTAAACCTTTCGAAGAAGAGTTATTAAAAGTTTTTCACAATACCAATGCATTCTAAAGTGACATAATATGACATATAATATAAACTGATTTAATTTGTTTATGTTTGTTCTTGAACTTATTGGTGGTTGGGGTCTTTTAAATTGATCATTCAATTTTCACAAACCCATGCATGGTTTCCGAATTAAAAGTGGCTTCAAATTACAACACATTGTATGCAGGATGGCATTAACGAATTTTCTCGGTAGCAAGAACTGCATTCTTTGGTTGAAAATTGACTGACGTTACATCTGCATTGTATAGAAAAATAACTAAGGAGCAACAGGAGCAATGTATTGCTGCTGCTCTGTTCTTATTTTAAAGAATTTTAATCCGAAAGGTCATCCGTCCCTGTATTTACTGTTGGTTTTTCAGAACGCTTATAGCTCGTTTATTTCTCGACAGATCGTAGAGTTCGTCTCCAAAACCTCAGTTCTTTTTGATTTTTATTCATTTTGTTTGAGGAGACTACAAATCTTACATATCATTCGTCTCCGAAACCACAGTTTAAGGTACGATAATGTGCTCAATAGTGAAATATATGATAGTGAATGAGCTGATGACCATTTATGCATTCCCTATCACAGCCATCATTTTGATTGTACGATATGTGCATACGCCGAAAGATGTCCGGCGTTGAACATTTAATAAGTACAAAGTCTTCAGAGAAAAATCAAGAATCAACTATAAGATAGCGAGAAAAAAGTTTGTAAAAAAACGCAAAAACACAACACCAAAGGTGTTTTTCAGAACCCCCAACATGATCATAAAGAGTAAACAGTAAACTAATCCCTTTTTCAGGTAGATAGGTAGGTATTCACGTAGGAGAAGAAAATAAAACAATATATTTGAAATATATATTTAGCAAAAGCTGGCCCTCTTTGTATAGTCCTACGTCACTCCGGTTATGTCCTCGACATTACCCACCCGTCTTTTTTTTTGTCAGCTCTTTAGAGATGCGAATAACATTGAGGGGTTTGGATTTTCGTCTAAAGTACACAATGAAAGGGTAGTGAAAGGGTACACAATAGTGCACCCGTGGCCGAGTGGTTAGCGTCTCACATTATCATGCCGGGTGTTCGGGTTCGATTCCCGTTCTGGCCGGGGGATTTTTCGTCAAAGAAATTTCCTTCGACTTGCACTGTGGTCATGCGTATTCAAGAGCTTGCCCCTCGGAATACATTCAAGGCGTGTTATTTGGCTTAAGAGATCTCGACCAAGTATTAATAAATGACGCTAGTTAATGCATACGTTGAGACGGCAAAAGTTCCACAAGGGAACGTTAACGCCATTCAAGAAGAAGAAGACACAATGAAAGGGGCCTTTGGAGCCCTCGGGGTACTCTGTTTTGACGAAAATCCAATTTTTCTTCGTCCTCTCATCATCAGAAATTACGTTTTCTATTTCCTTCTTTCTTCTTCTAATTTCTACTTCACCTTCCTGTTCTTCAGGGGGTTCTGTATCAGAGATATACATTGGCGTCGTTGCAGGATCCTCCCCGCCTTCAGCCATAGTAATAAATTTCGACAACTGTTCGATATGAACAGAATTTATTGGTAATAAAAAAAATAAATAAAAATAAATATAATGAGATAAACTTCTATTTTAGTTACAGTAGAAAATTATAGTTATTCAAACTAATTTTTATTAAATCAAATTGAAAATGAAAAAAAAAATCCAACAAATGTTCAAGTGCAATATATATGAAGATGGTCACTCTAATGCCAACGTCAAAGCATGTTGATTACGTAAACACCAAGTGAAACAATGGTATTTGTCATGCACAGAAAGTGGAAGTAATGATAGAAAGGAGAAAAAAAAGAAATAAACTTCTACTTGCCGCTGCTGCGTGGCGTATGTGATATGTTGAATGGATCCTCAGCGTCCCGATCGTACACCACTAATTTGGTTGAGATTCACCACGCTTGCAAGCGCGCCGGATGAAAACACACAATAGAATCGATGTGAAAAAACACCTCTATCGGATCGACTGTAGAATGCGTCCGATAAACTTGCAAGTGAGCGAACGAACCCCCGTCCACTTGAAGAAAAGAATCAAGTGATCAGTTGTCGGTGCTGGATGTAAGACTAATATGCCGTCATGTGCCTCTTTTAATTCGACTTTTTTTTAAAAACGGTCCGGGAAAATCCAGTTTGGAGAATTGAATTGGAATGAAACTTTCAATTGAAAGCAGTAATCGTCCTTTCACATGTGAAACTGAAAGCGGGCTTTATATTCAAATGATAATGAATAGGGAACTTTCAATTATCAAGTGAAAGCGTCTGCTTTCAAATTCAAAGGAAACGACAGCAGAACGAAAAAGGAATTAAAGAATCGATATCACAGTATACGGAACGGTTGAAAGTATCTATATAGGGTAGATAGGAGCAATATAACCAGGCGGGGCGAAATGGGCCACCTTTCGTTTGGGCTTGTTATTGAACCAATGACACTTATTTTCAAACAATTGTGTTAGAAATACTCTACTTAAGTATCTCTGTGTAAACCGTATTTAAATTCAACTGTTTTATAAAGATATTGAAGGAAATCTCACACTAACTGATAATCACGAAAACCATATAAAAAGCAGTCAACGAAATAAGCTCTGTACGCTTCATACTGAAATTTATTACTCTGTTCTTTATACCAATTCGTACTGGTATTATTTCTGAACATTTCCACTGATATATTGCGCTGCTTTGCTGTTTCATGTAAAAGAACAGTTTATTTTCATTGAGCGTAAACGTACGGGGCGGAATGGGCATAGCTGCTTGGGGCATTGTGACCATCAACATAACCTGTAAATACTGCTGTCAAAATTTGCAAATATAGTTGGAAATAACTAGATGTGAAATCATGGTGCAAAATTATACCAGAACATCCGAACGTAAAATGTGGCCACAGACCAGCTTGAACGCGGCAGCCTTAGTGCATTGTGTCCCGCGAGAAATACTCAAACGTTATTTACGTTGCGCAGATCCTTTGCGGCTCCAGCAACTCGGATCATTTAGTAATGTTTTAACGACGGAAGTTCTCTTAGCTTGTAGATCAACAACAGTTCTACAGTGTTACGGCGAAAGGAATCCGGAAGCTGGCGTACGATTTGTCCGAAAGATGGCATTTCTCACTCTTTCAATAGCCAAAAGCAATTAATCGGGATGGATTAGTTGGCTGGTTTTGGAGAGCGCCACCCACAACTCTCACTTTGGACACCAAAAGCAATCTCCGCCACCAGGGCACAAGGATTCAATCGCGTTGCAGTCGGGAAATCCTTTAATCAATAGGAGACCGAATTAGACTAAAAATTATTATCTTCATTCAACAAGTATAGACCAGAAATTCCAAAATTCTAACAATGCGGGAAAAAAAGGCAGAAAAGCGATAAAACTTCAGATGAGCGCTGAGTGCTGAACACGGAACAACGATCATAGAATCTTCCACAGGGCACTCTATGTTGCTACTATGGGACACAATTCAGTTCCTCTACGAACGGCGATGGATGGAACCAATGCTATCGATGCCACTCGTGGGTACATAACTGCACAAATATTCTCTGTTCCTGCTTTGAGTAACGTAAAATTGCAGTCCAATCACTTTGATCACATTGTTACTATTTGTACATACAAACTGAATGAAATCCAATGAAACATACGTGAATAGAATAAACTTTCGTTATATGAACTTGTTACGTTATTTCTCAGCGAAAACATGCTTAAATGATTGAATCAACCAACATGGTCATATTGCCCCGCATGGTGGCCCATTTTGCCCCGTAGTGTTCCCGATCGATGGAAATGGAATACATTTTTAAAAGTGTAAATTTTCATCATGAATCTTTTCTAAAGCATTTTCATACAATGTACATCGATCAATAAGGTTTCAAATCGTGAGGTTTTAACATGTAGCATAATTTATAAATGTTCATACATGATTTAGGACGTTTCGTTCTTAGGGGGACCATATTGTCCCTATCTACCCTATCTCCGTTCGGGGTGATGGCTATCATAGAATCGAACACACATGCGAAAGTTTTACAGCGATTCGAGACTGTCATCGAAAAAGACTAATGTTTCTCAATCCTACGACCAAAAAGTGAAGAAGAGGGGCGGATCAAAAAGTTATAAGGCCTATATTTTGCTGGGCAGGGATGCAAAGCGGAATTTGGAGGCAAAGATGGGCTCGAGAAAACTGTACTAAGATTTGAGTACAATATATTAGGTCGAGGAAAAAGAAATCTATTTTTTTTGGCGTGAAAATCAAAACTTTATTTGGGATGTTTTGGATTGTCCAATTTGGGTCAAATGTGCATCGTTTTGTGGTATAATGTGTTGCCATTTGAAAGGTAGTCTCATAACGCCTCCCTCATTATGGTCCTTATTGACGAAAAAACCACTAATCGATTTTCACAATCTTCGCTCGATCCCAATTTCTTATCACTTAGAAGTTTTGCAATACGAGAAAAGGCCATGAGAAAGCAACTCATAATAAATTTTCACTTTCAAGTCCCAAGCACACAATACAACCTTTCTGGACGTTAGTCGTGGTTTGAGTTTGAGCTGCTTCACCACGCTTTGACCACTATCGTTTTCACAAAGTATTGTCGTATGTGACTCATTTCTCATTCCCATCATTCGTTTAAGAAATGGGTCGAATAATGCCGTTTGGACAAGGTTTCTCCGATGGGAATTCGATCATCCATCGACATTGAAATTAAAGAATTTCTTTTTCCCCAACCTAATATAATTGCGTGGTTATTGGACGACGAAACGCACTGCCTGAAAGTTTTCCTTCAAATTCCTGGGCAGGAATTTTATATCTCGGTTGACCGGAAGAGTAACCGAAAGGATGTACAATCAAGAAGAAATCGAAATTCTCCAGAAAGTTACGGCAAGCAGTCTGTAGTTATCAAATTCCACTGAATTGTGTTACAGTGGTTCCTTAGGAGATGAATTTGGTCAACATTCCGAAACTAACGGCAATTGAGGTGTGCTGGTCAATTGTGGAGCATATACTGAAGAAAAAGGGTAGAAGTGTAATTGAACTGTAGGATTTCGAGCGGAAATGGTATTAGGCAGCTAAACATGTGGTAACAGGGTAAGAAGGAAGCTTAAAACAATGGTCTTGAATAGGGATACCATCTGGTCGGAGTTCAAAATCAGAACACCTGTTACAGCTACGATTGTGACCAAACCATTATCATTCTTTTGTAATATAAATAAGGTACACCGGGGCAAGTTGAAGCGATTTTTTCGAAGTTCAACTTGAAAGCTATCTTAAAAAATCACTAAATCACTAAATTCAAATCTGTTTGCGGTATATATATAAGGTACGACAGATGACTTTTGATAAAAAATAGGGATTCACACTGGATGTTTCGAAAAAAATCAATTTTTGAAATGTTTAGCTGTCATATGCATTGTATCCATTTGTCACGTAGAGCGGGGTAAGTTGGAACGCGGAACAATCATGAGTTTAATGTGCAGTTTTGCTTCTTGAACTACCTACAACTGATTTATGAAACACTAAATTGTAAGCATTACATATAAACATTAAGAAAAAAAAGGGTTTTAGTACACGTGGGATGTCATATAAACACAAAATGGACACTACATACTAGAAATAATATTCGAGTCAATCTCATCAAGAATACTATTTTAGATGCTTTGATGTCAGAGTAGAGTTACTCAAAATGACCACTAATGAGGTTTATGGTAATATTCGAATATTACGTAACGTATTCAGAAAGGAAGAAGGGGATGCCTAGTGGAAACTTTTTTAGAAATAAATCCAACTAAATCTTAAATATTCATATGCAAATGACCATTTGTTACATGAGGGAGTCCAAAATAGTAAACATATTGCGTTACGTAAACATTCAACGACCCCTAATTGAAAAATTACCAAAATTTGACTTATATCATGCCTGTGTATTCATACATTATGTAAAACAAACCGAGGAACGGAATATGAATAGCTATTAATTTTCTAATTCATCATCATTCATTCATATAGCAATCATCGATAAATAACGTCCGGCATTACTGCAGAATGTTTGAAAAATAGTCGATTTTAACTGGTTACAACTTACCCCAGGGCTGGAAAAAAAAATAATGTGAGTTAAAATGCTCAGAGCTTTGCAGAAAAAGACTTTTCAGTCCAGTTTTCAAAACCACTACACTGATCACCCCTATTTGATTACCTGACGTGCAATTCTGGCGACATTTTTGAAAAAATCAGTGTTTTCGGACCGATCGAGTCAGCGCGCAAAAATGTTCGTTCTGATTCCAGGGAACAAGGAAAAGTAAACACAGGCGCGAATTGTATTGAGGTATTCCAATATTCTTGCAATGGCCGTCATAATGTGGGTTGAAAGATAATGTTTACTATAGATATTTTTATCACGTCAATCCACCATTCCTAGTAAAAGTTATGGTTTCGTTTTAATTTACCCCGAATTTCAAATTGCCCCGGTGTACCTTAAATTAAAACACGTTTTATGTGATTTCATCACTTCAAGAGTCAAAAATACTTAAATCTATTTGTTTAACATGTCTCCCGGCCAACCCATTCGGTAAAAATACTCCGGTGATGGCTTCTGTTCTGTATGAGCACAGGAGATGTTTGATCGGTTTCCGAGTCATCAAACATCAAGCGTAATTGTGCCGGAGATTATGATGTATTTTATGATGTTTGTAACGCAAGAGCTTTTTTTGCAGCCCAAATCTTCCGAGCGATTTCATTTTTACACCACATAATTGAACATGGATTTCGATGTGGATTCCATTGAATATTCTTGCAATGTTTTGGTGTTTGGATACGCTTTTTCAAATCAGATTTTCTTGTAAGAGTGACATAATAACAAAACGAACAAACCGCTATTGGCCACCAACACTTAAAAATCACATACGCAGCCCTTAGCCTCATACCTATTACGTCTTTCTGTGAGACAAAGGCACTTCCGACGCAAATCGTCGAAAAAATGACACTTCCGTTTAGCCATTTTAAAACCAATTTGGAATATCGAGACAAAACACAAAAACGGGATGAAATGAAAACTTAGAATGACATTCAGATGTAAGATATAACTGTCACTCTCTACAAGCTTGCAAAATTCTAGTCACCAATAAGAAAGCTTTCCATTTAAAAAAACAAAATACAAAAAAAATTTAAGTGAAGGTGGAAGGAAGCCACAAATGGCTGCCACAATGGCGCTCATTTCTTTCATCTACATCGTTCACCCTTTCCCGAAAATCAAACATTTTGCGAAACAGTATGAAGAAAATAATCGTTTTCGCACACTTCCCATCAAGTAATACCAACCAAACTCTAATCGATTACCCATATGATATTATATTTTCATCTGCCGTTGCACTGTATAGTGAAAAACGTCGGAAAACTTGAGCTAGTGCTCTGAAAGTTAATTTTTCATTTTTCATTTTTCCGCAATGGTTTTGTTTGCATTGGTGAAAGCATCGTTATTTTTTCGACACTGATGCCAGACAACATCATCGAAACAGCTATAAAAACCACTCAATAAAATGTTATTCCTGAGTCATAGCGAAAATTATATTGCAGAGCTCGGAACACTACCACGGCTGCCTATGCTTTCAAAAATTTTAAACGGAAAAGTATTACATTCAATCAAAATGCCTCGGCCAACGAAGAGAAGGGTTAAGGCTCTCCGAAGTGAATATATGAAAAGAATACGATCAATGAAGGAAAATATTAAGGAATTATCAACATCGAGTTACTGTGCGGAAGAACTTGTTAATACCAAAAGAGCCCCAATTCGCATGTGTTATAAATTTGCTCATGTTACGCTCGCGTATAATCAGAATTTTACTTCATATGCAAATACATGTTATATATATATATATTTATATTTGCAATTGTTCATCGGTTCACATTGTTCATACATTTTACATTAGTATTGAATTGTTATTTTTTTTAAATATATTCTAACACTAGTGTCAGTGAAGCACCACACAGTCTGATAAGTGAATTGATCTATTTACGTGTACCTTGCTCTTCACTCACAAACACTATTACCCCATAAATACACGTAGTTTCACCCATACTACTACAATGGCTTCCTTCCACCTTCACCTTAAATGGCATATGATTCGTCAAAAAAAAAGATTTTTTTATGAAAATCAGGATACATGCTAGAATATGAAATATAAATCAGGACGCCCCAAAAGCATTTCAAAATCAGGACATATCCTGCTAAATCAGGACAGATGGTATCTCTTGTCTTCGAACAATCATAATACCTACTATTGTATACCTATTACATTTAACTACGGAAAAAAATGCATTTTCAAACCCCAACAAAATTTTATTTTTCGAATTTTCTTCATGGTCAAGTACGGCAACACTACAATTTCAACCCAAAGAAATTCACGGCTTTGTGTACATTTTGGTATGGTTGTATCACCGGGCCGAACTTTTGTGATTCCAAATTTGCTCGCACGCGAAATCACAACTCGTATATTTCAAGCACTTATGGCTCATTTTTTTTCTGGTGGACTTACAAGACTTTGACATCAATCGATTGGGGCACTTCATAAAAATCTATTACAATGTAGATATTCATATATGTTATGAAACTACAGCGCGGACTCGATTATATACAGTTTCTGGTTTCTTTTCACTGTATATAATCGAATCCTGTATATAATCGAGTCAAAAAATATTTTTTTATTCGTTTTTCTTGCAAGTATTTTTCGTTTTTTGAATATGAAAGAGGAATTTGATTTTTGATTCATCCCCTTAAAATCAGAAAAAAACCGTTCTCACATGATAAAAATTAATTTATCCAAATTCCCTCAGGATGTGGTAGACGATCATATTTGATGCAAAAAAAATAATCCTCCTACGCATATGTTCGAATTTCAACAATGACAGAGTTATTGAACTTTTTTTTTGTTTCGGGCTTTGTTGCATCTAACTGGCTCTACATTACAAAGTACGCTATGGAATACGATTCTGTTACATTCATTTGAAAGATGAGGAAATTTAGTACAGGATAAAGTAGTGGAACATCTAAATTAGTGAATTTTGATAACATTTTGGAAGTGAAAAACTTAAAAGTAAATAATTTTTAATGTGTTATTATAAATTTTATCCTAGAAATGTATATTAAACTAGATTGTTTATATCAATCAAATTGAAGCTCTCTAACCGCCCTTCAATTTGTTCTCTGACACCCAACTTCTACCTTTCTTAATTTGGCAGCAATATCGATATAAACAATTCTTGATGGAAATTCAAGCAAAATCTTCAAAAATCACGATTTTTACCGCACTGTACATGTAATAACCACTTAAATTACACTTTAGCGTTGAAAGGTTAAATTTCTTTTTGACATAAGTCATATTTGAAATATTTAAAAAAAAAAATTCCAAACTGTATATAATCGAGTCAAAAATTGTATATAATTGAATCATATATAATCGAGTCTATATATAATCGATTCCGACCTGTAACTATCGCACGTTTGAGAAATATCAAGAATTATTCAATCGAAAATCCCGCGGTTTGATTGGTCGATTGTTCATTCAATACGAATACGGGACTACGCAAAGAGCTTTTCGTTTGTTTTGATTTTCTGCTGCACTAAATCGAACGTCTCGATTGACTCAGTACGCACTCTTCCAGTTTCACCGTTCGAAAGGAGCAAACTGCGATTAATTACCATGGGAACGTCGCTCGCTGTGTAAATCGAAATACTTTGTATGGAAAATCAAGGTAAAACCGACAATGTGAGTAAAAACGACACCCTCTGATTTCTTTCAACTGGAAAAGAAAGCAACCGATTCCCAGGAAACACTTAGTATCATGATGGAAACACACTTCCCTGGCTCAATCCAATTGATTTCCGGACACGCACAAGTCTTCAACACAGCTCAATCTCGTCTAATCAGAGACGAGAATAGAGCCAATGAATTGGCTAGGGCTGTCTTCACGAAGTCAAGGGTTGAATGGGCAGTGGATTCCTTGAAGCCCTTTAAATCTCCAGGACCAGACGGGATTTATCCGGTGCTGTTACAAAAAACGGAGATGTTTAGAGCTAGTATGGTACTAAGCTACATTCTTAGTAAATGGCGAGAAGTCCGGGTTATATTTATTCCCAAGGCTGGCAAACGTGACAGGACGACTCCCAAATCGTATAGACCAATTAGTCTAACATCTGTCATCTTAAAAATGATGGAAAAGGTCATTGATCTCCATATCAAATCATCATATTTGAACAGGAGACCATTGAGCAAATTTCAATTTGCCTACCAAGCAAATAAATCCACTGAAACAGCGCTTCACACGTTAATTTCAAAAATAGAGAAGTCTTTAGATGCTAAAGAAATCTCACTTACAGCTTTTCTTGATATTGAGGGAGCATTTGACAATGCATCTTACAACTCTATAAATAAAGCTATGAAAAAATGTAGTTTTGACATGTGCATCTCCAACTGAATACATGCCATGCTAACCAACCGACTTATAACAGCTAAATTAGGAGGATCTACTCTAACAACGAAACCAACTAGAGGTTACCCTCAAGGAGGAGTTCTGTCTCCTCTGTTGTGGTCCCTAGTTGTCGACGATCTTCTCAATAACCTAGCTAATTTAGGATACGAAGTCATTGGTTTTGCTGATGACATAATCATCTTAGTGAGGGGTAAATGTGAGTATACTATTTCCAATAGAATGCAAACAGCCCTTAACTACACGCTCAAATGGTGCAACTTGGAAGGACTTGGTGTTAATCCTTCAAAAACAGTCATAATTCCATTTACCAGAAAAAGGAAGTATAAGATTCTACCTCTTAGATTGGGAGGTGTACAATTGGAGCTTTCAAAACGAACCAAATATTTAGGTGTCATGCTTGACCAAAAACTAAATTGGAACAACCAACTGGAGTATGCAATATCTAAAGCCCAGACTGCTCTCTGGAGTTGTAGTAGTATATTCGGGAAAAAGTGGGGACTAAAACCGAGAATGATTCACTGGATTTACTCGGCAATTGTGAGACCCAGACTAACATATGCTTCGCTAGTGTGGTGGCCTAAAACTACACAAATATCAACTCAGAAAAAGCTCGATAAACTACAACATCTGGCATCTACGTCTAGATGCTCTTTTATACCTTCTACCCTTGCACCAATATGTGCAACTTGAAGCGGAAAAAGGTGCTCTTAGGCTTAAACGTATAAAACATTTACTAGAAGGAGATTTCACAGGGCAGTTACAAATCCTGAAAGAGTTTCAACTGAACACTACAGTAAGCATGAATGAAGACTGGATGGAAACAAAGACTAACTTCAGTGTTCCCTTCAAAGTGATTGAATTCACTCGCAACGAGGGGGTCTCCGTAGCCACATTGGTTGCGCGTTCGCTTAGTAAGCGATCGATCGTGAGTTCAAAACTCAGGACCCTCATTGACCATCTTTGTGTTGTTACAGAATAGCTATGTCCACGCAACAATCATCAGCGATGGAGATCGATCCACGGTCGAAATAAGATCGATTCATCCATACAACTGCACTGCTCTGCAAGACACATCGCGCTGCTGTTCTATAAATAACTCAACAATGATCAATCAACTGTCTCCGCTGTCCGGTGGTTCAACTGGATAATGGAAGAACAGAAAGAATACTCTTACGCCTTAATGGCTACTGTGTGAATGTACCATATGTAATGGTATAGAAGAAATACTGGCGAATGGCAACTGTGTAATGTGCTAATTATAGATATATGATATCTCTGTTACAGCTAAAATGCTAATGAGCCTTAAATAAATAAATGGGATAAAAAAAATCGCAACGAATGGGAAGAAGGCGGTCCCAAAACTCGTCCAGGATCACTCTTGTTTTATACCGATGGATCTAAAATCGGTAAATCTACGGGAGCTGGTTTTATCCATACCTTCGTGGGGGGATTTTCAAAGTCCTGGTGCGACTATCACTTATTCCCTGAGTGATGGAACGAACTGACACTGCATACATAGCAAACTGGAGTGCACTACATTAGATCAAACTAATGGTCGCAGTGGTACAATGCTCCTACAGAAGAAGAAAGCATTTTTTTTGCTAATTTTCCGATACTCTCTGTACACACTTGCCATTTCTTACGTTTCGAGTCACCATACAGAACTGAAGTTGCGTTTTTGTCAAATCAAATAACAAAAAAAATTGATTAGCTGGAAACTGGAAACAGTCCGTGTAAAAGTTCGCTAAAGGAATTTAAGTGTTTTAGTCGGAAAATGTTGTAAAATTATATACTTCTTGTGAGTCTAATTCATCTCAGATCATTGTTCAGTGTATTCTGTGAGTCAGCGGGTGGTTTTGTTTGAAATTTCAAGTCTATAAACTGACACCCGGTTTGTGTTTCTCTGAGAGGAAAAATGGGTCCTCATTTTTGTTACCTCGTGTTTGTGTTTCCAAGACAAAACAAATGAGTCGGACTCATATTATAACAGCCAAGTT
Organism: Toxorhynchites rutilus septentrionalis; assembly: GCF_029784135.1. NCBI lineage: Eukaryota > Metazoa > Arthropoda > Insecta > Diptera > Culicidae > Toxorhynchites > Toxorhynchites rutilus. Next base: position 117,781,452 of record NC_073746.1, on the reverse strand, counting down.
CAACGTTGAGTAAGGTATGTGAACAAAAAGGCTGCCAGGCCTCATGTTATCTTTCGATTAACGCTCATCGGCCTCATCTCTGGTGGATGCTCATCCAAGCTTGAATCAACACTTTCGCGTTTACTCCGAACCAGCACCAGGAATTTGTCCGTCACTTGCTTGAGCTTGAGAACCGTCTGGCAAAAAATCAATGTGGAACATTTTTGCCAGTAAGAAAAACATAATTGCTGGCTGAAATTTCTAGACCAGGACATGAGCCATCAATGAACAACTTTTTCTCGCAATCGAAATACAAGGATTTGTTTGTTTTGTCTTCCAAAATCTGTGCAATCCAATTACACCAAGGGTTTTTTTTTTACGCGGGGGATACGTACCTCGTAAAAAAAACCGCGTTAATTGAAAAATCCGCGTAGAAAAACTGCGTTAATTTGAAAATCCGCGTAAAAAAAACGCGTTCATTGGAAAATCCGCGTGAAAAAACCATGTCACCTAATGATAGATATCAAATACTACGTTGAACGGAAGCAAAAAGTTGAGTGTTGTTCGCTTCCGAAAACCCGTAATTTTTGCCTGCAATTTCATTGGTTACTGGTAGCTATCGGTTTTCCTCACGAATAAGGTCATCTGCTGTGGCTAGAAGATTTCCTTGTGATTTGTACACTCTAGTGCCGATGCACGTGCAGTACCACTGTTGGACCGTCCAGAGCTAAGTAGGCAGAGAAAGACATTCACGAATCGCTGCCCGTAAAAACCCCGTCCCGTTGTACCGCCCGGTGAGCTCCCCGTTACCCAACACCTAAAATCCACGTAAGAATCGTGATAAGGTGCAGCGCTAATTTCCTTAATTACCGTAATATGCTCTGAGAGAGTTTAAGAGAGAAATGTGAGCAGAGGGAGAGATGTAATATTGCACTTGCGTTGCGTTAATTTGGAAATCCGCAATTGGAAAATCCGCAATTGGAAAATCCGCGTAAAAACCTCGTAAAAAACCGCGCAAAAAAAATGGGTGGGTTATATCTATGATATAACCGCAAGGTTGACGTAGGACTATCTTAGCGTAGCCATCATTTGTTTGTATTGATTAAAATTTTGATTGAACGAAACAATTCCCGAATTCAATTAAATTCAATATATTTGCTTTGTGAGTAAAAAGATTGTATAATTCCATATTAGGTGAATTCATGCATTGTGATAGATTATGTTCTTCGTTACAAGTAAATTTAATGACAGTCCTTTTACGTTTGGTATGATACCTAGGACAAAACATGTGAACGGAAGAATTATCAAACGATTATTTTATTTTACGTTTCCTTCTGATGTTTGCATCTCTCAAGGGTACGTATTTCTCGAACCACGAATTTGCTTAATTTGATGAACTTCAGGCACTCAGTTTCGAATTTGACATGTACGTCGAACGCATGTTGTTTAATCAATAGGCGTCATCGCAGCAATTGGTTATCAACATCTTGCCTAATCATCAAATGGTATGCGTAGGAATTCAGTGAGCAGAAAATATTAAGGCATATCCTTCAATGCAATCTTGAATAAACGAGCCAAAACGTGGTGTTCGTACCCGCTTTTGTAATCCGTGTTAGGAAAACACTTTTTGGAGTGCAAAAAAACCTGCGAGTGCCGAAGAACCCCGGAAGACCGTTTTAAGGAAGTATATTTTAGTTTGCACAAAGGCAAGCGAGTACAAAAGTACTCGCAGTTTGTATTTATTTGCTGAGCCGATTTCCCCAGACATCTTGGTTTTGAAATCTGTGTTAGACAAACACATTTCAGTCGGAACAAAAATGCCCCCGACATGCATGAATTTGCAATGCCAATTTCCTCAGACACCTTGGTTCTAAAGTCTGTGTTGGAGAAACACATTTCAGTCGGAACAAAAATACCCCCGACTTTCATGTATTTGCAATGCCGATTACCCCACGCTCCATGGATTTGAAGTCTGTGTTAGAGAAACACATTTCAGTCTGAACAAAAACACCCCCGACTTGCATGTATTTGCAATGCCAATTTCCCTAAGCTCAATGTATTTGAAGTCTGTGTTAGGGAAAGACATTTCAGTCGGAACAAAAATGCCCCCAACTTGCATGTATTTGCAATGCCGATCTCTCCAACGCTGCTTGGTTTTGAAGTCTGTGTTAGGGAACACATTTCGATAAGAACAAAAGTCCCCATACTTTCATGTATTTGCAATGCCGATTTCCCCAAGGCTGCTTGGTTTTGATGGCTGTGTTAGGGAAACCGTAGATCGGGCCAATCAAAATGAGGTAGTAAGGGCGTTTAGATAACGCTTAACATTTTACAGTTATTCAATTGATTATCTAATCAAAAATAACATTTTATTAATTGCGATAGAAGCGTAGAAATATTCTTTATCAATTAATGCAAAATTCGACTCCTACTCAATGAATGATCAACAGATTCTGCAAAGTGGTTTATGAGGAGCTTAAGAGAGGTTCTGTAACCATATGAAGTCAATGCAACTTGTAAATTATTGAAATTCTCAATCTTTATTGAATGAATTTCTTGATATTTTTATTGAGAATCTCGTTATATAATTATGAATTTCCGTACATGATTTTCTTCATTCGTAAAAATTGCGTTACTCTATCACATAAAATGTTTATTTGTGCAAAAATAATTTTCAAATTCACTTCATGCACAAAAGCTGAGGAATACAGCTTGGCGATGCCAGATTTCTTCATTTTCAAACCATTGGTTTTCTGAGGAGACGTATCAATTTTGTTCAATTTTGGTTCAAGTTATCAACTTGTGAAAACGTTTTTTCGTCTCGGATGAGAATATAACTCGCTCGAATGCGATTTACACCCCGTGATCAATAGTGAAGCATCTTGGATGTATTCTGAGTGTCAAGCTCGAGAACACACGTGTACCAATCATTCACATTCAATAAGTTAATGATGAAAGAAACAGATCTAGTTTTAAAAATCAGCCACACTGATAAACAATTATTCGCTAGCAACTACCACAACACTCACCTGCAAGATGTAACCGAGTGACGTTAGGAGAAACATCACCACGTCCAGCACGGTATGCTTGACGGATGCTTTCCCGCGGCCAGGATTGATCTCGGACTTGTCGAACGAGAACGGCTTTCCATTGCTAGACATCATCTTCCAATGCACACGACACGCACGCAAACGGATGTTTTCTTCACCAAAAACGCTGCACTATTTCGCGATAAGTGGCACTCTGACTTCTCGAGTTACGACCAAGTACAAACCACAGAGCCACTACATCGGTTGTTACGTTGGTTATTTTCTATTACACTATTTTTTTTTCTTTTTCGATTGTGCCGACTGGCGAGGAAAAACTAGTTTTCCTTCGAGCTAACCTCGTTGGTACACCGTTTAGCGCTAAAAATTTCCTAGCAAGAGCACCACCACAAAACACTGAAGGCCCCGCCGCACCAAGCCGCTGCACGATATGGCTTCGAAGGCTTGCCGCTTCTTGGAGTTTTCTTCGGTTGCCAATAAACTATTGCAATATCTGCTTCACCATCTATGAGAGTGCTTAGTGCCTTATGTTAATGTAGCACTTGTTTCCACATTTCACTTTTATGTGCTCGTTTTTCCTTCACACTCACCCACACATGCATCTATTACCTTTGCTGATTTTTTTTTATCGTGGGTTTATTTTTCCGCTGAATATCACATTCGACCTTTGTTTTCAACACGATTTCAACACATGATTGTAGCTAATTGCTATGCTGCCGGTGCGTGGGTGGATCGTAACTTCCTGTCCAAAGTGAGAAGAGCAAGAATTTAGCAACAGAGCGACAGACAAAAGCCGACACGCGAAAGAATCGATCCAAGAACGGGAGGACAGCGTGCGTTCGCGTTCGTGTCCAGGATTCGAATGAACCGGATGATGAAAACATGGCCCGGCAAGCACTGAGAACAGTAGAGAGCGTGTACGCGCGCGCATTGAACGCACAACACTTTTGCATAAGAAGTCGAATGGAGAACAAAAGTGACAGCCGCAACAGCAACAACAACAATGGAATGCTTACATTTGCTAGATAATCCGAATGGAGGCGCCCCGCAAATTTATAGCAGCAATTTGAAAAAGTTTTTCGCGCAGAGAAATTACTAGATGATGACCCCACGAGGTGTTAGAACAATGCAACAGATGCGTGGGAACTGATGATGATCTGATATCAGCTTTCGAACAACTTAGTTGTCAAAGCATCTCATTATTTTGCTCATATCGTGAAAACTATTGAGTTTGATGAGCATGTGTAACATTTCGCAATCACGACCCACTGGAATGCTGCAATTGCACGAAACACGATGGCATTGGCACTACGTAGTATAGTGAATGCGATGTTCGACGTGAACTTCGAGTGCATTTGTGCATCGATTCGAATCGATGATGATGTCTGGTTTACGGTAGATTGGTGCTTTGTTGCCACGAGCAGACCTACGAAGGTTCTGTTGGATCTTCATAACAACAGTTGGGATAATGTGTTTTAGATGTCATGCCATAAATTATGTCAGCGCATCTCAAAATGAATTGTAGGTGAATTCTGCCATACAAATGAAACACAAATTTCTACATTACTCGAGAATTAATTAAGCAAATGCAACCAAATTAGGCATCTGGAGGTTTTATGGTGCAATAAATGATTCTATGGTGGACACTCCTCCCCCCCCCCCCCTCTCTTAGGGGGGGCTGCCATACAAATGAAACACAAATTTCTACATTATTACAAAACTTTCTGCATTACTCGAGAATTAATCAAGCAAATTAAACCAAATTAGGCATGTGGAAGTTTAAGGGTATAATAAATGATTCTATGGTGGTTCGACACTCCTCACCCTCTCTAAGGGGGTCTCCCATACAAATGAAACACAAATTTCTGCATAACTCGAGAACTAATCATGCGAACGAAACCAAATTTGGCATGTGGAGGTTTTAGGATGCAATAAATGCTTCTATGGTGGTTTGACAGTCCTGAACCCTCTCTTAGGGTGGGCAAATTTCTGCATAACTCGAAAACTTATCAAGCAAATGGAGCCAAATTTGGCATGTGAAGATTTTAGGGGACACGAATCGTTTCCATGGTGAATAGACACTCCTCCCCCTCTCTAAGGGGAGAAAAGGGTAGGAGTCTGTCTTTATTCTATCATATTTTCTGTATCAAACATTTATTCCATGTAACGGAGAAACATGTTATTTACAAGTGTTTGAAAAATCTTGAACGAGAATTATGTCTGAAAATAATCTGATACTATAATGATGAGTTTTGGTAGAAGTACTAGAATTTTTTTAGTAAAAGGTAAATTCAACGGGGTCGATTAGAAGATCAATCAATGAGCAGTTCTGTGATTAAACTCATGAACTTGCGCTTAGTAAGAAAATGTGAATGTTTGAAGGTATTGATAACAAAAAAAACATATTTTAGGCCGGATGAAGTTTGCCGGGTCAGCTAGTAAACTAATAAAAAGTGTAGTATAAAGATTTTAATAATATGGTTATAATTTTATTATTTTTCTACATATCCTATAATTACACTGAGGTGATTATTCTATAAAATTTCTTTTGAAAATCTTATCCAATTTGAACGAGGAAAGTGTCACCTATATGTGGGTGACGGGGCGACGATTTGTTAATGGCTATTCAACTGTGTGATCTAGCTGAACTTGAGAAATGAATCAACGATTTTTTTAGAGGAGTTCGAATAGCTGTAGTGCCGTGAACAAAACTTTCAGGTAAATTTTGATCCATTTTTTTGGAAAAAAAAACCGGATGAACATTGGAAATTGCAGGAAGCGCTACTTTCATGTTCTAAAGAAAAAAAATGCATCTGATGGACAACTATTGTATATGAGTATTTTGCGATTTAGTAGTAAAACTTACATATGAACTTAATGAAGTTATTATTGGGGAAGCTACCACGGATAATTCATCCAATAGAGCCGAGCATCCGATATCGGATATCTTTAACTGAGCATAGAATATCTGAGCCGAGCATTGAGTATCTACCCTAATATGCTAAAAGGTACGACTAAATGATCTTTCTGTACGACAACACATGTACCATGCATTTGGTACATGTACCACATGTACCAAATGCGACAAGAAAACTTTGGAGGTATATCAATGGAATGGCATTCCCAACTGACGTATTCTTCGGACATTGGTATAATACTGGCAGCTACTACTTTATCCGGTTTATTACTCATGACCGAGCCGAATAACACTTCACTTCAATTCCAAAAGTTGTGTCAATTCTTGGAAATATAAATTTTTATTTAAAATATTTTTAACAATGATTTCTGCTGAGTTGAATTGAATTGAGAAAAAAAGGAAGCTCGAAAAAATCTAATCTCTTTTTTTCTGCATTTTTGGGAAGTTTATGCCCTCAGAAATGTTGTCCTGAAGGATTTTTTGATATTTGATTTGGTTGGAAAGTTACAACAATAACTATGAGGTCACCTTAAGGGAAATATCACTGCTGTACGAATCTTTAAACACGTTTTTCTCGAAACCATGTTTCTTCAGCTGATGATATCGATATTTCAGGATCTACTCGACCGATTTGGTTGAAATGTTTTATCAGCATGTAAAAATGAACTATCTAAAGCATAACATAGCCGTTTTTGATAGCTCATTTTTTTTATTTTTTATGAGCTTCTTAAGAGCGATTTTTCATGAAATAAAAACCTTTTTTTTAACAAAAGTGGCATTTTGGCAAATTTTCGAATTTTCAAAAACCCCAATGTAGCGCTTTAAGTATTGTCCTAAAGTCTCAAAATATTCATTGGGATTCGTTCTGCGACATTCCGTTGCTTCAGAACCAATACCACCAGCAAGGTACTGATTTTCGGACAGCGTCTACGCATCCAGCTGTCAACAGCTTAATAATCATTATTCGTGCACTAAAAAAATGGAAAAACACATCTTCAAATATACTTTAAACAATAATCAATATACCCGAACACTTCACTTTATTCCTAACATCCAAAAAAAAAAATCACGAAAATTCATTATTTTCCGACCTTCCAGCCAGTGGCCCCCTTAACACGGACTTCGAAACCAAGGTGTCTGGGGAAATCGCGTGTACGTTTGTGCTGTAAATTACGAGGATAATCAAATTTTCTTGTAACGTAGAACATAATCTATTACAATGCCTGAATTGGTATTACATGGCATTTTTTCAAATTCCTTACTTACAAAGGAAATATTTTGAATTTAATTTAATTAAACATTTTTTTCATTCAATTAATGATTTATTCAATACAAACAAATGATTACTAAGCCAACGATAGTCCCACGTCAACCTTGCGGTTATGTCATAGATATAACCCACCCATTGTTTTGGCAGGGTTGGCACAGAGAGTTTTCTGTTCGTTGGAATCGGGGCTCTGGCAACCCTATATCTATCAATGCAAATTGAGCGTAGGCAGCATAAAACAGGGCTCGCGCTTAGGGGGCTCACGTATTGTTTAATGTTTGGAGTCATATATGTTAATATTTGATTAAGTTGTATAGTTTCCTTTGGCAAACGATGTTTGGATACCTATCCTGAAGCTTTCTTGGCGATTTGCAATCAAAATCACTGATGGAAAATCGCACGGAGCACCTCATTATTAATTTTAGGTTATGATTTCTATGCTATGGTTTCTATTTTTTTTTCTATGCTGGCTACAAAAAGGCGGCCATCTTAGCAATCCCTTGGTCATAAGAGCTTTGAAAGGTGTTACATTTGCAGTTACTTTTGCTGCAGCTATTCATGTGGCACTCACACATTCCAACACGCAACACAATATGCGCTCACTCACGCAACATTCGCACACGTAACGGTAACGGGAGGCACTCACTAGCCGACAAACACACATACACACATGGTAGTATTGGTGATAGACTGCTATTAGAAAACTAACACAAAGGAGAGCAAAATAACCACGCACGCCTCGAGCGGGATAAAAAAAGGATTAGTGGCGATACCACGGTCATGAACGGTTCATTTTTCCCTCTTCGCGCTCATAAGTGCTCGGGTGATGAATAATAATTCGCAGAAAGCATTAAAGTGGGGCTGCGATCCCTGTTGCGGAAATTTTCTAATTTAAGTAAATAGTTTCCTAAGTTTCCTGGTATGGAAGAATTAAATAAAAAATTTTGAGATCGGTATTCGCTGAATGGTGCTGCTGCTGCTACATCGCTATCGCGGAGTAATAGAAGCCGGCAGAACAAAGCTGCCGTTACGGACATAGCTTGTCGGTGGTACACGTGGGAAGATCGGCTTGGAAGTCGTGGTCGAGGCACGCCAGATCACGGTAGGCAGGCAGATCGAGACAGATCGTCAACGGTGGGAACTGCAGTAACAGCTGTAATTTGCGACGATTGGTGGTGGCATTGTCTGGCCCGCGTCGCCGTGGTTTCCGGATCAGCAGCAACGTGGTGGCGGCCATCTTGGTGGGAAGAGAACCGAGAAAGAAAACGGTAGCGCTGAGGACAAAGCGTTGGGACGCTGAGGCAGCCAATTAGAGGCGTGGACGATCTGGATATATTGATGAGTGAGCATTTATTACTTGCGCATGCGTGTTGGTGGTCAGGTGTGTGCGTGTCAGTGCCTATTTGAGCTGTATTCAGCAGAATTCGCTTTGAACATGATGGTAACTCAATAATAAGCCGCATCATGCATTTTGCAGACCGGAAACGAGGTTTTCGGTCTGCAAAGTTTAAAGGAAACAAATTAGTCGTCGCAATAAAGGTGGAATGGTTAGAATTTGGTCGACTCGAACTTCGCCTGTTTTGACGTAGGACTACGTCTTTCATTTCTATACCGGGGTGTAAAATCAAAGTTTCGAAAACGAAAGCGTTACGCCGGAGACCGAGATTTTGAGTGTTAATAGCTCCTAAACAACTGAACGAAATGGTATGATAAACACTTCATTCGAAAGATAAAATGTCTACGCGTTCTATACTTGTTACTTTCTGATCCAAAAACTTGTTTCAATAGTCTTAAATTTGCTTTCAAAATAGGCTATTGAAATCACCAATCGGTATATAAGCGAGCGCCGCTCGGAAATCCACTCAGTTCTAATTGAACAGCGATTGGAGCATGTTGTCGCTGTTGTGGTGAAGCTCTTCATTTATCATGAAAGCGCGGATGAACGGTGTCACCAAGATCCTGTTTGTGCACCTTAGGCCAGAAGGGAATCCATCAGGAGGAGAGTGATGCTACAAACGGTTCCCCGGGAAGATCTCGAAGCAGCCGCTACACACACACACACACACATACACGCGCGGAATTCTTTCCGTTTGGATCGAGAAAGATCCGGAAAATAATCTGCCAGTTCCTCTAGGAATTTAAAAACACATTCATGTGAAAGAGTTTATTTGAATGTTTTCTATCCATGTAACACTGTGACCAAATATGTTTCAATCAAGTGCTATTAACAGATGGTTATCGAGTTAGCATTAACCACTGGTGGGCTTCCAGTATCGAGGAAAATGTGGAAATATCTAATCGTTACTGAAAATATTCTGCCAGTACCTCTGGGAATTTAAAATTACATTCATATGAAAGAGTTTATTTTAATGTTTTCTATCCATGTATCACTGTGACCAAATACATTAGGTTTTGTGATTTTTCAATCAATCGCAATCAACAGGATAGCTTCTGAAGATTATTCTTCCCCATCAGTAGGATATTTCCGTATCCAATATTGGATGTTTTCGAAGTTCTCCAAATATTCATTCATTCAGAATGAATTCAGATTCAACTTCATACAAATGATCTCTAAATCAACGATAGTCCTACGTCACCCTTGCGGTTATACCATAGATATAACCCACTTCCTGTTTTTCAATTGTGCATACAAAATTTGAACACCTCTTCTTTTGTAGATGTATGCGTACGGAACATTCGCGATGACAGTGGAATAGTGTCGACGTCTGGTGGCGGCTTCCAATTGGGGGCCGTAATTTGGGTCCCAAACTCGTTAGTGTAATCTCTATCAGATTAAAAGACACGAAGCCTGTTTAAAAATGTAATGATTTTAATGAAAATTTACACATCATGTTATTTATTTACTTGAAACATACATTTCTGACTTTTATTTAACTATTTGTCTATACTTTTCTAACATTGTTACTGAAACTTTTTATTATAATATAAAATTGTCTTCAAAAACAATTTTTTCACCACATCCAAAAAAATGTTTTCAATTTAAATAGAATACTAATTTGATACGGAAAAGTTAAGTTTCATTCATAATTTTAATTTTAAAAACGTGTACATTCCGCCAAAAAAAATCAAACAGTGAATCAACTGTGACATACTTCTCGGAGTGTTCGGATAACGGTTGTCACCAGGGTTGCCAACTATAATTTTCAAAAATCAGGGTAAATCAGGATAGCTCATTTTGGGATGTCCGGAAAATTTGTGCCGATCTTTAGCAGAACAAACGAATATTTTTTATAGGCAGACATACATTTATTCAATTGTATGTGCACCGTTTTGTTCCACAATCTTTCTCCATGTTTCATTCAGCCTTATAATTTTCTCCTACCAGATCATGTTCGCTTTCTCGTCGAAAACTGTTCAAGGTATTTTTCATGCTGTCCATAGAATCGAAGTTCTTGCCCTTGAATGAATTTTGTAGAGACTTGAGCAAACTTCCACTTGTCCTTTTTTAGGCATTGCCACAACTATGCATTATTAGTATTGTGGTTAGTGATACTATGACTACGACAATAAATGTCATACATTTTTTACGGGTTTTAAATAATTAATAATTATATACTTCACTTAAAAAATCTACAAAATATCTTTAACTCTGTTATACTTGACATAAGATTCTCGAGAGAGAGAGAGAGAGAGAGAGAGAGAGAGGGAGAGAGAGAGAAAAAAAAAATCTCGCAAAATTATCCTCAATGTTCATTCATTCAAATGGCGTTGACGGTTTCATTTTCTGCCATTGGGAAGCGAAAAAAACGTAAAACCGTTTTATAATGGATTTTAAGGTGGAATATACGCACTACGTGTTTTAAGCATTCAAATAAATATTAATACATAATAATAAATAATAAACGAAAGAAAAAGCAATCACTATACAAGGAAGAATCGGAGAGCTTTTTATGTAGGCTATTCTGACAGTTCTCATTTCCAACCAGGATCCTTTTTATTGTGATAAAATAAAAGATTAAAAAATCTGGAAAAATCAGGGTCACTTTAGAAAAATCAGGCAAAATCCAGTGTTTGTCAGGATGTCAGGATACGAGCCATAAAGTCTGGGAAATCCTGAAAAATCAGGAAGGTTGGCAACTCTGGTTGTCACAGTAATCCGAATCTTTCCATCAGAGAGATGTTGGAAGCAAATTGGGAATATCACAAACAACGGTGTAAAGAGCCGAGAAACGAGACAGACTGTCAACATAAAAATCGAAATCATAAATATGTTAAAACAAGAGCGCGTAAATTATTCACGATGTTGTTGACCAATTGCATCATTTCGGACGATGAAACATACGTCAAGGTTAGTTTCAATCAGCTCACAGGTTAAGAGTTTTACACACGTACGAGAAGAGAAAAGGCTCAAGAGAAGTTGAAAATGTCCAACTCACCGAAGCTGCACCAATTTGAGGTGGGTTATACCACCTACCTTAGCTGTGGCAACACACACGAGTTGGGTACTGCTTTCATCGCGATGGGGGAGATGCAGAAACGGATGATTGGCTGGTTCCAATCAACGAAAGAATGTGTAGATTGCGGATGCAAGGCCACTTCTTCAGCATCAGCGTCATCAATGTCCACAGCACAGTCAAAATTGCACCAATGACAATAAAGAAGAAGTCTACGCGCAGCTAGAGCGTGAGAACGATCGCTGCCCAAAACACTACATCAACGGAACGGCCTAAGAATTATCGACTTAGCTGCCTACAACAATATGACCATATGCAGCATCTTCGAATACCGCTACACCTGGAAATCACCTCAGCAAAGGAAACACAAATTGACCACGTTTTGATCGATGGTTGGCACTTCTCAGATACCAACGACGTCAGAACCTATAGTTTCAGACCACTACCCGGTGATGGTCAAACTGCGTTCTAAACTGTCAGTCGTACTGGCAGCGTCTTGATGCTGGGGATAGACGAACTAAATGTTGCTCTCCTCGATGAATGCTGGAACACTCTGAAAGCAGTAATTAACAGCACAGCAGAGGCCGTCATCGGGTATGAACCACTCGAACAACGGAACGAAGGATTTGATGACGAATGCCGAGCGCTTCTGAACGAGAAGAATGAAGCACGCACAGCCACGCTACAACGAACGACTCGACTAAACGTAGCGAAGACAGCAAAACTCGTACTCGAGAATCGCAGAAGATCTTCAAGAAACTACCTCGCACAAGGACTTTGTGCCGCGGGTGGAAATGTAGGGAAAAAGGGGGGAATTTGGACCACCTTAACAAATCGCCTAATATTTCCAAACCAATACGGTCTAAATACAAATGTTACATTGTATACTGAGCTACACTTGTTTTCTCTCAATAAATAATGTTTAATCCTTATATAAAGCTTCAATCTACCAAATATATCATAAAATAAAAGAGATGATTTTTGGACATTAAAATTTGATGCGGGGTGATTTGGACCGTCTGTGGGGTGATTTGATCCAGTGTGTGTTTCATCGAAAAAAACATACTTATGTTTATGTAAAGTATTTTGGGATAATATTACAATCAGTAACAATGTTTTGGGTCGATACCAGGTGCCTTGGCCAGATTACAGACCAGAAAAGTTGGATTGACACTCGAATTCTGCATGAATCTTTTCACTGTTGGTCGAGCATTTTCAAACACTTTTGACGCTTGGTCAAAGAAAATCCGTTCTCGATGGCCTGCGTTGCTCTTTCAAGCTCCTCCTTCTTCCAACGTTGTCTGACCATCCTCTTTTTTTAATTCAGTGGCATCTGGAATCAATTATACCAAAAAAAAAGTCTCAAACCTGTAGGACCAATTCACCCCACAGAAACGTGTCCATGTCACCCCACACAACACGCAAAAAATAAAATGCAATTCATTTCATTTATTCTTATCAAACTTACAGTTTCGCTACATCTAATTGTTCCTCTTCTGTAGGCGAACAAAACTTTACAGCACAATACACGAAAAGTTTGTTTAATTAGCGAGAAAACCCTTAAAACCACTATCGGAAAACTCACATTTTTTGACGATCAAAGTGCTTGCTGTGTTTATGCTACCGTTTCCCTCTACTTGTGAAGTTTCACCAAAGTTTTTTTTTACTTTAGGTACATACGGTTCAACAATAGAAGGAAATGACATTATAAAAAATCTAAGTTGAGCCGTAATTTTTGAGATAAAGGGGTGGTCCAAATCACTCCATATGACCAAATCACCCCGTGTTACCCTACAGGAAGAGGCATCTTGACGAAAGGACTCGAGGTAATCGAAAGGTGGAGGCAGCACTACGATGAAAATTCGAACAGCGAGCGGACAGCACACCAAGACGGCGTTGAAGAGGACTACACCGGTGCAGTGAACAATGACGACGTGCTTCCCCAGTCGACGGGTGAAATGAGGGAGGCCATTAATCAGCTAAAGAAACACAATGCAGCTGGTAAGGAAGTCCTCGCAATGGAGCCCATCAAGGGAGGTCCGGGAAAATTTATAGAGTGTATACACCGGTTGATAGTCAGGATCTGGGACATGGAACAGCTTTCGGACGAGAGGAAAGAATGGGTGATCTGCCCCATCTATAAAAAAAGGCGACAAGCTGGATTGTGAGAACTACCGTGTTGTCACGATTCTGAACGATGCCTATAAAATTCTATCCCAAATCCTCTTTCGCCGTCTATCTTCAATAGTAAGCAGATTTGTTGGTAGTTATCAGGCCAGATTCATGCCCGGTAGCTCGACAACAGACCAGATTTTTTACATTGCGGCAGATCCTCCAAAAGTGCCGCGAGTATCAAGTCCCTACGCACCACATCTTCGTCGGTTTCAAAGCCGCAATCTATCGACAACGGCTATGAGGAATAATGGACGAACACGGCTTCCCCCGAATGTTGACAAGACTGATTTAGGCAACGATTAACGGTGTGCGGTGAAGTGTGCGTATTTCAGGTGTTCTGTCGAAATCGTCTGAGACTCACAGGAGATTTCGACGTGGCGATGGGTTTAGATTCATGCGTCAAAGGCTAAATATATGCTAGCAGGAAGGGCTGATCGTCTCAAAATCTTTCTTGATAGTAGCGTTGTAATCTACGGCGACGAGCTCGAGGTGGTCGACGAGTATATCTACCTTGGCTTGTTTATTTGTTTATTTGTTTGAATTTAAATTCATCTGACAACATCGTCTTAATGAAATAAAATACTTATGTTAAAAACACATTAATACATGACATTAAGCACATTAGAATTCTCGATCCTGTTTCTGAAGCGTTGTGACGGTTCTCCGAAATCAAAAAAAAGTTCTACTAATGAAAATGTCCTTATCATTCCCGTTATCGGTTCACGATGACCAAACGTTGAACGATGCGGGAACGGTTGCAGCAAATACGAGGATCGTAGGATTCGGCTGGGAGCGCGAAAGTTAACCATCTCTTTTCTAGTTTGGCAACGAAAGTGGCTTGTTGAATACGCCTACGACGTTCAAGCGTATCCAGATTCAGTAATCGACATCTAGCTATGTATGGCGGTAGATTACGTGGATCACGCCAAGGTAGATGCGGTAGGTAGATGATAACAAGTCGCATAATCAATAGAAGTCGCGCCTACTATGGGCTCCACGAAGCCAACGAAGAACGGAAAACGAATTATGGAGAATGAGGATGAATCACGAACTGGCGCAACTCTATGACGAACCCAGAATCCAGAAGGTCGCCAAGGCTGGACGAGTGCGGTGGGCGGCACATGTTGCAAGATTGCCGAACAGCAGTCCCACAAAGATGGCGTTCGTATTGATTCCGGTGGGGACAAGAAGAAGAGGAGCCCAATGAGCGAGGTGGATGACAGGTGGTCTGGCCGATTAGCTTGATCTCAGATGCGAACCTACTAGTATTGGGATTATTACTAACAAAACTTCATTATTGTTGAATGAAAATTATTTATTTAGGTGAAGTATTGAAAGATCATGTTATTCATAGTATTATGCGGCCCTTTCCATTTTTTTCTATTCTCTGCCAGAAAATTTGTCTTTTTTAGACCAAAACTTCTGACACGCTCTTTTGAAGTGAAACAAATAAAACTTGGGTTGTTCCACAATAGTCCTATAGATGAGGAACACAAGTTTTCACTGTTTCTTAAAGCGATATAGCAATATGAGACAAATTGTTGACATTATAGAAAATTGCGATCTCGTGTCATGTTGCATATTTTGGTAGTCTTTCGATCAATGCTCGCCATAAAGTTACACCCATATGATCCAACTGAATACAGGACTTTGCATATATTGTTCTGCGTTGCGAGGTGTCTTAAACAATTCGTATACAATTCTTCGCCAGTAATAAATCGATATCACGGCTTGCTATGGCGCTCAAGCAACATTTCAAACATTTAAAATAGCCCTTCGATTCATCGTCTTGGAACTTTTCAGACTGTACAGGACGTTCTTTGTTGGCTGTTCGCTAAGAATATCAGAATCTTTCGAGTAGAACAAACCGCTTTTTAATATTTTACAATTGAAATTTTAAAATGTTGAAGAGTTTCAAATGCTTTCGTCAAAATAACGTGACAAAATGGGATGTCACACTGGAAAACACGAATATTTATATGTTAAAAAGGTGAAGTTCTTCTAAGAAAGTGGATACTAGTGAGAAGCACGAGTTTTTTGAATATACATTGAAGTTTTATCAGAGTTGCAGTATCTAAATCATATAACCGTTTTTGTAACTCTTCAAAAATTGTTGATCGTCATTAGTTTTCATTTCGTAGCCGCATCTCCTATGAGTTTGTGCTATACATTCCTGAACTCCTGGATGTGGAATGTTTGTGTGTTTTGTAGATTTCTCCCGCCTGATGATGTCTTTGATGAACTCGCACAATCAGAAGTGTAGTATAGGATTAACGAAATTATAACATCAAAGATTTCCTCAAGATATTTACGTATTAAAACAAATGAATGTTTTCACTTTTGAGATCTAAGCCAGATTGCACAAGTCTTCACACGAACGACAATATTGAAACTCTTAAGCTGTTATCACCAGACATCCTATGTGTTCTCAACAAAGAAAAACAGAAAAAAATCCTTGTTTACATCACTCCACAATCACAATCTTCTTTATTACCCTAGATCAAAGGGTACAGCTGCATGAATACAAGGAACCGAAAGGGCACGGAATGACGACGAAATAAAAAAAAAAACAACTAAAAGAATTCCACTAACAACGAATAACTCGCACCACTCAGCGACGAACCGCGACCATGCCGAGGAACTACAACCGACCGATTCTCTGCTCTTGCCTCCTCCGGGCGCTTTCGAGAGTCTGCTGCCTCCGTTCTGTGCAACAGCCGTATGAACACTGGCGGCCGCAATTGCGCTATGTGCGTCTGGAGAGTGGCGGGTAATGATACTTTTTTTTTTCCTCTTACGAGACCACGATAGATATCTCCGACGACACGAGCGCACAGAGGTTTCCTATGTAGTAAGTACCTACCTCTAAATACGTACATAACATCAACAACAACCGGCGTGCAATTTGCAGCGGGATTGGTTTGATGGTTTGGGCGGTTGGTGGTTGTCTCTAACAAAACCGGTGGCATGGTAGTGTGTGCAGACGTCGGAGCACCAGCATGGATGGTCCGTCTTCGCCTGTTGAATGTTGCAGTGGAAGCCGTCACAACCACTATTCTATTGAATCCAACAGGTTATAATTTTTTAACCAGTCACTTTAAACACATGGGATGATGTTGAGTGAACGGATAATACACAGATTTATCTAAAAGTTGGTAAAAAAAACTTCGAAATGTTAAACAAACATCCCGGAAAGATGCATCGATTCTTGCGCTCCACCTTCTGCAGACCGACAAAGACGCTTCACTGTTGGACCTAACCCTCTACAGCCCAAGCCCGCCTTTAGACGGGCTTCACGGATTCTCTTTTCAAATTATTCAGACATTATTTTCAATGCTCACCCCCACTAGAACGTCTTTAGAATATTACACTTACTATTACACTTACACATTGTTTTTATGCTAGCAGCTTTCTGCTAGGAGGATTTTATGTTGTAAGTCGTAAATTCGAAATAAAAGTGGATAGGTTTTTTTTAAGATAAATTAGAAAAATAAAAAATTTAGACTAAATTTAGAAAATTTAGTTTTAGAAAAGATAGAAAAAAAACTTGGGCGGTAGAGGGTTAACTAATACCGTGTCAAATTCATTTGCAGAGCAAATTAAAACGAGGATTTCATTACGATCCACATCAAATGTTGCATTTTCAATCCTATAGAGCACTGCCAAACATTGTCGAATATTTTTCTACTACATTATACCTCCATACAACCCCTATTCTTCATAAGCTTCATGGTATTTATTGAATTACCGGGAAGTCATCGTCATGCTTGGACGTCTGTTTAATTTCGCGTACAGCATGGAAGCAATAAGTAAATCTAATTTGCAACGCAAAATAAAATCAAACACATGTATGGATTATCCGCTGATAACCATTTTTTACTAGGATGGTATTCATAGCGTACTCGATACTTCATTCTATACCTAAATCGAGATGATATCGAAAGTAGGATTGGGCGATCTTTTTGAAAAGATCCATCTTATCGAATCGTTTTTCCAAACGGCTTTTGGATCGATCCACTGATTAAATAGGTACCAGAGAATCGATCTTTGCCGAATCGATTTTTGAAAAATTAAAAGCTTTTTTTCTCGATTCATCTAATCATTCTATATTCTATATGAATGCTGTCGTTTCTTTGAACAGGGAATATAAATTTCATATTTCTATTCAAATATCAAAAGCATTTTTTTTTCTCAGCATGTGCCGATTGTTGATTTTGGTGCCAGATCTAGAAAACAATCTTTCGCCTGTAATTGATGACAACATCAGGTTCAGTGATCATATGCGCAATCGGTTACAGTTCATCCCCTCAGTAGCTGCCGCTAGTTCTGTCTCTATCCGCATTTGTACAGAAGTAAATCATAGAAGAAGCAATCCAAATGTCGACATGTTTAACATGTTTAAAGGAAATGTTTACTGGCCTTTGGTGAGATAAAAAATCGATGTATACTGAAAAACAAATCTACAAAAAGATCGAAAATATCGAAAGCGAATAACTCGGATCGATTTTCTCGATTTCTCGAGTACAAAAGATCGATCCAAAAAATCGGAAATCGGAATGGAAAAGATCGATCTTCTAAGATTGCCCAATCCTAATTAATAGAATTCATTAGTTTGAGCTAACATCATTATTACGTGCTTACTAAAGCTGCAATATTTACAATCCGAAATCATCAAATCACCCATCAAACATTAAATCGCATAACTTGGCATATTCTAAGTCGAATCGAATCAAAATCATATATAATGTCGATCAAAAGATACATTGGACCTTATTCCCGTATACACTTTTCGGTGAAAACGGAACGAAGTATATCCGCGATGATAACGGTACGGTGTCGACATCTGGATACGAAATTAGTTTTCCACTAAAACTTATCAAATTATCTTAAGATAAAATGTTGGTATGAGATTATTTTACCACATGAAGAAAACAAAGGTTTCCATTCACATTTGAAATTTTTGTTTCACATTTGAAACGGAGAAGTTAACTTTCATTGATAATTTTTATTTGAAAAGTGCTCATTCTGCATGAAAACCCATCTTTATTTGTGGCGCTTCACTAGCTCGTGAAATGTAGTTCAATGGCGTGCCGTTCATATCGTTTTCACCGTGAAGTGTATTCGAGAATCAGGCCCATTGCCTACATCTAAAATTGCATAAAATGCAAAAAAAAAACCTCGATTCTATTTATCACTACAGATTAAGTCTCAGTTCGGTATAACAAGCATCGGTTTTCTGATATACACTGAAGTCGCTTTTTACGCGGTTTTTGGGATTTACTCGATTTATTTTTACACGGATTTCGGAATTTAGGCGGTTTTTTTTACGCGGATTTCAGAATTTACGCGGATTTCGAAATTTTCGCGATTTTTTTTACGCAGCACGTATCAACCTTGTAAAAATCAATATGCTATTTGATGTAAAGATGCCGCTATAGCATGAACCTCGAACAAGTCAAAAATATGTTTTTTTAACAAAATGGCAACCGTTTGAAAAACAAAATGCGGTTTAAACCGTTTTTTCTTACGCTTTCGATTTTTTAAAAATAGTAAAATCAGTAATCGGTCCAGTAGAACTTGAGATATCGTGTACGCTAATTTGAAAAAACTAGTTTCGAGAAAAACGCATTTGAAGTTCATTGTTATGGCTGTACCAGGTTAGATACCGCATCTCTAAAATGGCTCTAACTCGGTAAATAATAGAATTTCCTTGTCCTTTCTAGAGTATATCTTGAATGCCTTAACTACAGAAATATGAAGGAAAAAAATTTTGATTTTTTTTTAAATTTCTAGACTAGAATACTGCCTTAATCAATTGTTAGAGTATGGGTTGCATTTTAAACTAATAATTCACTGTTTGTTAGATTTTTATACGGATTATGAAAATCACCCGGTTTATTTTTACGCGGTTTGTTTTACGCGGATTTTGGAATTTAAGCGGTTTTTTACGTGGATTTTGGAATTTACGCGGTTTTTGTTTACGCGGCACGTATCCTCCGCGTAACAAGCGACTCCAGTGTACTCCATCGAAAAATCGACTTAAACGAAATCATATATACAAATCAGGCTGATGCAGTTTGTTTGATTAACTGCGAGATGGCTGTTGCTTATTTAAACAACCGGAGTTCGAATCCCATCGGAGCAGTTTTCTTTATCATCACCACCACTTATTTCAAATATTTACGCCCTCCTCCCATTAAAAGTCAATTGAATTATTTCTATTTCTAGAAACATGAATGTTGTCGCATATATAAATGGTGGGTCGTGAGTTTATAAAAATAATTATAACCTCACGATCATTTTCCGTAATCCGTTTTTTTTTTCCTGTAGTAAATCGCATAGTGCACCCGTGGCCGAGTGGTTAGCGTCTCACATTATCATGCCGGGTGTTCGGGTTCGATTCCCGTTCTGGCCGGGGGATTTTTTCGTCAAAGAAATTTCCTTCGACTTGCACTGTGATCACGCGTATTCTAGAGCTTGCCCCTCGGAATACATTCAAGGCGTGTTATTTGGCTTAGAAAATCTCAACTAAGTATTAATAAATGACGCTAGTTAATGCATACGTTGAGACGGCAAAAGTTCCACAGGGAACGTTAACGCCATTCAAGAAGAAGAAGAAATCGCATATACGTATGACAATAGTCGTGCTAGATGTATGTGTGGGTCGTATATTCATCCAAACTAATTTGAAAGCGATTGTCATGTATGTATATCGGCTCCACTTTTGCTTGTATATGCCAGTTAGGCGCATCATATACCACCCAAAATATGGGTCATATGATGTTATATATACGCTAGTTATACGATTTAATGTTTTCTGGGCAGCTCTGACTCGATAGGGATGCGATTGAATACAGTGCATTCGTGTCGTAACGTTAGAACTAGGAATGGATAGTAGTTTGGCCGGATACCGGATACTGAATATCGGATAGCCGAATACTCAGCAGCCTGATATTCGGCTTCTTATTTGGGAATACGAAACTGAGAGACACTCCATGTGTGCATAAAGCGGATAAAGGATTGCATTTTAGGAAGAAATAAACACATGTTTACAAAAAACTAATGAAATGTTATGAAATTTTCCCTTTTGATGAAATTTTCCCTTTTGATCCTTTAATCAAGTTTTTTGCAAGGAACCTGCAACATATTTTCTTCCTGATTACGATTTAACTAATTAGGAGAAGATTCAAATTATCGAATTGTAACCTTGTAAGATCCGAGGTTCAAGACAGACTATTTAGGAGCTCTTGAAACGGAAACAGACTTGATGAAAATCTTATTGGAGTGTATAAAATATATTGCGACGAATATTCTGAGAGTAACAGCTCATCGCCGTCTTCTTCATCTGTTAAATGAAGCAAAAGAGAGTAAACTGAATCAAACCTCATACATGAGACTCACAACACCTTTTGGGACTGTTTCAACGAAGTGGTAAATGAAAATAATAGTTGACGTCGCGTTCAGAAAAAAACCCATCTTTCGATCGTGTTGATATACCTTTACTCCTTCTTAAACTTCAAAAAATAGGGATAGAAGTCAAGCTATTGAAATGGCTAGAATCATATTTGACTGACCGCACGCAAACGGTAAGATTTAATAGGAAAATTTCAAAACCAATATTTGTTACATCCGGAGTTCCTCAAGGCTCTCATTTGGGGCCACTTTTGATCATTTTATTTGTTAATGACGTTTGCGTTTTTCTTAACAATGTTAAGGCACATAGTTATCTACGCAGATGATATGAAGCTTTATATGGAAACTAGCTGACCCGGCAAACTTCGTCCCGCCCAAAAATTTTGTTGTGTTATCAATTCCTTCAAACATCCACGTTTTCTTACAATGAGCAAGTTCATGGGTCCAATCGCAGAACTGTTCATCGATTGATCTTCTAATCGACACCGTTGAATTTACCTTTTACTATAAAATTCCTAGTATTTCTAACTCATCATTATAATATCAGATCTGAAAATCAGACACAATTCTCGTTCAAGATTTTTCAACCACTTGCAAATAACATGTTTCTCCGTTACATGGAATAAATGTTTTTTACAGAAAATATGATAGAATATAGACAGCCCTAAATCGTTGAATTCCTTCCTCGAGTTCTGCTCTTATCAACACATCCGGCGATCCTTTCTTTTTGGTATAGATATAGGAGTGCGTTTAATCACCTTAAAATCTATTTCCAGTTTCGAACCAATATCAATTTCGCTAGCGCAAACATCAAATGGACTAACAGCACTTGTTACTCTGTAATTGTAGAACATATGGGAATTTAATTTTGCAATTTTTTTCTTTTTCCTTCAGAGTTTTCCGAAAATTTTCAATTGCCATGTTTCGTTGGAATATTGTTGGTTGTAATATGTGTAATATTTTCATGGGACCCCCTCACCATTCTAGAGGAGGGAGGGGTGTCATACCATCATAGAAACATTATTCATACCCAAAAACCCTCACATCCCAAATTGTGCTTGATTAGTTCTCGAGTTATGAAAAAGTTTGTGTTTTTGTGCCCCTTAAAATTTGTGTTTCATTTGTATGGCAGCCCCCCTTTAGAGAGGAGGATGGAGTGTTTAACCACCGTAAAAACATTTATTGCACCCTAAAACCTCCACATGCCAAATTTGATTTCATTTGCTTGATTAATTCTCGAATAATGCAGAAATTTATGTTTCATTTGTATGGCAGCCCCCTCTAAGAAAGGGGGAGGAGTATCTAACCACCATAAAAACATTTATTGCACCCTAAAACATCCACATGCCACATATGGTTTCATTTGCTTGACTAATTTTCGAGTAATGCAGAAATTTGTGTTTCATTTGTATGACAGCCCCCCCCTTAGAGAGGGGGGAGGGGTCTCAAACTATCACGAAAACCTTCCTCGTCCATAAGAATCAGACAGACAGACAGACAGAAATCCATTTATATATATATAGATAAGGAATGAGGAAGACTCTCAAACATTCAAAAATGAAGTTGACATATTTCATAAATGGTGCACTAAGAGTTTATTACAGCTCAATGTTAGGAAATGCATTTTGATGACTTTTTACAAGAATAAGAACACACTTGAACAATAACACCATTGGGATCAACCCATCAATAGATGTCAACGAGTAAGAGACTTAGGCGTGGTCTTAGATTCAAAACTAACCTTCGATGACCATTATAATACAATCATCCATAGAGCAAATAATATGTTGAGCTTCATCAAACGCTTTAGTTACCATTTTCACGATCCGTACACAATGAAAACATATGCCAGATCAATTATCGAATACCGTAGTATTGTATGGTCCCCCTACATAACTTCACACGAAGACAGAATTGAATCTGTACAAAAACAATTTTTATTATTTGCACTGCGTAAACTAGGCTGGTCTTCATATCATCTCCCTCCGTATGAAGCACGTTGTATGCTATTCAATATAAAAAGCCTAAAAAACGTCGGAACTCTGCCACTTCTATTTATTATTGACAACATGTCACAACGAGTAGACTCAGAAGAAATATTAGGAAACCTAAATTGTTACGCACCGATTAGACACCTGAGAAACCCTAACATTTTCTACCTAGATTACCGAATAACGAATTATGCCAAATATAGTCCTATTAATCGTATGATGAGCCTCTATAACGAACACAGTGAAATAATTGATGTAACCATGTCAGGGTCAATGCTGAAAGACAGCAAAAGGATCGTACCAGAAATTTTGACCTAGTGCCTAAAGTTAAACAAGTTAACATGTACCATGATGCGTCAATATTCCGTAAACACTAGTTTGTGGCATCGATCATGAATTTGCGAAAAATCGAATTACCAAGCTTACAAACTACGCAAAGTCTACGAGAGGGAGATGACGACAATTTCAAACAGTTGTATAGGTTTAGTCGCGAAAATGTATTTTTTTTTTTGTAATATGAAGCTTTCTAATGGACTATGGTGAAACCAAAGGTGAAGAGTTCTAAAACATATTATAACTGAAATGTTTCCTGCGTTATGTTGGTATTCCCGGATCATAGATTTTGTGTGGCACAAAAATAGACTAGACGATTTTCTAGGTGGGAGTTGGTGAGGATTTGGGTATACACCCAACGACCGTTTGTGAAACTGTCTGGCAAACGTGTCAAGCAATAGTTGAGAAATACCTCAAATGGATTGAATACCCTTCAACGAAGGAAGATTTTGAACGCGGAAAGAAAACATGTGGATCCACAAGTACAAGTTCCCTTCCTGTGTAGGGGCTCTCGACTGCACCCATATGCTCATCAAACGACCACACATTTTTGCCGATTAATTCTTGAACCGCAAAGGATTCACGTCATTTAACGTATTCTGACAACCTAAGCAACAGTTTTCCATTTTGCAATCAAAAGTCCGCATATTAACGGATAGAGCGCCACAGATAGCCGTTGCGTATTTCGTGCTTCGTAATGTGGCAAAGATATTAAAAGATGGAGATTTCACGTTGCCGGAAGAGTCACTCCAGTCAAACGATGTTCAGTTCAATAGCGGATTCGATGAATCTCCATCGAGGACAAAGTCGTCGGAACGCAATTGCAATGCGTACTAAAAATCTGTTGTAAAATCCAAACATTCCACTTTTTCAATTCTCCTAAATTTTAAAAATCAATCAAAAATCGAAAAGTCAACATTTTATGAAACTTGGTCTCTAAACTTAAAAATTTCTAATTCTAATTTCTAATTTCCGGAATTATGACGAAGGCAAATTCTGTAGCATACAAGATTTGTGGATAATAGATGAGCATCATTTTGAAGTACCCTATTTTTTTGTATCCATTTTTTTGTGATTTATTTTCTCCAGGATTTGGTCACCAGAGAATTACAGGATGAGTTATTTCTTTTGAATCGTGCGATTATTAGAGAACGAGAACTGTTCATATTATGGATATTTTTCATTAGAACATTTTGAAAACATCGTTTTAAAAACAGGAAGTGGGTTATATCTATGGTATAACCGCAAGGGTGACGTAGGACTATCGTTGATTTAGAGATCATTTGTTTGAAGTTGAATCTGAATTCATTCTGAATGAATGAATATTCGGAGAACTTCGAAAACGAGAGCGTTACGTTGGAGGCACAAGGTTTTAAGCATCCAATATTGGATACGGAAATATCCTACTGATAGGGAAGAATAATCTTCAGAAGCTATCCTGTTAATTGCGATTGATTGAAAAATCACAAAACCAAATGTATTTGGTCACAGTGTTACATGGATAGAAATCATTAAAATAAACTCTTTCACATGAATGTAATTTTAAATTCCCAGAGGAACTGGCAGATTATTTTCAGTAACGATTAGATATTTCCACATTTTCCTCGATACTGGAAGCCCACCAGTGGTTAATGCTAACTCGATAACCATCTGTTAATAGTACTTGATTGAAACATATTTGGTCACAGTGTTACATGGATAGAAAACATTCAAATAAACTCTTTCACATGAATGTATTTTTAAATTCCTAGAGGAACTGGCAGATTATTTTCCGGATCTTTCTCGATGCTGAACGGAAAGAAGGCTTCTTCGAGATCTTCCCGGGGAACCGTTTGTGGCATCACTCTCCTCCTGATGGATTCCCTTCTGGCCTAAGGTGCACAAACAGGCTCTTGGTGACACCGTTCATCCGCGCTTTCATGATAAATGAAGAGCTTCACCACAACAGCGACAACATGCTCCAATCGCTGTTCAATTATTTTTTTTTTATAAATCGTTTATTTTTACAGGCTCAGTTACATTAGTTTAAAGGAGCCGAATTCTTAAATGTATTTTTTAAAACTATACAAATACAATTTTCCTAACACTATGGTTAGTAAGGTGGAAAACCGATTACTCGCGGTTTACTCGAGTTTAGAAGGGTGACATATTCTTTCAGGAAGGGGATGGGATATAAGGGAATTGTTACAATGTTGATGATCACACTCAATTCTTAAATCTATTCGTATATCTATTGTATATTTACATTTCAACTTATTTTATTGTTTATACCAAGGGGGGCAATCGCAATGGATGAAAAGGAGGGTATGAAGACATAGGGACAATCACACACGAAGATCGATAGTTTTAAGGAAAACATATATTTGGGTCATGTAATCAAGGTCTAACCGAGCCAACACATCTCTCACCGGCACATTGGGCTGCCTTCCTCGGGCCCGAAGGGAGTTTTCTAAATTCGATCTGGCGACAGGATACACCTCGCACGACCAAACAACATGCTCGATGTCGTGATAACCTTGACCACAGACGCAGAGATTGTTGCTGGCAAGATTGAAACGAAAGAGTAGCGCATCTAACGAACAGTGATTGGACATGAGTCGGGAGAAGGTGCGAATAAAGTCCCGACTCAAGTCCAGACTTTTGAACCACTGTTTGAGGCTAACCTTAGGGATAATCGAGTGAAACCACCGGCCCAATTCATCTTCATTCCACTTTCGTTGCCAGTTAGCGATGGTATTTTTGCGGACTAAAGAATAAAATTCATTGAAGGCGATTTGACGCTGATAAATATCGCCTTCAATTGCACCTACCTTTTCTAATGAGTCAGCCCTCTCATTACCCGGAATGGAGCAATGTGAAGGGACCCAGATAAAGGTAATGACATAACAGCGTCTGGATAAAGCACTCAAAATTTCTCGTATTCTCTCAAGGAAGTACGGCGAATGCTTTTCCGGCCTCACTGAACGGATAGCTTCGACAGAGCTAAGACTATCCGTTACAATGTAATAGTGTTCAACAGGTCGTGAGGCGACGCTGTCCAACGCCCAATGAATTGCTGCCAATTCAGCAATATACACTGAGCAAGGATTCTGAAGACTGTGTGAGGTGCTAAACAATTCGTTGAACACTCCAAATCCTGTGGACTCATTTATAGTGGACCCATCAGTAAAGTACATATTATCACAATTGATACCCCCATACTTTTCATCGAAGATCGTTGGAGCGATCCTCGATCGTTGGTAATCTGTATATCCATGGATATCTTGCTTCATGGACAGATCAAATTGCACAGAGGAATTGATGTAGTCAGGGAAACAAACACGGTTGGGAATATACGAAGAAGGATCAACCTGCATGGAGATGAATTCATTATATGAACTCATGAATCCGGAGTGAAAATTTAACTCGATCAGCTGCTCAAAATTTCCGATCACCAATGGGTTCATGACCTTACACCGGATGAAGAACCGAAGAGATAATAAATTGAAGCGATCTTTTAGTGGGAGTAGGCCTGCCAAAACCTCGAGACTCATGGTATGCGTTGAGGGCATACATCCCAACGCGATACGGAGACAAAGATACTGAATTCGCTCGAGTTTAATGAGGTGTGTTTTGGCAGCTTGATTGAAAACAGAAACTGCCATACTCCATCACTGAGAGAATAGTTGTTCGATACAACATTATAAGATCTTCGGGATGGGCTCCCCACCAGGTGCCGGTAATTGTACGGAGAAAGTTTATTCTTTGTTGACATTTTTTACTCAGATACCTAATATGGGCCCCCAAGTACATTTAGAGTCGAACCAGACCCCAAGATACTTGAATGACATAGCATGAGTGATCGGATTACCCAAAAGTTGAAGCTTTGGTTTTGCTGGTCTATGCTTCCTAGAAAAAACCACCATCTCTGTTTTCTCCGTGGAGAATTCGATCCCTAGCCCAATGGCCCAGGTTGAAAAATTGTTCAAAGTATCTTGTAAGGGTCTTTGCAGGTCGGATTCGTTTGATCCTACGACAGACACCACTCCATCATCTGCAAGTTGTCTTAGGCTGCAATTTTGTGTAAGGCAATTGTCGATGTCGCTTACATAGAAGTTGTACAAAAGGGGGCTTAAACATGAGCCCTGGGGGAGGCCCATGTAAGAGACCCGACTTACTGCCGAATCTCCGTGAGAAAAGTTCAAATGTTTCTCACAAAGCAAGTTATATAACATATTATTCAATAGAGGCGGCAGACCCCGAGAGTGTAATTTGTCCGACAAAATCTCTATTGAAACAGAAAACGCTGTTCAATTAGAACTGAGTGGATTTCCGAGCGACGCTCGCTCATATACCGATTGGTGATTTCAATAGCCTGTTTTGAAAGCAAATTTAAGACTATTGAAACAAGTTTTTGGATCAGAAAGTAACAAGTATAGAACGCGTAGACATTTTATCTTTCGAATGAAGTGTTTATCATACCATTTCGTTCAGTTGTTTAGGAGCTATTAACACTCAAAATCTCGGTCTCCGGCGTAACGCTTTCGTTTTCGAAACTTTGATTTTACACCCCGGTATAGAAATGAAAGACGTAGTTCTACGTCAAAAATATATCGCGAGGAATTGAACATTATATAATCGGTACGTTATAGTAATGGTGGTACAATGATTCTAACAGGATTTGACACACATAGCATGGCTAACCCTTATTTCTTCAAATGCCTACTTCAGCATTGCAAGACCCGCTTGATCTTGGCACAGATCGATAGCATCGTACAAACCTAAAAAAAAACATTAGCGAATATCAATGGAACGTGATACTTCAAACCGCGCAAACTAATATTTGCTCGAGCCACGATCCGTAGTACAAATTATGGCCATGTGCACAGGTTGATGAACAAGAGGAACGCCAATTTTGTGAGGCTACACACCGAAACGGCGGCGGCGGCGGCAGCAACAGCGACGTTAGTTAGCTCTTGAACGACGTTGTCGTAATTTGCTAGCAAAAACAGCAAATTCGGTAATTTCTATGCAAAGCAACGAGAAATTACCCAACAAACCGCTTTGCACATCCAACGATGCACACACGAGCGCCATCGTTTAATAGCACTGTGTACCCCTCGTGTAAAACGTCATTACCGGTGAGCTGAGCGTTTGTCAGTTGATACTTTCATATCGCTGTTTTTGAGGGAAAAAATGTAAGGGAAGCATGATAATCCTAGACGAAGCACTTTAGGTGATCTAGCTTTATGGGAAGATTTAACTTTTGGAAACAAAACTACATCAACATAATGTTGATTTCGTTTAATGTGTCCTGAACATGGACCAGAATCGGAACTGCCTTTTTTTTACGACACCCCTAAAATGTGAAGATGAAAGTAAAAGCAAGGGGCGATAAAAACAAACCGTTCGCACCCAAACGAAATGCGGGTAGCCGAAGGAGAGGGAAACAATAATAAATGCCGTATGGCGCGCGTACAATTATGAGTTTATTTACGTGAGCCGCAACTGTACAATCCGACGGCGGCCGCTTGGGCCCTTGCAAGATATGTTAGGTGAGCGCTGTCGGAATGTCGAGTATCTGCCAAAGGTAAACCAAACAAATGCTGCTTTTTCTTACGCACCGAAGATGATGGTGAGTTTTAGAAGACACTATTAAGGCACATACCGACGACAAATCTATAAGTTGTATGCTGGTCCGAGGTATATTTGCACAGTAAATCACAAGGTTTTGTTGATCTCGGTACGGTCAATCGATACGCGCTTGTACCGGAAGGACAGCTTTGTTTGCCCGGGATGACATTGCTTTTTTCCAAGGACTTTTTTGGTGATGGATCTAATACTCAAGTGGTACCGCTTGAATCTGTCCGGTACGTGTAAATTGCTCATTTATGCCGTTCCATGAACAGTTATACACGAAGCCGCAATATATCATTGTAATTGTAGTTTATCTTCTTGATGAGGTTTCTAGTTCACTTCAATTAGAACAAACATATGATTCGCCAATTACCCAACTTATATAGAAAAACACTTGCGAAATGATTTAAGATTATAAAAACAATAGATACCGGTCCAGTCTCACACACGTTTACTGGATGGCGAATTACTGCGCATGTACCAACTGAAAAAGGATATTCTGAGGAGGGCTGTGATACAGGGCATTATTCTATATGACATGGCTCCTAACATGTCAAGTCGGGCAAAATATCTTATTCTACAGGGTATGTTTATGAGAATTTATAAACGTACCCTGCTTATTCTAGAAGACGAGCTTCATTGAAATGTTTCACTATAGACTAGGAAGACATTTGTCACTTTTTATGGATATGAACAGGGATGTCAGATGTGAAGACATATAGGGTTGGGGAAAAAAATGTCGTATTTCTGATCGAAATTTGACGCTTTATTTAACACTAGCTAACCCGGCAAACTTCGTCCCGCCCATTTACTTGATTAATTCTCGAGTAATGCAGAAATTTGTGTTTTATTTGAATGGCAGCCACCCCTAAGAGAGGGGAGAGGGGTCTCTAACCACCATAGAAACATTCATTGCACCCTAAAGTTTCCATATGCCTAATTTGGTTTAATTTGCTTGATTAATTCTCGGTTAATGCAAAAATTTGTGTTTCTTTTGTATGGCAGCCCCCTCTAAGAGAGGGGGAAGGAGTATCTTAACACCATAGAAACATTTATTGCATCCTAAAACCTCCACATGCCAAATTTGGTTTCATTTGCTTGATTAATTCTCGAGTAATGCAGAAATTTGTGTTTCATTTGTATGGCAGCCCCCCCCTTTGAGTGAGGGAAGGACTGTCTAACCATCATAGAAACATTTATTGCACCCTAAAACTTTCACATGCCAACTTTGGTTTCGTTTGCTTGGTTAATTTCCGAGTAATGCAGAAATTTGTGTTTCATTTGTATGGCAGCCCCCCCTTTGAGTGGGGGAAGGACTGTCTAACCATCATAGAAACATTTATTGCACCCTAAAACTTTCACATGCCAACTTTGGTTTCGTTTGCTTGGTTAATTTCCGAGTAATGCAGAAATTTGTGTTTCATTTGTATGGCAGCCCCCCCTTAGAGAGGGGTCTCAAAATATCACGAAAACCTTCCCCGGCCCCAAAAACCCCTACATACCAATTTTCATGTCGATCGGTTCAGTAGTTTCCGAGTCTATAAGAATCAGACAGACAGACAGAAATCACTCCATTTATATATATATAGATAGATAGATAGATAGATAGATACTTAAAATTTTCCAATTTAAGTCAAATATGCGCCGTTTTGTTCGCAAACTTGTTGCCATTTAGAAGGCAACTTCATTATCCCCCCCCTTATAAAACCCCCCTCCTTATTTGCAAAAAACTCAGACAGCCACTTTTCGCAAGCCTCTTTTGAGGCCATTTTAGTATCACCAAGAGCGTTTTGCATGGACCGGAAGAGATGATAATCACTTGGAGCCAGCTCCGGACTATACGATGGGTGCAATAGGACATCCCATCCGAGCTCCCGTAGCTTCTGGCGGGTCATCAAAGATGTGTGAGGTGAGCGTTGTCCTGGTGGAAAACAACACAATTCCTATTGATCATTTCTGGCCGCTTCTGGTCAATCGCCTGCTTCAAACGATCAAGCTGCTCACAGTAGAGAACCGAGTTGAGGGTCTGGCCATAGTTGAGCAGCTCATAGTGGATGATTCCCTTCCAATTCCACCTAACACACAACAAAGCCTTCCTGGCCGTCAATCCGGGCTTGGCGATGGTTTGGGCCGGCTCACCGCGCTTCGACCACGACTTTTTGACGTAGGACTACGTCTTTCATTTCTATACCGGTGTGTAAAACCAAAGTTTCGAAAACGAAAGCGTTACGCCGGAGACCGAGATTTTGAGCGTTAATAACTCCTAAACAACTGAACGAAATGGTATGATAAACACTTCATTCGAAAGATGAAATGTCCACGCCTAATATACTTGTTACTTTTTGATCCAAAAACTTGTTTCCATAGCCTTAAAATTGCTTTCCAAACAGGCTATTGAAATCACCATTCGGTATATAAGCGAGCGCCTCTCGGAAATCCACTCAGTTATAATTGAACAGCGATTGAGGTACCATCGAAGGAATGAATGAATGTTTCCCTAACACAGACTTCAAAACCATGGAGTCTGGGGAAACTGGCATTGCAAAATAGATGCAAGCAGCGGGTACCTTTGTACTCGTTTGCGTTTTTGCAAATTGGAATGTTTCCCTAACACAGGTTTCAAAACCACGGAGCGTGGGGAAATTGGCATTGGAAATGAGATGCAAGCTGCGAATACTTTTGTACTCGTTTGTGTTGCAAACCGGAATGTGTTTTCCCAACATTGTTTTTTGCAAACCAATAAGTTGGGAAGATCGGCATTCCAGATCTCGGCAGTACTTTTTATACCCCCATGCATTTTTACACTTGCGGAATGCGTTTTGGTAACACGGTCTACAAAAGCGGGTACAAATGCAACGTTTTGGCTCGGTTATTCAAGACTGCATGCCCCTCCATGTCGCCAGCTCACTGAACTTCGACGCATACCGTTTGATGGTTAGGCAAAATGTTGATAACTATTTGCTGCGATAACCACTACCATAATGCATGAATTGACCTAAATTGGGATTTGTTTGCAATTCAATTCGTAAATTGTTTCATTAATTCACTAGTTTAATCAATAATTTAATCAATAGCTCT
This sequence comes from Toxorhynchites rutilus septentrionalis, assembly GCF_029784135.1. NCBI lineage: Eukaryota > Metazoa > Arthropoda > Insecta > Diptera > Culicidae > Toxorhynchites > Toxorhynchites rutilus. Next base: position 117,749,221 of record NC_073746.1, on the reverse strand, counting down.
GCGCAGCGGCGATATCGTACCCAATGAGAAACATTCGAAGTGCGATTATTGCTAATTGAAAAAAACACAAATGATTACTAAGCCAACGGCAGTCCTTCGTCAACCTTGCGGTTATACCATAGATATAACCCATCCATAGTTTTTCGCTTTAGGTTATCGAACGTGATCCACTTTCCATCATCAGTCACCATCTTCTTCAAAAATGGGTCGAGTTCGTTCCGTTTCAGCAATGCAGCGCAGGCGTTGATTTGGTCCAAAAGATTTATTTGCGTCAACTTGTGTGGCACCCATACATCCAGCTTTTTTTTTGGAATCCAATCTTCTGCAAATGGTTCCAAACGGTTTTATGGTCTATACCCAGTTCCTGGCCAATCGAGCGAGTGTTCACATGCCGGTCTACTTGGATGATTTCAACGATTTTATCGGTTTCCACGACGATTGGCCTACCAGTACGGGGTGTATCTTCGACAGCCACTACACCAGAACGAAATTGATCAAACCAACGCTGTGCTGTGCGAATCGTTACAGTATCAGGTCCATAAACTACACAAATTTTTTCGGCCGCCTTCGTTGCAGTTTTACCTCGCAGGTAGTAAAAACGTAAAATATGGCGAATTTCTTGCTTGGTGGACTCCATCTTTGACGCGCTATAACTTGAGACTGAAAAGGACAATATTCGTCTTTGAATAGCCGTATAGTATGACCCGATGCGATAAGTACAACACAAGATATGTTTAAGTGTTGCCATATATTGACAATATACGACATTTCTTTTTCCCCAACCCAATACTATCAGCCATTCCATGCCAAACCGATATAGGGGTTCTCCGATTTCCGTGAAAACTGGTAGTTTGGTTCCTTATCGCAAAATATTAGACCAGTACTTTTCTATTTTTTCATTAGTGTGCCCATTTGCATTTTAGGGTGGTTCAAAAAATCATTTTTTTCTCCTATTTTCCCTTTTTTTTAATCATAACTTTTAAACAACTAAACCTATTCAGATTATCGACATATCAAATAAAAGCCAATTAGTATTTTCTGAAAAAAAAATTCATCCGTTAAAAATATGGACTTTCTCTTCGTTATTATTGATTGTATTTGTTTTTTCATAGTATACATGGTCTCGGGACCAAGGGCCCTATATTTTTTTTCTCGAAAGCTGATGATTTTTTTACATAACATATCCCAATATCAGATGTGTGTTCTTCGTCAAATATTGAAAGACCTCAGAGAAAAAATTGGTGGGTTATATCTATGATATAACCGCAATATTGACGTGGGACTACCTTAGCTTAGCAATCATTTGTTTGTATTGAAATTTTTTTTGATTGAATGAAACAATTACTGAATCCAATATATTTGCTTTGTGAGTAAAAAGATTGAACTAATGCCATGTGAGGCTAATTCATGCATTATGATAGATTATGTTTTTCTTTACAAGTAAATTTAATGACATTCCTTTTACGTTTGGTATGATGCCTAAAATATGTGAACGGAAGAATTATCAAACGATTATTTTATTTTACATTTTTGAAATTTGCATCTCTCAAGTTTACGTACTTCTCGAACCGCGAATTTGCTTGATTTGATGAACTTCAGGCACTCAGTTTCGATTTTGAAATGTACGTTGAACGTATATTGTTTCATCAATAGGCGTTATCGCAGCAAATGGATATCAACATTTTGCCTGATCATCAAATGGTATGCGTACAAATTCAGTGAGCAAAATATATGAAGGCATATCCTTCAAGGCAATCTTGAATAACCGAGCCAAAACGTTGTGCTCGTACACGCTTTTGTAATCCGTGTTAGGAAAACATTTTTTGGAGTGTCAAAGACATGCGAGTGCAGAAGTACCACCGACATGCATGAATCAACAATTTCAACTTCTACTTTTCATACTACAGAGGCTTCAAACTTGAAAGTTTATTCGCCTCTAGTGTCTGCATGATTTTCCAAGATTTCCAAGTTTAGAAGACCGTGTTAGGGAAACATATTCTTGTCTGCACAAAGGTAAGCGAGTACAAAAGTACTCGCAGTTCGCATTTATTTGCAATGCCGATCCCCCCCCCCACACCTTGGTTTAGAAGTCTGTGTTGGGGAAACACATTTCAGATGGAACAAAAATGCTCCGACTTGCATGAATTCACAATGTCAATTTCCCCACGCTCCTTGGATTTGAAGTCTGTGTGGGAACACATTTCGAGTGGAACAAAAGCTTCTCCTACTTTCATGTATTTGCAATGCAGATTTCTCCAATGCTGCTTGGTTTTGATGGCTGTGTTGGGGTAACCGTAAATCGGGCCAATCAAAATGGGGCAGTTAGGGCGTTTAGATATCGCTTAACATTTTACAGTTATGTAATTGTTTATCTGATAATGTTTATCTGATAACATTTTATCAATTGCGATAGAAGCGTAGGAATATTCCCTATCAATTGGTACAAACATCTTTCCGATCTATCAAGAAATGTTCGAATTATAAGCATTCGAAATCTTTCATTTTTTCCTGCATGTTCTGTGTTCAGGTTTTCATTTTACCCCCCCATATAGTCCGGTTAGACGTAGTCCCACGTCAAAATAAAGAAAAATATAGCGCCCAAATACAATAAAATAATCACGAAAACAAAATCTAATTGTTTCACAACTGTAGTATTTTTACAAAGAAGATTTTCTTCGAACACGACTAGAATCATTGAATTTAATTGGATATGTTGATCATCTGATCCAGTAGTTCAATTGCAGCGACCAATAAAACAAACGGGTTTTTGTATACCCGAAATTATCAATAGGCTCGAGTCTGAATAAATACATCTTTATTGCACGATCCTTGTTTGCGGATCGTCTGATTCATAGTTCATTTTTGTTTATTCTGACAGAGAAAAAGTCTAGTTTTACGATAGGGTTTTTGTTTATACTTTGAGGTTTTATGATACACCCAAAATTGATTTTAGCTCATGTTTTGTCATCCCGATTTATGACATTAAATGAGACATAACATAACAGAAAATGTCATGACTCACAAATACTGGTAATCATTTGTATAATATACATGGTACAGCAATATAAGATTAATACGAGCGAGCGAAACAAAAGACAAAAAAGCTTTTCGCATGCTTTACCACATATACGGCCCAGACCGAGATAGATATTGTTCACCTTCATACGCTCCTTTTTTACTCTTAGAAAACACTTCCCGACTTCATTTTATAATCAGGTGCAATATTATCACGTATTTGCTGAGCAACTGCTGAAGCATCATTAGCCTTGTGGATAGCGTGGTCGTGTAAAATAGCTTTGCATTCCTGCCGGCCTTGGTTCGATCCCCATTGACGTCGTATGGACTTTTTTTTGCACAATCCCAAATGAAATGAGAAAAGAAAACAGAAAGAGATGTCTGCACGCATACATACAAACCATTTTTAAGCTTTTTAAACAGCTCATTATTTGCGCATTTGACTCTCCAGCACACTAAATGGCATCATTTCTGCCAAAGATGAAATGTTTTCTGCCAACGCTAGTTTGGGTGTAGAATCAAAATTGTCACCCTAAAGAAAAAATAAAAAAAAATGGGTCTACTACTTTACGATAAAGAACAAAACTATCAATGTTCACGAAAATCAAAATGTATTTTTTAGAAAAAGGGAAAAAATCGATTTTTCGAACCATAATCGGTTAACTATGGAAAATCATAACTTGAAAAGAAAAAAGATCACGTCTCTGAGTTTTGGATATGTTATGTTATGTGAAATATTCTTAGATTTCAAAAAAAAAGTGCCCTTCGTCCCGAGACCATCTAAACCATAAAAAAAACAAATACAATAAATAATTACGAAAACAAAATTCCATTTTTTTTCCAAGTGACGAATTTCATGTCAACTCGGCCATTAACAGCACCACATCATATTACAGCTGAACGTTGTGAGTGTGAAGACATTGGTCATTTAAGCAAATCTTGAAATCTTCAAAAAAGCATTAGACTATTTTTTGAAAAATGCAACTTTTTTTTTTTGTTTTTCACAAAAATTTACAACTCAAAAACTATAATATCTGCAAAATTCTGATCAAAGAATGAAATTTAGAAAAATGTTCGAATTTTCATAAAAAATGCCGAAATTTTTTAAAAGATAAATTACACTGAAAAAAAATTATTTTAAAAATTTATATTCATTTTTCTCAAGAACGTATTTTTTAAATTTCAAAAAAAAAATCATATGAATAACCCTTACAATTTCCAGAAAGTTACCCATACATCGAAATAGGGGCACTTTCACAGAGAAACAATTTTATTACAAAAAATTTTCATGTTTTCTTTTAGATCTCATTAGCATATGAACTTTTGTCGAAGACGTCAACTTTCTATCTTTTATAGTTTCTGAAATACATGGCATTTTAGTATGGCGGTTCCTGAGAAAATAATGTTTTACTCGTAACCGTTTTGTGGGTAAATTCTCGCGTTTGACGTGTTCTTAACATGTTTCATAATAAAAAAAAAAGTTTACAGTACAGAACAAGTCAATCGCGATAATTTATACATAAAAATGTTACGAGTTATCATTAATAGTAATTTCTCAAAGAAAACATGAAAAGTGGTTGTTGGAAAAACTCATTTTTTGTAAAAGTGCTCATCTTCCGATGTACTTATCGAAAATAGTGGGTGACTTGTTGAAAACAGTGAAAGCTATTCATATCTATTTTTTCCAGAATTAAAAAAAAATATTTTTGAGAAAAATCAATTTGAGTCTTTCAAATATTTTTTTTACGTAGAACTACGTCTTTCATTAAGGGTGCCAAATCAGAAAACAGGTCACGTTTTTATGAAATAAAGTTAACGTTAATAACTATTTTTGCCGCGAACGGATTTTGGCGATTTACATACTAAAGGAATCAGAAATTCCGTAAGATTTGTTTAATATGCTAAACATTAGAATCCCTTGGGTTGTAAATGGTTAAAATTCATGAAACGCTTATAGCGTTTCTATTTTCCCATACATTTGTTCTATCCATTTGTGTGCTTTCCCAAACAGAACTGTAAATAACGAGCCACTTATCGACAACCAACGGAGGGGAAATCGTAGGATTCAAAGTCTCCGTGAGCAAAGGAAAAGTAGAAGAATGAAGGGGAATACTTGCCTAGAGTATAAACAGTGGATCTCGCTGAGACAAACTTTCATTCGGCATCGGACTGTTGAGCAATCCAGTTCACTTTGCTTTCGCAGCGCTTCGATCTAAGATTGGACCCCACCAGTGGTAATCCAACTTGGATATTGTCGTTTGGTTTTTCTGTTTCTGTTTTTCTGTTTTTCGCGTTATTCGTATCGTGTGTTTTTTTCCGCGTCATCAATTGGACGCTTCGCGTAATGTGTGATGAGTAAGAAGAAGAGGAATGCAGGCTCGAGCCCTGCAAAAAACGAGCGCATTGCCAGGGGCAATAAAATTTCGAGGCAAGCGTCATCTAATGATGCACGCGATGTTGGTGCAGTGAAAAGCGCTCGCGCTGTACCGAGCCCTCGCGAATGGGACACCGCATCGAATAACAGCGAAGTAGACGATTTCGGCGCGTCGGTCGAAAATGTAAACGCCGTTACCCAGGCAGCAACCAAAATCAAGCACCCCCCGCTGGTGGTTAAGGCGATCGCTCTTGACAAACTCATCAGCGAATTCGCATTGATGGGTGTTACAGCAGAATACAAGCTGTGTGGTATAATTCAGTCTTTTTTCCAGGCAGTTAACATAGTTTGTTTTCCATCATCATAAGGGCTTCGTTGGTGCCTTTGAGAATGCATCAATGCATTAAACTGACGTTATGGCGAAGCAAGCGCTAAGGTTGTGCGCCGAAAAATTATTTGGGGAATACCAAGCAACTTGAATGTCTTACTGGAATGTTATAAGTTATTTGGGTTCGCGTGCCAGTCGCAAAACTGCCTTCAACTAGGATTGCATTTGCGCTAATATTGACCATAATGAAGCATTGCTACTGCTACTACTCGAAAAGGTTGTTATTAACAAACAGAGTTTATTTCACTTGTTTAGTCACCAAGAAAGTGAATGACGTTCTGGAATTTTGTATGTGATTAGGTTTCGCTTGCCAGTAGCAAAACTTCCTCCACTAAGGGTGACAGCTGCGCTTCTCTCGAGCATGAGAAAGTAATGCAACTTTTTTCGATGCCAGTAATATTAACAGAAGCGTTTCTTTTGAGAATAGCGTAAAATGATGAGAAGTATTTATATTCCTAGTTGTTTCTAGCCACCAATGTATGGCTCTGTATGCATGCTATGGCGAACGCTTGTTTGGCGCTTGGTTTACGTTGTACGAACGATGCCTAGAGGTTCCTTTGAGACAATACTAAATAACATGTAGCATGATATTTGATACTTGCAAGTGTTGTCATTGTTGTTGTTTCCATGCGGTGCCAAAGAAATATTGATGTAATTATGAGATGTGGGATAATGGTGCTGGTGCAACATGTCTATTTCAATTGCGAAAAAGGCCACCGGAATAGCGTTCGAGGTATGAAATAAATTGCGACATATGATCAGCTAGTATATTGTTTTGCGAGGGCATGGATGAATATCGTCAACTGATTCTACAATGAAAAATCCATTTCAGAGATTATTCTACTAAGCAGTTGTTTCTAAAATTTCACAACATCATAGAATAATATCTGAAGGTATGAACAAGCGACTTATATAAAATAACAGTGTAGTTCTACGTCAACAATGCGGTCGTATCTTGGACACAACCTCCTATAATTTTTTCAATTGTTTTTTTTATTTGTTTGATATCTTTTAATGAAAACTTTAATAAATTCCTGCATTTCATTCTATATGCATTATATAGGTCTTGAAAAAAAATATATTTTGAAAATTAAAATTCAACATGCTCAAAAATATGTTTTATTTTTAAATTCTGGAAAAAATGTTCTACAAACTTTTTTCTATTTAAAAACATGCCAAGAACATGTCAAACGAGAGAATTTACACACAAAATTGTTATGACTAAAACATTATTTTTTCAGGAGTCTCCATACAAAAATGCCAAGTATTCTAGAAACTATAAATGATTGAAAATTAATGTCTTCGACAAAAGTTCATATTTTAATGAGATCTAAAACTTTTTCCAGCACGGTATATCGCTATCTTGACTTTAAACATAATTAGGATTAGTTTTTTTTTTCAAAGAAAACTTGGAAAAGGTGTTGTTAGAAAAACTTTTTCCCTGTAAAAGTGTCCACCTTTCGATGTATGAATGGCTTGTTGGAAATATGAACGATTCATAACTTTCGTTACTGAGTACACATTGCGAAAGCAACCTTCTGTTTTGTATTGTAAAGGCTTCTGACATCAAAGTTTATCGCCTCTAGTCTTGAAAAAGGCCATTAGTAAGATCAAAACTTTCTCGTAGCTTTTAGTTTGATTCTACATCCATATATTTACCCGCGATAATAAACTAGAATTTCTCATCGGCTATTTTCCAAAAAAAATTTAACTCGAACATTAACATGAAGCCAAGCGTTGTCTTGATAGAATATTATTGACTCGTATCTGATCACATAATCTGGACAATTTTAGGCAATAGCTTGCTCTGAACGGACCAATTGCTGCCTCTAGAAGTCTTTATTGGTCGTTTGATCAGGTTTTAGCAGCCCACCCTTTTGGCAAAGCGTTACTGTGGTACCAAGAATATTTGGCTTCAGCGTGGATGTTCCTGGTTGGCCGGACTTAACATACGATCTTGTGCGTTTTGGATTATCGTAGCGAATCCTTTTTCGTCCTCCGTAATGATTCGACGGAGAAAATGACTTCGACTTTGTGTAGTTCAAGGAATATTTTGGACATGCAAAATCACCGTTCGATATCTCTCGATTTCAATTCATATGAAACATAGTTTCCTTGCTTTTGGTTGTATCCTGCGACTTTGAGTCGTTTAGAAAAAGCTTATCGAGTTACTAACAAATGATTCTGCATGCTCTGTTTGTTTTTTTTTTGTTGACTCGAACGTTTCTTGTCTCTAGCACTAAAATCATCATTTTTAAATTGTCGAAACCATTCCCTGCAAAATCTGCCCGATGGTACCGAGTCACCATAAACTTCCACAAGAATTGCATGCGCTTCAGCTGCACTTTTCTTCGAATGAAAACAGAAAAGCAAAACTTCTCGCAAATGGGCAACAAAACTCGACATTTTGAACGCAGTAAAAATTGAACTTGTTTTGCCAAACTCAAAGACTTGTAAACGACGATTCAGATGTATAAAATTATGTAGGGGACAGCTTCGAGAGTTTTTTTTTGCGGTTTTTGAAACAAATTACTGTTTTCAAACTTACACAATGGGATGCTTCAATTAACTATCAGGATTTGTCCTTTCTTCAATCCAGTTTCGAGTAATTTTGAATTTTGAACACCCACGTTCTCCCAGTGATTATTTTTTCTGTTCGCAATCTATATTCGCGGAATATACCGTTTTGTCTCATATTCCGAACACTTTGATGGCCATTAAACAGTGTCTCATTACTCAAAATGGTACTCTTACGCGAGATTTATTTGATTTTTGGATACAATAGAGCCTTCTTTTTTAATTTGACTACAATAAAGTTGATTTACAAATACATATTCATGGTGGAAAACTGAAAATATGTTTAATCACTTTTGTCTCAAATTCCGAACACTATTTTTGTCACTGACTCATATTCCGAACACTTTTGTCTCAAATTCCGAACAGCATGAATGCATTTTTTTTAAATCATAATTTTTGAACTACTGAACCGATTCAAATGATCGATATATCAAATTAAAGTTAAAGTTAAAAGACTAGCTAAGTCTTCTTTGGAAAAATGTAATGCTCGCAAAAAAAATGGATTTTACTTTTGTTTCGGTTTCGGGACCAAGGGCGCTATATCGGTATCGATACTTGCAAATAACGCCCATATTAATCGCATGATGCGTATATACAATCAGCACTGCGAAATAATTGACACAACAATGAATTAAAAACAGCTAAAAGAAACATGTACCGCAAAAATAATATTCAACCTAAGAAAACATTGTAACATTAGTTTATAACTGTATAGTCTACATTTGTTTGACGAAATGAATAAATAAATAAATAAATAAAAATGATGTTAGAATGAAGTCTATAACCCAAAGGATATCAAGGTTTTGAATATTAAATTATTTATAACATTAAAGTTCAGTAAATTCACATTTAAAAATGGAGTGTTCGCAATTCGAATCATGCGTAGAAACTTGATTCATATTCCGAACACTACTTCAATATTAATTTTAATGAAGATTTCTTCATAAAATATCATTTTATTGTATCCATTTTTATATATTTTTACCATTTCTAGCACTTAACATGAAAACAACAAACAAAATAGTTGCGCAAACTACAAAAACTGTAAAATTAACGATGCTTGTTTTTTGCAGAATTTGTCAAAGCAAACATTTTATCATTGGGTTTGACTGTCACTTTCTTGTAAATGCTTAATATTATAAATTATAGGCTGTATCGATAATTATAAATGATGTTAAAATCAAGGCTATAACCCAAAGAATTTCAGGATTTTGATTATTCAATTATTTATAACATTAAATTTCAGTAAACTTACATTTGAAAATGAAGTGTTCGGAATTTGAATCATGCGTAGAAACTTGAATCATATTCCAAACACTACTTCAATATTAATTTTAATGGAGTTTTCTGCATAAAATATCATTTTTTTCACCCATTTATTGTAGGATCATACATTCTCTAGCACTCAACATGAAAAGAATATACAAAATAGTTGAAACAACTACAAAAACTGAATAATGGATGTTACTTGTTTTGTACGGAATTTGCTAACGCAAACATTTTGTCATTGGTTTCGACTGTCACTTTTTTGCAAATGTCAAATATTATAAATTATAGGATGTATCGATAACTGTAAATGATGTCAAAATGAAGCCTATACCTCAAAGAATGCCTGTGTTTTCATTATTCAATTGTTTATAACATAAAAGTTTAGTAAACTTTCATTTAAAAATGAAACGTTCGGAATTTGAGACTGTTCGGAATGTGAGGTAACTTCTTTTTTTTTTGCATCAAACCTGATACTGACTTTCAAAACCGTCATCAATTAATTTGTATTTCTATAGATTTTGAGATTTTTAAAAGTTTATTGAAATAATTCTGATACCGGTCGAATAAGAGTAAGAATTACGTGTTTTAAGAACCGAAATCAATCATTTTATCGGGATTAAAAAATACTAAGAACTGTCTTAAGGGATGGTAATCTGAGAGTAGGTACATTTACTTCACTACAAATCGAAATTATTATGACACATCAACTAATATGACCACCTAACAACTGTTAGGCTTGATTGAGTACTGTGTTGGGCTTTTAACACTATAACATATAGTGACATTATAACACATTAATAACATAATAACATTCCTGACATATCCTTATTCAAGTGTGAATGATGTTCATAAGCTTATTGTGTTATAATTTGTCTTAAGTAAATAAGATTTTTTTCTAATATCCGGTATCCGGCCGGATAGCAAATATTGGCCGCATAGGGCGGATACCGGATATCCGTTTCATCTCTATAATATATTTTTTGGTTTTCTAGGAATACGGGACATTTTGCACTGTCTGTTCGTTCTTTACATTTCTTCTCTAAGTGATGTGGGTAGAAGAGTTGTATTTTTTATTAATTTTGCCCTTTCTGAATCAATATTGGAAAAACAAACATGTAATACATATAATTGGCTAAAATCTTCACATCCACGAAAATTGAATGAATTCTGATGAGGTGCTGTCCATCCCGTTCACGAGTTGGCACGAGATACTTCAATTGCAACGTATCCATCGTTTGTACACGTGCGTCCTCTAATTTTCCATTTAAATAAGTACGAAAAGCTCTTTCCTTTACCATTCAAATCTGCAATGAGTACTGATGATGTACTATAATATGTTTAAGCGCGATCTCTACGAATCAGTTGAACTTATCCTATATTTTTATTGGACATTCGAAAACCCCAGACTGTTTAATTGAGTTGAAGGGTAAAGGGGGATCTTTTCGGTTCCAAAATACATGTCAACAGGTAATGATCTCCCTCGCCTCACAATGTCATACAACGTCAACCGAAGCTGGGCGATGAAACTGTCGTCAAACCGCAAACACATCGAATAGGACAATTATATTCCAGCTGTCCCGCCAAACGTCCGTTCGTTGCAAATTTCATACGGCTTCATTAACTCATTGTTGGCCGCTCATGAGTTAACTCCTGTTTTTTGCGCTTTGCGTTGTAAATTTCCGGCCAACAATGTTTTACGTCGACAATAACCTTTTTTTTAGTTTCTCGATGTACAATTAAAGTGTTCGCGGCCAATTAACTCGTGACTAACTTTATAATTGAAGAAAAAGTGCTTGGGACATGCAACAGGAGGAGGTCGGTCGTACTGGCCTGAATAGTGCCCTTGCACTGGATTTTGTATGACCTTATCAATCAGTACAGTGTCAAATACCTGTGCTATGCCGGGTTCTTAGTTGTCATGTCCAGCAGCAATAAGGGAAATGGGTGAAAAGTGGTTACCCAAAGGAATATGTCTTCACCGTGCCCTGCGCTATTTCTCCAAAAGCATATACACATCCGTGATTTTGAATTAAGAGGCAAAATCGAAATGTAATTGAAATCTGAAGAAAACCCGATTTACTTGCATATTTTAATTAGGAAGAATGGCACAAAGGCTCTTTTGTAGATTGCTCAAATCGTAAAAAATACTTGTTTTTCAATTTGATTCAGTTTCAAGATTGTCTTCGAAGCAGTGAAAAGTTTTCTGATAAGAAGAAGCACATAAGCCAAAATATTAATACAGTTCGGACTCGATTATATACAGACTCGATTATATACAATTTTGGACTCAATCATATACAGTTTGAAAAAAAATATTTTTTTTTAGATTTCAAATATGACTTATTTTCTTCTTGAAATAATAATGTAACCTTTCAACGTTAAGGTGTAATTTAAGTGTTAACTACATGTACAGTGGGGTAAAAATCGTGATTTTTGAAGATTTTGTTTGAATTTTCACCAATAATTGTCTATATCGATAATGCAGCCGAATTAAGAACGATAGAAGTTGGGTGTCAAAGAATAAATTGTAGAGCGCTTAAAAAGCTTCAATTTGATTGATAAAAACAATCTAGTTTAATATAAATTTTTAGGATGAAATTAATAATATCACATTAAAAATTATAAACTTTTATGTTTTTCACTTCCAAAATGTTATTAAAATCAACTAATTTAGATGTTGTGCTCCCGTGGCCGAGTGGTTAGCGTCATAACTAACATGCCGGGTGTTCGGGTTCGATTCCCGTTCTGGTCGGGGGAATTTTTCGTCAAAGAAATTTCCTCCGACTTGCACTGTGATCACGCGTATTCTAGAGCTTGCCACTCAGAATGCATTCAAGGCGTGTTATTTGGCATAGAAATCTCAACTAAGTACTAATAAAAAATGACGCAAGTAATACTACGTTGAGACGGCGAAGTTCCTCTAGGAACGTTAGTGCCATTGAAGAAGAAGAAGAAGATGTTCCACTACTATATCCTGTACTAAATTTTCTCATCTTTCAAATGAACTCAACAGAATCATCTTCTATAGCTTACTTTGTAATGTAGAATCAGTTTGAGGCAACAGAGTCCGAAACGAAAAAAACAGGAAGTGGGTTATATCTATGGTATAACCGCAAGGGTGACGTAGGACTATCGTTGATTTAGAGATCATTTGTTTGAAGTTGAACTTGAATTCAACTTGAATGAATGAATATTTGGAGAATTTCGAAAACGAGAGCGTTACGTTGGAGGCACAAGGTTTTATGCATCCAATATTGGATACGGAAATATCCTACTGATGGGGAAGAATAATCTTAATTGCGATTGATTGAAAAATCACAAAACCAAATGTATTTGGTCACAGTGTAAATGGATAGAAAACATTCAAATAAACTCTTTCACATGTATGTATTTTTAAATTCCCAGAGGAACTGACAGATTATTTTCAGTAACGATTAGATATTTTCAGTTTTCTCGATACTGGAAACCCACCAGTGGTTAATGCTAACTCGATAACCATCTGTTAATAGCACTTGATTGAAAAATATTTGGTCACAGTGTTACATGGATAGAAAACATCAAAATAAACTCTTTCACATGAATGTATTTTTAAATTCCTAGAGGAACTGGCAGATTATTTTCCGGATCTTTCTCGATGCTGAACAGCATCCAAACGGAAAGAATTCCGTGCGTGTATGTATGTGTGCAGCGGCTGCTTCGATGGTCACTTTCTCTTCTCCTGAAGGATCGGCTTCTCTGTGCTCCCTCACAGTTTCAAACAAACTGCTTGCGTTTCAGGGCAGATCTCGATCCTTCGCCGACCAGCACCCTCAGCAACGATGTCTTGTCGATGTCCCCACGAAAAATGATTGCATCTCACCACCAGAATATCGCTTAAGTATGCTTTTTGTGCGTGATTGAATCGAGAGAAGATGTGGTTTACGATGGCAATTTGGAAGTCAAACTAGAGGGGAATAAACTCTCTGAGCTCGGAACTTTCGGCTACTGAGCAATAATCGATTGCGGGCGCATACAATATTGGATACGGAAATATCCTACTGATGGGGAAGAATAATCTTCAGAAGCTATCCTGTTAATTGCGATTGATTGAAAAATCACAAAACCAAATGTATTTGGTCACAGTGTTATATGGATAGAAAACATTCAAATAAACTCTTTCACATGAATGTATTTTTAAATTCCCAGAGGAACTGGCAGATTATTTTCCAGATCTTCCAGAAGAATTCCGCGCGTGTATGTGTGTGTGTGTAGCGGCTGCTTCGAGATCTTCCCGGGGAACCGTTTGTGGCATCACTCTCCTCCTGATGGATTCCCTTCTGGCCTAAGGTGCACAAACAGGCTCTTGGTGACACCGTTCATCCGCGCTTTCATGATAAATGAAGAGCTTCATCACAACAGCGACAACATGCTCCAATCGCTGTTCAATTAGAACTGAGTGGATTTCCGAGCGGCGCTCGCTTATATACCGATTGGTGATTTCAATAGCCTGTTTCGAAAGCAAATTTAAGACTATTGAAACAAGTTTTTGGATCAGAAAGTAACATGTATAAAACGCGTAGACATTTTATCTTTCGAATGAATATCATGTTTATCATACCATTTCGTTCAGTTGTTTAGAAGCTATTAACGCTCAAAATCTCGGTCTCCGGCGTAACGCTTTCGTTTTCGAAACTTTGATTTTACACCCCGGTATACAAATGAAAGACGTAGTCCTACGTCAAAAAAAGTTCTATAACTCTGTCATTGTTGAAATTCGAATATATGCGTAGAAGGATTTTTTTCATCAAATATGATCGTCTATCACCTTCTGAGAGAATCTGGATAAATTTATTTTTTTCATGTGAGAAAGGTGAGAAAGGTGTTTTGTGACTTTAAGGGGATGAATCAAAAATCAGATTCCTCTTTTATATTCAAGAAACAAAAAATACATGCAAAAAAAACGAATAAAAAAATATTTTTTTTTGACTCGATTATATACAGGTCTCGATTATATACAGTCAAAGAAAATCAGAAACTGTATATAATTGATTCCGCGCTGTACGAATTTGAAAGCTGGAAATTAGAACTCTTGTTTTGCTCAATCAGTATAGCGTATATGCTAACAATTCATTTAAATAAAAAAAATATTACTTTTCTATCTCGTCTACTCTGTGGACAGATTTTTGGTTCTATGGAAGTTCTATGAAATATATATATTTCAATTGTCACTTCATCACTGGAAAAATCGTCATCGCCAACAATTACAATCATTCTTCGCCGATTGCCCGAAGTAACCAGACGAAGGAAAGTCGCGTCCAAGTTCCGTTATCGGTTACCGCGTGATTGTTGTTTTTTTTGCCGCTGAAGAGTTCATTTCGCTATCTGGATAGTGAGTGAAGTGCCCTGCCTGCTAGTGGATAGAGGCTTTCATCCTCGGAAAGCCAAGCATTGGTTTTTGTTTTGTCGCTGCTTCGCCGACATTGGAGATTTCGCCGAGTCATCGTGCCAACAGTGACAGTGCGGGTAAGCTTTCACCGACGACTGTGTGTAGTGGTGTCGTAGGCACATTCCCACCACCAACGAGCTTTCAGCACGCTCCCGTTCATCTGCACTGGAGTGCGTTCATAGGTGAATAAGATTGAATATAGTGAGAGAAAATATTTATTAGTTATAAGTTTTTTTTTTTGTTTGTTTTTGTGAATTATTATTATTGTGAAATATTATTTTAAAAAAATACTTAGAATATAAGTGCCAATTTTAAAATGGCAGAGGGTGGGGGACCTTCGGATATGGAGGTCTCTGACTCTAGTTCCCTCCTAAGTGATAAAAAAAGTCACTCAAACGCGTACCAAATACGGAAGATACTTCTTCTGGGGACGAGTCAGCTAACCCTACCAAGCCTCCCTCCAAAAAACTAGCAAATCTCCCATCTGCCCTTAACGATCCCACTCTACCTTCAACCTCGTCTTCTCCCTCTGTTCTTCCCGCTCCTTCTCAACCTTCGTCTTCCCACTCTCAATCCCCGTCCTCGCCTTCCCCCCCTGTTATTCCCACTCCCCGTGTAAAGGTCTATCCAGAAGATGCGCCCGGAACTGGTCCCTGGGTTGTTTTCTTCAGGCCTAAGCCAAATGGAAAGGCGTTGAGAGTCATGCAGATCGCGAAAGATCTGGCAAGGTATACCTCCGTTTCGGAAATTTCGAAGGTTAGACCAAACAAATTGCGAGTTGTCGTGAATGATCGAAAAGACGCAAACAAGATTGTTGTCGATCAGCATTTTACAATTGAGTATCGGGTCTACATTCCCTCTCACATAGTCGAAATTGAGGGTGTGATAACCGAAACGGGCTTGACGTGCGAATACATTACGAGTGAAGGTACCGGCCGTTTTAAAAAACTGCCCTCGACGACTGTTAAGATCTTGGGTTGCCGCCAGCTCGGAACAGTCTCCCATGAAGGAGAAGAAAAGAAATTTACGCCGTCCAACTCGTTTCGAGTCACCTTCGCTGGTTCAGCTCTCCCTGACTACGTGATGGTAGATAAATTGAGGTTAGCCGTGCGACTTTTTATTCCAAAGCCAATGACTTGTCTAAAGTGCAAGTCAGTTGGTCACACGGCTGCTTATTGTGCCAATAAAGAACGATGTGCCACTTGCGGAGAACAACATGAGGGGAAATCCTGCAGTGCGACTGAGCATAAGTGTCCATATTGCGGGGGATCCCCACACGTGCTCTCAGCTTGTGAAACATACAAGGCTCGCTGGGAGAAACAGAAGCGCTCTTTGAGGGAACGCTCTAAACGCACTTTCGCAGAAATTTTGAAGGGCGCTTCTCCACTGGCTCAAGAACAACAACCAATCAATACACACAATGTCTTCGCTACGTTGCCAGTTGACGAAATGGAAGCGGATACAGCTAACGGGGGCACGCCGTTTATTTCTCAAGGGAATCCCCGGCGCAAAAATGTGACCACTCCCAAAGTTCAAGGACAAGTCCCTCCGGTGATACCCCCTGTTAGCTTGCCCAAAAAATCGAGTGCAGCGGATAAGCAAAATCAGGTCCCTCCTGGCCTCCGTGGTAATAGTTCACCTTCGAACGACCCAGCACTTGAGGGGACATCAAAAACCCCAACTGTCCCTGTTTTTCCGTCAAGTTCAACTTCCCAATCGGGATTTATAAAGTTGTCTGACCTTGTGGATCAAATCTTCACGTGTTTTAATGTTTCCGACTCCATCAGAACCATTGTCACCGCAATGCTTCCAGTACTAAAGACAATTTTGCAGCAATTGATGCAAACATGGCCCCTCCTTGCAATGATTATCTCTCTTGATGTCTAATTTAAATAGAGAGGTCGGAGATATCACTGTTTTACAGTGGAATTGTCGTAGTCTTATCCCTAAATTGGATACATTCAAATTTCTAATTCATAAACTCAATTGTGATGTTTTTGCTCTATCCGAAACCTGGCTCTCTTCTCAAAATGATCTCTCTTTCCACGATTTTAATATAATACGCTTGGACCGCGATGACAGATACGGAGGGGTACTATTGGGGATCAATAAGTGTCACTCATTTTTTAGAATTGACCTTCCACCTATTGGAGGGATCGAAGCTGTTGCTTGTCATGCAAACATCAGAGGCAAAGACCTCTGTATAGTCAGCTTGTATTGGCCTCCGAGAGCTGCGGTTAGCCGCAAACAACTTGTTGACATGTGCTCACTCCTTCCTGAGCAACGATTGATCTTGGGAGACTTCAACTCTCACGGAACTGCCTGGGGGGAACCGTACGACGATAATCGTTCATCGTTGATATATGACCTTTGTAACAGCTTCAATATGACCGTTTTGAATACTGGGGAAACAACACGTGTACCTAAACCTCCTGCTAAACCAAGTGCTCTTCACCTCTCGCTTTGCTCGAATTCACTATCGTTAGATTGCAAGTGGAATGTAATACAGGATCCCAACGGTAGTGATCACTTGCCAATCAAAATTTCCATCACCATTGGGTCGAATTCTTCTGAATCTATAAACATGGCATATGACCTCACAAGACACATTGACTGGAAAAAATATGCGGACGCGATTGCTCTAGCCATCAATTCCAGAGATGGTTTGCCTCCATTGGAGGAGTATAACTTCATTTCTCGTTTGATCTATGACAGCGCGGTTCGCGCTCAAACGAAACCCATCCCAGGTTCCACTATTCGTCGAAGGCCTCCCAATCCATGGTGGGATGGCCAGTGTTCCAAGCTTTATGGAGATAAATCGAATGCATTTAAAGCTTTTCGGAAACGTGGAACCATTGAGAATTTTCAAACGTATTTGGACCTTGAAAATCAATTTAAAAACTTGATCAAAGGGAAAAAACGTGCTTATTGGCGAAATTTCGTGGGAGGTTTATCACGAGAAACGTCAATGAAAAAATTATGGAAAGTGGCTCGAAACATGAGAAATCGCTCTTCATCCAATGAAAGCGAGGAATATTCACATCGATGGATTTTTAATTTTGCACGGAAGGTTTGTCCTGATTCCGCTCCTGTGCAAAAAATTGTTCGAGATATACCACAAGATAGGTGCGATCTTGATTCCGAGTTTTCGATGGTAGAATTCTCTCTTGCTCTCCTTTCATGTAACAATTCTGCTCCGGGATCGGATAGAATTAAGTTCAACTTGCTGAAAAATCTCCCTGATGTGGCGAAACATCGCTTGTTGAACTTATTCAATCGGTTTCTGGAGCATAATATTGTTCCAGATGATTGGAGACAAGTACGAGTTATAGCTATTCAAAAACCCGGAAAACCCGCGTCCGACTTCAATTCGTACCGCCCAATAGCAATGCTGTCTTGTATACGGAGATTGTAGGAGAAAATTATCTTGTTTCGCCTTGATCGATGGGTTGAAACGAATGGCCTACTCTCAGATACACAATACGGGTTCCGCAGGGGCAAGGGGACGAATGATTGTCTTGCGTTGCTTTCTTGTTGCTTTCTTCAGAAATTCAAATGGCTTACGCCGAAAAAAAACAAATGGCTTCAGTATTCTTGGACATAAAGGGGGCCTTTGATTCTGTTTCAATAGAGGTTTTGTCAGACAAATTACAATCTCGGGGTCTGCCGCCTCTATTGAATAATATGTTATATAACTTGCTTTGTGAGAAACATTTGAACTTTTCTCACGGAGATTCGGCAGTAAGTCGGGTCTCTTACATGGGACTCCCCCAGGGCTCATGTTTAAGCCCCCTTTTGTACAACTTCTACGTAAGCGACATTGACAATTGCCTTACACAAAATTGCAGCCTAAGACAACTTGCAGATGATGGAGTGGTGTCTGTCGTAGGATCAAACGAATCCGACCTGCAAGAATCCTTACAAGATACTTTGAACAATTTTTCAACCTGGGCCATTGGGCTAGGGATCGAATTCTCCACGGAGAAAACAGAGATGGTGGTTTTTTCTAGGAAGCATAGACCAGCAAAACCAAAGCTTCAACTTTTGGGTAAACCGATCACTCATGCTATGTCATTCAAGTATCTTGGGGTCTGGTTCGACTCCAAATGTACTTGGGGGGCCCATATTAGGTATCTGAGTAAAAAATGTCAACAAAGAATAAACTTTCTCCGTACAATTACCGGCACCTGGTGGGGAGCCCACCCAGAAGATCTTATAATGTTGTATCGAACAACTATTCTCTCAGTGATGGAGTATGGCAGTTTCTGTTTTCAATCAGCTGCCAAAACACACCTCATTAAACTCGAGCGAATTCAGTATCTTTGTCTCCGTATCGCGTTGGGATGTATGCCCTCAACGCATACCATGAGTCTCGAGGTTTTGGCAGGCCTACTCCCACTAAAAGATCGCTTCAATTTATTATCTCTTCGGTTCCTCATCCGGTGTAAGGTTATGAACCCATTGGTGATCGGAAATTTTGAGCAGCTGATCGAGCTAAATTTTCATTCTGGATTCATGAGCTCATATCATGAATTCGTCTCCATGCAGGTTAATCCTTCTTCGTATATTCCCAACCGTGTTTGTTTTCCTGACTACATCAATTCCTCTGTGCATTTTGATCTGTCCATGAAGCAGGATATCCATGGAACATCAGACTATCTTCGATCGAGGATCGTTCCAACGATCTTCGATGCAAAGTATGGGGATATCAATTGTGATAATATGTACTTTACTGATGGGTCCTCTATGAATGAGTCCACAGGATTTGGAGTGTTCAACGAATTTTTTAGCACCTCACACAGTCTCCAGTATCCTTGCTCAGTGTATATTGCTGAATTGGCAGCGATACACTGGGCGCTGGACAGCGTCGCCTCACGACCTGTTGAACACTATTACATTGTAACGGATAGTCTTAGCTCTGTCGAAGCTATCCGTTCAGTGAGGCCGGAAAAGCACTCGCCGTACTTCCTTGAGAGAATACGAGAAATTTTGAGTGCTTTATCCAGACGCTGTTATGTCATTACCTTTGTCTGGGTCCCTTCACATTGCTCAATTCCGGGTAATGAGAGGGCTGACTCATTAGCAAAGGTAGGTGCAATTGAAGGCGATATTTATCAGCGTCAAATCGCCTTCAATGAATTTTATTCTTTAGTCCGCAAAAATACCATAGTTAACTGGCAACGCAAATGGAACGAAGATGAATTGGGCCGGTGGCTCCACTCGATTATCCCTAAGGTTAGCCTCAAACCATGGTTCAAAAGTCTGGACTTGAGTCGGGACTTTATTCGCACCTTCTCCCGACTCATGTCCAATCACTGTTCGTTAGATGCGCTACTCTTTCGTATTAATCTTGCCGACAACAATCTTTGTGTTTGTGGCCAAGGTTTCCACGACATCGAGCACGTTGTTTGGTCGTGCGAGCTGTATCTTGTCGCCAGATCGAATTTAGTAGTCACCCTTCGGGCCCGAGGAAGGCAGCCCATGATGCCGGTGTGCGTACGATTAGTTTTTCCTTTTCCTTTTCCTTTGTGAGAGATCGGATCCCTTCTTAAGAATAAGATGAAATGTAAATACATATTAGATATAAGATAGGTTT
This sequence comes from Toxorhynchites rutilus septentrionalis, assembly GCF_029784135.1. Classification (NCBI taxonomy): domain Eukaryota; kingdom Metazoa; phylum Arthropoda; class Insecta; order Diptera; family Culicidae; genus Toxorhynchites; species Toxorhynchites rutilus. The sequence goes on along the minus strand of NC_073746.1, from coordinate 117,728,577 downwards.
AAGAATTGAGTGTGATGAGTGTGATTGAGAGTGTGAGTGTGATCATTGTCAATATATCCTCATATCCCCTCCTTTTCCTGAAGAAAATATGTCACCCTTCTAAACTCGAGTCGACCGCGAGTAATCGGTTTCCTATATTATTAACATTAGAATTAAGGAAAAATGTTTATATACTAGTAACAATACAGTAAGGAGTTCGGCTCTTTTAAACCTATGTAACTGAGCCTGTAAAAATAAACGATTTAAATAAAAAAAAACAATTACAATCCACACATGCTCTCTTCCATTCGGCTCATCACTTTTTTTCTCTTTGACATGGATCATAAGTTCCCACACACAATAGCGTTTGCTAATCCGTCCGAAGGCCGTCCAGCCCCCAGAAGAACCAACCGTACTTTAATAATAATTTCACTTTCAAACATTCAACCCGTACGAGTCCATAAATCATTCGTCGTGGGTACTCTAGCTATGTGTGTGCGTAGAGCTCAATTGCACGGAACCTTCAAATTGCAATTTGTTTAGTGTTCACCGAGCTCCTTCATTAAACATGACGCTCTTTATTTCCATCCATCGTTACCGAGGAGGGCCAAGAGCTCGACTACACCTGGGCATACTACCGAGAGGGTACACATGGTGTAAAGACGTGAACTTTACTCGGCGTGTTCGACCTTACGCGGATGCCAATCGAGAATGGTCAGCCGCAGAATAAAATCGAAACGCCACTCATTTCATAATATGTTTCGCGTGGTGGTATTTCGAGAGTATCTTCGTTCAGTTGGCGCATGGGAAAGTAGGATTGTTTTTCACCTGAGGCGTCGTACAAGCAGTATTGGAACCATGTGATGGCACAGCATAGACATTTGAAAAAGTAACCGCGAATGTGAAGATAAAAAAATACTCACACTCGTAATAATAATGAAATTGACCTCCTTTCTTAAATGACGATGTTGTAGAGAGGATCACACTTGCGGAGCGGTGAAATACAAACATGATTACCTGCACGTTGATTTGCCTTACCTGGGGTGTACATGATAGGACTCCGCATATTTGGCTAGACATCGCATCGGCTAATGATTGTTGGACGAAAGGATGGGAGTGGCGCAGGACGCTTGGCGCGTCGCGCTTCAGCTGAATTGTGACAACTTTTATTGCACTTGCGTGCAATTATTGTGCTACAGGAAGGGCTGTAATAGGTGTGCCAGTGAATTAAATACTAATATGCGGCATATAGAATCATTGCGCGCAACGCTCCAATGAACACAATAAAATGGCGTATAATTGTTGCAAACATTATCATCGGAGCGAATAATCATCACCCAATCTAATAGGAGCCCATCGAGTATTTGCAGTGATTATTCACTATTGTTTCGGGACGACAATATTTCGCCCAAAAACGAAACTTTCATTCTACATAACTTAAAAAAAAAAGACTTTGTTATAGCATAAATGCCAACTAACAGAAAAAAAATAAAATGTATTAAAAATAGTTTGTACCGTCAATGTTCAGGTAAGATGTAATCGATAAAATAAATAGAATCAGTCAACATGATGTTAACATTCGTTTGATTAATTAGCAAAATATATTTACTTTTGAAACCAGCATAGAAATAATTGATGAGTGCATTCCGGTTTTTGAATGAAAAAGTGAGAAAGGGTAGCCCTTGACGGATCCCCTAGATTGTAAGAGCACAGAAGTACCTTTAATTTTGTTTTTTGGCAACTTCTGCGTTAAATTGTAAAATTGATACTATGTTTTCTACCAGAAACACAGAAGAATTTTTGACGTAGAACTGCGTCTTTCATTAAGGGTGCCAAATCAGAAAACATGCCACGTTTTTATGAAATAAAGTTAACGTTAATAACTATTTTTGCCGCGAACGGATTTTGGCGATTTACATACCAAACGAGACGAATGAACTGAAGAAGTTGAAAGTCTCAAGCAAGGAAGGAAGGCAAACTTTCAGTATCGTTCGGTATTCAAAGCAATGAATATCGCTTGTTCTTCCTTGTTTTGCGCCATCACATGTCTTCGTTTCGGATTGAGCTGTGGACGCAACCAAATTACTCACTCGTTGATGTCTCCGGAATTGCAATCATTGCATTTGAAGTTCTGAGCTACACAATTGTGTGGGTAATGTGGGCAAACTAGGCTATCGTCAGCTCACCAAGAAAATAAATGTTCTGGAATATTGTCAGTGATTTGGTTTCGCATGACGGTTGGAAAACTCTCTCCACAAAGGATGACAGCTGAGCTAATCTAGACTGGCAATATTAACAGAAAGGGCTTCTGTTGAGAGGAGCGCAAATCGGAGATAAGTGAGTGTATATATAGTTGCTTCAAGCCATCGATATATGGATATTCGTGTGCGTACGTACGTGCTTCATAACCCGTACGTAAAAATAGCGCATCTTCGCTACGCTGAAACCCCATTTGTATCTGCTCCCGCGTGCATTGGCCCTGTAACGATGCAACAATTGTCTAATTTTTTTAAAGCTATTATTGACGATTGTTTTGTGTTGCAAATTATGCAGCCGTAATGATAAATATAAACAAGGAGGGGAGATAGCGAGAGGGAAATATTTACGCTAGGGTATAAGTAATGAATCTCTGCTGAGGCAAATATTCAGGCTTTTTTCAAGCAGTTAACATTGTTTGTTTTCTGTCATCATTTATTCAGTCACCAAGAAAGTAAATGCCGTTCTGGAATTTTGTATGTGATTTGGTTTCGCTTGCCAGTAGCAAAACTTTATCCACTAAGGATGACAGCTGCGCTTTTCTCGAGCATGTATTGTTCTGCGAGCACAAGAATGAATCATCAAAAAATTATCGTCAAATGATTCTACAATAAAAAAAAACATTTCAGGGCAACCAAACCGGTAGAATGGTTATTTTAAAATTTTTGTAGTATTATAAAATAATATCCGCGACTAATAATAAACAAGCGACTTGAATTAAATCACAGCGTAGTTCTACGTCAACAATGTCTTGAACACAACCTCCTAAAAAATTTTCCAACATGTTGGAAAATGGTGACTTGAAGGTCTCACCTATCCTATTTTAACCAGTGACATTTTCCTGAGAAAAGGTTACCATACCCCAGCCCCTGGATAATTGTCATTAAAATAAAATGTAATTACATAAAAACAACCAAATACTATTATTTTTGTTTTATTTCCGTGACCCATATCATAGTTATTTACCACTTTAATCTAGTTCAAATTTGTCACCTCTTTCTTCAATTACTCTGTGCAAACGTTTTGTAAATTCGTCAAAGGTTATATTACCCATATCCCGAGGGATTTGGATTCACATTGACTAGTCTGTTTGTACTTAGAAAAAGGTGTACCGTGTACCACACACAATATTCATTCTCAAAATTCGAGTTTTTAACTGAATTTCACAAAATTTTCAGGAAGTAAAAAGAAATAATTGATGTTAGTTATTACATCATTCATTTGATGAATTTCGTGCCAACTCGTCTTAACAGTTGGCAGCACCATCTCAGATAGCCGCGAAACGTTGTGGGTGTAAACATATGGATATTTTAAACAACTTTGCATACTTGCAATATTCCAAAAAGGATTAGACTACTTTTTTAAAAGGACCAATTTTTTTTCTTGATTTTTTACAAAAAATTATAACTCAAAAACTATAATACCCTAAAAAATTCGGCTCAGAGAAAATTGTTTGTTTTTTTATAAAAAAATACTAAAAAATTAAAAAAAAAATTTCGGTGAAAAAAATATTTTAAAAATTAAAATTTATTTTTCTCAAACACTTATTTTTTTAAATTCTCAAAAAATTCCATGAATAGTTACAATTTCCAACAAGTCGTCCATACATTGGAATGGGCACTTTTACAGGGAAAAAGTTATTCTAACCATAACTTTTTCATATTTTCTTTGAAAAAATTATAACTAATCCTAATCCTAATCCTAAGTCAAGATAACAATATAGTGCATTCGACAAAGTTTTAGATCTTAATAAAATATGAACTTTCGTTGAAGACGTCAACTTTCTATCTTTTATAGTTTCTGGAATATAGGGCATTTTTGGTATGGAGACCAGAGCATGTAAATCGCGATAATTTATACATACAAATGTTACGAATTAAACTTTAATAGTAATTTTTCAAAGAAAAACTAAAAAAGTTGTTGTTCGATAAACGTTTTCCCTGTAAAAGTGCCCTTCTCCGATGTATGGGTGACTATTACGCCGTCCGGTGAACATTTTAAGAATGAAAAAAACACATGTTTGTCTAAAAAATATACATAATAGACATATTGTTTTTTGGAATAAACATGGGCTTCTCCGCGTTGCGCAATTATTATTCTTATTATCAGAAGAAAACTTGCAACTTGCTTCTTCTTTTAGATTTTTAACTACCAAGCGCAAAGAACGATGAAAACGAATTACGGAAAAAATCGAAGTTGCCAAATGTGATATAGATCATGACGATTTTTTTCCCAAAAATGTGACGTTCTCAATATGATATATTCACAGAATCTTCGCAATCAATTGAACAGAATATTCCATATCATACAATAAAATTGTAGTTATTCATCGGCATCGAATATAGGGCATGATTCTCGAATACACTTCACGGTGGAAACGAAACAAACGGCACGCCATTGAACTTCGTTTTACGAGTTAGTGAAGTGTCGAAGATAATGATGAGTTTTCAGGCAGAATGAGCACTTTTCAAATGAAAAATCATTAATGAAAATTAACTTCTTCGTATCAAACTGGTATTCAATGTGAGTGGAAAACTTTGTTTTCTTCATGTGATATAATAATCTCACACAAAAATTTCATCTGAAGATAATTTGATATTATAATGATAAATTTAGTGGGAAACTAATCTCGCATCCAGATGTCGACACCGTACCGTTGTCATCGCGAATGCGTTTCATACCGTTTCCACCGTGAAGTGTATTCGTAGTGTATTCGAGAATCAGGCCCATAGTCTATAAAGCAAGTACATTCGATTGAATTTCATTTTTTATTATCTTTTTCAACACTGTATAATTAACTGAAAACTTATTTTTAGAAGTTTTCTATTCAGCAGTCGGTTGATTTCATTCGGATTCAACAGAAAAGTAGTCCTGAATCGAACCCGAATTCATTATTATCGTTGCTCGCTTATTTCTCTAGCGCACCGACAGTTGAATTTGGACCCCGCAAGAAACTCGACCGAATCGCTCAGGGCGATGAAGTTATTAAATTATTATTATTATCGATGAAGTTATTCCCCGTGCCAACCCAATAGTTGAGATCTATGGAGAATAATGTGCGTCGGACTATTGACGAATTTACGCAAAGCTGAATCAGCTTATGCAACATCTACATTAGAGCTCAGATCCACAAAAGTGAGGGTGTTTGTTTATTTTACGCACTGAAAAGCGCGATTCGGTCGTAATTATTAATTTTATTTTTATTTAGATTCATTTCACCCACTAAATGTCGTCAGTATATGGTTAGAAAATTATTGATTTGTATATTGCCGATGGTTTCAACAAGCGATTTCACCAAAACATAGAAAATCTTCGGAAATTTTAGGTTTGATGATGCATACCGGTTATTGATACTATGGATAATTGCGATGAAATCGATATCATATCAAATTGGCTGATATCATTGATTATGTAGGGGCCGATACTAGAAGGATTTGCAGTATTTTTTAGCGCAAAACACCCTATTCATCGTTTACTTAGTTGAAAAAAATTAAAGTTATAATACTTATAACAAGGCATTCCTGGTAATACACATAGCACATTGTAAAATGATTATTTTCTAACATTTTAACTAACATGGAAAGAATACATAAAACCGGGAAATTTGAAGACAAATTCTGATTTTTCTAGAAAATTTGAACGAATTTCATACCAAAAAAACAAAACATCCTCATTTTACTCGCTGCGCCATCTGGTTGTAAATCCAACGTAAATTCGTCAATTGACGTTCATCCATAAAAGTATGCGAGAATCTGTTTCTGAATATGGCATTGGTAACATAGTTTTAATAAAACTGAATTTTCTCAAAAATCAAACGAATGGCAATAATTTTCCATCAAGTATACATGCAATTTTAAGAAAAGCCTCGTACTGAAAATTCTCCCCTCTGGCGCTTGCGTCACTTTGCGATATTAGACTGATGTAACATTAGGCGGATTAGCCGCCGCGGATATCGCGACGGTTTTTTTTCTCGATATGAATTCGCTTCCAAAACCGCCCCGCTCTGTGTGACATGGCTAATTCACAATACACTGTAGATCCTCCGCTGCGGTTTTACTCGCGGAATCCGCGGCAGCGAATCCGCCTAATGTGACATCAGCCTTACGGCGGTGTAGTCCGGTTTCGAAGGCGTTTCAATTGCGTTTTCTTCTCTTCTATGTGTTTCTTCCAGGTTATACGCCGGTCTAGGTGTACATCGAGATATTTAATATCTCAAGGTAACATGGACACATTTTGTTTCATTTACTTTAATTCTCCATTTTTGACCGTTATGTGTTCCACGACCGTTATGTGTTCCTGGAGATCCCGTGAAGCAATCGTTCTGTTTTTGTGACTGCTGAGAATAGCTGTGTCATCTGCGAATGCTGTAGTCATTAAGTTCCGCGCGGTCGGGAGATCAGCTGTGTAGATGAGATAGAGAACTGGTCCAAGAACACTGCCCTGAGGAACGCCAGCATATATTACTCGCTCTTTCGATAGTGTTTGGTTATACCGAACATGAAACATTCTTCCCAGTAGGTAAAACGCATAATTTCATATACTTGTAGTAACATATTTTTGATTTTATAGAGCAGTCCTTCGTGCCAGACTTTATCGAATGCTTGAGCTACATCAAGAAAAAGCGCTGAGTAATATCCGCGGCTTTCATATACAGAGTTTTTCATTTCGGGCTTCCGAAAGTATACAGCCCTGCGCTGACAACCGTTTGACATAGCTGTCAACCAAAGCGTCATATCGTTAGTTGAATGTCTGCTATTTTACAATATGGATCGTTTTAGCATCGCACAACGTGTTAATTTTGTTAAATTATACTATAAAAATGATGAAAAACCGGCAAATGTTTTTCGAGCATTACGGACGGATTTTGGTCGTCATGGACGGCCTACAGAGCACACAATCGCTAATGTAGTGCGTAAATTCGAACAAACTGGATCCGTAGCGGATATTGTGAAAATGTTCGTTATCCAGAGGTAGATCGAGAATGTTAGAGGAGATATATGTCTTATATTTTGTCCAGTTCGTTGAAAAGTTAGTGAGATTAGATGACGTTTGCTTCACTTCCTTTTCTATGAAGTATTCCGTAGGAGTAACGTTTGTGACAGAAGAAGCGTTTGTGACAGCAAAATATAGCAGGTCCAGAAGTCGTGCGAGATCCTCTGGCCAGTGTGTCGTTTCGCCGCATGATGCAATGTCATAGCCAGAGTCAGTGATGACGTTGTATAATACGCGACCACGAGTGGTAATCAGCCTTGATCCCCAAAAGGTGTGTTTTGCGTTCAAGTCACCAGCGACGATAAATCGGTGCCCTTGGAGTGAGAAGAAGTCTTTCAGTTCCTCCTCCGAAGGGTGGTGGTTCGGTGAAGAGTAGAGTGTTGTTAGTACTAATTTCTCGGATTTACTCTCGATGCACACAGCCGCTGCTTGGGTATTTAGAGTACTGTGACGGTGCCATAAACAGTGTGGAATATCTCGTTTGATGAGGACCGCAGCCCCTCCTCTAGCTAACCCGTGCGGGTGATTTGTACAATAGAAATCATACCCCGTGACTCTGATGTTGTAGTGATCCGTCAGATGAGTTTCATTGATAATAAAAACGTCAATGTCGTGTTGGTTCAAGAATAGTTTAATTTCATTCAAATGGTTATGTATCCCGTTTGCATTCCAATAGCAGATTTTCAAAAAAATTATTTTGAACATTGCAATTTTTGGATGAGAGTTGCTGGCTGCGCAACATTTCTTGCATCATTGTTTGCATTGATGTCATGGGTTGCATAATTGAACCCATAAATACTTGTAATTGGTCCGCGGGAGGAATTATTGGTGTTGGAGGTTGGGAGAGTAGAGCATCCCTATACGATGTGCTAGGTGTAGGCGTGAAACCAGGAGGTTGAGGTTTCGGGTGTGTGGCTGAATTTACCGTTGGTTGCAGGGTTGGCTGATAGTTTGCAGGCCTGCTAGTTGCAGCTTTTTGTCGAGATTATTGCGGTTTTTTTTCTTTAAAGTTGTGTATACAGGGCACTCTCTATAGTTTGCAGTGTGGTTGCCACCGCAGTTACTGCATTTTTTTGCTTCTGTTGATGTTCTTGAGACTGGGCATTTTTTTGTCTCATGAATACCACTGCAGACTACGCAGACCGCTAGAAGGTTGCAATACCCTTTAGTATGCCCGTATTCTTGGCAGTTGTGACCAAGGATGGAAAACAAGGGAGCATGATGTGATTTACGATTAATCGCAAACTGCACAGATCGCAATCTGTGCAAACTGCGACTTAATAGTTAGTTATCCTCACCCATCATAACCAAATGATTTTCACTTGGTAACTCTGAGTAGACCAAAGCATTGCTAGACTGAAACTAGTTCGAATAATTGAGTTACTCTCCTTCCTCGTTTTGTTTTCAACTCCTAACAAGAATTTGCTCCATGGGAATGAGTGTCTCTATGACGTACGTATTACGATTCTCGCTCTCTCGTCCGGGCGTTCAATTTTCCTTTCCGAGTGCGTTTACTTCTATGAAACTGGGTAAAATAAAAAAAATGCGCTACAGCAGATAGGACGACTTTAATGTTTAATGTTTCACAGAGGATTTCTCAGATGGTGTTTAAATTAATCTACAAGAGACTACAAACAATAATCCCCCTCAAATCACTAATTTTATGAGTTCATGTAAATGCGTTATTGGCCAAGGCTATTACGACATCGAACACGTGGTCTTGCGAGATATATTTTTCCGCCAGCCTAAATACAGACCTCTTTTTTCGGGCCCGAGTAAACTGGTGGCTAGAAAAGACCTTGATTACCTTGAATTAATCAAAAAACATAAATTAGCGCAAATATGTCAACATGTGTTTTTTTTGTGTAAGCACGTAAATATTTGCTCATAAAATTTTTGGATTGTGGAACTCTACATAATTTGTATGCAGATAGACTATCCACAGTTTGTGGGGGGGAATACTCATACAACTCAAATGGATAATGATTCTCTGCTATCACAAAGCTTAGAAATTTTTTGACGTTTTGTTTTACTATTGATTCATTCAAAAAAAAAGCTTTATTTTTCAATGTTTTCTTATCCTGAGACTGGCTCACCATATTGCACTGCTACTAAAACCGTAGGCTAACTTCAAGGATATTTTTTATTCATTTTCGGCGAATAATCAATAGAGTTCCGTGTTATGAAACATCAGAATAATAGCAAAAACAATATTACGATCATAAGGTGTTGGACAGGTTATTCCAGACGACATTGGAATATATTCCATCTGATCATCTTTAGAAAGGTTAATGACCTTCAAAGGATAAATTTATCTTGGGCACAATGAATTGATGTTCATGACTTCCAGTTTATCAGCTCTGATAATAATTGTGTGGTCCTCACAAAGCGTATATTCCAATGCCGTCAGTTCACTGAAATTCTTCGCATACCGTTTGATGATAAGGTAGGATGTTGATAATCATTTGCTGCGATACCTATTGTTCTAACAGTATTCATTCGACAAAATGAAGACTGAATACCTGAAATTAAACAGATTTAACCATGCCAAATCTGCGGTCAAAGCAATATGTACACTTGAGAGATGCAACAAGTTTGAAGGGATATAAAAAAACATTAGTCGTTCGATAAATCTACTGGCAGATATGTCGGAAGTCCACGATATATGAATAAAATACGTCCATACTAATTCATTACATTTATTCGCAACGAAGAACGTAACCACACAGAATTGAATTAATCAAATATGTGATCCGTTTTATCTACAAAATAAAAAAGGGTCTGAAATTCAATCGAATCCGAAAGGTGTTTCGTGAAGTCACTAATTGGATTACTATTGGAAAAATTATTTGGAGAGAACTGTGAATGTTCAGAATTATTGGTATTTTAAAAACGATTTTGGGCGGGATGAGATTCGCCCAAATCTGCTGGTAATAAAATTAATCAATTGCATCCATTACCCGTCTGCTGTTCATCGGGCGGGAGACGACAGCAAAATAAAATCGACACGAGACTGAGTCAGCGACTCACTGCGGACAATGCAATAGAGAATTAAAAATCTCTCGACGAGTGTCGTAAGATTTCAGTTGATCGTCTCTTGTTACACTTTCCGATCAAGAACTCATCATCTGCTCTATGGAATGGGATTAACCATTTGTGGCTTGCACTCACGATAAACCTTGAGTAGTAGAAGTAATACTTCCAGAGTGCATACAGTGGGGATTCCGCTTTCATATTGCTTTTTTGAGATCTTGGTAGCTCACCGTTCCAAGTTTTCTCTCTGTGTACATATGAAGAATAAAAGAGCATCGCCTGCTGGGGGTGATTTAAAAATATCCGACTAGAGGGATATACTTATTCATTGATCGTTGAATGTGATTTTTTACCATCCCTGGTTGTGACACTGCACAGGGCCAGTCCGTTTGTGCGGCTCTTCAAACATCACTACAGGATTTAAAAGTCGGGTGACTTTATAAATTGGATGCACTTCACCCGGTTTCAATTTCTTTGCATATAATGCACACAGGGCTATACTATGACAACATATTCTTGTGTAAATAAGACTAAATCAAATAGCAAATCTCGTTTTAGTACGATATTAGACATAATATGGTAAGCGGCTCATGCCATTGACAAACTAAATTTAATTCATTGCCTGTCGGATGAATAAGCGTGTCCATGGACAAAGTTTGGTGCAATTTTGCGTTTTCGTTCGAGGGCAATTGAAAGCAATTCAGCTTGGAATTACCATTCGTCTACATGCACACTCTGATCTTGCGGCATAAACAAGCGATCAAAACAAAGCTCAATTATTCGCTACGATGGTAATTACTGGTATCTATTCCGATCATCATCATAGCCATCAATAGCAGCTCATTAAAACAAATTCGTCCAGAAAACTTCAGTTGAAGGGTAAATAAAGGGCTTAATTAGAAACCTGCGTTTTCAGTATGACAACAATACTGCTTGTTATAAATGAAAATACTGATCGAATGTTATGTTACGCTTTTATTTGTTATGCATTTTACATTATATTTTGAACGCTTTCTGTCGATATACTTACTGTTATTAAATAAATAAATAAATAATCTGCATACTATTGCCCTATACTATTCGTCACCCGTTCAATCTTTCCAATTTCAACGTGCCTAATTGAGCTTTCTCACTTCATTGAACGCCTCCGAGAGCTGGGGAAACTCATCCAAAATATTCAGCTTGCTGCTGGACCTGTGTGTCAACACGGTAACTGTTTTTCCCGACGGCAGATTAATGATCAGTGAGTTGTATCCGTATCCGTTGAGAAGGTCATCCTTCGTGTAATAGGTATCGCCCGGCTGGAAGGATATGTTATCCGTTGCAAAGCGAGAAATGTTCTCCACTGCCCGGCCGATTGAGTCGATGTACGCTCCGAAGTAGTCCTCGATCCACTGTTCGATCATGGGTTGCATCATGCGACCGATGGGCGCCAAAATGATCTTCATCACCGGAATGAACGTATCAAAATGTAGCAATGATCTGTACTGGCTCAGTTCCATCATAGTTGCCGACGGTTGTTCGCCATCCCTTGCACTTGGCGCTATGTCGTAATTAAAATAATCCAATATGGGAAATGCGCTGCTTGATCGCGTGGCAACCAGAAAGAACAGAATCACGCAGAATAATCTCGTTGAATACTGAAGAAATATCGAAAATTAGAAACGCTGGGTGTGAGATTGCACTTTCACGATCATACCATTTTGATCAGTTATTTTCCTCCTTCACAACTTGTCACTTTCACTGTTAGCTCCATACTAAGCATTTTGTGGCCTGAGCCGGTTCTTCGGAGCTGGCTTTCCGTAATTTCGGTTTCTACCTGGGCTCAGAACTTTACCTGTTACGTATAGATGATCCCTCCCGATGAATTTTGTTATGTTGTGCCTTTCTATGCAAATCAAAAAATCATTCTTCTGTCTTGATCCGCAGGGCGACGCAATTATTATAACCCTTATTGAACTTGGACTACTCATAGTATGCTTTTATGAGGTGTTACTGATTACTGACAAAAACTTTCTTGTAAAGACCTGGCAAATACCACCGTCTCCCCCACTCTAGCAATGCCTTATTTAATCAGTTGTTATTCATAAGTCATCGCACTATTCGAAACTCTTCTGCACATGTTATGGATGAATGCAGTACTTTTCCAGAACATGCTTTTGTTAGTGTAAGCTCTCTTGGGTTAAGCGTTTCGAGTTCATTGCAGAATTTTTGGAGGCTAATGAATCATTTTACGTTTTCATCATTATATTCAATTACCAAACTAATAATTTCTCAATAACTGAAGATAATAGGAGATTGATTTGCTGGGATAAGGATTCACGACTAGAATGGAGCAAGCGAAACTGATGGATTCAATGATGATTAGAAAAAGGCATCAAATAATAATATCAGTTCTTTTAAGGGAACATATTTATGGGACAGATTGGATTGACGTCTAACTAAGATATCTCTATTCGATAGGGGCACCAAAAGATACCCAAAAACCAAAAAACGAGTAAAATAATATTTTCGAGAGAGTGAGGATCGCAGAGGTGCATAAGGGAATCAGGTTATAAGTATCCTTTTTATACCCCAAACACGAAGAAACGATAATTAGAATCTATTGGATTTTTTGTTTCATATAACCATAAGGTTCAAAGTTTATGAATTTTGTGGAACTGAATTTACATCGTGTTCATGAAAATTCGGCATCTTCTCTATACAATTATGGTATTCCAGGATATTTATAGATAACTAGCTGACCCGGAAAACTTCGCCCCCCCAAAATTTGTTTTTTGTTATCGATACCTTCAAACATTCACGTTTTCTTACTATGAGTAAGTTCATGGGTCCAATCGCAGAACTGTTCATTTAACTTTCACTATAAAGTTCCTAGTATTTCAAACAAAACTCGTCATTATAATATCAGATTATATTCAGACACAATTCTCGTTCAAGATTTTTCAAGCACTTGAAAATAACATGTTTCTTCGTTACATGGAATAAATGATTTATACAGAAAATATGATAGAATAAAAACATTCGGCGATACTTTTTTATTGGTATAGATAGAAGAAGATATAGGAGTGCGTTTCATCACATTGAAATCCATCTCCAGTTTCGAAAAAGATCAATTTCCCTAGCGCAAACATCAAATCGACTAACAGCACTTGTCACTATGTAATTGTAGAACATATGGGAATTTAATTTTGCGAACTTTCCCTTTTTCCTTCAGAGTTTTCCGAAAATTGTCAACGTAATTGTAGAACATATGAGAATTTAATTTTCCGAATTTTCCCTTTTTCCTTCAGAGTTTTCCGAAAATTTTCAATTGTCATGTTTGGTTGGAATATGTTTGGTTGAAATATGTGTAGTATTTTTATCGGATCCGCTCTCAATTCCAGAGGGGGTGTCATACCATCATAGAAACATTTCTCATACCCAAAAACCCTCACATCCCAAATTGTGCTTGATTAGTTCTCGAGTTATTCAGTTTGTATTTCGTTTGTATGGCAGCCCCCCTTACCTTAAAGAGGGGGTTGTTGTGTCGAACCACCGTAGATATAATTATTGCTCCCTAAAACCTCCATATGCCAAATTTGGATCAGTTTGCTTCATTAGCTCTCGAGTTATGCAACCCCCCCACTCCTTTAGTGAGAGGGGAGGAGTGTCGAATCACCATAAAAAAATCGTGCCTTCTAAATCCTCCACATGCCAAATTTGGTTCAATTCGCTCAATTTTGTCGAGTTATGAAATCCCTCCCTCCTTTAGAGAGGGTGAGGAGTGTCGAACCACCATAAAAAATTCGTGCCCTCTAAATCCTCCACATGCCGAATTTGGTTAAAATTGCTTAATTAGTTGTCGCGTCATGAAACCTCTCCCTCCTTTAGAGAGCGGGAGGGGTGTCGAACCACCATAGAAACATTACGTGTCCTCTAAAACTTCCACATGCCAAATTTGGTCCTTTTGCTTCATTGATTCTCGAGTTATGCAGCCCATCTTTAGGGAGGGGGAAGAAGTATCGAATCATCATAGAAACATTTAAAGTTCCCTCTGCATGCCGAATTTGGTTCAATTTGCTTAATTAGTTGTCGAGTTTTGCAACCCCTCCCCTCCTCATTTGTAAGGTAGCCCCCCCTTAGAAAGAGGGAGGAGAGTCGAACCACCATAGAAACGTTCATCAAAAACCTCCATATGCCAAATTTGGTTCCGGTTGATTGATAAGTTCTTGGGTTATGCAGAAATTTATGCTTCATTTGAATGGTACAAATCCGCCCCCCTCCCCTTAGAGAGGGGGAAGTGTGTCTGTTCGCCACATAAAATTTTCTTGTCGCGTAAAACCTTCACATGCCAAATTTGGCTCCATTTGCTTGATTAGTTTTCGAGTTATGCGAAAATTTGTGTTTTTTATTTTATTGAGCCCTTTAAGAGAGGGGTAACGAGTGTCTATTCACCATAAAAACATTTATTGCACCTTAAAACCTCCACATGCCAAATTTGGTTTCGTTTGCCGGATTAATTCTCTAGTTATGTAGAAATTTGTTTTTCATTTGTATGGCAGTGGCCACTGTGGCCACTGTAGGAGTAACGTGAGGCTTACTTTTATCGTGAGTTGATGAATTGCCAACATAAGGAGGGCTCAACATTTCATGTGTTAGAAGTTCATCCAGTTGCACATTGTCCACTAATTATTCACCTTCCCTCATATCTATCTGCTGTTCTGTTGAAAAACATGTGTATTATTTATACAAGGTTCCGAAATATTTCGATATGTTATATGAATCTACGCTTTACGTCTATAATAAGTCTGAGAACTCACATTGTAGTATCATCAATTTCAACTGTCACGGGAGCAATTTAAACTATAATGAACGGTTAAATTTTACATGCTCACGCCAAGCAAACGTCAAACACAAAAGATAATGAGAAGCGCTGTTAGATTTTTGTCTATTATGTTATAATTCAAATGTAATTCTCATATAAAATGATGATGAAATCAAGGGGTTACTCTAAAGAATCAATTGTGATATTAATTTTATAGTTATATCATCAAGGTATTAAGCATTTCAAGATATTATTACAAAATATCCGAAATATGATTCAGAACTATATGCATAGCTTACAACGATTTTTTTAAGCTATAATTCTCGATTTTGATACACGTAGAAGTCTCACCCTAAGCTATTTAGCACCTTGTAGATATCACTAAATAATTGAAGATTTTGCACAACTACCGTAATGGTTAACTTCTAAAATAATTTACTGTATTTAGCGTATCAGTGAAAATAAAATCAACGATATGAGAAAAATCTGGATGTTCGACCGCCCTCAGACAACTTTATTGACAAATACATAGTACTCAGAATGGACGGAATATAAGAATATTGTAGAAAACGGAGAACAGATTCAATCTATTTTTGAAAATGCATAGATATGAATGCATTCTTTTCAAATATATATTTAACGTGTCCTCGTGGACATTATTTATACCTCCTCTCCCTTCACCATTGACAAGCTTGGACTTTATCGTAACCCCTACACTCGATAACATTTTCCACGTTGTTTGAGGATAGTCCCTAACTTATCGAGCACCCCTCTCACGTTCGCTGTTCACCATAGAAGAAACCGTAACGCAAGCGCATCACTTTCAGCCAAGACACACGCGTCATTTTCCATTTCCCCATACACATAACCGTTACGGCCAGTACCACACACTCAACCCTCAATTGCACCCACAAAAACGCCCACCACCACTGTGCGCTGTCAAATGGCTCTCGAGCGGCTGATAGCACCCGAGTGTATTTTCACCGTTTTCTTCACTGTCTCACGGATTCACGGCTCACTTCGGTCTATGCTTTGCCAGGATTTGTGTCTCTCACGCGGTCAGCAATCACTTTTTCCGATCAGTCGATGACTGACTGCGAACTGGCAATCTCGTGTCGTTTAGCTCCCTGGCGGGTCGTTGAGAGCTATCACAGGAAAAAAGTAAACTCCAATGAAGGTGAAAAACAGTGAAAATGTGCTAAACCAGAGCTAGAATAAAAACCCGGTTCGGACAGGGGAAACACTTTTCTTTTTCTGTCTTATTCGAGTCGGACTCTATTGTGTCAAGTATTTTCCACGAGTGAGTGTACAAAGAAATGTTTGTGGAAGGTAGTGAAGAAAATAGTCTGTGTAAAATTTTTCCTCGTGTGCACGCTAGAGTGTAGAGTGGAAATGTTTTTCTCGGAATCAAATTGAGAAAAATACGATATGTGAATGAGATTGCACTCCTTAAGGAATCTACTGGCAGTCCGATTTCCACATAATGGTGACAGATCTGCGAACTTTCCATTCCACGAGTGCTGATAAGAACGAAGGGGGAGAGTTTATTGATCAATTTTCCATTTTTCCCCCTTGCACTTGTACACCTATTTGGTGTTTCTCTTTCTCTCTCGTGCGCGCTGTTCGTATGTCTCAAAAACACACCGCCGTCTGATTGCAGTCTCTGTTTTCCACTCTCTTTCTCTCATTTCCCAGTGGCGAAGTGTGTTTTTTTTTTTTGGGAAAATGACAAAAAAGGGACATTGTGGTGTGCTCGGTGTGTGATGCTAAAAATATGACAAGCACAGGATTGCGAAAAATCTCTAGTGAACAAATCCAGCTGTTTTGGTGACCGATAAAACGTGGCGTGTTAATAGTAGATCATTACGAAGAGTGTTTATGTGTGGCAAAATCTGTAGGGAATTCGGTGTTGTTGGTGGTTGAGAATAGCATGATTTGACGGGTTTATCTATACTTGAGACACCTCTGAATCGGTAATGTAATCCAGATAGTCGCAAACGAAGCTTTTTCCACGAAAACAATACAATAAGTCGTCTCAAATATTAGTGACTGATGTTTCCACGTCATCAGACACTCTCCGAGTCGTAAGATAACACAAATGTCCAGTGAATAGAAATATTGTTCTACCTATATTTGTTTCCATCATTGTAACAATTTAAGCAAATTTTACAAATCTTTGCAGAAGTCTACAAGCACGTGTTGTCGTTTTTCGTATCGTTGTATTCGATGCAGATAGCCTAGTAAAACTAATAGTCGAGATGAATCATCTTCGAGATTGATTTTCGTTTATCCAAATTCCCATCACGTCTCATCTGCTTTGCCGTTGGATCTGGAATAGTAGATAAACCGACTCATTTAGGATCTAACTTGCGGAATTAAAATATTTGAGATTCAGAGTTTTGAGTAACACTTATTCATGCTTGTTCCATGAAGAGACACTTTTTATGGAAATATTTCAACTTGCTTGTATCCAACATTCAAATTCATAACTGAGTAATTATTTGCTGCATCGGATCAGTCGTATCAAGAAGTCCTTGTTCTGCGAAAAATAAAATGCTGAACGTATTTAAAATATTCAGTTTTGTTCCGAATAAGAGTATTTGCTGCGTTCGCTACTTTTGTCTTTTTTTTTCAATTTAAAGAAAAAAAAAGCGGTCGAAGCACATCGTTTGCTTATTATAACGTTATTTCGAGAACCCTAAGCGCAAAAAATCATATCTTTCTCCTGGTGAAGCCGGCCAATCTACTGCAAAGTCAATACGATTCGACCGAAAGACGATGCCCTGTGTGTGGTGGGACCTGAAGGGTATGGTGTACCATGAGTGCCACCGACAACAAATGATAAATTTATACTTTGAATTGATGGGAAAAAGACCGGAATGGTCCCGAGTAAAGTGATATTACAACATGACAGCACACCGGCGCACATCGTTAAAGCCGTGAAGGACGCAGTAAAAATCCTGTCCCGTTCGGAAACATGGAAAAATATCGAGAAATCCGTTCAGCAGATTTTGGTAAATAGTATGCCAACACGAATTTTCCAGGCTATTAGCCGAAATGGCAAGGTTGCTAATCATTGACATGTGAATCAACCAATCGTTTTGATTTTTTCATTGATAATACTTATGAATTTAGAAATTGTTATATGGTCGGTGTTAAGTCAAAGCGGACCAAGTCGCAAAATTAAAAATTTCAAGTTATTGATAACATTGGGTTAAACATTGTGTAAGCTACATTCCACATTTATCAGATTTGGAAAATCACGCGTACAGGAGGAATAACGTATCGAAATTGTTTTGAACGCTCAATGGAAACCCCTTAAAGTACTGAACTTCAAATTCGTTTTTCTCGAAATCATAAGAATGTTACATGGTCCGGTCTGACTTAACACCGACCATATAGAAACTGGACAACTTAAATTATTTAAGCACAATAAATAAACAAATAACTCTTTTGAACGAACTTTACTTATACTTTATTCTAAGCATTCTACAATGTATGAATGTATCTTTTTGAAATTCCAACTGTTTGTGTTGCAACGAAATATAGTCAGGGTGGTCTTATAGAAGTTGGACAGAGTGTAATCCTTGGTACACGACACTTGACTTGGTCGTTTCACTACAGACGTCTGAACCTACCCATTACGGGCATTTCGTAAAATATGATAGCGTAAATCGCTACAATGTATGAGTTCCATACGATTCGATTGAATAACATTTGATAGATTCCATCTGCATTAGAAAATATATATATATATAAAAATGGATTTCTGTCTGTCTGATTCTTATGGACTCTGAAACTACTGAACTGATCGACATGAAAATTGGTATGTAGGGGTTTTTGGGACCGGGGAAGATTTTCGTGATAGTTTTAGACCCCTCCCCCTCTCTAAGGGGGGGGGGGGCGGCTGCCATACAAATGAAACACTACTCGAGAATTAATCAAGCAAATGAAACGAAATTTGACATGTGGTGGTTTTAGGGTGCACTGAATGATTCTATGGTGGTTAGATTCTCCTCCCTCCTTTCTTAGGTGGGGCTGCCATACAAATGAAGCCCAAATTTCTGCATTGCTCGAGAATTAATCAAGCAAACGAAACCAAATTAATAACACCCAAATTTGTGCATAAGTCGAGAACTAATCAGGCAAATGGAACCAAATTTGGCATATGGAGGTTTTAGCGAGCAATAAATGTTTTTATGGTGGTTTGACACTCCTTTCTCCTATCTAAAGAGGAGGAGGGGATGGTGCTGAACAACTCGAGAACTAATCAAACAAATGGAATTGAACTTAGAATATAGAGGTTTTAGGGAACGATAAACGTTTCTATGGTGGTTCGACACTCCTTCCCCCTCTCTAAGGGGGGGCTCCCATACAAATGAAACACAAATTTATGCATAACTCGAAAACTAATCAAGCAAACGAAACCAAATTTGGCATGTGAAGATTTTAGGGGGCACGAAACGTTTCTATGGTGAATAGACACTCCTCCTCCCTCTCTAAGGGGAGAAGATGGGAGGGGTCTGTCTTTATTCTATCATATTTTCTGTATGAACTTTATTCCATGTAACGGAGAAACATATTATTTGCATTTGGTTGAAAAATCTTGTGTCTGAAAATAATCTGATATTATAATGGAACTGGACTAGGAATTTGATAGTAAAAGGTAAATTCAACGGGGTCGATTAGAAGATCAATCAATGAACAGTTCTGCGATTGGACTCATGAACTTGCGCTTAGTAAGAAAATGAGAATGTTTGAAGGTATTGATAACAAAAAACAACTTTTGGGTGGAACGAAGTTTGCCGGGTCAGCTAGTCGATCTATAAACAAATGGAAAACTCAACAATGTTTAGCATAAAATAAATCTCAGAGTAAGCTAGATGAACCATCATCAGCTGCTCCCTGAGCCAGTTTAGCTCTGTATCTGGTGACTATGACCCGGAAAATGAACGACTGGAGCATTTCTGGAAAGGATAAGGAACTTTTTACCATATCAAAAATGATCTTGTATCTCTCGTGTGGAAATCCCAATGTTGAGAGAGGTTTTCCATGTGGGAGGAAACGGTTATGCTATGTGACAAGTTTATAATGCTATACCTCACTTTGGAAGGATAGCATCAATATAAATGTTTATCTATTTAATTCAACTTGTTCGGAATTCTTATTTTCTTTACCTGGAAGACAAGGAAAGTCAGAAAAAAGAAGCTTTTGTGTCATATGAATCAAAGTCAATGAAACGGCTACGGTAAGCAGCCAAATCTTTGGAGGTGAAACGAAGAAAATTTTGGAAAACGCATAAAGTTTAAATATTTAAGCCAACTAAATGTTTTAGGAACTACAGCTAAGTATTAGAAGAAAATTTGATTAGTAGTCTCCATCTGGAATTCTACTGAAAAATTACTGGAAAATCGGGGATTTTTTTCGGATTTGATCTGAATGTAGGAAAGAATTAAAGATTCCAAATTCTTATAACTCGAGAACTTCTTAATAAATCGCAAAGATGATGGCATCAATTAATAAAATATACTTCTACGCATCTTCCACAATGAATAAGTCTTTTTTTCTTCAGGTAAACAATTGAATTATTGTGAAAAATCAAGCATTATCTAAACGCGCAAAACTCACGTTTTGATTAGCCCGATCTGTGCTCTTCAAACTATACCGACCAAAAGGAGCAACCAATGTAGACTTCAAAACCAATGAGTCTGCGGAAATTGGCATTGAAAATGCATGCAAGCTTCGAATACTTTTGTACTCGCTTGTTTTGTTTTCCTAAAACTGACTTCAAAATCAAGGAACCTGGGGAAACCGTCATTGAAAATACATGCAGGCCGGAGGTACTCCTGTTCCTACATGCATATATGCAGACCGGAATGTTTTTGCCTAACACAGACTGCAAATACGAGGAGTCTGTTGTAATCATCATTGCAAATACATGCAAGCCGGGGATACCTTTGTATCCGCATGCATTTTTGAACTCCGGAAGATGTTTTCTTAACACGGACTACAAAAGCGGATATGAACACACCGCTTCGGCTCGATTATTCAAGACGACATTGGAAGATATGTCTTTATATCTTCAATTTACTGAACACACACAGTTTGATGATTAGTCAAAAGCACAATGCATAAATTGAACTAAAATCGGATTTCTTCAAACTCTTCATATCGGTTTTTTACGCGTCCCCCCCAGCTCACATTTTTCTCTTATGTTCCCTCAGAGCAAATTACGGTAATTTGTACTTGTAACGGAGCTTAGTGCTTAGTGCCGCACCTTATCACGATTCTTACGTGGATTTTAGGTGTTGGGCAACGGGGAGCTCAGCGGGCTGTACAACGGGACGGAGTTTTTACGGGCAGCGATTCGTGAATGTCTTTCCCTTTCTACTTAGCTCTGGACGGTCCAACAGTGGTACTGCACGTGCATCGGCAGAAAAGTGTACAAATTACTAGGGGATCTTCTAGCAACAGCAGATGACCTCATTCGTGAGGAAAACCGAACTATTGCTACCAGTAATCAACGAAATTGCAGGAAAAAACAACGGGTTTTCGGAAGCGAGCAACACTCAAATTTTTACTTCCGTTCTACGTAAAGATAGTCCCATTTGATATCTATCATTAGGTGACATGGTTTTTTTACGCGGATTTTCTAATTATCGCAGTTTTTTCACGCGGATTTTCCAATTAACGCGATTTTTTTACGAGGTACGTATCCCCCGCGTATAAAAACCTGGGTGTACGACGAATATCAACCATCTGCAGATCGCAAACCCTCGATTGAACATAAAGTGTGACCTGTACTCGGGTATTGTCCATAAGAGTGTTTATTGTTTGTGTGTTTCGGGGTGCCACAGGGACCTTTTCTCTGTGTTCTGTTCGTGAATAACATGTGTGTACGACACCGATCAAAATTGCTGCTGTTTGCGGATGATCTGAAGATAGACCAGAAAGAAAACTTCAGCTCTCGATTGTTCTGCCCGTTGATGTTCTGGCAATGTTATTGAGATAAACATTTCGAAGACGATAGCAATCTCGTTCACACGTAGACAGACGTTCAATCGTTTCAACTACAGAACAAAGTCGGTGCTCCGGTGCGTTGAACTGCAGTTCAACGAGCCCATAAAACAGATCACAACCAAAGCGTTCACGGCTCTTGAATTTTTAAAACGTGCTACGCAGCTCTTCATCGATGTGTATGCTCTGAAGGCCTTGTACTATTCGCTGGTGCGAAGCATACTGGAGTATGCTTTTCCGGTGTGGGCTCCGTATCATGCAGTACAGTCTACCAAAAATTGAAAGAGACTTTGGACCTCCAGAGTACACCGATCGCTGTAAACTCATTGGCCTTGTGTTCTTGCGTCTTGCTTCTAGACGAATTAAATTGCGATGACTATTCATGTTCGACTTGCTAACAGCCATCCTTCAATGTATTAGCATAACTCCCTGATCGACGACTGCATAACATACTATTTATTTCGTTTCCTATGAATAGAATAATTTGTTTTTGTCTTTATTATAGAAATTTTCAGCCTTATTCAGTTCATCGAATAGAATAACATATGGATACCACAAAGCTTTTTCTGTACATTCGAGCGATTTCAATAATTTTAGTGTGATTTAATAACGCTCAATATCCCGAAAACTGCGTTAAGACTTCGACATTAACCACGTTAGCCTTTTGATTTTTGTGACCATAAAACCATTTGTTCACAAGTATGCTCGGGATTATTGTCTTGCTGATGTCTTCGAATCAGTAACATTTCATCTTCGGCTTCGGAATAATGGAGTATGGAGAGTATGGAGAATACCTCGCCACACCATAACATTTTCGATACTCTCTATTAATTATTCCTTCAGTATGATTAACAGCTCCCACACTTAATCCAGAGAAGCATAATCATCAAGCTTCCTCTACCGTGATCAACGGTCTCTCTGTAATACAGCGGATTAAGCCTGGTACCAAGATGTCCTCGTCTATTTTCCATTTTGGAATAATCCGACTCAAATGGTTTTCCGCAAAACTAAACGCTTCTCCGCTGGTCTGCAACTAAATAAGCCTCCCTCTCGCAATTGTCGCTAAACGCCTCCGGAGCTTACACCCAAGCTTGGTTTCGGATACTGATGCAGAACCAAGGATACTGATGTTTTAGGAACAACGTTCGATAAACCGATCCTTTTTTGGCGAAGCAAAATATAAATTGGGCCCTTATAACAAGCGAAAGAATGTTATTTCGAATATATTTGAACATATCGGAAGACAATTCCATAGGGAAAACAAAACATCCATTCATACATTTATTAAGAATTGACTTAGATGCAACTTAAAAAAAATGATTACTTATTCAATGGTTATTCTACGTAACTTTGCGGTTATGTCACAGATATAACTCACTCCTAGTTTTTTTTTCGATTTGGGTGGGAAAAGCTGCATGTGAATAACGATATCTGTCAACAACTGAAAGATCAGGGTTTAGTTTTCATGAAGTCCCGTTCGCAGGATATCGACCGCTCCAACCATGTAGGGATCAACTGAAAGAGTTCAGTTTTTGTTGAAAAAGCAACTTTTTGGGCTTATGAGGACAACATGATTTTGCTAAGAATCTACAGTGTATGAGGTTTTTAGAACTGTTTAACACTTTGCGGACCGCTCACGAGATTTCTCGTTTTCGCGTTCCTTCTTTACGGACTTGTGTGAAATTAGCGGATGAAAGTTCTCGTTGTGTGCAAGTTTCTGTTCAACGTCTTGCTGGATTTAATGAATAATGAATTAATTCAATTGAAATAAATTGATTGTTAAGTAACAACCTTCAAAATCATGCTCATTAGATAGAGAATTGAATCATTCATCTTTCCACATAATTCATCTTTTTCTTGATCGTGACGGATAAAAGTTATAGACTGAAACGTGAGCATGGGTCAATATAGGAAAATTTACAGAATTTTGAAAATAAAAAAAAAAATTGTTCGAATAGAGTTATCGAAGTTATTCGATAGAGAAATATTTTACCTATCTTCCAGCCACAATTTCATTAATCGGAAAAGGGTATGAGAAAAGTAAGTATATAAGCCAAGTTGTATGTGAGAAATTAATTATGTTAAAGAAAATTTAAAGAAGTACTTATTCGATATAGAATATTTTTATCTATCTTTAGCAAAATTTCCATCGGTCGGAAAAGGGAAAAGAAAAGTTATAGCCCAAAACCTATACAACTTGTATGGGGGAAATTAATTAATTTAAAGAAAATTGAAAAAAGGTAATTCAAAGGACCAAAAACACATTTTTGAGATGATACTCATTGGATAGAGAATACTTTTATCCATCTTCAGCCAAATATTTGTTAGCCGGAAAAGAGTCTGAGAAAAGGTATAGGCCAAAATGTATACAAGTTGTAGGAGGGAAATTAAAAAAATTATCGAAAACTAGCTGGCCCGGCAAACGTTGTCCTGCCATATATGGTAAAAATAACGAAAATACTTCAAGAAAGTTTGTATATTATCGTTCAGATCTGTAAAATTGATCGAAATGATGATTTTCACAGCAAAACATACATATGCGTACCTCCTATTTTCGAATTTTCCCTTTTTATTTTAAATATCCTTCTTATATATAAAGATATGCATAGTCATTTTTTTCGAATTTTTCCAATCATCTCGAATAAATTCCGAAGTACTCTATCATTCTAATTTGGGTGAAGGCAAACTCACAAAAGATATGGACAACGTAAATCTGATCAGCCGTTCTCCCGTGATGATGAGTTATACGTACGTGGGAAAAACTCTCTTTTATATATAAAGATGGAAAGAGAACTTTCTCACACTCGAAAAAAATGAAGGAACAGAGTGCGAAGTCGAAATTTTTGGGCGATTTTTGAAATGCTTTAAAATTGTGAAGTATCAACGCATGAAGATGGGATAAAAATTAATGCATAATTTACATGGATTCACACGGAATATTTTACAGAGAAATTTGTATTTCGATGTATGTAGAAATCGATTTCATTCTGTTTTTTCAAAGATAGCAAATTCAATTAACGTTATCAACTATCATTCATATGATTTATATAACGTTGTTAAGAACCACTCAGTACTGAGATATTATTGTATGAACGAAAAATTTCGAATTCGCATTTGATAATAAATAGTTCAATAAATAATCATCGAAAAACAGTTTTGAAAACTCTAATGAATTATATACACCCATGATTTTTTTTACGCAGGGGATAGAATTTTGTTATAAAGGGCGTCGTGAATTAATCCTGTGCACTCATTTCGTGAATCCGGAGTTGTCACATCGGGACATCGGTAAGATGCTGGGAATCGTCCAATCCACGGTCAGCAGAGTACTAAAACGATACTTCGAGAACCTAACCATCGACCGGAAGGAGAAGAACGGCAAAAAAGGATTCTCCTTCAGTGAAAAAGATCACAAGCGCTCACATTGGGCGATTATGAAGCAGGCCCTCCGGAAGAACCCAAAAGTTGTCAAATCGGAGGCGGACTTCAAGAGAAAATGGATTTCTGTTCAAAAAAACTACAACCTGACGTTGTACAGAACCTTATGGACGGGGTAAAGAGGAAGGTGCGAGCATACGGGCTTGGGCTCGAAGTATGAATAAAAAGAAAATGCCAAAAGTTGTTTAATAGTTTTTATTTTACTGTTTAAAATTTTCAAAAAGACCGGTCTACTGGGCGAATTTCTACAGCGTTTTTTCCGTGATGCAATTTGATGTGACACACCCTTTAAATTGTCGCGGTACACCATAGTAGATGTACTTTGAGTATTTTCTCTTTCCAAGCCTATTGAGAATGGGAGAAAAAAAGAAAAACTCATTTTTTCACTATAGCTTTTATAGTGAACTATATAGGAGAATTATCTTATTATTATCTGAAAAAAATCAAACATATCTATAGAAGGCGTAGGAACACATTTAAATACGAATTAAAGAAGTACTGAATCCCTAAATACTTAAAAAAAATTTCAATATTTCAAGATTTTTTTAGTACTTAAAATTTTTAGGAATTTATTTTTTGATTATATTTCTCGATACTATCAGTATTTTTTAAATTTTTTTATCTCAAAGCTATTGAGAATGACGTGCTTAAAATTGAATGGTACGTTTTTTGCCATAGATCCTATGCATAAGGATTCGAAAAAAAGTCAAAATTTATATACAATAGAAATTTTTACTTCCTTTTTACTTTTTACTTCCTTATGCAGCTAGACCCTTTCCCCCGTACAACTCGTGAACGTTTTGGCCAAAAACTTTTCTCATACCCTTTTCGGACTAATTTGGCTAAAGATAAATAAAAATATTCTTTATCGAATGAGTACTGCCTCGAGAATGTGTTTTCGGACCTTTCAAATAACTTTTTTCAATTTTCTTTAAAATCATTAATTTCTCCCATACAACTCATTTTTTAATAATTCGTTTATTTTTACAGGCTCAGTTACATAAGTTTTAAGGAGCTGAATTCTTAACTACATTTTTTATAACTAATTTCCTAATTCTATGGCTAGTAAGGTAGAAAATCGATTACTCGCGGTTGACTCCCTCCCATACAACTTGGCCTATAACTTTTCTCGGATCATTTTCCGATTAATCAAATTGTGGCTGGAAGATAGGTGAAATATTTCTCTATCGAATAACTTCGAAAACTCTTTTGAGACAATTTTTTTTTGATTTTCAAAATTCTGTATATTTCCCTATATTAACCTACGCTCACGTTTCAGTCTATAACATTTCTCTATAACGATCAAGAAGAAAATGAATTATGTGGAAAGATGAATGATTCAATTCTCTATCTAATGAGCATGAGTTTGAAGGTTGTTACTTGATAAACAATCAATTTATTTCAACTGAATTAATTCATTATTCGTTAAATCCAGCAAGACGTTGAACAGAAACTTGCACCCAACAAAAGCTTTTATCCGCTGAACTGTCATCCGCTAACTTCACACATAGAGGCGAATGAACTGCAAAGTTTAAAGCCGTTGAAAAACTTGCAAGCAAAGCAAGCAACTTCACACAAGTCAAAACGTGCGGTCCCAGGCGTATGTCTTACATATTCCTTCCCGGTCCTTAAAGTGTTAATCTGTTCATTCGATTTTCGCAGTTTTGACTGATCGCTGAGGAATGTTTCTGAGCCACAACAGTTTCTGAGGTGTGTTGTTAAAAGATGGTTAAAATTTGGTAAACTCAATATAGTGCTCATTATAATGATGTGAAACCAATTTATGAACTGAAAACAGCCACAGGAGTATTGCGCGCCTCAAATACTGGATCAAGTGCACAGTTCCTCCTACCAGCAGTTTATTATTTAATACTTCTGTTGCGTTAAACTACATGAAGTATATCTAGCGCAGAATATTTTCAAACCAAAGAACCATCTCCGAGTAATGTTGTGATCTGACTCAATGAACTGGTATTTTTCTTCGCAGTTGAAAAGAACAGTCTAATCGTAACGGCTGTTAAGAAGGTTTTATTAAAAACCAACGATTAAAAATTTGTTACTAAATAGAGAATTACTCATAAACTGAGCAGACCAGGCGAAAGACTTTCCGGACCCGGTCCAGCAATGGAGAAGGGAATGTTGGAGTACATTGGCCATTTTTATGGGGAATTATAAGAACAGTCATAATCGTCCAAAGAAGAAGCCGAAAATTTTAAAACAATTCAAGCTCGACACATGTTACGAGTACCTGACAGCGAACTGAAAAAGTCGATTTGACAAACTGGCAACTACGATGTTTCGGAAAGGCAGCTTTTGCAAGAGATACCAAGGCTCTGTAGACATTTGAAGGCCGTTGAAATTAATCGTACCGAAATCCTATAGTGAATTTGAAACAGTTTCTAACCGAGTACGTTTATGTGGCATCTTGTCAGAGTTGAAATTAATTATAAATTTGCGATCAACGATGGGTCAGACATGTTTAGTACGTTGAGTACCGTACCCTCATTACTGCAAATTCCATTGAGCCCGCAACAAGAGGACGAAAGCGTACGGAAGCACTTGTATAATATCAATGTCGGTCTCATCTCCCAAAGATATTTATTTATTGAAATTTTTTCGAGTCACATTTCACAAACCACATTTTACTTATTTTCTTTTTTTTTTGTAACTGTCAGTTCCAGTGACCAATGCGTGAAGACTTTATTTATTTTTTTTTGTTCGCCCTGTCCAATATTGGAGTAAATACGTTTCGAGTTTAGATAAATTGGATTTTTCATTCGAAAACAATAATTAAGTATTATGGTGGGGTGACACCCTAGTGACCCGCCCCGGGTGTCACCCGGTCACGCTACGCCACTGCTTTGGGGTTAAGACGGAACATTAAGAATTTTCTCCTCTCATCACAATTAGGTTTGCTGATTTTATTGTGCAGCCGAAATCATTATGAAACTATCCTGATTGATAGACAATTGCATTGGAATATTTCTTGTGGGTCCGTGCAATTGATGTATCATGTGAAATGAAACCAATTTGAATTTATGAATTTATGAGTTCAAGAAACGGATCAATATATCCGTAGGACTATAATCGAGTGTCTATGATTTATTTATTGTCTATCAATTGTTAGTTGATAGACATTTTCGACAGCAAAACGTGACTCCGAACATCATATCGGAGTATCGTGACGCCTTGTTGTTTCGTCAGAGCAAATAAATCAATAAGCTCATCAAAACTGTCGCAGTTAGAAACAATTCCGCCGGTAGCCTTCCCATTTTCTCTTTCTAAATCGATTCCTAAAAAACTATCGATAACTTTCCCTGGGAAAATAAACTAAACTCAGTGAGGGTACGGATGGGTGACTAAGTGCGAAAAAAGTGGAACCATTGTTTACGAATAAGTCAACCGGCGACGTCTCGTGGGGCTCGTTTCGGATATTTCATGATGCATATTTCATGCTCAGTGGCTTTGTTACACCCGCAATAAAAACCCCAGCGTCGAATCAAACAAGCAACAATAAAAAAAAACCGAGAATCGAAACGAAAGGTCGAAACTGAATATGCACGCGAAATTGGTGCGAACCCGGGAAAGGCTCCGGTGCCCAGAAGGCAATTGTAAATTGGCTATTGAAAGAGTAATGCTGTGGAAGGATATTTTGAGCCGGATTCTATGTGCGGGGTGTAATTTGAAAAATGAAAGAGGCAATTGAATTTTGTGACATGAATGACCGCACTTGTTAAAGACATTTAGTAAAATAATTCTAACTGTTCTATAGACAAATTTCGTTAGAAATCAATTTATAACATAACATTTTGGATTGATTCTTTGAGAATCAACTTATGACAAACGAAAGATTGCATCTATTTTTCTACCTAAATCCTGGGTATCGAATTCTCTACGGAGAAAACCGAAATGGTCGTTTTTTCTAGGAAGCACGAACCCGCCCAATTCCAGCTTCACCTATCCGGCAAAACGATCAAGCACTCAATGTTTTTCAAATACCTGGGTGTATATTTTGATTCTAAATGTACCTGGGGACACATTGCGTATCTGAAACAGAATTGCCAGCAAAGAATCAATTTTATCCAAACAATAACCGGAACATGGTGGGGTGCCCATCCAGGAGACCTCATTCAGTTGTACAAAACAATGATATTAGGTCGTATGAATAAAACAAAGTATTTACTTATTCTGCCCGTTTCCAAGTAAAGTAAACTTTCCTAGTGTTTACTTGAATCCGTATGAATAAAAGTTTACTTTACTAATTTCATTTTTGAATTCGAACATAGTTTTTACTTTGTCAAACATCTGTCCACTGATTGTTTAGGTTTCGTTTCAAAACGTTTTTTTGGACAAAGCGTGAATTCGCGATGAAAAAGGAATAGTGTCGACGTCTGGTGGCGACTTTCAATTAGGGACAATACAGGGTTTTCCATTTCGGGCTTCCGAAAGTATACAGCCCTGCGCTGACAACCGTTTGACATAGCTGTCAACCAAAGCATCATATCGTTAGTTGAATGTCTGCCATTTTACAATATGGATCGTTTTAGCATCGCATGTTAATTTTGTTAAATTATACTTTAAAAATGATGAAAAACCGGCAAATGTTTTTCGAGCATTACGGACGGATTTTGGTCGTCATGGACGGCCTACAGAGCACACAATCGCTAATGTAGTGCATAAATTCGAACAAACTGGATCCGTAGCGGATATTGTGAAACCTGTGCATCATCGTAATGTGCGTTCGGCCGAAAATATTGCTGCTGTTGCTGCCAGTGTGGAGGATGACCCGAATGTTTCGATTCCACGGCGTGCTCAGCAATTGGGCTTGTCAAACACATCATTGTGGCGAATTTTGCATTTGGACTTGCACCTACATCCATATAAAGTCCAACTGGTACAAAAATTAGAGCGTGGTGACCATGGAATGCGTCGGGCACACGTCGATTGGGTGAACGAATAACAGCAGCAAAATGCTGAATTTTCGCATCAAATTTTCTTCAGCGATGAGGCACATTTCGAGCTCGGTGGCTATGTGAACACCCAAAATTTCCGTATATCCGTATATTTCCGTATCGCTCAGAAAATCCACACGTGATTGTTGAGAGGCCATTGCATCCGCCAAAAGTCACTGTTTGGTGCGCATTATGGTCTGGTGGAGTCATCGCATAATTTCGCGTTTTGGTGATGCCAATTGGCATCAAAGTGTTTTTCATTTAAACAGAATGCCAAATTGGTACGGAAAGGTTATTTTTCATTCATAATTTAAATTTTAAAAACGTGTTCATTCCGCATGAAAATCAATCAATTTTTTTACGCTCCCCTAAACTAGTAAATCAATTCCATCAATGCGGATCGTTAACTTGTTTAACTTCAAGCGCAAGATAGCAGCATTAAACATAAATCGGATATGAAATCAAAACGAATGAAAGTGTTTTCAGATCCAAAGTATGCTCATGAGCATACTTGATAATTATGAAGTAAATACTTCATGAATGTTGTTTTATTCATACGAAATCAGCTAAACATCCATTTTCGAAAAGTAAATACTTTGTTGTTTCTTTTATTGATACCAAACGTAGTAAAAACTTAATCTCACTACTCGACTGCTCGAATGAAGTAAAGTAAAGGTGAATTTAGTTTTTATTCATACGGTCTATTGTCAGTGTTAGAATATGGCAGTTTTTGCTTCCGATCAGCTGCCAGGATTCATATTCTCAAGCTGAAGAGGATACAATATCGTTGCTTGCATATAGCCATGGGGTGTTTGCATTCGACACATACGATGAGTCTCGAAGTTTTGGCATGAGTACCCCCGCTTACTCTTCGGTGCACAGAATTATCCAACAGATTTCTCATCTGTTGCAAGATCATGAATCCATTGGTGATTGATAACTTCGAAAATCTACTCCAACTGACTCCTCAGTCAAGTTTTATGTCTTTATACCATGAGTACCTTACCCCCGACGTGCACCCTTCACCAGGCATCTCCAACCAAGTTTGCTTCCCATACTTTTGCAATTCCTCTATCATTTTTTATCTGTCCATGCGACAAAAATTCCATGGAATACCAGATCATCTTCAATCCAATGCTATTCCGTCGATATTTTCGGAAAAAATATGGGAAAGTTAGATCTGATAAAATGTTCTTTACTGACGGTTCATTCATAAACGGGTCCACTGGCTTCGGCATCTTCAATGAAAATTCCAGTGCCTCTTTCAAACTCAAAGATCCTTGTTCCGTGTATGTCGCAGAAATGGGTGCGATATACTATGCTCTAGGGATCATTGAAACACTGCCCATCGACCATTACTTTATTTTTTCAGACAGTCGCAGCTCATTAGAGGCAATCCGCTCAATGAAAGTTGATGAACGCTCATCTTATTTCCTAACAAGAATAAGACATCTATTGAGTGTTTTGGTCGAAATTTTTTTCAAGATTACCTTAACATGGGTTCCCTCTCATTGCTCGATTCCGGGGAATGAGAAAGCGGACTCGTTAGCTAAGGTGGGCGTTTCAGAAGGCACACTTTTTGAAAGGCAAATTGTCTATAATGATTTTTTTCAGATTCCTCGTCAGCACACATTCGTTAGTTGGCAGCGCATGTGGAGTGGTGATGAGTTCGGTCGTTGGTTACACACGATTATCCCTCGACGAGTGCTTGGTTCAAGGGATTGAATGTAGGTCGTGATTTATGTCCAATCACTATAACCTAAACGCGCATCTCTATCGCATTGGGCTCGCAGCAAACAATCTTTGTGATTGTGGCGATGGCTACCACGACATCGAGCATATTGTCTGGTCGTGTAGCCGGTTCCATGCTGCTCGCTCTCAGCTCTCTATAGCACTTAGAGTAAAAGGCAGACAATCGGATATCCCCGTCCGGGATATCTTAGGTAGCCGTGATCCTGATCTTCTGCTTCATCTATACCTGTTCCTCAGAAACGCCGATGTCAACGTTTAATGATGTTTCCTTCGTTGTGTCCCTGTTTCATATCCCTCCTATCCGATCTATAAACTTTTACTTAGTCGCGGCAATACATACACACACTCTTTACAGATACACGGGCCAAAGGTTGTGCAGTCCACTGATGATTCAACAAGAGCCAAAGGTTGTACCGCTCATGACAACTCTACACGAGCTGATGATTGCGCCGGCTAGTTACCATTCTATCCTGGATTCCTCGAGTCGAGAAGACACACCACGCTAGATATTGGGTACAGTCTAGGGGGCGTTGCTGATTAATGGTCAGCTGCATCCCAATAGGAAGTATCCCGTGTCGGGCACAGGTACAGAGCATTGAAGACAGCAACATCACAATTACGAAAACACTTGTAATACTAACCTCGAGCCAACCGCGAGTAATCGGTTACATATTACTAACATAGTTATAAGGCAAACATTGTCGAAATATTGAACTCCCGGCCCCGTCAGGCTAACGCCATATGAGCCTTGATAAAAATATATATTTTGGAAAAAAATATCTATTTTTGTAGCATTAGTTTCGATTATAAAAAAAACAATAATTGTTTCAGTAATGGGGGTTTTTATACAGAATGAAATTTGAGGACAACACTGATATACTTTTTGATATTTGTGTTGCCAAAAATATGCTCGTTGTCTTGTTATGATCACAGTTAGTGTCAGTAATATAGACAACATAATGAAAAATACCTTAATATCGTGTGATAGATTACAAGGTTTGGCGCATGTGATGAAATACTGATGAAACTTAGACTTTTTTTTGACAAGGTTTGGTTCGTCTCGCCAAAGATTTCTAGTATAGCTGTTGAATAAAATCATTAATCTTGAGGGTTGAATGCCAACTAAAATAGTGAACGGTAATTTTTTTTTGATCCAATGGAATGTGCTAAATACACAAGCATATTCTGACGCCGTTATATTTCGAATGTTAGCATGTTTGATGAAATACACAAGGAACATTAAGAAACATTTATTCTATTCGAATAAATGTGAATTCAAACAGAACTTGCGCTCAAAATTTTTCGAATCTAAATATTTAGGCTATTTTGGATGGGGTCATTTTGCCATTGTTCATTGTTCTATCCAATATTCACCTTCTTGTTTCTGTCTTATATTAGGCTGTCAAAAAAGTCCTGCGGTATTTCCGCGAGGTGTCGTTGTAAGCGCGTAGTTCTAGTTGTATTCATTGTATCGAGTCATACTATAGCTCCGGAAGGCCTGTCGTCGAAAATTGCGACAAAATCGCTGAATTGCGATTTGTGCATATTTTTTCCCCACAGAGACCCTAGTAGAGAGTGTTCAAATGGATAAATATAATTGATATTTGTCACAACGCAAGAATCGATATAAAGGTAACGATGCTGAGACGTTCATCGTTCAATATTCGGTTTAATGGGGATAACAAGACCGGCATAGTAGCAGCCGTAGCATCGGCCAAGAGCTGGGGATAAGTCATCAAACCGTTATTAACCATTTGAAGAAGCTTGGATTCACAAAGAAGCTCGATGTATGGGTGCCACACACGTTGACGCAAAAAAACATCTTTGACCGTATCGACGCATGTGAATCGCTGCTGAATCGCAACAAAATCGACCCGTTTCTGAAGCGGATGGTGACTGGCGATGAAAAGAGGGTCACTTACGACAACGTGTAGCGCAAACGGTCGTGGTCGAAGCCCGCTGAAGCGGCTCAGACGGTGGCCAAGCCCTCATTAACGGCCAGGAAGGTTCTGCTGTGTGTTTGGTGGGATTGTCAAGGAATAATCTATTATGAGCTGCTTCCCTATGGCCAAACGCTCAATTCGGACCTGTACTGCCTACAAATGGACCGCTTGAAGGCAGCACTCATGAAGAAGAGGCCATCTTTGATAAACAGAGGCCGCATTGTCTTCCATCAGGACAACGCCAGGCCACACACTTCTTTGGTGACGCGCCAGAAGCTCCGGGAGCTCGGATGGGAGGTTCTTTTGCATCCGCCGTATAGTCCGGACCTTGCACCAAGTGACTACCACCTGTTTTTGTCCATGGCGAACGAGCTAGGTAGTCAGAAGTTAGTCACAAAAGAGGCCTGTGAAAATTGGCTATCCGAGTTTTTTGCCAACAAGGAAGCGAGCTTCTATAACAGGGGTATTATGAAGTTGGCATCTCGTTGGGAACAAGTCATCGAACAAAACGGCGCATATTTGACTTAAAACAGATGATTGTAACTAATTTTATGAACAAATGAAAATTAAAAAAAATACCGCAGGACTTTTTTGATAGTCTAATATCTTAACTACTGTAGCATTTCAGATTAGCACTATCAAAAATTCTTCAGAGGCTCTTTGGTACAAAGGTGATTATTTCTGACCTTCTCAACTTGATTGTCTGGCATCTTCGGTGTAAAAAAAAACCGACAGCATTATTCCCAGCAGAATTAATACAGTATTCATTCTTTTTACGAGTTTTGTTGCACAAAAAAATCGTTTTGCCATTCCCGAAAAAACACTGCGAAAATAGGGATCGCAATATTATGTCTAAGAAAATATTCAAACGGCAGAAATATTTGCATTTTTATTAAACTGAATTGCGTTCTATTGAACTAGGCATTACAGATATGTATAATAGAAAAGGAATTCGATTATTTAAACTTTCTGTTCAACTGATATTTCAGCATCAATTATGTTTTCCGTTCCTTCAGAGCCTTCGTTACACAAAACAAATTCAATTTCGTTTAATCGATTACCTACAACTAATTGTAACGTAGAATGGGACACAATATTGAACATGGAGCTATAAGGCGAAATAATGCTATCAAGTGTCCTTGAGAAGCTTTCAAGAGATATTATGTCCTCTCTCGGATGCGGTGATTCAATAACAAAACATCATCTCGTTGTATCTCACCTACTCTGCAAGCCTTTTCCTCCGACAGGCGAATAGTACGAGCAGGATTACGTGAGAAATTTTGCTGAAGTGAATCAGCCTGTTATTAATTGGAGTTAGGAACCCTTTCGTTCGATTCGCTTCTGCTTGCTGTTATTCCCATTAAACCGAATATTGAACGATGAACGTCTCCGCTGAGCATCGTTACATTTATATCGATTCTTGCATTGTATCAAATATCAATTATATTTATCCATTTGAGCACTCTCTACTAGAGTCTCTGCGGGGGGGGGGTGTTTAAATAAGCACAAATCGCAATTCTAGTCCTTTGTCTTGTTGCATGATTAAAGCCGTATCGAGCTACCGCGCCAATTAGGTTTGTTCTTTGGAAGTGATGCAAAATTAATCGTTCGTTAAGAGCAAACACTTGCTATCTTGAGTGCTTGAGTGAATCGGTGTAATCGAATCGATACTGAATAAACTATTATCGATCGTCATCTAATTGAGTGTATCCCTGCATCGAACAGTAACGTTCCATTTCAATGCATCACAAGAAAGTTCTGCAACTGTGACTGAATGTTTTAGTAGTTTAAACTGCCAATCAACCTTGGCTGCCGTCCCTCCCCAAAGTCCATCAATCAACATTGTAATGGAGTGAGCAGTAGAGTATCCTGTACCCAAACACTCGAAGGAGAATGTTCCCAGTCGCGCAGATCGCGGTTAGGGAAAATAGAGAGTCGCGGTAGCAGAAAACATGTTTTCGGTTTATAAATTGCGATAAAAATAGCTCTCACATTTCCTTACGGCAGCAGCAGCATCAAATGGCGAAGAAAAAATCGAATATAAGAGTAGGTATATATAAATATTTGGGGGAACTTGCGAACGTACTAGCGTAGGATAGTTTTCGCATATCGGATTTCTGGTTTTCATGCTCAGAATAAAATGGAATGTTTGAAAGTCTGAACAGTAATTAAATATGAAGAGTACGGTATTAACAGATTCCACTCTTCATTCAAAACTAAGAGTCGGATGGCTTCCTGATCAGTGGAGTAAGTAGGGGTAATTTGCACCCCCTGAGCAATACGCGTAATATTTCCATACCAATACGGTCTAAATAAGAAAAAGTTACATAGTACTCTGAGCTATACAGTTCGGACTCGACCCTCGACAAAAAAATTAAAGGAATAGAGTGCGAAGTCGGGAATTTTTGGAGGCTACAATTCTCAGTAGGTAGCAATATCGGGAAGAAATGAAAAATTGATTTTTCTCTGTTTTTTCAAAGATTTTCTGGGCTAATACAATTTTTTGCTTGCCAACCTAATAGAAAATCCAATTAACTTTATTAACCAGCTTTCATTTAGTGCCTGTAGGACCTTTCCATACAGAGATACTTCAGTTTGAATGAAAAATTACCCCTTCTTCTTTGATGATGAGTTATTCAATAAACAACCATCGCAAGCAAATATAAAGTTTTGTTTGGAGTTTGAAGACACAATCAATAAAAGCGACTTGAAGAAGAATACATTCACTTCGAGACGCTGTCATCAGCAAAGCCGACACAGCCTTTGCTATTGCTAGACCAAAACGCAAACGTGTTCAAACAACAAATGAAGTCTTGAAGTTTTGCTAGATGTATTCGGTTGAACGAAAGAAACGAGGATTATTTCATACAAACATTTTTTGTTTGGTTAGTCAACAAAATGCGCTCTGGGAAAATCGATAGTGTAATTTCCTCGGAAAATACAGATCCGTCCACTGATCAACTACTCACCCGTATTTTGATATCCTATCTTGAAAAAACTACCCGAACGGATTTCAATTATGCACTCTGTAATCCGTTCAACTCAAGTCCAAACGAGTTGTGCAAATGTAGCAACCTTGCCACGCAATTCGATATAGACAACTTTGAGCTGCATGTTCCGTTCTGTGGAGCAAAAATGGTAATAACCACGCTTTTTAAACAAAAACTATAAATGAAAATTGACTCTACCGTGTCAAATACGTGCTCTATTTACAAAAGTAACACATTCTCTGCAAGTGGGGAGAAATCTTGAACGAAAATTACGTCTGATGATTATTTTATTCCATGGATAACGTTTTGGCGGAAATACAAGAAAATTTATTGAGAAAATGTTACGTACGGGTCAGTACTATGTCTTCTAAGTATTCATATGACATCGAATAAATATCTACATTCAAACTTTAACAATATAAAAAAATTGGGCCTGCTAATCCGATGAAGAGTAAATTTTCCCTCAGATGCGGATAAATTATTTTAACGTTTGTTTTACGTCAAGGCAAGGTTAGTTCAATTGAATTTGAGTCGGATTTCAGAAAGCAAAAGTCGATTTCAATCGAATCGTGAAATCCGATCGCGTTTAAAACCGATTGAATCGATATATCTCAGATGAAGAAAACGGTAAGAAAGGATTCATTTCCTTCTCAATTTGATATTTTCCGCATCAGCTTACCATCGGGCAGTATGGTATACCCTCGATCGGGGCAATTTGCTTGCTTTCGGCCGCATAACATTCTCACGAGAGAAACAGCTTGTATGTGAGGGATGCCAGATGATTTTTTTCAAATATATCTACACGACACGAATAAATGTATTCAAATGTAATCATAATGAACAAAAATGAGTAAACTATTACGATTTTTCTAAATCATTTTCGATAAATCACACAAACAATTTTTTCACATACTTTGAAATGATCTCAGTATCACAAAATTAAATGTCTTCAAAACGCCAACACATGGCCAAATCACCCACACAGACTGTCTTTTTTACTTCATTACCGAACGAACGAACGAAAGTTATGTTTGATGTTTAGACTGCCGTAAGTGACGGTATAGGAGAAGTGTATAATACGCACCTCCTAAGCGAGAATGAATTTATCTTGACCGTGCTCTTAAACATTAAGGCAACTGCGTCACTACGTAGATTAGTTAACCCTCAGTCCTCTGTAATCGTTCTGTATTTAAAATACTGAATAACAAAAGTGCTACGAAATTTATTTTGCAAGGCGGTCAAATTTTATATTTTCCAATCATAGGGTGTTAAATGGCCCAGCAGGTATAAAGCTCAGAGAAACAGCTTGTATGAATGAGAGATTCCATCAATCTATTCAATTCATGTCGACCAGCGAAGAGAAGAAACCGTTTCTCCGGTGAGCGTGTTCTCCCAGCATTCGTGCAATAATTCTCCAGTCGGCGCTCTTTTTTCTCCTACTTTCTCTGAGCACATAATATAGATGCCAGATGTGAAAACATGTTTTCGTTTTGAAGACATTTAATTTTGTGATAACATACTGATGCCATTCCAAAGTATGTGAAACAACAGTTTGTGTGATTTATCGAACATGATTTAGAAATATCGTGATGGTTTGCTCATTTTTGTTCATTATGATTACATTTGATGACATTTATTCGTGTCATGCAGAGATATTTGAAAAAATCCTTCGGCATCCCTCACATACAAGCGATTTCTCCCGATTACCCTGATCGAGGGTATGCCATACTGCCCGATGGTAAGCTGATGCGGAAAATGTCAAATTGAGAAGGAAATGAATCTTTTCTTACCGATGTCTTCATCTGAGATTTCCACCGGGAACTCGACTTAATAAATATGACGCACAGTTATCGCCTCTGAATCGGTTTCAAGCTACAAAAACCTTATAGAAATGATGTAAAAAATTACATCGAAAATCGCTTGAAAGTAAATTTTTTTTTTTCAAACATGTTACAAATGTAAAACTTGTATGGTAGGATTCTATCATTGACAAGCACGATTGCCTATAACCATCGAATTTCTATTCTTGCCGGTTTACGAGAAAATCCAGCGGATCAAATTGCCCGGCAGGCGCGTTTTAGACACAACTCCTCTAGTAGTGTTCTGGGATCAATAGTAGATGTCTTGGCTTGAAACCAGAGCAGAACAATTGGATTGAGGCCGTTCAATGTCTTTTTCCGCAACGAAATTTTGTGGTACAAAAGGATGGCGTTACCAGCATGTAGAATACCCTAGATATTCGGTGACAATCAATGTTGAATGTGCCATTTTACTTCAAGAATCCACCAAACCAATCTCGTTTGACTTTGCTAGTTTTAAGATTGAACGGATGAGTATGGTCATTTTCGGCCAATTCAAATGCCATTCCCGAATACGACCCTTTTGAGTATATCTGGTTCATAATTGGTGTCATTCAGCAGCCTAGTAGGCGATATCCATGCGACGATTCATCACATTCAGAACAAACTTCGCTGACACCGTTTTCATGCCCAGATCATCCGAAAAAAATAGTATGGTACGAGCTAATAGATAGGGGTAGTGAGGGCAAATTAGTCATGGGGGCAAAGTGGTCACCCGCTTGTTTGGTAATATAACTATTGACTATTGACACCAAATTGATAGGCACCTTATGTTTGAAGAATTGAATGATTTTTGAGTGGCCCTGTACTTCAGTAGTACTGTCATTGTCAAAATATAAATAAAAACAGAAATTGCTCTCACGATAGCCATTCGACCATAGTTCTGTGCGCATGGTATCTAAGGGTTTTCTCGTGAAACTTTTTTTTATTCAATCTGATATATTGGACAACTGTTCACATATTCTAGAAGAGGTGAACACATATTTTGTTCAATCTCAGCGATTAATTAGCATTGCAATCACTTTGATGTTTGGGGACTAAGTGTTACCTTATCACATTCTGCTCTTGAAGAGGTTCCTTTTGTGGCTTTGACCCTGGAAAAATATGCCACTCTAATTAAGCCAAGCCTCAATTTGCGGAGCGTTATGTGTTTCTTACAACGTTTTTGTATGCATCG
The DNA here is from genome assembly GCF_029784135.1 of Toxorhynchites rutilus septentrionalis. Lineage (NCBI taxonomy): Eukaryota > Metazoa > Arthropoda > Insecta > Diptera > Culicidae > Toxorhynchites > Toxorhynchites rutilus. Next base: position 117,688,382 of record NC_073746.1, on the reverse strand, counting down.
GAAAATTTAAATTTAGACTCTAGGTGAATAGACCAAGCTTATTTCATACATGTACCTACTATATCGAATATGATTTGAACAAATTTGGACGAAAAAAACACATAAATCTATCACATTTAGCTTGATAAGTGCGAGTGACCAGTTTTTCTAATGATGAAAAATGTACTATTTTGAATTTTTATAGTAAAAGCCGTATGCTATAAAGCATAATTTTACTGACCATGTTACACAAATATTTCGACACCCTATCGCCACTCTCTAGATTATTGAAACAATCAACTATTGGACAATTATAATTAATTATTTTAGTGTATTGCATTAACCTCAATTATGTATAAGGTACACCGGGTAAGTTGAAATTCGGGGTAAGTTAAAACAGAGACCATGACTTATACTGAGAATGATGGAATAACGTGATAAAAATATATATGGTAAACATTATCTTTCAACCCACCTTATGACAGCCATTACCAGATTATTGGAATGCTATAACGCAATCCGCGCCTTTGTTTACTTTTCATTGTTCCGTGAAATTTAAAACAAACATTTTTACGCGCTGACTCAATCGGTCCGAAAAAAAACTAATTTTTTTCAAAAATATCGCCAGAATTGCATTTCAGGTAATCAAATAAGGATAATCAAGTGTCGTGGTTTTGAAAACTAAACTGAAAAATCGTTTTCCGTATAGGTCTGAGCATTTTAACTCAACCCATTTTTTTTTCAAACCTGGGGTAAGTTGAAACCAGTAAAAATTGTTTATTTTTTAAACTTTGCTGCAGATGCCGAACGTTATTTGTCGATGATCGCTGTATGAATGAATGATGATAAATTCAAAAAATGAGAATCATCCTTATTTCGTCCTCAGTATGTTTTACGTATTTTATAAACACACAGCATTGAAACAAGTCAAATTTGTTAATTTATCAACTAGGGGTCGTTCAAATATGACTTAACGCAATTCATTTACTATTTTAGACTCCCTCTTCCCTACGTAACATGTAACAAATGGTCATTTGCATAAACATGTTTAGACTTATTTGGACTTATTTCTAAACAAGTTTTCACAAGACATCCCTCCTCCTTTTCTGAGCGCGTTACGTAATATTTGAATATTTGAATGATCCCATAGATCTCATTATTTATTTATTTATTTTTATTGCAACTCAAATCACTGTAGCGTAAGGAATTCTCTTTTTCATTTACTACATTTACTTTTAATTCATTGAGCTCATTAATCCGTCTTCACTTCTTTATAATAATTAATCTTAATCTATAGTTTCAATTAACTTTGTTGATTCCTCCTGTTGAACCATTTAACGCATTCCCGATGAAATCCACCTACACTATTAATGCTCTTAATTTCGTTAGGTAATTGATCCCAAAGCCCAATGCCCCTGATGAATAATATATTGGGATAATGCGACGAATTATACCGTGGTGTCACATAATTCCTACTACGATTACTACGAAAAGTTTGTGAAATAAGTATATAGTAGAACGAAAATGAATGATTTTAAACAAGGCCGTTTGAAGTGGCTCTACTCTGACATGAAAGTGTCTAAAATAGTATTCTTTATGTTATTGTTTCGTATATTAATTCCTATTAGTGTCAATTTTTCGTGTATCAGACTACTCCCACACAACTCAAGTGTACCAAAACCCCTTTTTCCAATTGTTTATATGTGATTCCTTCAATTTAGTGTTTCGTAAAACAGTTGTAGATGGTTCAAGAAGCAAAACCGCCCATTAAAATCATGTGGTTTAGCGTTTCAACATACTCCGTTCTACGGACAATTTGAAGAAATGCATATGAAAATTAAACATTTTAAAAATTAATATTATTCGAAACATCCTGTGTGAATCTCCATTTTTTATCGGAAGTCATCTGTCATACCTTGTATATGCTGCAAACAGATTTCAATTTAGTGATTTTTTAAGATAGAAAGTGGACATCGTCAAGTACTTTGAGTCCGCCGGATACGCCCATTCCGGTATCTATAATATCCTTACACTTCTGGAGAAGAATGAGAGCATTGAACGGAAGCCCGGTCGTCCGACGGTGCTAAGCGATTGCAACTGAAGCAAAAGCAGAAAACGGAGGGAAAGAAAGCTACATCGTTCCAATTTTTGGGTCGGTATGTAGGAACAACGGGCCAGACAGAGGAAAAACACCTAATGGAGATGAATATCATCATGCAGAAACGTTAATCAAGACCGGCCGTTTCGGAACAGCAAGCTGTGACCAGGATTGCCACACATACAGAATATTATGTATTTTACAGATTTTTCGCCAAATTTCAGATACAGAATTACAGATTTTCAGCAGAGATACAGAATTTACAATTTTTTTAAAATTCTATTTTAAACTTTAATTTTACTACAGTGCATGCATAGATACCTTGATTTATGAAAACGTTTGATGCATCGAAACGAGATGGTTTTCGTTGGAGGCAGTGGTTAAGTGAAATCTTGAGCGATTTGAAGAGCTTAAACTATTCTTTTCGTTCCATTTTAAGTATAATCGTAATCTACCCGCTAATCGTACATTGACTCATTTAAACGATCATAAAGGGTGTGTCACATCAAATTGCATCACGGAAAAAACGCTGTAGAAATTTCATTTTTAGGAATTATATCTTCAGCTGTCGCTTATAATCATATAAGAGTGTATAGATCACGTTGGCCATGCTTCACTGTCAATTTTTCGTAAATTTGGAAAAATGTCATCGAACGAAAAAGAGCGTCGTGAATTAATCCTGTGCACTCATTTCGAGAATCCGGAGTTGTCACATCGGGACATCGGTAAGATGCTGGGAATCGTCCAATCCACGGTCAGCAGAGTACTAAAACGATACTTCGAGAACCTAACCATCGACCGGAAGGTGAAGAACGGCAAAAATGGATGCTCCGTCAGTGAAAAAGATCACAAGCGCGTAGTTAAGTAGTTTAGACGTGATCCGAGAAGTTCGGTCCGGGATGTAGCCAATAAGCTGAATTTGTCAAGTTCATTCGTCCAGCGGACCAAGCAGCGGGAGGGCCTGCGTACATACAAGGTTCAGAAGGCTCCTAACCGCGACGAAAGGCAAAACATGGTGGGGAAGACGCGAGTCCGGAAGCTGTACACCGAAATGCTGACGAAGCCGCATTGCCTGGTAATGGACGACGAAACCTACGTCAAAGCGGACTTTCGTCAGCTGCCGGGCCTGTTGTTCTTCTCCGAAGAGGACAAATTCAGCGTTCCGGAGGAGATTCGCAAGCAGAAACTATCCAAGTTTGCCAAAAAGTACATGGTGTGGCAAGCGATCTGCTCTTGCGGAAAGCGGAGCGCCCCCTTCGTGATGACCGGCACGGTAAACGGGCAGGTTTACCTTAAGGAGTGCCTACAGAAGCGCTTACTACCACTATTGAAGCAGCACGAGGGCCCGACCATCTTCTGGCCGGATCTCGCTTCGTGCCACTATTCAAAGGATGTGTTGGAGTGGTACGAAGCCAACAGGGTCACCTTCGTGCCAAAGGAAATGAACCCGCCCAACGCGCCGGAGCTTCGCCCAATAGAGAAATATTGGGCGATTATGAAGCAGGCCCTCCGGAAGAACCCAAAAGTTGTCAAATCGGAGGCGGACTTCAAGAGAAAATGGATTTCTGTTCAAAAAAAAACTACAACCTGACGTTGTACAGAACCTTATGGACGGGGTGAAGAGGAAGGTGCGAGCATACGGGCTTGGGCTCGAAGTATGAATAAAAAGAAAATGCCAAAAGTTGTTTAATAGTTTTTATTTTACTGTCTAAAATTTTCAAAAGGATCGGTCTACTGGGCGAATTTCTACAGCGTTTTTTCCGTGATGCAATTTGATGTGACATACCCTTTATGTAACCGATATATGCTGTTCCTAAATTTTGTTCTACCGCTTATGAATAACGTCTATTGCACTTTCCAATCAGAAAGTTCTCAATTTTGCGAACTTTATAATAAGACAAGAATGTTGATCATGTTGAGCAACTTATGTTTGAGGAGCTACGTGCAAAGATTCGCTGATGCTGACTTGATGTGAAAGATTTTCAAGGCTTTCTGAAGAAGCATGAGGATGTTTTCGTTGGTGTTGATGCCGAAAAAACTGAGAAAGGATTGGATGCTGCTAGGAAACTGACCTTCAAATCGATTCATCATAACTTCTGTATTGAATTCGTGAAACAAATTTTAAAGCGATTTGATTTCAATTATCAAAACTGCGGTCTTGATAAACCCTCAAATTTCGTCAAGCTACCAAACCTTGATGATTTGATGCGCCAATTTCCTCAATTCATTGAAGCGGGTAATAGACAAGGCTTGGATAACAAATTCAGGCTACTCAAGGATGAAATTGCAGAATAATTTGAAGGTAAAGTTCAACAAAATTCAATTTTCCCTTAGTTTCCCGATACAGATTTTTTATACAGATTTTTTTTTCGCTAAAAATACAGATATAGAAAATTTTATTATGTCAGTATCGATCTGTAGGGTATTTTCCGCAATTCCGTTGGTTTTCAGAAATTTTACTTTTTATTTCATAATGTTATGTTATAATGTTATATACAATCTATGCTTAGGGTGGCCGTCTTACCCCGTCGTCTCCTACCGATCAGGTATCTTAATTGTTGTGTGCTTGCAGCCTTTCCTTGCCAAACCGATATAGTAGTTTCCAGATTTTCGTGAAAAGTGGTAGTTTTTTTCTTTTTCGAAAAATATTAGATCCGTATATTTTCATTTTTCCTAATGAGTGCCCATTCCCATTTTAGGATGGCCCGAAAAATAAAGTTTTTCCCATTTTTCCAAAAATGACTTTTATAAAAAAATCATCACTTTTGAACTACTGGACCAAGTCAGATGATCGATTTATTAATTTGAAGACAATGAGCTAGTATTATTTGAAAAAAATATTACACTCGCAAAAAATGGATGTTGTTTTCGTAATTTTTTTTATCCCATTTATTTATATATTAGGCTCATTAGCATTTTAGCTGTAACAGAGCCGGGTTTAATCGTGTACATGCAAATATGTTTTATGTTTCTATAAATTGTAAATTACACATTAGTTGGCAGTAGCCATTTAGGCGTTAAGTTTTCTGTTCCATTACATTATGGTAAATTACACAGTAGTAGCCATTTAGGCGTAAGGGTATTCTTTCTGTTCTTCCATTGTTCAGTACACCAGACAGCGGAGACAGTTGATATTGATCATTTTTGGGTTATTTATAGAACAGCAGCCCGATGTTTCTTGCAGAGCAGAGCAGTTGTATGGATGAATCGATCTTTGTTCCACCGTGGATCGATTTCCATCGCTGATGATGGTTGCGTGGACGTAGTTATTCTAGGCCCTGAGTTTGAATTCACGATCGATCGCTTGGTAAGCGAACTTTCGTAATTTTTGATTGTAGTTGTTTTTCATAGGTTACACGGTCTCGGGACCAAGGACGCAGTATTTTATTTTTATTTATTTTATTTTTTTGAAAGCTGAGCTTTTTTTACAAAACATACCGAAAAATCAGAGGGGCATTTTTTTTCGTTTCTGAGTTATGATTTTTGAAAGTTAAGTGATGTTCCGAAAAATCAATTTTTCCTCTTGCATCCACCAGAAAAAAATCATAGCTTTTGAACTACTGGACCGATCTAAACGATCGACATTCCGTTCTGAATCATATTTCGGACAACATCATATTTCGGACACTTTGTTCTAATATTTTGAAATGCTTAATGCACTGATGATATAACTATCAAATTAATATCACAATTGCTTCTTTAGAGTAATCTCTTGGTTTCACTATCATTTCACATGAAAACTACATTTGAATTATAACATAATCGGCAGAAATCTTACAACACTACTCATTATCGTTTGTGTTTGACGTTTCCTTAGCGTGAGCACGTAGAATTTACCCGTTCATAAATATTTAAATTTCTCCCGTGTTTCATCAGTTCTCATCATCGTTAACAGTTTACTGTGATTGCTTGGTAAGTGTTTCGCAGTTGACTATAAAATATAATCAAGTGTAATGTAATTTTCGTCCAAAAAATTACAAAATAAAGTGTCCGAAATTTGAATTCAATCTGTCCAAAATTTGATTTAGTGTCCGAAGTTTGATTCTTATTCGCTTCAATTGAAAAGCATTTTGTTCGACGATATTTTTATGTCTTCAATCAAACAGGTACCAAAGTAGAAAGCACAAAAGCATATTGAACTAATTTATTGAAAATATCAACCAAATAATACCTGTGCATAAAGTTTAGATCTGTTTTCTGCATCATATGCCTTAAGCGTCCGAAATATGATTCAGAACGGTATATTACATATCAGTCAGGTAGCTATTTTTGTGTTTGAGTTATGATGTTTACTTGTTTTAGTCTTCGTTCAATATTCCTATGCGAGTAGAGTCCATCTTTTGCTATTGTAATATTTTTTTAAAGAAGACTAACTCATTGGCTCCAATTTGTTATGTGGATTATCTCAATCGGTTCAGTAGTTCAAAAGTTCAAAATTTTTGAAAAAAAATATTTTTGAAAAAGGTGAGAAGTTAATCTTTTGGACACTCAGTTAACTTTGCAAAATCATAACTCAAATACGAAAAGAACGCTTCACTGATTTTTGGATATGTTTTGTAAAAAAAGTTCAGCTTTCAAGAAAAAAACGAAAAAAATATAGATCCTTGGTCTCGAGACCGTGTAAACTATGACAAACAGATAGTATAAAAACTACGAAACCAAAATCCGTTTTTGCGAGTGTAATTTTTTTTTCCAAAAAAGACTAGCTCCTTGGCTTTAAATTAATAAACCGATCATCTGAATCGGCCCAATAGTTCAGAAGCAATAACTTTTTGAAAAAAAAAATATTTTGAGAAAAAATTAGTAAAAGTTGATTTACCCTAAAATGGAAATGGGCACCCTATTGAAAAAAATAAAAAATACGAGTCTAATATTTTGCGGAAAAGAACAAAACAACACCTTCTCGCGAAAATCTGCGAACGACTATATCGGTTTAGCATGAAATGGCTGCTTGATAAGACGACCAAATAAATAAGTTGAGTAAGTCACTTATCTCCACAAAACAATATCTTGTTATTTTCGATTTGCGTCGTAAAGACTCATCGTCTGTATGACAAATGCTGCTTAACATATAGTCAACCTAAGTGTGTAACATATCAGCGGTGCCTTTACCAAGATCAAACCATCATGACGCAGGAATGATGCTTCATTAAAAATAGAGCGACATGTTGTTTCAAACAAGTATTCTACACTGGTATACAATGTCGTTTGGTGTACAAAAATAACACTTGATATGTTTCGCAACGTTTTCTTTTCGTAAGCTATACATCTAGCAGTATAAATGATGAGCCATGTGTGAGTAAGAAGATCTGTTGTGATACGGTGAGCAATATTGAGCACAAAGTGTGAGGAAATTAGAGTTTTAGAGAAAAAAGTGCACCGATCTTGGATCGAATTACAGTAATATAATTCGGTATTACGTGATATCCCACATTCATTCAAAACACACCTCTTGACACGTCGTAGTCAATCAATCCTTCGTAATATACACCACCACGACCACCATCAGGAAACGGGTGAGTGGCCGGCGCCATCGCATCCACTTGCCAAAAGTACCAAGATATACTTTGCGACTCGCGAAACCCACCACGGCTCTCGTAGAACAGTTTTTCTCTGAACCACCCAGGATAGACGTGTGAAAAGAGCTAGCTCTGACAATTGATCGAAGCCGCAAACGGACAGTGCTAGATGATGCAGGATGCAGCAGTTCATGTAGAATCATAAGGGTGAATGCCACTCCGCCCACGAAATACAACTGTGCCACTTGCGGCGGAAAACGTCTGCCCGTCACCATTAATTGTGTCACACCATATAGGTATTTATATTATCGAGGAGTGCTATTTTTATAGGAGCAAGGGAATTCTCGCTCACCCAGATCACAGTGTTCGGTGTCCTCTAATTAGAAACCCGCATAAATACGTACATTAGGTATCAGGTGTATTTTATGTGTCAGAATGAAAGTTCAGTGCAAAAAAAAACATCCAAAAACGCACACACCTTATGAAGGGAATGGTCTGCCAGTAGATATCGAGATCAAGTGAAGAGAAAGTGAAGAAATTTCAATTCAATCTAATAACGTTTCCAATTCTCTGTCCTACGTCTAGGGTCGGAAAATGAAAACATAACCGATGAACGAGTGTGTAGTGAGCGAGAGTAAAGTGTCGAAAATTTACACCGTAAATGAAAAGAGAGAGTGCTAAATTTTGGCTGTTTATAGCTTGTTTAAATAAATAAAAGTGCATTTATTATTAGAGTGCTGTGAAAACGCCGTCAATATCCATTCAATAGCGATAGCAAAAACCAGCGCGACTAGTGAATTAAGTTTGTTCCATCAACACTGTACTCGCAATAGATAATGACTGCAGCAGTTATGGCATCGGACGGAAGCTACGATCCAGGTAAGTGGGTGTAGGATTTAGTCATGCTTTTACTGCTTTCATCTATTGGTTTTATAGCGGCTCAAATCCGTGTTCCAGCTCATTTTATGAATTTTTTCCTATACTCGCGCATAGGTCTGTCAGACCGAGAAATCAAGAATTCGTTCATTTCTCAGAAAATATCAACACTATGACTTTGCTATTCTCTCTAGCTTCGTTATTCGCCGTTCGTCATCGTTTAGCGTATCGCATTTGTTGGTAAGAAGGAGACAAGTGTCACTTTTTTACACTTTCGGTCTGAGACACCGGCGCAAGTATAGGAGTTACTTTTTTGGACAAGTGACATTTTTAATATTCTAGAAAAATGTTGAATGAAATGTATAGATTAACTAGCTGACCCGGAAAACTTCGTCCCGCCCAAAATTCGTTTTTTGTTATCAATACCTTCACGTTTTCTTACTAAGCGCAAGTTCATGAGTTCAATCGCAGGACTGTTCATTGATTGATCTCCTAATCGACCCTGTTGAATTTACCTTCTACTGAAAAATTCCTAGTACTTCTACCAAAACTCATCATTATAATATCAGATTATTTTCAGACACAATTCTCGTTCAAGATTTTTCTACCACTTAACATGTTTCTCCGTTACATGGAATAAATGTTTGATACACAAAATATGATAGAATAAAGATAAACCCTTCCCCTCTTCTCCCCTTAGAGAGAGGGGAGGGATGTCTATTCACCATAGAAACGTTTCGTGCCCCCTAAAATCTTCACATTCCAAATTTGGCTCCATTTGCTTGATTAGTTTTCGAGTTATGCAGAAATTTGTGTTTCATTTGTATGACAGCCTCCCCTTAGAGAGAGGGGTGGAGTGTCTAACCACCGTAGAAACATTTATTACACCCTAAAACCTCCAGATGCCTAATTTGGTTACATTTTCTTGATTAATTCTCAAGTAATGTAGAAATTTGTGTTTCATTTGTATGGCAGCCCCCCCTTAGAGAGGGGGGTGGAGTGTCTAACCATCACAGAAACATTGCACCCTAAAACCTCCATATGCCTTATTTGGTTTCATTTGTTTGATTAATTCTCGAGTAATGCAGAGAAATTAGTCTCTCATTTGTATGGCCCTTAGAGAGGGGGTGGAGTGTCTAACTACCATAGAAACATTTATTGCACCCTAAAACCTCCACATGCCAAATTTCGTTTCATTTGCTTGATTAATTCTTGAGTAATGTGGAAATTTGTGTTTCATTTGTATGACAGCCACCCCACTGTCCACATACCACGTGGACAGAAAAAGCAGGATTTTAGATACCCCTCCCCCACTCCGTGGACAAGCGTGAACATTTCCTATACCCCTCCTCTTGTTGTCCACGTGGACATTTCTCGATTTTTTTGAAAAAACATCGGAAAAGAAAATTCCATTTTAGGTTCGTATCCATTTTCCATGCTATGTTTAAACATTGATATAAAAGTTTATGGATAGTTAATCAATAGTAGCAGTTTGTACTCAATTTTTTGATTTGTTTCCCAACATTATCCGTGAAGTTATTTGTATAACTTCTTAGTTTCATCCAAATTCCATTTACGTTGTAATTACTTTATATTGCGTTACAACTTTATGTTAGGTCGCTTGTGAATCTCATCTCGGACATTTTGTAGCATAAACTGACGTTAACTGGCTGAGCTGTCTAAGTTTTGGAGAAAATCAAACAATGAAACAAGGCCTCAGTGGTATAAAAAATCGATATCATCATGCTGTTCAAAATATTTAAATGTTGTGCGGTGTTATGTAGTTTTCATTTGATCAACATTTATATTGCTCAAACTAATAGACGTTAGTCAGTACCTAAAATAATGGAATCTTTCGTCATCCTTCACGCAACTTCAAAATTCCATCATCGCAGAACTTCTTTGTTTTTTTTTGTCAAAAGACTGCGCAACGTGCTATTTATGATTGCTATGGATGATTTTTTCCTCCGGTCTGAACAAATGGTAATCTAAAGATGCAATACAGTATAACCCCGATTATCCGCGGAATAGTGTGGCTAGCTCCCCACGTATAACGATAATCGCGGATAACCCAAAAAGGACTACAATTGAGTTCCAAACACTAAAAAAATATATTTCAGCATGAAAACAATGTTACAGAAATCATAAAACTATGCATATACAAGGTCGTGTACACCAGTGGACAGATAATGTGATAGCCATGACCTAAACAAAAGTGCATGAGCCTATCACTCACTGACAAATTTCGGGAAGGCCTATAGATTTACCCGCACGCGGATCATTCGCTCGAGGATAATCGGGGTTCCACTATATCTGAAACAAATAATTACTTTCTCCGGGTTTAGACAGACTTTGAGGATAGCTAACGTAGGTCATTTGGCTGGCTCAAAGATTTTTTTTCACTCAATATTGTTGTGAATGCTTAGATTTTGCATTACCAGCCACGATCGAAAATACGAAATACGATCCATTAAATGTTTTTTGCTGAAATATTTTTATTTCGTGTTTACACTAGGATTGGGCGATCTCGGATCGATTTTTAGAGATCGATCTTTTCCATCCTGATTTCCGATTTTTGAATCGATCTTTTGAATCGACTCGAGAAAATCGAAGAAATCGATTTTTTTGCTTTCAAATGTTTCGATCTTGAAAAAACTTTTTGTAGATTTATTTTTTTTCTCACCGAAGACCACCAAAATTTTTTCAACATAATGTCAACATTTGGATCACTTCGTCTACGATTTAATTTCGTACAAATGCTGATAGAGAAAGAACTAGCAGCAACTAGTTGGCTCAACCAGTGGTTCATAGGATAACTGAACTAGATGTTGACATCAATTCCATGTGAAAGGTTGGTTTTCAGAACCGGCGCCAAAACCAAGAATCGGTTTCGAGTGCATGACGGACGTATCGCACGTTTGGCTTTTATGGGATCGTTGTCAGCCGAGTTCTGGGCAAATACCAGTTGTTGAATTTCCAATAATGCTTCTTCCATCAATTTATTTGATAAAACGACTCCCTGACGGCACAAGATGAATACGTTTGAAAATATATTTTTCTGTGTCGTGACCAGGGTCGCAAAACTTAGAAGTCATCTTTGAATTGTTTCTCTTAACTCGATACAATGCATCATCCAACCAAGAGATTCAAATTCTCTCCCGCTCAATTTTCTCTCAGGGCTCTCATTTTCCTGAAGTGATACCAGATTAGATTGAGTTCTCTGAAGTCCTTGTCGTTCATCATTTTCAAAAAATTTTCATCTACGGGGAAAGTCCACAAGGAATCTGAACTCCTTGTTCTCACACCGGAAGAATGAGAATTATTTTCTTGTCATCGGCTCGGCCTTCGGCAATTACCATTTCTTTTTCAAACGTCCCGTCTTCCGGTAGATCTTGCGTTTAGGAAACTTTGCGTTTTCCTACACTGTTATTAATTTTAGTGCAGATTGAATGAATTCATTATTAAAGGTATCGTATATTGATATAAATACTTTTTTTATGTCAGCTTCATTTCCCACATTCTGGACTTTAAAATTTGTTGTGGCCTTAATGCTGAGGATCAGAGCAAAATACTTTTGATGTTTGAATAGAAATATGAAATATGTATTCCCTGTTTAAAGGACAGTAACACTCCTGTAGAATAATCAGATAAATTGGGAAAAAGCATTTGATTCTTCCGAGATCAATTCGGAAAAGATCGATTCTTTGGTACCGATATAATTAGTGGATCGATCCCTACGCCGTTTAGAAAATCGATTCGACAATATTTTTGTTAAGATCGCCCAACCCTAGTTTGCATCTCATTTTTAGTCCATAAATGCGTTATCCGCGATATTTGTTATTCGCGGTGATCTTCCCATACCATTTTTATGGATAATCGGGGTTCTACTGTATTTGTAATGAAGCTGTTAATTCATGTGTCGTGTACTGAGGATTATTCTTGATCAGCGTCTCGGTTTGATTACCATTGATGACGGTACGAACTTTCTGGGCAACCCAATAGAAGCGTACGCAGAAGAGATGCTTAGTACACTTCCGAGAGATACAGTACGTGTATCCATAAAAGAATTTGTTGTTTGTGTTACATTTCCGCGAAGCATTGGAAGTTTTCAAAAGATGAAAGCGAAACGGTTTCTACATCAAGAGCGCAAGTTGAATCAAAAAACCCCAGGAAAACAATGTCGTATATTTTTAATATTATAACATTCTAGCATACATTGACGGTGTCTTCATCCTGTCATATCAGGACTGTCATCTTAAACTAATGAAAATAATTCGGATATGAAAAAATATGGATTTTTTTCAGACTGCTTTCTCGGAAATGCAGAATAAATTTAATTTATTGTCAAATCTTCTTCTTCTTCAATGGCACTAACGTTCCTAGAGGAACTTCGCCGTCTCAACGTAGTATTACTTGCGTCATTTTTATTAGTACTTAGTTGAGATTTCTATGCCAAATAACACGCCTTGAATGCATTCTGAGTGGCAAGTTCTAGAATACGCGTGATCACAGTGCAAGTCGGAGGAAATTTCTTTGACGAAAAATTCCCCCGACCAGAACGGGAATCGAACCCGAACATCCGGCATGTTAGTTATGACGCTAACCACTCGGCCAAGGGAGCACATTTATTGTCAAATACAGATGTGATTTTTTTCAAATGATGTATTTAACTTGTCCACGTGTACATTATCTATACCCCCTCCCATCTCACCGTGGACAAGCGTGGACATTTTCGTAACCCTTACCCCCCCTGAAGTTGTTCACGTGGTATGTGGACAACCCCAAACACGCCACAACTGCATGAAATGTAAAAAATATGTTTGTATGCAGTTATGGTATGTTCTGATTCATACTCCAATGAAACCACAATCGATGAATACGTTTTTATGTTATTTTTTAGCTCTTTATACTTTCATGTGCTTACTTTTAATTAATAACAGTGAAAAATTCGAAAAAAAAAATCGTTATTTGTGTTGGAGTATAAAAAATTACTCTGTTTTGAGGAGGCTGAATTAGATGCCTATTAAAATATAATAGAGACGAAGAAAACATATTTTTTGGAGATTTTTCATTCAATCATACCTTCTCTTCAAATAAATGCCTGAAAATTACACAGTAGCAGCATTACAAAGAAGTTCAACTTTCGGTCCGTGACACCGTGCACGAGTATACGTATTATGTTGAAGACGTTCGAATGACTAATGTCGTCAAAAATTTCCATTTAATTTTTCCATTATTTTCGGAAGAAAAGGAGAATCACAGAGTGCCAAATCAGATTAATACTGCGGGTGATTCTGTGTCTTAGACAGATTTCGAGTCAAAAATTAACGCACTATCAGTGACCCTATAATAGAATGCGACTATGAAAACCAATTCAGCAAAAAAGTATAGACTATAGACCTGTGGCACTTTCAATGTCGTAGATTTATTTTCAACTACTTCAACGAAGGTTCCCCATCTTGGAATGGTAGAAGAACGACGAAGCAGTCTTTTCCACCTTAATTAATGGGATGTTTGTTCAGGAAGGAATACCACTCCTTTGAAATACAACTGAAGTTGTTCTAATCATCCTCAAACTGCCGTACGTATGTATGTATGCTGGAGAGATTCGTTAGATTCCAACATTTTGCTTTCATCGCAGTTATGCTGCTATAGAGAAAAAAAAAACAAAATACTCGAGCATGGCTCTAGCTTCAAACTGACGACAGCGTAGTGTGAGTCGAATGCGAGTGTGAAATGAGACCTGCTTATGATGATTTCAGCATCGTTAGCATTTTGTGCGGGTTGTGTATCATCAGTTCCCAATGTTGACGAGTGGACGATTTGCGTTGTAAGCATTATTGAATCAAAGATTCTTGGAAAAGTCGTCAAATCTAATGCTGACAGTTCGTCTAACACTGGAAATTCGGGATCCATGTGATCTATAATAATTGGTGGCGCGGTTAAGCTCAGGTGCCATTTTGTCACTAGCCAAACGAACAAAAACCATTGGTTCCATTGTTGTGATATGACTTTTACACGCTAACCACCAAACGGAAACGGTATCGGTGCGGATTAAACAACCACAGCTGACAGCAACCACAATGAAACCGTAGACAGGTTTAAATTAAAGTCGTCAGCAGTTATTTTCGGCAGCGACGGTTTTTGTTCCGACGTTTTGATGTGGTGTCGAGAATTAACTTGGCCTAGGACAGCAGTTGGAGTTTGCTTTTACTTTTTTTTTATTTGATTAGACGGGTGTTTCATTCAAACGATTTTAGATAAACGTCTCCGACAATTGTGACAAAACATATTGCTCTATTTTCAATATGGTATACAAAGAGCCAACACGTAAAATGAGACTAGCTGAGGTTTGTAAATGTTTAAATAGTCAAAACTATCCGTAAAATATACTGGTTGTTTCATTACTGGATGTATTTGATGGGGAAATTTATTTTATTTCAATAATACAAATGAAACACAAATTTCTGCACTACTCGAGAACAAATGGAGCAAATGAAACTAAATTTGGCATGTGAAGGTTGTAGAATGCTATAAATGTTTTTACGGTGGTTAGATAGTCCTCCCTCTTCTCTAAGGGGGGGCTGCCATATAAATGAAACACAAATTTCTGCATTACTCGAGAATTAATCAAGCAAATGAAACCAAATTGGGCATATTGAGGCTTTAAAGTGCAATAAATGTTTCTATGATGGCTAGACTCTCCACCCACCTCTCTAAGGGGGGGGGGGGGGGATTTCTGAATTGCTCTGCATCACACTTTCGTTCAAATCGTTTCATTTGTTCTATTTTATTGATCACATTCGATTAATTTTATAGATCGTGAAAACATTCAAAAACACTTGCGATACATTAGTTATTTTTTATTTAACAACCAAAATATTAACTAGAATTAATTTATATGGCAGAACAACGTTTGCCGAGTCAGCTAGTTGCTCAATAATTACACGATATTTTTTCACCAATCGATTTGGACACTATATATGTGGCAATAGATTTATAAAGAGGGTTTCAAAAGTCAATATGTTAAGGGGGTATTCTAGTGTAGAGGCACGAACTCCGGATTTTTTTTCGAGCTCTGAACAAAATATTCTTAATACCCATTATTTCATCATTGGTTTCTTAATCTTTCAACAATATAACAAGAACGAAACAGAAAAGTCGCACAAATTCTCAATCAATAAAGATGCCGCTATCGTGTGAACCTCAGAGATCTAAGAAGAACACTGAATAAACAATTAAATTTTAAACCAGTTTTCGTTCGCAAGTGCTCAAAAGCGTTGAGATTCATATTGTGAATTCTTTTCTGTGGAATTTTGCCTTTCAATTTAGATCTCCAATTCATCGACATATTGAAAGTAGGGTAGTAACTTAGTTCGGACACGTTTTCTTTTTTTTTATCTTCGATTGTTTTACGTCGGAATATTTCCGCCGCGTTTGGTGTTAATCACTGACACTAGGGAGGTGACTATATCACCTGTTCCTATCTATCAGATTCAACGACTTATGAGCCGGGGCAACAGCTTTACGTGGATTTCGAAGGAATACGTAATCAGAGAATTTTCACCGCTGAAAATCCCTACGACGCCAGCTGGGATTGAACCCAGGCCGGTTGGATTGTGAGGCTGTTAGACTACCCACACAACCATTGGCACCGTCCACAATGCTGATATCGTTCTGTGTCTTCAACCTTCGGCCAACCGTTGATTTCCTGCGCATATTTATTATTGCAGCTTTGGTTTATGGAATAACTTCATTTGAATGGTCCTTTCTTTTTAACATCTTCCCTGATACCTATGTCTATACTGCGGATTCCCAATGTATTCGAGAAACAACGAACACGCACAAAAAAGTTGAGAGGCTTCAAATCTCACGTACGGGCATGTGCAATTCTTGATCATGGGTTTATTCAGTTTGTCTTGAAATAGATGAAATAGATGTATGCAGCACAGCTTTCAGAGAAATTGATTCTTGTAGTAGCCAAATAACACTACAAGAACCAGCAATAGTGAAGCATATTGAAACAAAAAACATTAAAGCTCTTCAAACTCTTCAGTCTTCCCCGAGTTGACGGTAGGTTCCGGGTTGTTTTTTGAAACCATTGTGTATAACTCTAAAAGGAGATTTTGTAAAAATTAAAAGAAAAGTTTACCCTAAACAATTAAGTGTTCGATCTTGTCGCTCCAATTTATAACAAAGGAGTTCTGTCGGCTGCCTTCTCAGGTTACTATTCATCATTCATTCATCATCGCCGCTTGTCAAAATGAAAGTGTACTGTTTGCTATTAGTCCAGAAATATATCGTTGATCTAGTTTCCTCCTTGGTTGCCTTCTTTACCCTTTGATATTTTCCGTCGCTGCAAGCCAAAATGAAAGAGCACTATGGGTGATTAGTCACAGGATTTCTTATGAGTTCGATTTATTACAAACGGGTTCTCCGATTAGAAGGTGATGGAGAGGGGTAGTAGAGTCGTCGCTATATTGGGTGGTCGGGTGAACATCGGAGACTCGCAACCCACGTCTTTTTATGAAAACTGCGGACACTGCGACACAAGAGCCTTCCGTCTAAATTTTAACAATCCACGCACTGAAACGGTCCCATGCGGTAAAACGATTCAAACGTGTTTAATTTAATGCCTAGTTTAGACGGTGTCAGCAACTGTTGAATCTGATTAAGCGATTATAAACACATGTGTGTTCCAGATGAACGACATAGGCGTGAAAAATAACTATGTGGAACGTTCAAGCTCACGCAAGCGCAATCACATAATATAATAATATAAACAAAAGCAATTGATATCTAACCATATTGAAACAAAAAAACATTAAACAACGAATGTAAAAGCCAGCTCATTCATCCGATACAAAATTTTCTCTAGATAGAAAAAAATTGTAATTTGTCATTGATTTTTTTGTTGTTAATAAACCAGCATAGATAATCTGGAAAGCATCTGCTTGCTCCGTCAGGTCCTAATTTAATAAATGATTAATTTTATTTATCTCATCGCCAAACAAAATATACCAATTGAACATCATTGAAGCCGATATTTTTACCCTTTTCACGACTCTAGTCCTTATTTTTTTATGATGAATGAATTGTGCATTGTGCGGCACATTGAATTCATTACACAATGTTGTCTTTTTAGTACCCTTTTCGAACCTTTGAATTATGACCAATTTATTTTGAAGTGAAACAAACGGTACTTAAAGCTATTGCCTCAATTTGATATCAAAAGCTTTATCCATATAACAATTGCGCAAACAATACATTCATTTTTAAATTTATTGCCAATTCAATGAAATTTCATTCTAGGACGGGATTTTTGTTCAACAATTCTTCGATTAATTTGTTTCAATAAGCTTTTCCTATATTTTTTGGTTTAAATTTCTGTTTTGTAAGTATCCGAAAATTTTAATCAGTTAGACGTAAACAGATGTTCAAAGTTGATTAAATCTTATAATACACATAGACTATTTACGTTCGTTAGCACTGACATTGACTCACACACTATAAAATAGAAACGATAATGTGTTGTTATGGGGTAAGGTCGTTATGAAGAAATGTCGCAATAGAGAAAAGAATTCATATGCGATTTTTTATTGCCAATTCAATGAAATTTCATTCTAGGACGGGATTTTTGTTCAACAATTCTTCGATTAATTTGTTTCAATAAGCTTTTCCTATATTTTTTGGTTTAAATTTCTGTTTTGTAAGTATCCGAAAATTTTAATCAGTTAGACGTAAACAGATGTTCAAAGTTGATTAAATCTTATAATACACATAGACTATTTACGTTCGTTAGCACTGACATTGACTCACACACTATAAAAGACGGGTGGGTAATGTCGGGGACATAACCGGAGTGACGTAGGACTATACAAAGGGGACAGCTTTTGCTAAATATATATTTTAATTATATTGTTTTATTTTCTTCTACCTACCTATCTACCTGAAAAATGAATTACTTTACTGTTTACTTTTTATGAACATGTTGGGGGTTCTGAAAAGAACCTTTGGTGTTTAAACAAAACAAAACAGTTTATATTATATGTCATATTATGTCACTTTAGAATGCATTGGTATTGTGAAAAACTTTTAATAACTCTTTTTTGAATGGTTTAATGGCCCTGTAAAGCGCCGTGTTTTACGGTGGCTGGTTTTGCCACCAAAGCGGTCTGTATAAACAAACTTTTTCTTTCTTCTACCTGCTGCCGTTTTGCGATTGCGTTTGCCACTCGCTGAAACTAGTTGTTGCCTTGACGAGCGCCGAACCGAAGCTGCTCTGTTCTTGATGCGTGTTTTCTGATTGTCGTGAGCAGCTTTGCAAGCCAACTCGAGCACTCCGACGGTCGAAACTCTATAACCGCTGTTAGGTATACTGGTGCTCCGGCACCAATCCGTTCGGCCTAGTTACCCTTGCGGAGCAATCAATGAATGCGACCAACAGGGAACTGGAAACATGCACGGTTCGAGTGAGACTTTGCCTTTCCCTTAACTTGTCCTCCTTTGTTACGTCAACACGTCCACGTTGCTGCTTGTTTTCTTTTTATGATGTGATGCGATGCGATGCTAAACGATGCCGTACAACCACACTGGTTTACGGTTTGAAAGAAAATGAGATATTTTTTTGGATCCGCGCGCTTTATACTCTAGCGGTACACGCTCACAGGATAGAGACAAATCGGCAGACTCAGCCAAAGGGACGAGTCCAACGAGACGAACGAATGAGCGTTAAAAGGCAGCGATGGCAAAAAAATACATTCATTACGATTTGTTCGCTCGTTGGATTCACATGCAGGCTAAAAAGGGTCCTTTTCAGGATCACAAAATTATCTTCATTCTAAAGAGTTTATTGTTTTGTTATCACTCGATATCCCCATCTTGTTCGGCTAAACCTTCCTGTTTAGCGATTTGTTGCCACTCGCCACAGCTTTCACAGTTGGAAAATTTCTTCCCATCCAGCTTTGTGACATGTTGTACAGTAAATTACATTCAATGCGACGTGCCGAAGCGCCACTCAGTGTCGCATTGGAGGCGATTTTAACCTGTAATTGAACATTTGCGATGACAGTGGTACAGTGTCGACTTTCAATGTGGGGTCATAATTTGGATCTCTATGTTTACAAAAATGTCCAACTAATTATGTCGCATTACATGTCCGTCCAATTAGCTAAATGTCGAACTAATTGTAAATTACTGTACTTTCAATCTGGAAACAATTTAAGAATTGGTGTAAATTGAATAATCAGGAAAGTCCCCAACTATCAATAAGCTCAGAACAACTGCCAAATTCACATACTCAGCAGATCCTGGCAAACAAATTATGAAAAAATCAAATTGTTTTTTATTATT
The DNA here is from genome assembly GCF_029784135.1 of Toxorhynchites rutilus septentrionalis. Taxonomy (NCBI): domain Eukaryota; kingdom Metazoa; phylum Arthropoda; class Insecta; order Diptera; family Culicidae; genus Toxorhynchites; species Toxorhynchites rutilus. The sequence continues at coordinate 117,668,558 of NC_073746.1, read as the reverse complement.
ATTTTGGATATTATTTTAGAAAGCATTGAACTATATTTCGTAAACTCTTTTTTGAAAGGTTTAATGGCCCTGATAAGCGCCTTGTTTTATGGAATGGTTCCAATTTAGAAAACTTTGTACTCGTGGTTTTGAAAAAAACCATTTCGAACGCCCTCGATGCCGCCTTGTTCTGGATTTGCCACCGAAGCAGATTGTATAAAGAACAAACTATTTTCTTCTGCTACCAGCTGCCGTTTTGCGATTGCGTTTGCCACTCACCACTCGCTGCAACTGCCTGTTGACTTGATGTCCACCGAACCGAATGTGTTCTGTTCCGAATGCGGGTTTTGTTTTCGGCGCGAGCAGCTTTGGCAGCTAACTCGATCACTTCGGCGGCCGAAACTATATAACGCCGGCTTGGTGAACTGGTGCACTGGTACTAATGCGCTCGGCCTAGCTACCCTTGCGGGGAACTCCAGACCGACACGATTCGAGCGGGTTTGCCTTTCCCTTAATTTTTCCTCCTTTGCCATGTCCAGATTTGGCTGCTTGGTTTGGTTTGTTGATGTGTTGTGATGCGAACTGATGTGGTATACGGTTTGAATGAGAATGATCGTTACGGCAGCGGAGCGGGGATTTTTAAGCTGACTGGCTGGCTCGAGAATTACGCATGTGTGAGACTGCGACCAATGTTTCGTTCTTTTTTTTTCTTTTTCCTTTCCAATCGTGCTTCATTCTATTTCGCTGCTGCTCTGGTTGCCCGTTTTGGTCGGTACGATATGAGGAGCACAAAATGGACCAATCAAAAATGGGCACATAGTGCATTTTGACAATGCTTGATATTTGACAATTATTCAATTATTTATCTAAAGAAAAATGAAATGTTATTCGTTATGATAGATGCGTAGATATATTTCCTATCAATTGATGCAAAAACCTTTGCGATCTATTGAGAAATGCTCGAGTTATAAGCGTTCCAAATCTTGCATTTTTTCCTATTTGTTCAGTGCCTAGATTTCCATTTCACCCCCTATATCTTCCGGTTAGACGTAGTCCTACGTCAAAATAGAAACGATAATGTGTCGTTATGGGGTAAGGTCGTTATGAAGAAATGTCGCAATAGAGAAAAGAATTCATATGCGATTTTGAGGGGACCTACGAAAATGTCGTTATAGAGGTATTTGTCGCTATAAATAATGTCGTTATAGAGAGCTTTGACTGTAGTACCAAATATGATGAATTTTAGCTACGATTAAATCAACACATTCCCAAATTATGAGTCTTACTGTGTGAAAATGTAGCTTGGGTGAGCACTATTAATGTTTGATAACAAAACCATAAAAAGGTTAAATAATCTGCTCGGAAAGCCAAATGTTTTTCTCGTATGTATCATCGACATGCAACAGTAAGGTTATCCTGCTGAAATTTGAAGGCATACTTTCATGAAATATACGTTTATCTAAATAAATGCAGTGTCTTCTTCTTCTTGAATGGCGTTAACGTTCCCTGTGGAACTTTTGCCGTCTCAACGTATGCATTAACTAGCGTCATTTATTAATACTTAGTTGAGATTTCTTAAGCCAAATAACACGCCTTGAATGTATTCCGAGGGGCAAGCTCTAGAATACGCGTGACCACAGTGCAAGTCGAAGGAAATTTCTCTGACGAAAAATCCCCCGACCAGAACGGGGATCGAACCCGAACACCCGGCATGATAATGTAAGACGCTAACCACTCGGCCACGGGTGCACAAATAAATGCAGTGTATACATTTCAAAATTCTGGATAATCTTCCATATCTGCACTAGCACAAAAATTTCTCGTATGCTGCTCTTCTTTGTCGTAGCACACCTCGATACAGAGGGCTTCCTCTCATTGTATCAAGCTGTGTTTATGTGTGTGAAATCAGCATTATGGCGGATTTACATTAAGGAGATCTATAGCTTGATTTATTTATAGATTGATTTATTCATGTGAAAACAGGTGTAAACGGGTGAGAATAAATATGATACACTTATTCGAGGTATATATAACTTGAATAAATTCAGCATATGTAAACGCTTGTGAATTTCTCACTGGTGACAAATCACTAAAGTTGGATGCAGTTCTACTTCAGGTGAATAAATTCACCGAAAATATGAATATATTCATTATAGAAGTTCACGCTAGTGTAAACGGTTGATGCGATTTCTATAAATCTCATCATATTTTTTCACATGAATATATCACTAGTCTAAACCCACCCTTAGGCATGAATGATATCCGCTCGTTGTGTTATGCAAGCTCACTCGCATCTTTGTTTTCATTCTATTCTATTTTTGGTTACCACCTCTAGCCCTGAGAAGGGCCCTTGTGGAAAGAAACTCTATTCCATACTTCTCCTTCACCCGACAAGAAAACAATCCTCTCCCACTCGACGCTCTGCGGCAACCATGTTGCTTCGATGACCTCCTAACGAGAAGTGGTGTGGCTTCAGGCAGGCAGGTAATGAATTATGGAGACTTGAAACTTTTTTTAGTTCCTTCGTCTCTAATCTTGAAAAAGGCCCTTGTCAAATTTTACTTTTCTTCTGCATTAGACCTCCACCCTCATTGCTTCGAGAAAGGCACTCGATTCCTCCCCGTCCAGCTCGTCCAGCAACGATGTTGCCAGTCGGTATCCACACAAAGAATGTGGTGTGGCTTCAAATCGCGGATGGCTTATTTAAACCAAATATGTTGAAAACTGGTAGAAACAAATGTATCAACTACTCGTTATTGACAGCTCTGTTCGGGAATGCACACAATTCGGCAGAACAAATGTATGAGAAAATGAGAATACTTCGAGTTTTCATTAATTTAAACTATTTAGGCATTAGTAGATTGTACTGTATAGTATATCAAACGTATCTTACAGAATTTCCGATTCCATTGGCGTGCAAATTATCAGAATTTGTTCACTGTGAAAATAGTTATTAACGTTAACTTTATTTCACAAAAACGTGACCTGTTTTCTGATTTGACACCCTTCCTGAAAGACGTAGTTCTACGTCAAAAATATTTCCATATACAGGGTGGGCCATTTAAAGTGGAAGGATTTGTTTTTGCAATAGCAAAGTAAAGTGGAATTTAAAAAAAAAATTTTGAAATTCATTTATTTTGGTCCAAGGAGATTTGTTCTAACTACTTTTTGATTATGATATCTCGTAACTGACCGCCTCTGGCCTTGACCGCAAAATGTGCCCTTTTTTCGGCATTTTCCATCACTTTGCCCAATGTTTCGGCCGATATGGCAGCAATTTCTTGTCGGATATTGTCTTTCAGCGCAGCCAGGGTCCTTGGTTTACCAGTGTATACCTTGGATTTTAAATGTCCCCATAAAAAAAAGTCAAGGCGTCAAATCAGGTGATCTCGGTGGCCAGTCATAATCGCCGTTTTTCGATATTAATCTTCCGGGGAACATTTCGCGCAATAATTTGGTCGTGGCAGCCGCTGTATGGCATGTAGCGCCGTCCTGTTGGAACCAGTAATTGTCCAATTCATTTTCACGAACAAATGGCAATAAAAAGATGCCTAACTCATGCGAACGATGGCGACCTGATGTCGATGGAGTCCCTGCAACACTGGCTCGAACGGCATCAATACTCTCGTCGAAACGTCTTGGTCGTTGTCTGGACAGATGATTGGCATTACCAACACTACCAGACGATATAAATTTGGCATATAATCGACGTATAGTGTTGTCTCCAGGCGATGTTTTAACTTTATTTTTATTTTTCCACGCACGTTTAGTTACCACAATTGAGAAGTTATTTTGAATGTACAGCTGAACAATTTCAGCGCGTTGTTTAGGTGTGTATTGTTCCATGGTTAAAATTGTACTGAAATGACGCTTCCAACGCGGTATGACATTTGTTAATCTGACATCTCTGTCAAAAGTTATGGGGTTGCCAGATGCTTCCACTTTAAATGGCCCACCATGTACATTGTTGCTACACAAGAGGTTATGAATGGTTTCAATTTATTATTTTTTATTTTTGAAATGAAAAGTAAATGTAATATGGAAGTTACATAAGAAAAAACGAAAAAGGATACATTGGTACTTTTGTTTTTTTCCTGGAGCCTATGTTATCTGGACAACTGTTGATTCAGATGATTGAGTTGAATATATTTCGGATGAAAAATTATTTGTCCTGCAACAATCATACAATATCTAAAAAGATAGATAGAGATCGTACACTTCGAAGAATACCCCAGATAGTGATGGAAACATTCCGCGGTTCCAAAGTACCGCTACACTGCCCATGTTTGCATAGGAGACGTAATAACCAACACCATAAGTGTTGGGAAAACGCAATTTTGTTGTTTTTTGGCCTACAAGCGTAACCATGCAAATTTCCAATGAAATAATCTGTCCAGTTGAAGGATATGATCAGCAAAAAGAGGGCCTAGGAGATTTTGCGGATTAAAACATATTTTTTTCCATTTGGAAAACGGTTACGTCTATTTATGCGACAATCGATCGTTTCAATGAACATTTGTTCGCATAGCTAGACGTAATCACCAGGTTGCTCTGTCTGTTGCGTTAGTATTTACATTTTCGATAATAGTCAAAACGTCTCCGTCCGTAGTTTCAGTTGTTATCGGAAAAAATCAAGAAGGTTTAGTAGAAATTGAGTAGATGCCTTTACAAATTCAATCAATTGAAAAAATACGAACCTGCTGTTCTTATCATATTCCAGAGTATCCAGGAAAAAAGTACTATCAGAGGCTCGCAACAAAGCCTCTGATAGTACTTTTTTCCTGGATACTCTGGAATATGATAAGAACAGCAGGTTCGTATTTTTTCAATTGATTGAATTTGTAAAGGCAATCCGCAATGTTAGTAATTTTAGCAACATGATTTACCGATATCACGATTAATCGCATAAAGATGGTGGAGTGACTTACACAAACGGTATGAGTAAATGCTGAGTATGTGGAATAATTCTATGTCGAATCCGAGGAGTTATAATGCTAAGAACCAATATTATTTTAATTTTACTACTGATCTGATTGTTTCATTATCTACTTGAAGATTCAAATGCGGAAATTTAAGTAGTTATAACATTAAAAAACACAATTGCTTCTCTTTGTTCATCGCAGTGCAGTGTACAGAAAATAGTGATTATATGAGTTCAATGTTTTCTTATATTCATCTATAAGAAAAAAACTAAGTAATAAGACACTATCGTGACATACATGTTTAGACTCTACAAAGAAAGTGATTGAAATGTAGATTTAGCTTATAGCACATAATACTGATACTTGTTGATTTTCGAACGGTGTATGAAAGCTGTATGGAACTACATCTGTTATGCGGACAATCAGTGAATTTTCGAAAACTTTTTTCCAATATTTCTCAAATATTTTCGAACAAAAAAAAATTGTTTGCATGTTGGGAAAATGTATTACATTGCGTAGAATGCAAAACGGCGAAAAAATCGATTTTGTTCATTTTGTCGCTTACGTCTCCTATACAAACATGGGCAGTACAGTGATGGTTTTGGTGGGTATTTCCAAGTGCGGCAAGCTACCAGTTGTTTTCATAAAATCGGAACTATTAATGTAAAATAAGCGTGGTCTGAATTTGTATAAGAATATATTGGACAAGGTGTAGCATAGCACATCGAGTCCATCACCGAATTTCTTTTTTTTTCAGTGCCAATGACAACTTTAAGTAGCTCTAGTCTCGAATCTCAACTGGGGAATTATTCGACATAACTCACAACTCAGAGCTGTATTAATGGTACTTTATATATAAATTTGTTAATATAGCATATGCATAATGTAATGAAAGCAGTTTTCTGTCGCTGTAAAAGGCGGTGCCATGTCTACGGAGCTACTATAAAACACATGAACGAGCTGGGCGAGTCGAATGTATACGGAACAAGATTAGCAAAAGCGGAACTCATCCCCATGGTGGAACTTTGCATGAAACACAGGGGTCGGCGGCCGGTGCTTAGTGGTTTCAAATGACAACCGCAGGGCATCGCTAATATAGGATACGTTATTAGCTCTTGACAGTGTCTCTCTAATGTTTGATATTGCGGTTTGCTCATGCTTAGGCCCGTTTCGAGTGGGTGCTCACGATGTGAGGAATGACGTTTAAATTAAAATAAATTTATCCACGCAACAAATTGAAATATTGCATCCAACCAATAATCGATCGATCTGATTTGCTTTTGATATCTATCAGGAATTATAACTTCGAGCATACAACCGGGCCTCGTTCCAATTAATAGCTGGAACCGGCGTATGCAATCAATTATGTATTTTTTACGACTGCAGAGGCAAACAACGAAAATCCAAAACAACGAAATCCCTCGGTAATCATCAGATTTCACAGTGCCATTATAAAATCGCTTACCATGCAGTGAGACACTGTGCTCACCCGGCATCGTGTAAAAAAACTGTCGCAGTAGTTGAATTTTGTATTTGGTTAGAAGTTGATGACGAAGCGAACTGCCTTCATACATTGCGATAAAGCTCTTGAGTTTTTATGGCACCATTACAAGAAGAAACAAACGAGCGCAACATAAGAGCGCAATTCTTAAATTAAATTACGGTTTATCACTCCATTGTTTTCTCTGGTCAGCTGTAACTTCTCATAAAATCGACAGTGTACATCATCTTTTAATGTGCTCTTTTTTCGTCTCATTTCTATTCTACGTTTCAGTGATTTCGAAACTAATCACATCGCTAAAAGACGCCGAAAGTTTATCGGACGAACAGGATCTCGGCTTCCTGCAGAACTTGCTGCAATCCAAAGAGCTCAACGCGCTGGTTACCGTACACAGTAAAGTTGCCAAAGTCAACAAAGATGACCGGATAGCACCTCTTCTGTCCGCTTCAATGCAGGTGAGTGTGTTTACTAAGTGGAGGGCGTTATTACACTTGAGACAGACAAACTAATTGGCAATGGTTTACTAATCGATTACTCTCTAATGGACTTGCAGGTGCTCGTTGAGGTGTTGGAAATGTTAGCGCCGAGATGTCACATTTCGCCTCTGTGTAGGGAGATTTTCCACCTGTTGCAAACGCCACACTTACAGGTGAGATGTTTTTCGTCAGTGATTATATCAGTTCAACAGGAACTGTTTTCGGGACATTTATTTGTTGGAGCCGTTTTCGTTCACCATATGAAACCTATTCAGTTGTACAGAGTTTAATATTCGACGAGTGAGAAATAGGGTTGGCTAAATAAAATCTGTGTTTTTAGTTGTTTGTTAGCATATACACAGTAGTATGCGTGACTTCATAGAGAAGTAATGATATAGTGGGGTGCTGAATAGCTTTGAAGTAAAAATATCAATGATTGTGGAACTTCTGTAAGAAATCTTGCCTTGGTTAAATTCAAAATATGATAAATCGTGCTTTTTGGCGCTCTGCCGCTCGGAACTTTTTGTGATTCATGAGTGTCATCCAGTTTTATGAGTACTGCAATGAAATTAGTACTTATGACTATGAAATCATTAGTAAATTATCACATATCTTCAAACTACACCCAAAATTGATTTTTAGCTCATGTTTTGTCATCCCGATTTATGGCATTAAATGAGACATAACATAACAGAAAATGCCATGACTCACAAATACTGGAAAGCATTTGTATAATATACATGGTACAGCAATTTAAGATCAATACGAGCGAGCGAAACAAAAGACAAATAAGCTTTCCGCATTATTTGCCACATACACGGCCCAGACCGAGATAGATATTGTTCTCCTTCATGCTCTCCTTTTTTCTCTTAGAACACTTCCCAACTTCATTTTATAATCAGGTGCAATATTATCACGTATTTGCTGAACAACTGCTGAAGCATCATTAGCCATGCGGATAGCGTGGTCGTGTAAAATAGCTTTGCATTCCAGCCGGCCTTGGTTCGATCCCCATTGACGTCGTATGTACTTTTTTTTGGCACAATCCCAAATGAAATGAGAAAAGAAAACAGAAAGAGATGTCTGCACGCATACATACAAACCATTTTTAAGCTTTTAAAACAGCTCATTATTTGCGCATTTGACTCTCCAGCACAGTAAATGGTATCATTTCTGCCAAAGATGAAATGTTTTCTGCCAACGCTAGTTTGGGTGTTCGTACCGAATGTCATTTTCGACATTTTGAATCCACAAAATAATAAATTTAAATGATAAACTAAAGCGAAATGTCTTTGACAGTTTTATTCATTTATTATTTAACACAAACTTTTGCACTTTTAACGTTAGATTGAACTAAATAAAACAGAACGTTATAAGCATAAACACGCGAAGCTACTATCGGTTGTTGTATGATATGCTACTCTGAAGGCGGTAAAAATTAGCTATGTAACGGCTACCGACATTTGTCGATAGTAGCCAACCGATATTGTGGTTCTCAGATTTAAGCGAAAATTCAAAGTTTTGTTCCTAATCGAAAAATATTAGACCCGGATCTTCATAACCCTTCATAACCCGGTTCTCATAACTCAAACTCGAAAAAAACGAAAAAAAACACATTTCTGATTTTTGGATATGTTATGTGAAAAACCTCAGCTTTCAAGAAAATATAATAAAAAATATAGCGCTCTTGGTCCCGAGATCGTGTAAACTATAAAAAACAAATAAATTCAATAATTTCGAAAATGAATCGAAAAAAATGGAGAAACAGAGTCCGAAGTTTTAAGTGATTTTTAACATTTCAGTTAAAAGCTCCAAAGCTTTGAAGCTTCCGGGTATTAGAATGTTATATATACATATTTTTTCTTGTGTGTGTTGGTGCAGTGAGCAGTAAAATCGAGAATAAATAAAAAATTGATTTTTTTCTATGTTTTCAAAGATTTTGTAGACTAACAACATTTTTTGGCAAAGCAAATCCAATTAACCAGCTTACATTTGGTTCCTTAACACGTTAAGCCCGTGCTGCGCTTTCCATTCAGCCTGCATCAAGAGCATTTGCACAATATCAGTGTCGGTCCCAGTTCCTAAAGAAGAAAGTAGTCAAATTTTATAAAACAACCGAAAACAAATCGTATATGTTTTTATGTTATTATTTTGTAACTGTCAGTCGCAGTCAGTCAGCACTTTCCTACCAAAAAGCTCAACGTCAGCCCCTAGGGACCGACATTGGGCTCAACGTGTAGAATGTTTCTGTAGGAACTATCCGTACGGAGAATTTCTTTTTATAATTCAATAAGTAATAATCGCACTACAAATCGAAAGGCAAATTTTTGGCCTAGTGCACCAGTGGCCGAGTGGATAGTGTCTCACATTACCATACCGGATGTTCGGGTTTGATTCCCATTCTTGCCGGGGATTTTTCGTCAAAGAAATTTCTTTCGACTTGCACTGTGGTCACGCGTATTCTAGAGCTTGCCCCTCGGAATACATTCAAGGCGTGTTATTTGGCTTAAGAAATCTCATCTAAGTATTAATAAATGACACTAGTTAATGCATACGTTGAGACGGCAAAAGTTTCATAGAGAACGTTAATGCCATTCAATATATAAATATCCCCAAAACATCTGTGAACGTTTCATATTAATACGTTCAGCCATTTTTCAGCTGATGTTTCAAAGTAAGGAATAAATAAGAGGAACACTTCATCGCTAATCGTATTAGAAGTGCAAAATGGTCGTGTAGAAAGAACGAAATTTAGCATAAAACCTCATAAACATATAACCTCAAAGGTTCACCCCCCCCCCCCCATCTCTTATTTTTAATCGCAATTTTAGTTTTTTGGCATAAATAAAATCCAAATAATCGACCCGTCATTCGTTTTTCAAAGAGAACGAATTTATTCACGTTGTTAAATGACAGATGGCGCTTAGTTCGCTTCATCGAACTTTCATCTACACATGCGCCGATAATCTCAATTCGGCTAAAGCCATGCGTATTGTCGGCGAGCTGAACACTTTTTGAGTAAACATAATAAATTATCGAAATTCTTCAAGTATGAGCTCGGTTTGCAAGGTGACAATCACGTTATTATCATCAATCCTCATAGAACACCGACTGGAGATCACGTGTATACATTCAATGCGTATGTTGTTGAAGACATTGCTGGAATCATGTTTGGCGACTGCACAGCGACGTGAGAAATTGTGATTTGAAGACGAAACAATAATCTGGAGTTCATCTTTGACACCTACCGTTCCAACGACACTCTCCATCTTCTTCTTCAATGGTACTAATGTTCCTAATGTTCCTAATGTTCCTAATGTTCACCATCTTAACGTAGAATGAGAGAGGTAGAGATCGAACGACTGCGATTCTGGACAATCAGAAGCGGTGTGAGGAAAATACACTCACTTGCGAGAAGCTATCATGAGCAACGCCGACGCACCATTTGCTATTGCCAGGCCTTAACACATGAATTGTCATGATGTTACAGCAAGTGTGTTCAAACAAAGAAATGGATCAAATGTAGAATGAGCTTCATTATAACGTTACATGTAATCGGTTTCACATCTCGCTGGATGTACTCGGCTGGATGGCAAAAGCGAGGATTACCTTATATGTACATTTCTAATTTGGATAGTCGACAAAATACGCCCTGAGGAACTCGATAGTGTAAGTTCCTCAAAAATTCCAGATGCATCTATTGATCAACTATTCACCCGTATTCTGAAATCCGATCGACTTCGACGGGTTGTGTAAATGTCATCGAATCTTGAAACGCAATGCGATATAGACGATGCTCAATCGTGTTCCATTTCTGTGAATCGTAAATTGTTATTAATTTTCGATTGAATTAAACACACTTTTAAAACAAAAAAGTAAATAAAATATGGCTCTATTGTGTGTTCTGCGTAACAGCGTGGACATGTTTATCCCGGACGCAGTGTTTTTTTGTGAAACATGGAAGACTTTACCAGACACCGTGGAGTAAGTGATTCCCAACTTTTTTTTTCAATAACACGATGCGACAGATCCTTATTCTTGAAGTACTCGTGCAATACTTTTTCGAGCGACCACTGTTGTTTCGACGCCATTTTGAAAACCTGATGAAATCAACTCGCAGAGTGTAAACAATACACGTTAAAGTATGATTACGCAAAATTTCAATTAATTTTACTCAGCGGATCAAAAGTTAAAGCGATTTGAGTGTGTGCGGATTTCGAACGGTACACCCTTTATATCTGCCCGCAGCATAAAATTACTATAAGAATAGTTATTTAATCAATTCGGTTATTTCGGAACTTGTTTCGTGATTCACGAAAAACCTACGGGCGATATTACCACCATTGCTGTTGCCAGAGCCTCCACGCTTTGGTTTGTCAATGATGAGACCCATTCTAGTTTTGAAGCTTTCCTAAATGGGAAAATTCCATTGATTGGTATTACTGAGCTGAAATACCGATTTGTTCTTACCAGAATTTTTTTTATGGGCTCATACTGTGTTTTGACCTCAATTTTCCCCAGTGCTTGAATCCCAGACGATATAAAATATGAATCACGAATTCAAAGCAACGTAGCAACCATGAAGCGCAACCAAGCAACCAAGATATTCCGTAATTCAAATAATCTTCGTTTATCTTCAAGGTCCGCATCTTATCAGTTTAGTTAAACTACGATATTGTAGTTTTACAAGCATAGTAGCGTTGTTCAGAAGTTGTATTTGCCGAAGAATTGATGCATTTTGCTTCAATCATTGTGATAAATAAAGAGAATGAGACAATGACTTGACTGTTTTTCATCATTATCTAGAAGAGTTTTTACTCATCAATTTCATTTTCAATGCGGCTACACTCAGATGAAATAACTTCATCAGTTTCTGCACAAAATTTGTAATTAATTGTTCCATACAGCGTCTTCGATGTCCCAAAAATCTACAAGCGTAAAAATCTTTGCGTAACAAAGGCACTATTTAATGAACGCTAACCGAAACTCTCTGGACCACTGAAATCGAGTCGAATCGATCCTAACATTCCTTTATTCATAAAAAACAGGAAGTGGGTTATATCTATGGTATAACCGCAAGGGTGACGTAGGACTATCGTTGATTTAGAGATAATTTGTATGAAGTTGAATCTGAATTCATTCTGAATGAATGAATATTTGGAGAACTTCGAAAACGAGAGCGTTACGTTGGAGGCACAAGGTTTTATGCATCCAATATTGGATACGGAAATATCCTACTGATGGGGAAGAATAATCTTCAGAAGCTATCCTGTTGATTGCGATTGATTGAAAAATCACAAAACCTAATGTATTTGGTCACAGTGTTACATGGATAGAAAACATTAAAATAAACTCTTTCATATGAATGTAATTTTAAATTCCCAGAGGAACTGGCAGATTATTTTCAGTAACGATTAGATATTTCCACATTTTCCTCGATACTGGAAGCCCACCAGTGGTTAATGCTAACTCGATAACCATCTGTTAATAGCACTTGATTGAAACATATTTGGTCACAGTGTTACATGGATAGAAAACATTCAAATAAACTCTTTCACATGAATGTATTTTTAAATTCCTAGAGGAACTGGCAGATTATTTTCCGGATCTTTCTCGATCCAAACGGAAAGAATTCCGTGCGTGTATGTGTGTGTGTGTAGCGGCTGCTTCGAGATCTTCCCGGGGAACCGTTTGTAGCATCACTCTCCTCCTGATGGATTCCCTTCTGGCCTAAGGTGCACAAACAGGCTCTTGGTGACACCGTTAATCCGCGCTTTCATGATAAATAAAGAGCTTCACCACAACAGCGACAACATGCTCCAATCGCTGTTCAATTATAACTGAGTTGATTTCCGAGCGGCGCTCGCTTATATACCGATTGGTGATTTCAATAGCCTATTTTGAAAGCAAATTTAAGACTATTGAAACAAGTTTTTGGATCAGAAAGTAACAAGTATAGAACGCGTAGACATTTTATCTTTCGAATGAAGTGTTTATCATACCATTTCGTTCAGTTGTTTAGGAGCTATTAACACTCAAAATCTCGGTCTCCGGCGTAACGCTTTCGTTGTCGAAACTTTGATTTTACACCCCGGTATAGAAATGAAAGACGTAGTCCTACGTCAAAAGTGAACCGAGCAGCGTACAGACCTCGTTATTTCTCATACCCTTACTATCTACAGATTTATTTTATTGTACATCCTTGGGGGCTTAGATTTCTTTTTATAAGTGATATGCTTACTTATGAACGGCTTTTTTAACATTTTAACATTTTTTAACTGTTGATTTGGATAGAGTTCATCAGTTTTATTTTCGAGCCTCAGTAGATGATAGAAAGTAATACGATCTATTCGAAATTTGCACCGCTCAGGAGTGCATACGTTTCATGGTTTCAATGCATGAAAATTGGAAGTATTTGTGTGCTTATCTAACTGCACCGTCAATAATATGCAACTAATGTATCGACGAGGAACTATTTTTATATACAACTGCGAATCAGTTGCATGTAAATATGTTCGCTAGAAATGCAAATAAAGAAAACAAACACTGTAACATGTGAACGGACGCCCTATGGCAGCTTTTTCTCACGGCAAGAGTCCCGTCTTACCCGGTCTTGCTTCTACCAGCGAGCGGTCAAAATCACTCCGAAGAGTCGTTTTTGTGGTGTGGTAATCCTAGGTGGAACTCGATGAAATGGTACCAATCCTCGGTTTTTATGTCGTCTGGTTGAGAGTGCTTGTGTATTCCTACATCACTCGCATACATGCTCGTTGTTTTTACATGTTGCCAAATGTAAATTTAAATTTCGTTATTTTCGTCAATTCCGTACAAAAGTACAAGCACAAGTACAAAATAAAGTATCCAGCTCAAAGATAATTTGTTCTGTAGATGAATTTATTATATTATCGAGATTTTGTTTCCATGCATTGAACCAGATCAGTGACAAGTTAAGAAAATAGGACAGACATGGAACGTATCGGGAATACGAAATTCCAACACTCTGGCTGCCATATGCACACGACGATTCAAATTCCCGAGCCGCGTATGCACAATAATACACAAAACGTTGGTTGAATATCTGAGTGTTTCAAGATTATTCCTGAATTCAGCCTGGTTGAAAGTAAATAGCATAAATAACAAGACACATTAGGCAGGTGCTATGCTGCCAATGAGAGTGCTCAAAAAATTAGATGGGATCATCATTATTATCTGAAAAAATCTTAGAGGTGGTGAACGGGTAATAAAAGATAACAAACCAATCCAAACGAAACCCAACTCATAGACTTGGGATATGGTCAAAAAGGTGATTACCATGTTGGAGATGTTGTTGATTGATACAAAGCGAACGATGTTGTTAATTTAGATTTCAAGAGCATCTAAAGTAAAAGCAGTATTTCGTAAAAATATTAAAATAATCAAATCAATTATATAAATGGTCCATAAAAAAATGTATTTCGTTCCCAATAAATTTCAAGCCGGCCAATTTTATCGAAACGAATCATTTGAATTCCAAAGTATTTATTTGGAACTCAAATTATGCTACAAGCAGGTACTATCTTCACTATGAAAATTCGTCTTCTCCATATGGATCCATCATATATTCATCAATTCGGATGAGCTTCAGACAGCAATGTGATAGAAGAACACACCCAAGCAAAACATCTATGGTTTGTTCCCTTGGCGCACTGTCTGAGCGACTGTCCGCTCTGGGAACGGATAATTCAATTCTGCGTTGGGTTTTTTCCAATCATCCCTTCAGGGGAATTTGAATTTCCAATCATCGAGACGAGTCTTTTTGCCCCACAGTTAAATAATCCCACGGCGAATATCGAGGGTCAAATCGCATAGTTTTAATTGAATTCCTGGCAATGCCTGGGATTTAATTAAACAACAAATTGATTGCCCGCGGTGATTGAATCTTCGAGTGCTGTTACAGGTGACAGGACATCTTCTGAGAGAGTTTTTTTTTCTTGATAATATTTTTCATTGTTCTATCCAACTGGTTCTCATCTTCCTCGCGTTATCTTCCACAGAGCATTTTACTCGCACACGATGCCGTCGCGCAAAAGGACTTCTATCCCCACCTGCCGGAAATTCCGATCGAAGTCGACGAGGACGAGGAAACTATCAAAATTGTACAGCTTGTGAAAAGTAACGAACCGCTGGTAAGTACGCAGTGTGGTAGTGGTCTATTGTCATAGATTATATAGCTTTGTTATTGCTGTTGTAGCTTTGTGAGACTGTTGAGAGAGAGTGCTGCTTGATATCATTGAAAATGTGAAAGTTTCGAATATTGTTGGAACGTTTGAACGAATGAGAAGGATAATTTTAGTCTATTTATGTAATTTAAATTGTTTTCCAATTGCGTTCTATAAAAATTCACGTTCATTATGCTCGAAAATAGACAATCCTAGCATAACTTTAGTCAATCAATTGTAGAATGATTGAATGTTTTCCCTTACGAGTAATTCCACTTAGAACAATGGTACTCAACCTTTTTCCAGAGGGGCCATAAACACGTGTTAGTCATGGTGTAGTGGGTTGCAAATAAAAAATGGGTAGTCACGACGGCATTGCTCACATATGACTAGGAAATTATAACCGACGAGAAACAAGCATATTCAAGAATAAAACTCATTATACAAACATTTGGTAGCACTGACAAGGGCCGATGAACGAATGCTTTCACTGAGTGAGAGGAACGAACATTTCGCGAAGCAATAAAACGCAAATTCAGCAAATTTTCAAATTAACTCTCAGAATTCACACATACTGTTGATTGCT
Source organism: Toxorhynchites rutilus septentrionalis (assembly GCF_029784135.1). NCBI lineage: Eukaryota > Metazoa > Arthropoda > Insecta > Diptera > Culicidae > Toxorhynchites > Toxorhynchites rutilus. Next base: position 117,652,896 of record NC_073746.1, on the reverse strand, counting down.
CGCTGTCTTGAGGAACACTGAAACGCTGGACTTACTGTATATCCAAGTAGCAAAATTACATTTCCAACGTTCCATAAACCCACAGAACAGCAACAGAAAACCTTAACCGAATCGGAAACAAGTTTTCATCTTCAATTTTTCACCGATGAACGCAGCTCTCATCACTGAAAATACCTTCTCCACATCCGGCCTTAAATATTATGTACTGTGACGCCACTTTAAACCCGGAAACAATGCTCAAATTCACCAAAGTTATCGAAAGAATCATTACACCAATAAACCCAAATACGCTTCTAAATTCACAGAAGTTCTTCTTCATCAAAAAGCTATAAAAATCAATTCGCTTTTGATTAGTTCGGATATTATTTTAGAATGGTTCGAAATTTAGCCGACAGTTTTGGTGGCCCTGAAAGTTCATTCTTGTTCTCGCGAGAACATTCCACTAGATTTGTATCCTTATTGCCAATACACGCAGGGCACTTAGTATGTAAAATAGAAACTGAGGATGACCAGGGCGAGCACAATTTTTATATTGCTTTCGCGGCGACATGCTTCGACCGTTAACCAATTTTGACTTCGATGAACTTTCAAGCATAATTATATATTTCTGTTATTGCAATAGTCGTTTTCAGCTATGTATGGTTAATAAGTCACTGGCCAACAAAGAGGTATTAATGCACCCTAAACGTAACGCTTTCGTTTCCGAAATTTTAAACTCACACCACAGTACCGATGCAGAAATGATGTGGTTTAATATGCAGAAGCATTCTCCACCAGACGGCATGAAAGTCGACGCGGTGCCTCCACCGAACAAAATAGCACTACTGTGTGCGATATTCATTCTTCCTTTGTATCGACTATCAACCTTGAGAAAGGTCATTTGGAAAGCCTCGCTCCCGCCTGTCGCTAACTGCATGACTGATGAAGCCTGAATGCTGTGAAATCGCGAACAGTTTGTTTATACTCAATAAATTAAATTGCAATATTTTCTTTATCTTCATTGTCCGTAGAAAGAACGCTGCATTTGCTATTGCTATTTCATATTAACTCTCCATGATTTCTGATTTGACACCATTATTGAAAGACGTAGGTTTACCTCAAAAAACTAGATAATGATTGGAATCATATTCCTGACTAAAACGTATTTCTGACTGAAGAAGAGATTTCTTTGAACAAAAAAAAACGATTCGTCTGGAAAAGTCCACGAGTCATGGTTCTCTACGGATAACCCGTGGCTTTCAAATGTGCAAATAAACCTCCGCTCTCCAATAATGCAAGGTTCTTGAATAAACGATCAGAAAAGAACAGACCCAGCAAACATTAAATCGTATAACTTTTGCATATGCTAGGTCGCATATAAATTCGTATCAAATTAGATTCTTATAAACTATCAATCGAAGGATCCATCATGTCGAAATCGTATAAAACGCAAAAACACAACTTTCTATATTATTAATAGATTGACATCGGTATGAAGATAACGATAACGATCATCTTAGTATCTCGATATGCAGTGTTATAAACGCACATTGGATTCATTTTATATAACATTGTCGGGTCAAATCGCACATCAGAATGAAAAGCATCGTATATCGCTATATACGGCTTTATATGCGTACAAAATATGGCATATACGTATATCACCTCCCCTTTTGCGTGTATAAACCTGTTATATGCATCGCATAACTGCCAAATGTGTCTTGGATGTATGTATATCGCCTCCAATTATGGGTATCCATAAGATTCAATGTTTGTTGGGGAGGCTCACTTTCTGATGGTGTTAGCTCTCAATGCTTGTTTTGCAAGCAAGCAACGAAGAGATACAAAGAGCAGAAGCAGAAGTATACATACGGTCTGAAGGAATCAATATTCAGTCCATATGTTTATGTTCACTTCTGGTCATTTCGGTCGTTTCGTTTGAGTTGGGCTGTGAGAAGAAAAGAGCTAGAGGTGAGTTTTTGAAACACGTGAAGATGGAGAAATATTACCCAGCAAACATTGAATCGTATGAATAGCCATGATTGGAGGCGATATACATGTATCGAAGACACATCTGGAAGATATATGATGCATATAACTGGCTTATACACGCAAAAGGGGAGGCTTACTATGATATGCTATATACTTTGGTATGCAATTTGATCCGACAATACTGTATAAAATGAATACAATGTGCGTATAAAATTCTGCATATCGCGATACTAGGATTATCGTTGTACGGATATACGACTTAATCCATCAATGTTATAGAAAATCGTGTTTTTGCATTTTATACGTTTTCGGATACACATGATGGATCCTTTGATTGACATTTCATACGACTGTAATTTGATACGAATTTCTAAGGACCTAGCATGCACAGCAAAACACGAGCAATATAAGGTTTCCAATGCTGATTTTTTCACACTTCCCAGGACATGCAGCAATTTTGAATTGTATCTGCACCGAAAGACGAAGTCGACTTCCGAATAATAAAATTTCCAAAAAAGCTAGAAGGGGATTAGATCTGTGATATAACCGCAAGGTGAACGTAGGACTACCGTTGGCTTAGTAATCGATAAGTAACAAGCATATAACTCTTAGACATTTCATCTTTCGAATAAAGTGATTATCATTCCACTTCGTATATCCAAAAAATAATTATTAACGTTCAAAGGTCTTTGTAGGCTAATTGGTTGCGTGTCCGCTACTAAGCGAACAATCATGAGCTTATAACTCAGGGCCCTCAATTGACCATCTTTGTATGTTATTCTAGCTACTACGTCCATGCATCAATCATCATGTGATGGTGATCCCAGCCTCTCACTTCACATACGATCGCTCTGCTGCATCGGTAATTGGTACTATTTATAAACACAACATTGAAAGCCTCATATCAACAGTCCCGCTGTGTCTAACTGTGAACATTCGAACAATAGGAATATTCTTATGCTGAAAAATGCGACATGTGTTGTGTATCGATAGAATAGGAATACTCTAACACCTAAACGGCTAATGTGTAATAGATAAAAATATGTATCGATGAGATATGAAAACTATTACAGCTCAATGGCTACTGTGTAGTATACAACATGAGAAAAATGTACACAATAAATTCGGCTCTGTAACAGCTGAATTGCTAGATGAGCCTAATGATAAAAAAAACCGATGGGATAAAAAAGGAGGAACCGATTCCTCCTCAGAAATACCCTGCGCAAATATTACCCCCGACAATTAGAATCATCCGTCGATAGCGGCATTTGTGAGCCTTTCGATATCAGAACTGTTGCTTTCACCAAACAGAGCAGCTCCTTTCAGTCCGGCGGCAGGAAAGAAATGGAATTGAGAAAGAAGAGCATAGTGCATAGCGAGCTAACTCTCCTGTCACTTCGCAATGACAACTAAATGGATATTTTTCATCTTCTTCTTGAATTATAGATACTTTAAACGTTTGCAGTTCATTCGTCTCTAGCTCTGAGAAGAACCCTTGGGGACAATTCAATCCAAATTCCTTCTCTGCCAGCCTTGACGAAGACACTTCATTGTCGTTTGACGCTTCTCAGCAAACCGTGTACGCTTCAGAAAACATCAAACGACGTTCTTGAAATGGATTTCCGATCGATCACCAGTTTATTTCCAGATTTGTGTGATTTCATTTGCCTGTTATCAAAGCAAATTCTGAGCTATTGAAATTATTTTTCTGCTCAAAAATTATTATGCATCTAACACTTAGGCAATAAAATTTCGTCTAGCTTAACACTAATTATTAACGCTCAAAGAAGGAATTAATATCTCCTCGAAAATACCAAGCACAAATAATACCCCCCTCCTCGCTTATTAGAATTATCGATCGATTAACGCATTTGTCAACGAATTATGGTCTAAATTCTGCCTTCATCAAACAGTGTGGCTTCTTTGATAAGGTGGAATATTCTCTACACCATATCAAATATTTAATTTTCTCCGATACTTCGATACTTCGTTTTTCGCCACTTCGTTCGGTCCGGCTGCAGAAAAAAATGGGAATGGGAGAGAAGACCATAGCGATTAGGCGAGCGATCCAGCGAGATTATCTTCTCGTTACTTTGAATTACAACTAAATGGATTTCCGAGCGGGCACCAACTTACATAAAGATTTCTCTGATTTCAATAGTCTATTTTCAAAGCAGTTTTCAAGCTATTGAAACAAGATTTCAGGCCAATAATCAACCGTTATATAATACGTAGACATTTTATCTTTCGAATGAAGAGGTTATAATACCATTTCGTTCAGCCGGCAAAGAAGTATTGACCCTCAAAATCTTGTTGTTCCGGCGTAACGCTCTCGTTTTCAAAACTTTGCACTTACACCCCCGTATAGAAATGAGATGCGTAGTCCTATTGAAAAAAAATGTATAATGATGAGAATACATATGCAAACAAATCACTCCTAAAAACGAGCCAATGAGCAGTTCAAATGAGCCAGTTCGTTAAACTCGAACTCATGACTCTGAACCGCTCACTTGAATGAACCGTTTTGCCTATCTCTACCCCGAGAAGACTTGAAAGAAACATTAAACACACAATGTTGTTGAAAACAGAAATGAAATGCATTGTTACGTTCTCATCCATCATACATTATTCCGACTTACAATGAACGGGACACTTACGAGTGCAGGGAAACGGGGCACACTCGCTGTCCTGTTTACATCTCAAGTACATGCTCTCTAGGACTGAAACAACCATTCCTCGTAGTCGTTGCGTATTTATCTGCTTGTTTGCGTCCCAGGTCCCTCTCTCTCTCCCGTACTTGCCCATCAGAAAATTTCAATTTTGATTATGACTGCAAACTATGGCTGGTACACTTTCTTGGGTTATTTCCAGCTCGAGCTTCCTTTTTTTTGTCCCCGGAACGGGGTTTGCGATTTGAATAGTGTTCAAATGGAGTGTACGCCACTCACGTCCTGCACTGCAAGTTGTCGCTCTTGGAAGGGTACTACTACTGCACGTTAAATAGCACTACATTTCGTACCGAGCACACGAACGCCCAATGTGGACAAAACAGGGAGAAAAAAGTTGTTCTCCAGGACTTCTAGAAATCCGAGCTCATTAGCGTGGAAAACCCGAGCACCCGAGTTAATGCAACTGAAAGCAAAAAACTCCATACATTTCTGTTTGATTGTTTAATGTGTGTTTGTGTGTGAATGTGTGCGCGTTTGAATAAAGCTTTTGTTTTGTGTCACATGGGCTTAACGGTTGCCTGTTGCTCAAAGGATGTTAGGAAGGAAATATGCAGCATGCATTTCATTATTAATTACTGAGTTAATCGTGCCAATAGTTTCGAAACAAACTTTAGAGTGATTAAACGTACTTCAAATTAAATACTGAGCTGAAATTTTCAGCTACTTTTTTATTTCGTGAAACAAATACAAAATCGGTACATGTTTGTGTTTCAATAGAGTAGTTATTTTCAGTACATATTAAGTATATGTTTGTTAATATTTCCGTTCCCATTTTCAATTCCGCTTATACTGTCAGATGTCATGAAATTAAAATGCCTTCTTCTATTGAAAATATGCCAAACTCAGAGTTTCCCATTAATGTATTCATTCATCCACTCATTCGATGTTTAGACACTTTGTCACTAATGTTGTCCATAGTTTACACATCAAATTGTTTCTGTCGAATACAAATCACAACAAAATTGTTCAACTGTGTTTCGGCCAAAGTAAATTTTCTATAATACCAATTTGTTTTGCTGCGCAAGTGTGCTGGAGCGCAAAGTGCGGAACCAATTGTAGTAAGTATTTCGGTTGTTTCGTTAGCTTCAATCTGTTCATTCGATTTCGTTGATTCTGTACACTCGTGATGGACGTGATTATTTTTTTTCTTTTTTCATCTGATTGTTTTATTCTGTTTCAATAAGTGCTATTCCTTCTTTCCAATGTGAGTATCATGCTTTGTTTACTAGTCTCGAGTGATCCATCTCTATTATCTTCGGTTTAGAATCAGCTTTTTTACGAGTGCCTCATCTTAGCTCGATCACCATCAATACTAGCTGTCTCAGAATGGCTCATTAGAAGTGGTTCAATTTCCCCCTTTTCAGGGTGCCACAATCAAGACGGACGAGGAAACGGGTAAAATTATCATCGCACGAATAATGCACGGCGGAGCGGCCGATCGATCCGGGCTGATCCACGTGGGTGACGAAGTGATTGAAGTGAACAACATCAACGTCGAGGGTAAAACTCCCGGCGATGTCCTGTCGATACTGGTTAGTATGCAAGATCAACCAATACGGGAATGTAAACGAGCGTTGAATGTCTGTTTTTTTTTCTAGCAAAACTCAGAGGGAACTATTACCTTCAAGCTGGTACCGTCGGATGGAAAACTTGATCAGCGGGAAAGCAAAGTGCGCGTCAAGGCATACTTTGATTATGAGCCGGAAAATGATCCGTACATCCCGTGTAAGGAAGCTGGACTAGGATTCATCAGGGGCGACATTTTGCATATTGTGTCTCAGGTATGTGAAAAATATGACATTTCGAATGCTGATAACATCGGACGGGCAGCAGAAATGTTGACCTGTTGACTTGAGGGTTTTCCGATTTGATTTTAAGTCCGCGAATCTGTGAAAACCAGCGCAAAAACTGTGAAACGTCAAACGTTATCTACACATCCTAACTGCCAAGTTTTGATTGGCCCGATTTACGATTTCCCCGACGCAGACTTCACAATCATCTTAGCTGGGAGAATCCGCTTTGCAAATACATGCAAGTCGGGGGTATTTTTGTTCTCACCAAAATGTGTTTCCCTAAAAAGGACTTCAAAATCAACGCGCCTGGGTGAATCCGCTTTGCAAATACATTATTGTGAGATTTGCTGATATCATTTGCGTTATCGTCAGTCTCACTCTGACCTCGAGACATGCATAGAAAAGCGGATCTTAGCGTTGCCATCGTGTATATAACGCTGTCACACTTTGTATGCTGTATTTCTAAGATGCTGCATACACGACACACGCACACACATTTATCATGCTCACTCACCTATTGAATCCGATGCGTGGCGCTCTCCGATTGGCTCCGTCAACGCTCTTTAGTCTCCGCCTTGTTTCTTCCTCCTGTTGACCGGAAGCCTTTTCTTCCCGGCTCTCTTTGTGCAGCAATTAATCCTCAGACACGTATACCACAAACTAGTTTTGCGGGTTAGGCGAGACGAAGCCAGTTTTTCACAGCGTGATATTATCGTTGCGGCATCAATTAGCTACGAGCGGCTTCTTATGTCTAGGCTAACAGCCCGCACAACGCAAGCAAAAAAACATGTAGCCCAGACACAATGGCGGAGAACCATTTTTCCTCGCCAGACGCCCATCTCCGTCTCATGCGGATCTTCACATAACCGCACCACACCAAGCTAAACGGCCACCTCCAAAATCGAACACTTAACAGCCGTGGAATAAAAAATGAACATTGCTTGTTCTTCCTTGTTTTCCGTCATCACATGTCTTCGTTTCGGATCGAGCTGTTTACGCGACCAAATTACTCACTCGCTGATGTCTGGCATTGTAATCATTGCATCAAACTGACGCCATTGCATTAATGTTCTGAGCTATACAATTGTGTGGGGAATCATCAGGCTATCATCGGTTCACCAAGAAAATAAATGTTCTGGAATTTTGCCTGTGATTGGGTTTCGCTTGACGGTAGCAAAACTTTCTCCACCAAGAATGACAGTTATTTCTAAAATTTCACAGCATTACAGAATAATATCCGAAGTTATAAACAAGCGACTTATAGAAAATAACAACGTAGTTCCTCGTCAACAATGCGGTCGTATCCTTGACACAACATCCTATTTTTTATTTATTTTTTAATTTGTTGGTTTATCATTTCGGATATTATTTGCGAATACGTCGAAATGTCATAAATAACTCTTTAGTAAAAATTTAAAAAGGTTTAATGGCTTGCGTGGTTTTGTAGAATCATTTCGAGAAGCACCGATCCTTTCTTGCCTTTGCGAGAACAATACACAATACACTCTTCTCTTTTTCCGTCTGCTTTGCCATGGCTCGGATGGATTAATTGCAATGCCGGATGCACTTCAAGTTCAATATTCACTAGCGTTCATAACTTGAGGGGAAACATAGAACACAAAACGAGCAGAATAAGCGACTGTTGTTTCGGGCACAGAAAGATTCTGAGAATTTTCCTCAGATGAGATGCAATACTTATACGCTAGCGACAGCTTACTCACTATGCAAGGGAGGAGTTTACTTCGCAAATGCTCTCTTTTCGCTATCCCCATTCGTTGTTTCTATTCCAGCGGCTGCATAAGTTGCCCGTTATTGACAGCTCTATTCGGGAAACCACACAAATGGACAGAACAAACGTATGGGGAAATGGGAATGCTGGAAGCATTTTCATCAATTTAAACCATATAAAGACTATGGGATTGTAGGTGACCGGAATAAATCGCCACAGTAAACAACTGCAACAGAAACAACCGCTTAGAAAAAGTGTAGTAGGCTAGAAATATTTGGCGCGGGAAAAACATCATGTGCCTCACATTTCTATTATAAATTTATTCTCTTGTTCTCGTTTTTCGAAATTTATTCTGAGGACAATGTAATGGGGACGAAGTCCCCATTTGGCGAGGATAAGGAATCGAGGCGGCCCATGCCGCCAAGATGACGCAATCCGAGTCCACCGCCGACCCGCCGTCGGAAGCGGCGGTGTCTCGCACGCAAACCTGGGATCCACTGATTGCCCGGTTAGTTTGAAACATAGGATACGATCCTTTAGCAATGTCCGACCGAGCTCTAGCGAGCGTCGGACGGTATACGTCTGCCCGGGGCGTTACGTTTGCCTGGGGCGATACGTTTGCCCGGTTAATTCTTGTTTTGAAATACAATACCGCGCCACAATATTTATAGCCTACTACACATTTTATAAGCGGTGGTTTCTGTTGCAGTCGTTTTCTGTGGCGATTTATTCCGGGAACCGGGATTGTAATGTATAGCATATCAAACAAATCCTAATGAAATTCCGATTCGATTGATATGCAAATCGTTAAAATCTGTTCACCGCAAAAATAGTTATTAACGCTGACTTTATTTCATAAAAACGTGACCTGTTTTCTGATTTGACACCTTAAATGTAAAACGTATTCCTACGTCAAAAAATTACGCCCTTTTCAGCACAATCGTAGGAAAGTGCGCTTTGAAGGGACACCTGTAGTCGTGAATACCATACCAACGAATTTTCCCATCTAAACTTTTGTCTGTTTGAACGTGAACGGCATGGTTATTTGTTGAAATCAATGCAATATCCCAAACCTCTCAAAGCGTTTTCTTTTTTTGACGTAGGACTACGTCTTTCATTTTTGTACCGGATTGTAAGTTCAAGGTTCCAAAAACGAAAGAATGACGCTGGATTGCAAGGTTCTAAACGTTAATACCTCTTTTCCCGCTGAACGGAGGGGTATGATAATCATTTTCTCAACGGCCCTTTTCAGGGACACCAAATGTGATGGATTAGAGTTCAGAAAAGTTTTTGCAGGCCGAACTGACAGAAGCATCTAGCGAAAATCGTGGTGTCGTTGATAATTCGATACCGATGGGTGCCATTGACTATGGATTTGATAGTGAAGAACACGATATGATATGGTGTAGTGGATCTTATCGCAGTGGATATTATATTGCATATCGAAGAAATCACATTTATGAAAGCAGCGTTATAAAATTATACGTTTACGAAGCTGCAGTCGATCGTCGTTATTGGGAAATTGGAATTGTTGGGAAGGGGTTCTTATTTTTACTGTGTAATTCCGAGGAGGAATCCATTCCTTCTCAAGTGTTAATAATCGTGCCCCGGATCAACGATGATTCCAATTGTCGGAGCTTGGGGAGTGGGTACTATTGGCGCTGGGTATTTCCGAGGAGGAATCGTTTCCCCCTTTGAGCGTTAATAATTCTTTTCCTGCTAAACGAAGTGGTATGATAATCATTTTATTCGAAAGATGAAAAGGCTACGATTTATATGTCAACGTTAGTCCTACGTCCACCTTGCGGTTATATCAAAGATATAACCCACTTCTAGTTTATGGTTCTGGGCAACCAAAGAACCCACTCGAAGATGAAGCTTAGGTTCAGTGACATTATTAAATAATCTGTTGTGCTTCCCGTTAATATATTATCACGTTTCAATATCTTCCCTCTTCAGGACGATTCCTACTGGTGGCAAGCCAGGAAGGAGGGCGAAAAAACAACCCGCGCTGGTCTCATCCCCAGCCGTGCACTACAGGAGAGACGAATTCTTCACGAACGCTCCGCAAAAGAAACGAATGGTGAAACCAAGAGTAAGTCTCGGAACCAGCATAGTGATTCTTCGATTCACTAAACAAAAAACATAACAGAAACGGCGGGAACCTAGAAATTCTCCATCACTAACCATCAACTTGTGTTTTCTGTTTTCTTGCATTGCATTCAATTTTTCCAAATTTCTCCTAATCCTGCTTGCGCCATCATTTGTGTTTGTACGCAAAATCCATATGTGTTGTGTGTCCGTTTCGAAACGCAATGGTCGGCCTCGTTCAGAAGGTTCATGTGCTTCCATCTGCTCGACACCACCCGGTTCACCGAATCCCAACAATCCCTGCCGTGGACCGAAAACTAAAAAGATTATGTACGATACAGCCGAAAATGATGACTTCGATCGGGAGATGATCGCCACCTATGAGGAGGTCGCCAAACTGTATCCGAGGCCCGGTGTCTGCCGCCCGATTGTGTTACTTGGTGCACCCGGAATTGGACGGAACGAATTGAAGCGACGGTTAGTCGCTAGGGATCCGGAAAAATACAAAAGTCCAGTGCCATGTAAGTTGTAGGTGAGGGCGAGAAAGCAAGAAGAAATTATTTTTGAATCATTTTTTCAGACACAACTCGACCCATGCGTTCTGGTGAGGTTGCCGGTCGGGAGTATCTCTTTGTGTCCCGTGAGAAAATGGAAAGCGATATCGCAAACGGCAAGTTCATCGAGTACGGCGAGTACAAAGGTCATCTATACGGAACTTCGGGCGAGAGTGTAAAGAGTATTGTCAACGCCGGATGCGTCTGTGTTCTGAGTCCTCACTACCAGGCGCTGAAGTCGCTGCGAACAGCCCAGCTCAAGCCGTTCATCGTGCACATCAGACCACCGCAGTTTGATCAACTGAAACAGACACGAACCAAAGCTCGTGCCCGTTCGACGTTCGATGAAACCAACTCGAGGGGATTCACGGTGAGTGGCAAATTGATTGCAAAAGCTTTTCATAATTTTTCGACAAATTATCACAGGATGAAGAATTCAGCGAAATGATCAAATCAGCGGAGAGGATCAACTTCCTGTACGGGCACTTCTGCGATGACGAGATCCTCAACGGAGACCTCACGGATGCGTTCGAGAAGCTGGTGAACCTGGCCAACAAGGCCGAGACGGAGCCACTGTGGGCACCGGCAAGTTGGGTGCAATGAAGGCACATTTGCTCTGCTGCCATCGAGCAGGAGCTTGTTGAGCTTACCTGAGCGTAACAGATTAAGGTGTTCATAAATGTAGAAGAAAGTATTGCTTTTTGTTTCTGTCGTTGCCGCGACTGTTGGGAAGGAGCAACCATTATGCGTCTATTGTCGGTCGGCGGCTTATCAGATTATGGGTTATTCGCATTATGATGTGCCATTGTCGAAGATGGAGCATGGTAGATAAAATGAGACAAATAATCTTCAGTTAATCGACACTAGTTTCCTATTGATCAATCTAAGGTTCAATTTGTTACAACGAAATCTTCAGTCGCAATTACGTTTTTTACAATAATTATCTCTCTCATTTGTGGTAAGTAACCTCTATTTATAATTTCACTGTATGCTTTCGGCCAACTATTTAGGATAAACGTGCAACCCGCAATAAGGAAATGATTGGAAACATGATGATGGTTTCCGCGAGAGTAAATTCATTCACTTCAACCGCAAGAAGCGTGCCTAGTTTCAATTGCTTAGTCAAAATGTGCTCAGTTCAGTTAACACAAATGAAATGAATGAGAGTTGTTTGGATTTTTGGTATAGATTTTAAATTAAGAGTTAATAAATAGGAAGGATAAGTTGCACTGCCCTAGATAATTTCTGGATAAGTTAAATAACGTTTAGAGACTTGTCATTTTTTTTTTTTTGTTGGAGTGTAAAAGTCGGTGTTCTTTTCCTAAAATCCTACAATTCGAGCAGAGGTTCTGCATGTTTATAGATGTGAAAAAGGTGACAACAATATTGTCCTATGAATATTCCGTCATATTTCCTAACTCTGCCAGTGTGTGAGGTTCCATAGTGGGGCAAAATTTTGCAAAAATTCAAGTCAACAAACATCGAAATGATGAACCATTGAGTTTAATCGTGCATGGACTAAGATTACCGAACAGTTTTAAACAGTTAATAGACTTTTAAAGCTTGACTGACATACTATGGTCACTATTCTGTATAGCGAATCGAACATCACTCCATTCTTCTAGTTTATTTTGGTCATAAAGGAAATAAATTCGACGAGTAACGGTCGAGTAATTCGAATTGTTCCACCGTACAAAAGTCGAGCGATTCTTCTATTACAAAAAGTCGGGTAAAGTTAGGCTGTTCGTCTTGTCAATTCAAAGCTTCGGTATTTTTTCTGTGTTTGTCGTTTGATTTTTTTTTTTCGATACAACAAGATTTGTCTGAAGGGAGTTTTTAATGAAAGGTTAAGTCGAGCTTACATTCAAAACCTCTGAACTCAAATAAAAACCAAAAAACTTCTTCTTTGGAGGAACGGCGGTACCAACAAAGGTTAGTGGAAGGCATGGCTCGCAAAAAAACAACGGGAAACTTGTTCGGTCGCAGAAAGTTCCAATGAAATGTTAATGAAGGAGGGGATTACGTTGGAACAACAAGTTTTTGAGCGTTAATATCTCCTAAGCTACTGAACGGAATGGTATGATAATAACTTCATTCGACAGATAAAATGTCTACGCGTTATATGCTTGTTACTTATTTATTCAAAAACTTGTTCCAATAGCCCAACAATTGCTTCGAAGACAAGCTATTGAAATAACGAAAATCTGTATATGAACCAGCTCGGTAGTACACTCAGTTATAATTGTACAGCGGTTGAATAGCCCGTGTGCTGTGGTGGCTTTGAGTTTACATAAACATCAGATGTTATCGGTCCTCAAAATAATTCTAAAGTACAGACGATCATAGAGTCTATGTGCTCCATTAACTTCAATTGATAGGAATATAGAACCCAAGTAATCTTGCTTCCGTCAAAATGAATGAGATATGATCACGATAATGGTCACGCAACGGATTTTTAGTTTAAAACTACAGGGATTCTCAAACTATTTTGGGCAAGAGACCACTTTTTCCAGAATCAAGTTATACCTCAGACCCCTATAGCCAAATTTGTTTCAAAATTCTATCTCTAGTTTTTTGTTCTATTCATACAAAATAGTTACCAATTTAAAAATTTTGCGGTTGGTTAAGCGAGGAAACTTGGCGTCATTTTCTCATTAAAATTCAACAAAATTAATACACATTTAGAAAATATCAAGGTAATTAACTTTCGAAAAAAGAACTTTAAAATTAAAATACTTTCTCGTCTAGTAGGAAATACTTAAAAATACCTCATTTTGATCATGATAAATTTGGTTTGGACAAGCTTTATATAAAAAGTAAAATATTCAAGAATAAGACTAAACAATTTAAAAGAAATTGCTTTTCAATACAATGCAATTTGATAATTTCAATACCAAAGTAATACTTGAGCAATGTTATTTTGGTTTTGAATGTGCTCATTAGTATTGGAATAATATTGTGGGACTGATCAAAAATTATTCCAGAATTCCAATACATAGATCGCTGCATAAATTATAACAAGGAGACGTCAGTTTGTCAGTTTTGCGTGTTCGGTTTCAGCTCCCATTCGTTGCAATGATATTCAAATGTAAACAAACGGAGCTAATACAAACCACGCAAAAACTTCAAACCGAAGTCATTTCAAACTGCTCGAATGATATGATTTATTAATGGTTTATTTCACCATTTTCCGGATATAAATACTTCACGGGGTTTCAAAGGGGATTCTATTTATCAAGCGTTGGAATGGGCAAAAAAATCGTTTTAGTTAAATCAAGCCGATCTCCTTAAAATACTCGATCTCTCGATCTCGACGCTTGCTAAAGCTTAGTCGGACCTTACTAAAGGATCGTATCCTGTGTTCCAAACTAACCGAACATTCAGTGGAACACAGGTTTGCGTGCGAAACAGTACAAAAAATCTAGCTCACCTATAGTATATGTCAAACCAGTGAGCTAAAACATCGATACATGCATATGTGAAACATGAGGGAGAGAAACGAATTCATTTTGGAGGGAGTCACTTCAATATGCATTGAAGTCCATTTGACGGAGAAAAATGAAATGAGAAAGTCGAGTCGTAGAGTGAGATAGCAACTGAACGCACGAATGACCGTTGAGTCACGTTGACGGAGAAACTGCTGGAAGAAGCCAAAACTCATTTCCAATTGAATACGAAGGCGACTTTCTTCATAGTCCGCTAACTATCCTTAGTTGAATATTACTTTGCCGAGCCCTGCTGATAAGTATCGCCAATTGCCGCCAAAGAATTTCCGAGTGAACTTCGACAAGATATATTATAGACGAGGAAGGCAACGTTGTCGCTACGAGAAATCGAACAGTAGTCCATACCCAGTATAGCCATAAGTTCTGTCAGTGAAATCATGACTGCTGCAGAGAAATTTGAAGCGAAAAACAATGGTAAAACTGCAGTCGTGTAGTGCGATGTTAGACAGATCCCATCAATATCAGACAGATCTACGAATTGCATCCTTGTACACAGGCATTCACACATTCTCACACTAAAGTTAGTTGACTGTCCTCCAGTCCAGGATTACGCTCCTCAGACTTCCACATCACTGACATAATTGCCAATTGTGGAATGTTCTACTCGATGACATATCATAAATCTTTTCGCACTGCTAGCATATCTAGCAGCACATTCCAAGTCTGTCAGTTGACCGCTTAACTCCAGTCATGATTAACTAACAACACTTCTCTGTATCCGTTCGATAACCGGGCACGATAGCTAAATAGTTTTCCGCGAATAATCACAAACGCGCTATACGGTTCTTCATGATTGATTCTTCACGAGATCAAAAACCGCTACAACCTGAGTTGTTCTCTTCGCCTCTAGCTCTGAAAAAGGCCATTGTGAAAAATTTAACTCCAACCACCATGTCTTGAGAAAGACTACTCTACTCATTCCCACTAAACGCTAGCCAACAAACGCTGTCCACTCTACAAACATCAAGCGAGAAGTGAAGTGGTGTGTTGTAAAGTGAAGTTCCGCGTCATATTAGTTCCACATTTTTTCTATAGGATGGTAATTGGATAGACTTCGGTCAATAAAATCCACCCCATTGTCAGGATACTCTGGCTAATATTGAACTTCCTAGCAAATTTATCCACGAACGTCAACCTAAATGTGCCGGACACATTTCCTAGTGCCGTGGCTAGGTAAAATTGTTGACCAGGAAACTGTTTGAAATCCATTTTCACGTTCCATTGTGACTGTTTTGCGATTTCCGCAACTGCCCACGTTGGATTTCCAATGTGAGTGTACTGCAAAATTAATTTTCTTTTATTGTTTTCTACCTGGTATAACCTCTGACTCTCTGCACGAAAAGCGTTGATATTATAAAAGGAACTACTTCATGATCAAACCCCTGTCAAGGCACGATATAGTCTGAACAGCGGTATATATTGCCCCATTTCACACTCTTATTTAATAAAATTCAAAAGTTTTTTGTAGGAATCCAGATAAATTATCTTCTTTCATTTTGCAGAAAAAATAATTCATTCACATAAAGACGAAACTAACTCCGACAAGCTCGCCTGGAACGAATTCTACAGCAATACAGGTCGGACTCGATTATATATAGTCGACCATTTTTTTTTCAACAATTATTTTCTAATCTTATACATTATCGAATCTCAAGAAAACAATTTTTTCATCAATGTATGAATGTCAAACATCAATAGAAAAATAGATTTCGATTCGATTAAGTATTGGATTCGAAAAATAACGTTGAAAGTGAAATTGCGATTATATATAATCGATTTCGACCTGTAATCATGAAGCTAGAAATTTGTGTTTGTTTGTTTATTTAAAAAATACGCAGACGATTAGAATATTACACGAACAAGGTTTGAACGAATCTCTGCTCGTCATTTTTTTCCTACAGCAATGGAAAACCTAAAAATAATTTAATCCAATGGTTCTTACACTAATGAACACCTTGAGAAAGCGGAGAACACAACGCCTGCCTCCAAAGCTAGTGACGCTAAAATACTATGATACCGGATAATCACAATGCATTTTACCGACATAAGATTCGCAGGACTCCTAATATTTAGAAAAAAAAAGCAGAACAAAAAGTAAACCAATACTAAACAAAGCGATGAACATCTAAAAGCCGACATCTACATTACACAACCTGCTGCTCGCGGGGACAGAGCTGTATATTTTCCGAAAAATTTAAAAAAATCTCAAATTTTAAAAACTCTTACAACTATTTAAAGCCGTATGTTATTCTATCCGTAGCATATAATATCGAGAGAACAAAAAAAAACAAACAAAAATGAATAGCCGCATATAGAACTCGTTCTTGTTACAAAGCAAACTCAGCTGAACTCGTCTTTCCTTCTGGAGTTACGCACTCAATAGATACCTAAGCATTAAGCAAAACATAAACAAAACTCTGGGTAGAGAATTGCAGCAAACAAAAAACCGAAATTTTACTCTCTCTACAGTAGTGCGGAATGGACTGTGGTAACAGGCGGTGGTAGTTCGCAAAGATTGGAAATTTAAACGGAATTTTACTGTAGACTATTAGCTAGGGACAGCATGTCAGTGACAATATTACCGAAAGGCACAGTAGAAAGCTAGTAGTGGGGCATAGCTACCGAATTTTAGCCCATTCAACAGCAGCTGAAGACATACAAAAATGATTTGTGTTGACCAATCTTACGTAGAAACTGAACCTAAGTCACCCTGAGAACCTTTTGTAACAGGCGGCTTTACAAATTTCCCTCACAACTATTGATGTTTTTTCTCGCTTTCCGAACTCAACTCAATCCATCAAACCATGTACTGAAGTGGTCAATCGAGAACCAGAAACGAAATCCCAACCAAGAACAAATGCCAGAACATACAAAAACTCAATACGAAAAGCGCGTCTGAATTTAACACAAGGAGAAAAAAATTATTGTGAATATTATTAAGAGAACAAAAAGCGATGTTGTTTGTTGATTAGTTTTAGTGAAAGAGGTAAAAATATAAATTCGAAAGAGATAAAATTGAGTCCCAAATTTTTGATTACAAAATTAAACAAAGCAAAAGTGGAAATAAAATTGTAATTTTTACACAATAACAAGCTACATTATATAGTTCAATGAATAAACATTCTTTGAAATACAATCGGTTTTTTTCTTCCTCGCAGAACCCCCTAGTTCTCTCTGATAATCTGTGGTTTGTAGTCGGGCTTGATGGCTTTGGCCAAACTTTCCGCGTATAGTGGCAGTCGTTGAGTCATCTGAAAACCCCAGAAATCCTTCACTTGTCGGCACAAATTCAAGTCCATTTCCGCCACCAGTAAACCATCTTTCTCTCTGGATAGAGCGGGAGTGCGCGAACCGTTCGGAGCGGCAATATAGGACGACCCGTAGAATGGACCAAAGTCTTTATGCGCCGGTTCTCCATTTCCAGAGGTGAATTCGTTGGGGAACACTTCGGTTCCCACTCGGTTAATGGCTACCGTGAAATAACTGTTCGCAATTGCGGCATTCCGGGCTTCGATGCCCCACAGGGGCTCGCTAAGGGCTCCAATCTGCGGAACAAACAAAGTTAAATAACGAATACCACAGTTAAATGACACTTACCGTCGCCGACGGATTGAACACAATCTCAGCACCATTCAGACCGAACATCATCCAATTCTGGGGGTGGTGACGACCGTAGCATATATTCACCGCAATACGACCAAACTGGGTCTCGAACACCGGATGCCCGGTGTCACCCTCGAAGTAATACGTTGATTCGTTGAAATCGCCCACCCGTGGAATGTGATTCTTCCGATGCTTCCCCATGTAGTTCCCGTTATTCGAGATAACCACGGCGGTGTTCCAGATGGTATCGTTGTGGTTCGCATCACGCTCCAGAATGGGCGAAATGATCACCATGTTGTACTGCTTGGCTAGCTGGAAGCGTATGAATATTTCAGATGTTTTGATCGAATCATTTATACAACAACAGTACCTCTTTCATCAATTTGGTGGTTGGACCATTCTCAGCATCCTCAGCAAATTCACACCAGGGAAATTTCTCTCGAGTACAGAATGCAAAAGGCATCGCTGAAACGAAAACATTTGTTTAAACCCCTATCCTCAAATAATGGAGCCTACCTACTCCAAGCCTCCTGCAGACAAATGATGTTCACTCCTGCGCAAGCCGCCACCTTTAGAATGTTGGAAATTTTTTCATGCAGAGCATCACGCTGCACATGAATAGGAGCAGTGGTTGGGATGTCCACCGTATTTTGGATCAAACCTACTCGAACAATTCTCGGACGACGTAGGTCTTCCTTGCGGGCGGTGAATGCGTATCCCCTGAGGTCGGCTCCGACCTCCTTTGCCAGTGAGATGGCTTCATCGGAGAAGGTGATGGCATTGCTGAAATGAAACAATACAGTGGTTACTACACCCAAACTAGCGTTGGCAGAAAACATGCCATCTTTGGCAGAAAAGATTCCATTTCCTGGTCATGAGAGTCAAATGCGCAAATAATGAGCTATTTTGAAGCTTAAAAATGGTTTGTATGTATGCGAGCAGACATCTCTTTCTGTTTTCTTTTCTCTTTTCATTTGGGATTGTGCAAAAGAAACGTCCATACGACGTCAATGGGGATCGAACCAAGGCCGGCTGGAATGCGAAGTTACTTTACACGACTGCACTATCCATATAGCTGCCAGCGCTATTATAAAGGAGCGTGATAATATTACACCTCATCATAAAATGAAGTTGGAAGGTGTTTTCTA
Organism: Toxorhynchites rutilus septentrionalis; assembly: GCF_029784135.1. NCBI lineage: Eukaryota > Metazoa > Arthropoda > Insecta > Diptera > Culicidae > Toxorhynchites > Toxorhynchites rutilus. The sequence continues at coordinate 117,633,772 of NC_073746.1, read as the reverse complement.
AGCCGATAAAGAAGAACACGAACGAGAATATATCTTTCTCTGTCTGGGCCGTGTATTTGGCAAACCATACGAAAAGCTTTCATTTAAATGTGTCTCCTGTTTCGCTCCCTCATATTGGCTCTCGCATATATATCATACAAATGATATACATGTATTGGGGAGTAGAACATTTTATGTTATCTTTCAGCTCATTTAATGTAATAAATCGGGATGTCAGAAAATGTGCTAAAAATTAACTTTGGGTGTACTTATTAAACGGATTAAAATTTTTACCTCTAATGTCGAGTCGGCTTAAATTTCCCGTAGATGGGCAGTAGATCGCGCCCGAAACCGGTTGACATTAGAGGTGAAATTTTTAATCCGTTTAATAAGTAAGAACCATAAGTGTTATGTCTTGTCTCGTGTCACGTCTTATAAGTGTCGTGAAGTTCTTACGTTGCACATAAATTAAAAATAATAAGTTACACGCAAAATGGTCAGAAGTGTGTATACATTCTGTCAAATATTAGGCTGTCAAAAAAGGCCTGCGGTATTTTTTTTGAATTTTCATTTGTTAATAAAATTAGTTACAATCATCTGTTTTTAGTCAAATATGCGCCTTTTTGTTCGATGACTTGTTCCCAACGAGATGCCAACTTCATAATACCCCTGTTATAGAAGCTCGCTTCCTTATTGGCAAAAAACTCGGATAGCCAATTTTCACAGGCCTCTTTTGTGGCTAACTTCTGACTACCTAGCTCGTTCGCCATGGACAAAAACAGGTGGTAGTCACTTGGTGCAAGGTCCGGACTATACGTCGGATGCAAAAGAACCTCCCATCCGAGCTCCCGGAGCTTCTGGCGCGTCACCAAAGAGGTGTGTGGCCGGGCGTTGTCCTGATGGAAGACAATGCGGCCTCTGTTTATCAAAGATGGCCTCTTCTTCATGAGTACTACCTTCAAGCGGTTCAGTTGTTGGCAGTACAGGTCCGAATTGAGCGTTTGGCCATAGGGAAGCAGCTCATAATAGATTATTCCTTGACAATCCCACCAAACACACAGCAGAACCTTCCTGGTCGTTAATGAGGGCTTGGCCACCGTCTGAGCCGCTTCAGCGGGCTTCGACCACGACCGTTTGCGCTTCACGTTGTCGTAAGTGACCCACTTTTCATCGCCAGTCACCATCCGCTTCAGAAACGGGTCAATTTTGTTGCGATTCAGCAGCGATTCACATGCGTCGATACGGTCAAAGATGTTTTTTGCGTCAACGTGTGTGGCACCCATACATCGAGCTTCTTTGTGAATCCAAGCTTTTTCAAATGGTTAATAACGGTTTGATGACTTATCCCCAGCTCTTGGTCGATGCTACGGCTGCTACTATGCCGGTCTTTCTCGGCTAATTCAGCGATTTTGTCGCAATTTTAGCCGACAGGCCTTCCGGAGCGTGGCGCATCTTCGACGACCTCTACACCAGAACGAAAACGTTGAAACCATCGTTGTGCGGTGGAAATGGAAACTGTATCGGGTCCATAAACTGCACAAATTTTATTGGCAGCTTGAGATGCATTTTTGCCTTTGTCATAGTAGTACTGTAAAATATGTCGGATTTTCTCTTTATTTTGCTCCATATTTGCGACACTATAACTCACGAACGACTTAACCAAACAAAACACAGTCAAGGACTATATAAATACCTTTCCAACAAGCTATAGTATGACTCGATACAATGAATACAACTAGAACTACGCGCTTACTACGACACCTCGCGGAAATGCCGCAGGACTTTTTTGACAACCTAATATATACCGGGAAAATGTGTCGTGCTGCGACTTTTCTAATGCCTTAAATATCAATCTGAAAATGAAGAAAGGTCTCGTGAGAGATATTTAATTCGCCGGCTAGCTCTCTCGAACTTAAATGATGATTTCTTTTTTTTTATTGCTGTTTTCAACAGTTAACGAGTCAAATGCTCCAAGCTAATATGTCGTAAAAATTCTCAATAAACATTGTCTCAATTAAAAATGACGCAGAAAAGAATATCTTGTATTTTCATAATTTTAACTCATTTTTGAAGTGTATTCGAACTTATTGAACACCCTGTATATGTCAAACCACATTGGGTAAAGTTAGATACGGTGTATTTAGTTATAGATTCCTTTTATCCTACATTTTTCGTGAATGCGAAAATGATAGCAACGATGATGATCAAAATAATTGTTACAGAAATGTCCAAATTCGATTTAGAAAGGAACTGAAAAGGAACAGAAGATAAAGGTTAGGTTCAATGCAGTTGTCTATAACCAAAAACCATGACCCCATGCAACTCAATTAATCACATTGTCGAGCAGTTTTGCGGCGATGTTATGGAAAAGAAGCAATAAATGCGAAATGCATTTTCTAGAGGTTCTAGACGAAAAGATCCTCAAATATTGCTTCATAGTTATGTTTAAGTAGAGGGAACTATCATTTTAGATAAATCAAAGCCGATCTTCTTGAAATAAAACGGTTTTACTGGATTCAGTTTTCTTCCAGTTTTTCAAAGAGAATTTTCCAGTTTTTTGAAAAATGTTATTAGCAGCCCTGTTTGTCAGTATGGAAAGCTCAAGACCAAGTGGTCATGGTTTTTACATTATCTGGTCGCTGGTATAAACGATCTTATAGATGGATAGTTCAATGGTTTCTGTATTGATAGAACATAGTTTTCATGCTGAAATATCTTTTTTTCTTGTTTGCACCTCATTTTTAGTCCTTTTTTTGATCCGTGATTTTCTTTATCCGCGGTAAGCTTGCCCGACTATTCCGCGGATAATCGAGATTCTACTGTATTTACTTTTGGTTCGATCTGCACTGCTGTGGTACTGGAACCATTCTAACAAAACGGGATACAACAAGTAGAATTTTTAACGCAAGTATGCACACTTTGCTCTCAGACGACTGATTTTTGACGATCCTATCGATTCATCGATATATTAGGATCGTTGCCAGCAAGTCGATCCGGTTTTTTTTTTTTAATGAATGTGACAAACTATTGAAGAAATTTTGTTATAAACAACTGGGGGAACACCTGCAGAATTCGGATTACTTCAACTACTAGCATTTATGTTCATTAGTGTTGAGGATGACTATCGATATTGGTCAGTTGTCGATATCAATTGAAGAGGACAATATGCTAGAAAAAGAAACTGGAAACTGGACGTTTCTCATGGACTACCTCATTCGTTGTCGTAGCTAGCTTTTGTTTTGCAATTTTTGTGTTCCATTCTAAAATGAAAAACGATATTATGAGACAGAAAAAATACACAGCTGGCATTAGCTCCACTCGATTCAAATTTTGACTTTACCACAAACAGATTTTCAAAAAAAAAAACAAACAGAAAATGAACCTATTTCTGTCTACAAATCCAGCGTCAATGTTTTGTTTTGGATAATAGTTTATCTCTTCGGAAGAAGAACCTCATTCGAATTATCTTGAGTTTGAAATTACACAATAGTATATTTCTCTCCTCGAATACACAAAACAAAAATATTCCGAATTATTTTTAAACAGCGTCGCCATAACATACAACACCTCTATTTATTCCTTTTTCTCGTTCACATAAATAATCGTAAAAACAAAAATAGAACAGTGACCATCTCACCATCTCCAACAAATTACGAGCACAAAATGTTATCAGTATCGAGTTAACGATTGAGACACGAATTGGGTACTCCGTAGATATAGCAATTATCACCTGTTTCTCACCGCGATAAGATGCTGACAGACTCAAATCGACCAACAGCATCATACGCAACCCGTCTATCACAAACTTGCGCCACTGCATTGAAAAATGAAAAAGGTAACTCACTCATCAGCGCGTCCGTAAAGTATCCGCTTGACCTCTCGTAGTTCCTCCGATGGGATGTATTTCTCCAGCGTATCTTCGAGACTTTTGAAGTTATTATCCGCCATTGGACGATCCGATCGCTGCAGGATACTGTTACCAAAATTGTCTAACTTTGTTGTTCGATTCACCACAGTAACAGAACGAGGTCAACGCGTTGTCTAGCGATAGTTGAATAAATTCAATAAATGTTTTCAAATACCGCGATGACCGAGGACCGAATTGCGCCGAACAGACTGGCGGTCTGTATGTGAATGGCTCCACACGCTCTGGCTTGCGGCTCAAAACCATATGATCGTGGCCTGCATGCGTGTATGTGTTGGCGTTATGAATTGATATGCGGTTCATATGGTTTTAGGTTATTCGTAGTCGATTTGAATGGATGCAATTGGTATAGAACAATTGAGTAGGATCTAATCAGAACAAACATCATTTACTGATAACATCGGTTAATGCTGATGTCGACGCACATCGCCCAGGTTGATCTCCTTTCGCCAGTCAATAAATGTGAGAAATATCAGTGTGAAAAATAGAAGGCAATATGTACACATGCTTCCAATATTTATCAAATGCGAAATGTTATATTAATATTTGATAGAATAGCTAACGACCATAACTTTGTGTTCAAATAACAAATCTTTTTAGAAATGAAATTCGATGAATATTTCTAATCTATATATATGTGAATTAAAAAAATATATAAAGTGGATTTCTGTCTGTCTGTCTGTCTGATTCTCATGGGCTCGGAAACTACTGAACCGATCAACATGAAAATTGGTATGTATGGGTTTTTGGGGCCGGGGAAGGTTTTCGTGATAGTTAGAGACCCCTCCCCCCTCTCTAAGGGCAAATGAAACCAAATAAAGCATATTGAGGTTTTAGGGTGCAATGAATGTTTCTATGGTGGTAAGACTCTCCACCCCCCTCTCTAAGGGAGTGGGGGGGAGTCTGCCATACAAATGAAACACAAACTTCTGCATTACTCGAGAATTAATCAAGCAAATGAAACCAAATTTGGCATGCGAAGGTTTTAGGATGCAATAAATGTTTTTACGGCAGTTAGATACTCCTCCCCTCTCTTAGGGGTGGCTGCCATACAAATGAAACACAAATTTCTGCATTACTCGAGAATTACTCAAGCAAATGAAACCAAATTAGGCATATTGAGGTTTTAGGGTGCAATGAATGTTTTTATGGTGGTAAGACTCTCCACCCCCCTCTCTAAAGGGAGGCTGTCATACAAATGAAACACAAATTTCTGCATAACTCGAAAACTAATTAAGCAAATGGACTCAAATTTGGCAAGTGAAGGTTTGACGGGGCACGGGTAACGGGTAACGGAGAAACATGTTTTTGCAAGTGGTTGAAAAATCTTGAACGAGAATTGTGTCTGAAAATAATCTGATATTATAATGATGAGTTTTGTTAGAATTACTAAGTTTATAGTAAAAGGTAAATTCAACGGGGTGGATTAGAAGATCAATCAATGAACAGCTCTGCGATTGGACCCATGAACTTGCTCATAATAAGAAAACGTGAATGTTTGAAGGTATTGATAACAAAAAACAAATTTTGGGCGGGACGAAGTTTGCCGGGTCAGCTAGTTTGTCGGATAAAATATTTCAAGAAGAGAAAGTATTATAAGAGTTAGGTATAATACACGCCTATCGGCAGAATGGACCATCTGAATTTCTCGGAAACCAGCATGAATATGAATGCATAAATTATAGACAAGTCTTACAACATCCCACTACGTAAGTTTCACACTTGTAACATGGCATAAAAATCAGAATAATTTTCTTCAAAAGCGATTTCCGATGTAGTTTTCCATTCTATTTTTGTTGGTTAAAGCCGATTCAGACTTGAGTTGAGTACCCAGCAGTTGTTTCAAATGAAGATGCGGTATTTACATTTCCATCTTGATTCGTTTTTTTTTCACTTCAGTCTAACTCCGGACAAAATCTTTGAACTTCGACCTTACCAACGACCAACTCACGGCCGCACCGATTCTTGTTAAGTCCTGCTCCACCTGGTCCAACCACCTCGCTCGCTGGGCTCCCTCTTGTTCCCACCGGATTCGATTCGAACATTATCGTTGCAGGACTGCTATCCGGCAATCTTGTAACATGCTCCGCCCATCGTACTCGTCCAGCCTTGGTGACTTTCTGGATGCTGGGTTCTCCGTAGAGTTGCGCCAGTTCGTGGTTCCTTCTCCATACTCCGTTTCCATGTATACCACCGTATATTGTTCTGAGTACTCGGCGTTCGAAAACACCAAGTACTTGTGAGTCCTCTTCAAGCATCGTCCATGCTTCGTGCCCATAGAGAACGACCGGTCGGGATTTGTACATGGTACACTTCGTACGGGGTCAGAGCTTGTGTGACCTTAATGATTTGCGGAGCCCATAGTAGGCGTGATATTCCGTTGTCTATGCGTATTCGAATATCACGGCTGTTGCTGTTGTCAGTTGTTATTAACGAGCCATGGTAGACAAATTCTACCTCAATCAGCCTTGCTCCTGTTTCAGTTGGGTATACAAGTCTGCTACCGTCGCATTCGTTCTTCCGATTATACCCACGTCGTCGGCGAAGCAAATAAACTAACTAGGCTTGTTGAAAATCGTGCCCGCATGTTGAAGCCCGCTCTCCGCATAACACCTTCCAGCGCCACGTTGAAGAGCAAAGAGGAGAGTCTATCGCATTGTCGATAGACTCTCGGGTGCACCCCACACCGTTCATCGTTGCCTGAATCAGTCTTGTCCAGTGCAGCAGAAATTCAATCTCAATCGAATGAAATCGAAGAAAATAACAAAGATTACCATTCTCCATCAAAGACACCATTGCTCGATTGTTTGAACTTGGCTGATATCTTTAACTGAGATCCGAAACGTTCATTTTCGAGCGAAAAGCTTTCCCTTCTCATTTGAATGAGATGAATGCATTGAGTCGAACGAACACAAAAAAATCATTCTTATGAGCTCGGCTTTCCGCAGTGAAATACGATTTCTCTTCATTTACTGTCATATTCGCGTTGACTACATTGAACTTCGTGTGCAGCGGTATGGTGGTTTGGAACTAGCTCTAGGGGAATACATTTCGTATGTTTCGGTGTTGCAAGGATATTTGCATTGAGATAAAAGACGGGTGGGTAATGTCAGGGACATAACCGGAGTGACGTAGGACTATATAAAGGGGACAGCTTTTGCTAAATATATTGTTTCATTTCTTCTCCTCGGTGAATACCTACCTTCTTCTTCTTGAATGGCGTTAACGTTCCCTGTGGAACTTTTGCCGTCTCAACGTATGCATTAACTAGCGTCATTTATTAATACTTATTTGAGATTTCTTAAGCCAAATAACACGCCTTGAATGTATTCCGAGGGGCAAGCTCTTGAATACGCGTGACCACAGTGCATGTCGAAGGAAATTTCTTTGACGAAAAATCCTTCGGCCAGAACGGGAATCGAACCCGAACACCCGGCATGATAATGTGAGACGCTAACCACTCGGCCACGGGTGCACCACCTACCTACCTATCTAACTGAAAAATGGATTAGTTTATTGTTCACTCTTTATGAACATGTTGGGGGTTCTGAAAAGAACTTTTGGTGTTGTGTTTTTTGCGTTTTTTACAAACTTTCTCAATTTTTTCTCACTATCTTATAGTTGCTTCTTGATATTTTTACTTATTGAATGTTCAACTCCGGGCATCCTTTGGCGTATGCACATATCGTAAAATCAAAATGATGGCTATGATAAGGAATGCATAGTGGTCCTCAGCTCATTCACTATCATAAATTTCACATTACCGTACCTTAAACTGTGGTTTCGGAGACGCACCTCGCATCTTCCTTCTCCCTTATTCTTTTTATGTTATTTTACTTTTTTGTGTCATGATTTGTCATTTCAATTTATTTTAATTTCTTCAATCAACGCTACAGAATACTTGAAATAGTGTAAACGGATTAAAAAAATGTACTGCTGCGTGCATTTTATCTGATTACAATCCCAACGGTCTATACTGATCTGCATACTCTATCTATTCTTCCCATTTGCGTAACACTTGTAAAACGGTTTATAATTCAGAAAGGTGTTTTGTAACTAGCATGATTTTATAAAGGAACGAAAAATGGCGGCAAATTCTCTGGGTGATATGCATAAATGCAGTTCGATAAAGCTGACATATTACATATTACATATTACACATCCAAATTGGATGTCTACTTGCGGGAATGGACTGCCTTGTTTTGTATACTTTGGCTAGTGCCTATATATACCAGATGAAGCAATCATGTGGCATTCTCGAATTTATGTGAAAAAGAAGGAAGGATTTTGTAGAATTTCATTCTCACACAGTTCATCTCTCGTATCTCGCTCTCGCATGTGAAAATGCGAAAATGGCATACCCTAGCAATAACAAAACAAACAACCCCCGCTCGACAAACCGTAATCCTCTTTCTATTGAAGTAATGATGTTGCTTCACTTGTATATATAATCATGGGCTAGATCTAAGTAAGTACTGCACGCACTCAATAGATGTAAGCAAGTACTGTACGCACTCAATAACACGCAACCGTCAAAATTGTTCATTGCTTGTGTTTTTTTTTATTCTTTTCTTGTTCCTGTATCATCTAAATTTCCACAGAGTCAAATTATAAATACTCGCATACAAAAAACCTACCAGGAAATGGCAACGAAAATATCCGTAGTTTCTCCATACGCTGCACACCGGAACAAATATCCACGTTATTAACGGGAGAAGATACATACATTCCAACTATCTTAATAAGAAATGGAAACAGAATTGAAACCTTTCTTGGTGCAGGCATGTCAGTTGTGAATATACTGCTCGCTAAAACCTCTACTTTAGGTTATCTAGCTGATTATCATTAATGAAACGGTGTACAATGCTCTCCACAATGTAACGTTCGGTGTCAAATCCGGAACTTCCCCTAGTTTCAGACTGTCACTCGACCATTACAGTGACTATGTGCTCCTCCACGGTCTAATAGGGGCGAAAACCTTTGGATTTTCCTTCCCGCATTACTTTCTCTGAAGAAAACCCTGATGATTGAGTTGGAAGCTAATATGCTATCAACCCAACTCGCATTATCACTTCTGCAGCCATTCCAACTCGCCGACATTGGGTGGCTGCTCCGCCACCATTCTTTTGCTGAAGCGGTTGTCCCAACACGCAGCTTTCTTAGACGGTTGTCCCGACACGTCTCTTCCAAGCGGTTTCCCAACACGCGGTTTTCAGGCGGTTGTCCCGACACGCCACTTCCAAGCGGTTTCCCAACACGCAGTTTTCAGGCGGTTGTCCCGACGCGCCATTTTTCCAAGCGGTTGTCCCAACACGCCTATTTTTCAAGCGGTAATTCCAACACGCAGTACCTCTGGCGGTTGTCCCGACGCGCCATTTATTTTCACAGACGGTTGTCCCAACACGCCATATTTTTAGAATTTCTTTTCTCTATGTCGGGTGATTTCACTGCATATTTAAATATCCGGCAGGATCGCCAATGTGAAGCATTCATATATTTACTGTACAGGTTCCTCAATGTAGTCGGTATAAACCTACAGTGAAATCACCCGACACAGGGAATAAATATTGAGTATGACTTACCGGCTCGACAGTTGTCTGTTGTGAGAGGAAATGATGCCCAATGTATGGCTAACTAGTGTTGCCAGTATATAATATCAACATCACTGTTATACTGTCAACTGCGAGGGATAGGACGTTATGTCTTTCACGCACCTCACACTTGCTACCGAGAAAATTCGTGAATGTCATCCTGCATACAATGTGTTGTAATTTGAAGCCACTTCCAATTCGGGAACCATGCATGGGTTTGTGAAAACTGAATGATCAATTTAAAAGACCCCAACCTCCAATAAGTTCAAAAACAAGCATAAACAAAATAAATCAGTTCATATTATATGTCATATTATGTCACTTTAGAATGCATTGGTATTGTGAATAACTTTTAATAACTCTTCTTTAATAAGTTTAATGGCCCTGAAAAGCACCGTGTTTTACGGTAGCTGTTTTTGCCACCAAAGCAGCCTGTATAAACAAACTTTTTCCTTTTTCTACCTGCTGCCGTTTTGCGATTGCGTTTGCTACTCGCCACTCGCCACTCGCTACAACTGCCTGTTGTTGTCTTGATGTCCACCGAACCGAATGTGGTCTGTTTTGAATGCCGGTTTTCTTATCGTCGCGAGCAATTTTGCCACCCAACTCGACCATTTCGGCGGCCGAAACTATATAACGGTGGCTAGGTGGACTGGTGCACTGGTACTAACACGCTCGGCCTAGCTACCCTTGCGGGGAACTCCAGACCAACACGCCTTTCCCTTCACTTTTCCTCCTTTGCCAAATCCAACCATGGCTGCTTGTGTTGGTTTGTTGATGTGATGTGATGCGAAACGATGTGGTGTACGGTTTGGATGAGAATGATCGTTACGGCAGCGGAGCGGGGATTTTTAAGCTGACTGGTTGGCTCGGGAATTACGCATGTGTGAGACTGCGACCAATGTTTCGTTCATTTTTTTCTTTTTCCTTTCCAATCGTGCTTCATTCTATTTCGCTGCTGCTTTGGTTGCCCGTTTTGGTCGGTACGATTTGAGGAGCACAAAATGGACCAATCAAAAATGGGCACATAATGCATTTGGACAATGCTTGATATTTCACAATTATTCAATTATTTATCTCAAGAAAAATTAAATGTTATTCGTTATGATAGATGCGTAGATATATTTCCTATCAATTGATGCAAAAACCTTTGCGATCTATTGAGAAATGTCCGAGTTATAAGCGTTCCAAATCTTGCATTTTTTCCTACTTGTTCAGTGCCTAGATTCTCATTTCACCCCCTATATCTTCCGGTTAGACGTAGTCCTACGTCAAAATATAATTTCACTACAACAGCTGCCATCCTCATCTAATCCATCAGATTGACGTGTAATACGGGAAAGTTTATTTGGTCCGTTTGCGGAGAAAGGTTGGAGAATATACATTAAAACGATGTCACCAGTTTTGATGAACCATTCCAATAGAGTAAACACAAATTTTAACGTTACAAGATAAGTTATTCAGCTTCAATAGCCGCGCATAACCTTTCCACGTGTAACAATTGGAAGACGAAGGATCTTCCAGCTAGGAGTAATATTTAATTTGCTGATTAAGTTGAAGTAGAGCGGGATAATTTGGTTACTGAAATATATAAATGTAAACAGTGAAAACAGTGAGCGTTTTTTTCACTTCTGACAAATACTGCTACGAACAACTAAATCGGGTCTCTGTCACTACTTCGATTGAATGGCACGATCGTTCATACAACAGAAGAGAATCTCAAACCTCTATGATAGCATGACAAGCAACAAGAATAAAGGAGCGGTTATTCAACCGAATGGAAGAAACATAGTGAGCAGAGATCCGCATTAGTGAAGCATTACCATTTGTCATTTCAGTTCATGAGCCCGCGATATTTGTGATGAATAGAGGTGTTGTCAAACTTTACTGATGGTAATCGGTATTTCGAACTCAAATGAAAGATATGATTATTTGCTGCACTGGTCTTGTCATCTTTCGAGGAAAGCCGTGTTCGTCCATGAGTTTCCATAGCTGTCGTTGGTCGTTTGTATCATATGCGGTTTTGAAGACGACGAAGATATGGTGCCTGATACTCGCGGCACTTTTGTAGGATCTGCCGCGATGTAAAAATCTGGTCCGTCGTCGAGCAACTTCTCACAAGTTTGTAATTGAGTTATTTCGCAAAAAAAATATAAAGACTACAAAAGCTTTGAAAAATGGATTCAAAAAATGTCCACGCTTGTCCACGGTAAGGGGGGAAGGGGTATATATATAATATCTACGTGGATACGTAAAATATTTTTTTAAGTAAAACATTCATGTTTATAGTCAAAATTAAATGAGATCTGTTCTGTATTTACAACATATTGTAAACTTTACGCTCGCCCTGAGTGCTGTCAGGTCAAACACCTATAATTTTTCATGTGGCCGAACTTCCTTCCTTAGTCTTAGGCCGTTTTCGTTCGCGTATTGGCGCTGAACCTACCAATTGCCGGTCTGAACTCCTCCTTTTGGCCGACCTGAACGATTTTTAATGTCGCCATTTCGGCTGCGATTGTATTCACGTTCTAGCCGTGCGTAAAATTCTTCTTTATCATCATCGGTGCTATCTAGATGGGAACTGTGTATGTTAATCATACTGATTTTGAAGAAGTGGCCTCGTATCCTCAATCTGCACATTCTTTCGTTGATTGGCCACCAACCAATCACCCGTTTCTGCATCTCCCTCATTACGATGAAAGCTGTACCTTGCTCGTGTGTGTTTCCGCAGCTCTGGTAGATGGTATAACTACCAAGAAACGATCGCACCATCGTACCCTTTCAGCACACCTATTGCAGCGTCACTGTCTCCGCCCAGAGAGGTTTCTGAGCAGAGTTCCAGAGTGATGAGATGAGTAGAGTAGAGATCCTGTCTACAGCGCCAAAAATGTCTCCGCCCAGAGAGGTATCTGAACGGAGTTTCGAAGAGTTGTGTATAGAGTAAAGAATCCTGTCTCCAGCGCCAAAAATGTTTTCGCCCAGATAGTTTCTGAGCATAGTTCCGAAGTAGAGTAGACTGGCTACCCGATGTAGTAGAGAAATGATAAGATCGAATATAGACAAGAAGGCTGATCTATACTGATCGATGAGTTTATTGCGACTGACTTGTTCTGTCTTCTTCTTCTGTGTTTTTAAGAGGCTTCAATCTTTGCAGTTCATTCATACTGACTTTTTCTGAACATTTCGTGCCCTTTTATACGAATGGTCCCATAGTCATTCTTTGTTTGGATTGCGTCTGGAATATTCGCTATAACAAAACTACTCATTGTATAGCGGGTCTGTTTTCCAACTTGTTCCCATCCCATGACAATTCTCTGGTTATTGTTTGTGTGTTGTGATTGTTTACGTGTTGTTTCGTTGTGATTCTTGTTTTGTGCTGCGGTAAGTATTATGTGTATAGTGCTTAGAATGATGTTTGATCCTTGTTACAGGTGATTATTCCTGGAGCAAAAGGTAAGTTAATAAATATTCTTATATATGTAATTTACTAATTATTCTTTTTTTCAGGCGCGAATTCAGGTCCGGCTTGCGGAATTTAAATTTTTCAATGTTTTGGTGTTAAGTGTTTGTAGTAATGTGTAAAGTGTTGAATGTTTTTAAATAAAGTTTTTTGTAATAGAATCAAGGTGTGTTTCTGTTTTGTGGATTTTCTTCTTGGCCAGTCTGGGCCGTAACAGTCACGATGTTGAAATTGCGAGCTCTCAATATTTCCGAAGGAATTCGGGTACTCCCAGGAAAGTTGAAAGTCTTGCAGTTCCGTGTCCCGAGTTGCCAATCTCCAATCCGTGTTCTTTACGTGGGTCTAGTCCAATTTCCAATTTGTTTGTGAATTCTCCTGTGTGCTTCATTTTTACGGATGGCTTGCAGGGCCTGCACCAATCCGCTGTCTCGCCGGAGGACCATCGTGCACAGCTCTGTTTAGAGTTCCACACTGGCACGAGGACAGTAATCAGGACAGCCCCTGATATGGGGTATAGACGCTGTTTTAATCCGCACATCCATGACGAACAGATCCTCGGATAGGTGCCCTTCCCTATCAGCATACCACCAAGATCCCACCGGAATTATTTACTCGTACCCCAGTCGGCACCACGGGGAGGTAGGTATAGGAGTTACTAGACATGAAATACCGATGGTACGTTAGTTCAGTCGTTTACCAACCAAGCATTAAGTAGTGTTAATTTGGTTGATCAAAACAAAAAAGGTAATGATTTAGTAATGGTAATGATTTGGAGAAAATAATAATAATAATATAATAATATTGCAGATGGACATGACTCCTAGAGTTCCAAAATTGGGTAGAATTACTAGAGTTTCTATATTACAAAACTCGCTTATTAACATTGACAACTTAGTGCACTGAATGATCCTTTATCATCAACGGAAATAGCTCGATCGCTTTCATTTTCGATCTTTCATAGAAAACAGGTTTCAGTGAAGCATTTTAACGATATGAGAATGCATTCTCAGCCAGCTCTACCTTTCCATTGATAAATATTGACTCAGGGTGGACGAAAGTTTGAAAATTCTCGAAAATGCATACATTTCATTCATTTTCGATTACAAACGTGAATATAGTTTTTGACAATGTTCATATAAGGGGCTGTCCACATACCACGTGGACAGAAAGAGCACGATTTTGGACACCCCCCTCTTTCTCCGTGGACATTATCTATACTCCTCCCTCTGTTGTTCACGTGCACATTTCTCCATTTTTTGACAAAAAAAATTATTGAATTGACTAATATCCATTTTAAATTTGTTTCTATGCGACTTTCCTCGTACAGTGTCGGTGGAACAGTGGAGCATCATACAGGAGAAGTGTGTAATACGCACCCCCTAAGCGAGAATGGATTTATCTTGACAGTGCTCTTAAAATTTAAGGTAACAACTACGTCAGTACGTAGATAAGTAACCCTCAGTCATCTGTAATCGTTCTGTATTTTAGATACTGAATAACAAAAGTGCTACGAGTTTTATTTTGTAAGGCGCCCAAATTCTAAATTTCCAATCATACGGTGTTAAATGGCCCAACAGAAGTATAATATGCCCATGAATTGTTTCTCTCAGAGACTATAAAGCTCAGAGAAACAACTTGTATGAATGAGAGATTCCATCAATCTATTCCCTTCATGCCCACCAGCAAAGAGAAGAAAACATTCCTCCGGTGAGCGTGTTCTCCCAGTATTCGTGCATTAATTCTCCAGTCCGCGCTCTTGTTTTCCTGCATTCTCTGAGCACATATTATAGATGCCAGATGTGAAGACATGTTTTCGTTTTGAAAACATTTAATTTTGTGAAAACATACTGAGGTCATTTCAAAGTATGTGAAAATAATTGTTTGTGTGATTTATCGAACAAGATTTAGAAATATCGTGATGGTTTGCTCATTTTGTTCATTATGATTACGTTTGAAGACATTTATTCGTGCCATGCAGAGATATTCGAAAAAATCATCTGGCATCCCTCACATACAAGCTATTTCTCTCGTGAGAATGTTTACGGCCGAAAGCGAGCAAATTGCCTCGAACTCGACTCAATAAACATGTCCCACAGTTATCGCCTCTGAATTGGTTTCAAGCAACAAAAACCTTATAGAAATGATGTAGAAAATTACATCGAAAATTGCTTCCAAAGAAAATTATTTCTTATTAATTCTTATTTTTTTTAAAGCATGTTTCAAACGTAAAACTTGCATGGTAGGATTCTATCATTGACTAGCACGATTGCCTATATCCATTGCCTTTCTATTCTTGCTGGTTTACGAAAAATCAGGCTGGTCAAATTGCCCGGCAGACGCGTTTTAGACACATCTTCTCTGTACGGAGGAGCGGATATATATAAAAAATGTTAGTAGATTTTCAGGTAGAATAAATACGTCAAATGCGTCAAGTTGTGAGTGAATTTTGAATGAAAATTGTGCCTGATTCTATATTAGAAATTCTCAAGAAAACTATCTCAAATATAAAGCGTGCCCCGCCAGCGTGCAAAACAAATTAACATCGATTTCATTTAGAAACTATGAGGGTTTTATTTGTTTTTCCAATAATTTTCAAGTCTTAAATATCTTCGCATATTTTCAAATATCTTAAAAATAGAGACATTTCTTTACATTTGGCAACCCTGATTCGAACGCTAAATTCTGTTTTTGACGTTTTGAGGGATCCCAGCATACATTAAATCGCATAACAAGCGTATATATAACATCATATGCCCTAAAATTTGGTTGGCATATAATGCGCAAAACTGGCATATGCATGCAAAAGTGGAGGCCATATACATACATGGCAAATGCTTACCGAATTTGTTTGGATGAATATGCAACTTTGACCGGCTATAATAGCGATTATGTTGAAATTGAATTGCGATCTAATATGAATATGTTCATGAATTGTCAAAGCACCAAATACGACTTTTGCCATACTTATATACGATTTATTACAGACATAGAAAAAAACAAATGGCGCAAAATATTGTCGTGAAATGTATATTATAACCTCACGAATCGCCATTTTTATATATGAGTATTTATGTTCGTAGAAACAATAATTGTTTGATTGACTTGTGTTGGGAGTGGTATATGAATGTTTAAAATGGCACAGATTGATGTTTGGTGAAAACTGCTCTGATGTGGGTTCGAACTCCGGTCGTCTGGATTATCATCCACCGGCTATCTCGTGCGGCTATCTGAAATTTAATTCAACAGCTGTTAAAACTTTCGAGTGCATCAGAATTTCATTGATATTTCAATATGATGTAATATGTTCTTTATTAGGAACTAATATGATTTACCGTTTCATGATTTTCTTCAGCATGCAACACGATTTACTACAGTACTGAATCGATTTAAATTATACGTTTATACGACACACAAACTACATCAGCGTAATATACGCATATGATGTGGATTAAATATATTTTACGACAATGTACATCATAAAATTGATGTTTATTATACCGAATTGCGACCTTATTTGATAATGGTATATAAAATCGAGTTTTTACATTTTATGCGATTTCAAATATACACGATACATACTTTGATTGATATTATATGCGATTATGATTTATTCCGGTTTCTTGTAAGACTTGGCACGTGCAAAATTATACGATTTAATGTTTGCTGGGATGTAAGTGCGAGTGAATTCAAAAAACTTTGAAGTAGCTCGCACGCCGGATTACACATGACACTAACTGGCATGATGTGTGAGTAGCTGCACTGCAGTAACTGACTAGACCGACTCGTATGCTTACTCGCACCGTCTGAGCCCGGCTTAAGTGTTGAAGCGAAACCCGATTAACGGCTGTGTACTGTTGCGCTTGTGGTGGTGGATAATGGTACTAACCCGTTATAAGTCAAGCCCCAAGTTAAGCTATATTGACATTGTGTTTAATATGCCACACAGTTTCTATTTTCTGTTCTATGGCTCGATATTGATAGGTATGTTAGTATTATAAATAGCAGCGATTTATTCTCCATTTGCTCCCCAATATAAAATTATTTACATAGCTGTTTAGTTTCTTCCAAATTCCATTAACGTTATTATTATGTATTTATTACGTTATATTACTTTTTATCAGCTATCCTCTCTTCGTCGAAAATTCTAAGCTGATTCAACACATTTACACATTCATTTCTTTTCCCTGGTCGTTTGGCGAAGATGCCCGATTACCAAGACCCCAGGCCAATGGTGGTGAATCACGGAGGGGAAGAAACAAGCATCTTTGGATCACAATTTCTTATTCAAAATTTTAAATACAAGTTAAATACAAGTATTTTAGAGAACAAAGCTGTGTAGCAGTTTATGAAGGATGACCACAAATGCTCACGCTAATCCCGCAAAAGTTCCGGAGGTTCTCGCACAGATCGCAAAGGGGATGAAAGAATCTCAATATAATCATCATCAAAGTTGACCAAGTCAGAAACAATTTCAAATGCCAGCCTGATCAATGCAGTCCGCGACGTTTGATAGAAAACGCCAAAGTCTCCATCATTGTGTCACGACCACGAGCTGAATGATTATTCATATACGGGAACAAATCTGCAAATGCGAAACGTCCTTCTGCAATCTTTCTAATCAGGGCTTCAAGCAGCTGCTTCGAAATTTTTGATGGTTTACTCCGATAGCTGTTCCAGCATAAATTGCAATCTGCGTCAGCTTCAAAAAGGAAGAATTTCTCTCGCAATAGCAGTTCAACAGCGACCAGAACTGGCTCGAGGACATCAACCAATTCCTTTATCGCTGTCAGTTCTTCATCGCTGAAGCTTATCTTATGTTTCGCACTGCCAATTGTGCTTTTTTGATCTTTTTTGATTCTCGAGCAATATTTCAAAGCGGCATAAAGGCAAATATTATATATGGTGTAAAAATAAAAATTACCGAAATTACCGGTTATTGATTGTAAAATTACCGATAATTCGGTAATGGAAAATGACTCGGTATTACCGGTAAAACCGGTAACGGTGAAACCGGTTAACAATCTCTACTGGCAACAAGAACATCGTCAGTTTAGCGATCAAACTTGGCACTCGACACATAGGGGTAGTGGGGGCAAATTGGTCATGGGGTGCAAAGTGGTCACCTGCTTGTTTGGTAGTATAACTATTGACTATTGAAACCGTATTGATAGTCACCTTATGTTTGAAGAATTTGATGACTTTTGAGTAACCCTGTACTTCAGTAGAGCTGTCAAAATGTAAAAATATGAATAAAAACAGAAATTACTCTCTCAATAGCCATTGGGCCGTAGTTCTGTGCGCATGGTATCTAAGGAATTTCATGTGAAATTTAGTATATTCAATCTGATATATTGGACAAATCATCAGTTTGGACATCTGTTCACCTATTCTAGGAGAGGTGAACAGACATTTTGTTCAATCTCAGCGATTAATTAGCATAGAAATTTCTTTCGTGTTTGGGGGCAAAGTGGTCATAGGTGTTATTCACTTACAATGTTCTGTTTACTAAATCTGATATACCTCGTCACATTCTGCTCTAGAAGAGGTTTCTTTTGTGGCATTGACCCTGAAAAAATATGCAACTCCAACTAAGCGGAGCCTTATTATGCGGAACGTTATGTGTTTCTTACTACGTTTTTGTATGCATGAGAAAAGTTAAATTGAAACTCTAGGTGAATAGTCCAAGTTTATTACATACATGTACCAACTACATCAAGTATGATTTGAACAAATTTGGACGAAAAAACGCATAAATCTATCCCATTTAGCTTGATATGTGCGTGTGACCACTTTGTCCCCACCAAGTAACAACTCCAAGCAAAAAAAAAGTTCGATTTTTCACATTTTTTTCTAATGATGAAAAATGTACTATTTTGATTTTTTATAGTAAAAGCCGAATGCTGTCTTGAACAACAATGAGTTGAACTATAATATTCTTTGGAAAACTGGAATTGAAGCGGTATGTGGACGCTGGAAATGGGCATATTCCTCAGGGTGACCACTATGCCCCCACTTCCCCTATCAGCAGGTAGTCACCATTCGGTTTCAGGCAGTCTCCGATTGTCCCGCGGACACTCAGATGCACACAGAACATACAGAAACATTGAAGGAATCAAATCAAATTCAAATCAAGCTGATTGCCAAGGTTTACTGGATTTGTTTTGAAAAAGTAGAAAAAAGTCGATTTCTTATTTCTTCTCGTTGTTTTTGTCACCTACACACAGAAAAAGAAAAATACGAACGAAATTCATATCAAAATCAAAAATCTTGACGTTGCACAGTGTTTTGCTATTTTTTTTTGTCGAATATATTATAAGTTGCAGCTAATAGGTTAACAGTGTAACAGTTGGCTCAACACAGATAAAATAATATTTCATGCACCATTCATTCGCCACCCGGTTGGGTCAACAAATTCGATGCGTATCAGTCGAAACAAACGAAAACAAGATTTGCTCAACATCGTGGCGGCCGCTGAACGATTGCATTCAACACGTAGTATTTATTTGAATCAACGAAAAGTACCGTGCCTTCTAGCTTTAGATTTTAATACCGAATTAACTCGCCAGACCGTACAAAAATGTTGTTCAAAATCAGGCATGCTCTCGCAGGGTAAGACTAAAAATATCAAAATATTTCGAAGCGTGTTACGTAATGTTTTGCGTATCATCTGTTTGTACTTATCCTGTTGATGCGTTGACTCAGTTTGCTTTATTCCGGACAGCGCACGTTACTTCTCCACAAGCCCCCGGCACGGTGCAAAAAATGCTACGCAGCAAATCAGCAAACTGTTGATTGCCAATCGAGGCGAAATCGCCTGCCGAGTCATGCGTACGGCCAATCGCCTTGGCATACAAACGGTGGCCGTCTTTTCCGACGCTGACGAACTCTCGCTGCACGTTAAAATGGCCAACGAAGCGTTCAACATTGGCCCGCCAGCATCCCAGAGGTCGTACCTGCGAGGGGAGAAGATTCTGGAGGTCGCGAAACGAGCCGGTTGTCAAGCGATTCATCCTGGCTATGGGTTTCTGTCGGAAAATGTGGAATTTGCCGAACTATGCCAGCAGGAGGGAATGATTTTCATTGGGCCACCGGCCAGCGCTATCCGTGATATGGGGATAAAAAGCACCTCGAAGCACATTATGAGCGAAGCTGGAGTGCCTATCATCAATGGGTATCACGGGGAGGATCAGTCTGATGAGCGATTGATTCGGGAGGCTAGAACGATTGGTTTTCCGCTGATGATCAAAGCGGTGCGAGGTGGTGGTGGAAAGGTGAGCTTCTACTGTTAATAATTCGTTTCGTGATAATCAAATCAATTATTTTAGGGTATGAGAATTGCCGAATCGGAAGCCGATTTCCTACCGGCTCTACAATCGGCTCGTACCGAATCTGAGAAAGCTTTCGGGGATAAGTCGATGCTACTGGAACGATACGTTCGATCACCTCGCCATGTGGAAGTTCAGGTTTTCGCCGACCACTACGGGAATGCCGTTTATCTGTATGAGCGAGATTGTTCCGTTCAGCGTCGCCATCAGAAAATCATCGAGGAAGCCCCAGCACCGGGCCTCTCGGAAGAGCTACGTGTCCAGCTGGGAGAGGCCGCTGTACGCGCAGCCAAAGCCGTGAATTACGTCGGCGCCGGTACGGTAGAATTTATCCTGGACAAGGAAGACCTCTCCTTCCATTTCATGGAAATGAACACGCGTTTACAGGTGGAGCACCCCATAACGGAGATGATCACCGGTACAGATTTAGTTGAATGGCAGATCAAGGTAGCTTCCGGGGAGCAATTACCTCTGACGCAAGAACAGATCCACAAAAAAGGACACGCTTTTGAGGCAAGAATTTACGCCGAAGACCCCGCTGGTGGATTTCTTCCAGGAGCGGGTCCTTTAAACTACCTCTCGACACCAGAACCATCCAACACAACACGGGTGGAAACGGGGGTTCGACAGGGAGACGAGGTGTCAATTCATTACGATCCTATGATCGCAAAGCTTGTGGTTTGGGGAGAGAATCGCTCGAGTGCCTTGCAGCTGTTGGTCGAACAACTGCGCAACTATCAGATCGCCGGTCTTCAAACGAATATCAATTTTCTGATCGACCTAGCCAGTCATGGTCACTTCCGGGCGGCGGATGTTCATACTGGGTTTATTGAACAACACATGGCAACGTTGTTTCCGGCAAAAACTGTGTCCAGTGAGAAAGTAGCACAAATGGCGGTGGCACAAGTTTTGAACGAAATTGGTTCCACTCGCAGATTGCTGAACCACTTGAATCCCTTCGATGTGGAACTAGACTTTCGGCCGAATTACATTCCAGCGAGAAGTTTCAAGCTTAAAATAGGTGAAAAAGTGCATCTGGTGGAGATTAAATCGATGGGAGATGATTTCCAAGTAAAGGTTGACGCCGGGGAATGGTTACAAATCAGTGCGAATAGGAAGCTGCATGGAAATCGCTTCCTGCTGCAAACCAATATCAATGGCCATGTTTCAACCTTCAATACCGTGATCGAGAACGGATGCATTGATATGTTTGACGACGTAAGTTTTGTTGTGTTGTGATGCCATGCAATTTGATTTCTAAAGTTTCCCCTTTTTGTTCAAACAGAACGGACTAACATCTGCCGAGCTGGTTCAACCGGAGTTCCTCAAGGCGGAGAGTGCTTTCGACCAGGCGAACGTAAGCAGCGTTACGGCACCGATGCCCGGAGTATTGGACAAAGTGTTCGTCAAGGCGGGTGACGCGGTGAAAGCTGGAACGCCACTGGCGGTGTTGATCGCCATGAAAATGGAACATGTGCTCAAGGCGGCCAAAGATGGAATCGTGAAGGCGGTCCCCAACGTTGAAGGGACAAATGTGAAGAAGGGAGCCGTTTTGATTGCATTCGAATGAAATTTCATCACTGAAACTGTGTACCGTTCACTTTACCAGTGTTGCATTTATGAATTTTAAACAATCGTGCATTTATTGATGATATTTTTTACAGTTATATTTGAATTTATAGATATTTATATTTCCGGTATTGGTGATAAGCGCACAGCGTTAAATTTTATTATTGAATAATAAAATGTAATTCAAATCACGAAATCATTTTTTTTTATTAAATGGCGAATGACGATGGATGATGAAACCTAAGTCAAGACATTGGACCCTATTATGGAAATCGAGGCGATAAGAATTCTGCTCGTTATGGCGGGTTTACATTAGGGAGGTCTATAGCTATAGATGGATTTATTCACCTGAAAATAGATGTAAACGGGTGAGAATAAATATGATACACTTATTCGAGGTGTATATAACTTGAATAAATTTAGCATATGTAAACGCTTGTGAATTTCTCACTGGTGAGAAATCACTAAAGTTGGATGCAGTTCTACTTCGGGTGAATAAATTCACCGAAAATATGAATATATTCATTAAAGAAGTTCACGCTAGTGTAAACGGTTGATGCGATATCTATAAATCACATCATATTTCTTCACATGTATATATCACTAGTCTAAACCCAGTTTAAAATCTATTCGAGCGGTTATAAGCACGGTGTCGGTCGAGTGACGAAAAGTGCTACAAGAGTACTGGAATTTTACCCCGCCTTGCCTCCCGCAGGCAGCACTGCCCTAAGTTTCAGCTATAATCACAATAAAACTACACGAAATGAGCGAATCGCCATCACTGCAGTCTATTTTCTCCTCATTGAACTGTCAATACTCAAAACAACAGTTGGTGTACAAAGAAACGAATTTCGTAAGTATTTAAAATTACCTTTATTTTCTGTTTTAATTTAACTCAGTTCATTTTAGATTTGCTTGATCAAAGTACTGACTGGCACAGTTTGCGAACAGGACAGGTGAGTAAATTAATATGAATATTCTACCGAACAAATATGTTGTGTTGATCGGCCAGCTTAGAGACGGTTAATTTATCAAAACGATTATTGTTCCGGATAATTTTTCTGTATTCAGGAATGTGACAGGAATAAATAATTGTTATCCGTTATGTTTTCTAAAGCGATAATATCGTTTATTGTGATAATAAGCTATAATATAAAATATACATGAATACTGATTTGTTTTATTTTTAGGTTATTTTCGTATTGGTTCCATCTCCCCCAGATCAGCAGACATCATAGTAAATACGTAAATACAGGTGAGTGCAGTGAATTTATATGTATGAAATTTGTTTTCAACATGTAATAATAATTGTATACTAATAATTTTATTTATTTTTAAATTAATTTCGCACTGACTTTCATCACTTCAGCATCAGCAGGCAGTAAATATAGATGAGTGCAATGAATTTATTTTTGCATAGTTTTGAATATATCTAACAGTTAAAACGGTTCCTTGTTCCGGTGTTTTGTGGACCAAGGATCCTTTTTTATCATTTCTATTGATTTTAATGTGTAATGTACTAATTACTTTATTTATTTCCAGATCATCCAGAGTGCAGTCGGTTGCCGGATAATCTATTAATACAGGTGAGCACTATGAGTTAATTTTTGTATGATTTTTATATTTTATCTAATATGGAAAACCGACTTAACCTGTTTTGTTCCGGCTTGTTCCGGTTTTTTCTGGGATCAATAAAATATTTTTTTTATTGATTTTAATATTTAATGTATAAATCGTTTCATTTATTATTTCATTGTTTTATTTACTTTCAGGTTATTTTCACGAATCGCCCTCAGTCGGCCCGCATCAGCGATAGTTGATACAGGTGAGCACTACGAATCAATTTTTGTATAATTTTTATTTTAATGTTATAAGAGAAATCTCTAACAGTTGAAATCTTCAATTCTTTTTGGAATATGAAACCTTTTTTTGTTATCGTTTTCAATGCATTTATATACTATTTATTTTATTTATTTCCAGGTTGTTTTTTAAATCTCCATCAATGGCCCGAGTATTGGCGGATGTTATAGATAATACAGGTGAGTACATCCCATACATAATTATTATGTATAAGTAGATTGAAAACCGTATATACACAATGTATACAAAAAAGTCCATGTATTCACTTATTTGCTTTATCGTATTGTATTGCATGTCGTTATCCGGCGTAGGTACTCAAGATTGTGTGTTATAAATAGTTTTAAGTTTTTATTGCTTTTGAATCGTACTTCCAGCTCACGCAGCCGCTTAGTGTTGCTTACTTATACACAAATATTGTTATCGACGGAGCAATAAGAATTGCGCTGTCTATGGCGTTACAAAAACTCCATTCTTCAAGAAGTTTTTTTTCGTTCTCCCGTTTTCCGGAAAATGACAAAAAATCGAAAAATCACCAAAAAAGACATTGGTTAAACCTACGTTTTGGTTCCTGTAGGAGGTTCAATCCAATGTTGTTTTTCCTACATAACAATATGTGATCTTGTACCTATGTACCTTCCGCACATAGTGGATTTAAACCGAATTCATTCCCCAATAAAGTTATACAAAATTGAATGAAATTGATAGTTAGTGGTAGCTAATACACTAAGTTATTATTTGATGCCAAAACCTTATTGTATGATTGGTTTCCAAAGTCATGCAAAATTATGAAATTTGCTGTTAGATTTTTCGAACACTTGGCATAAAATGGGTTAAAACTCACATCTTATCGTTTTGCTTATGCGGGTTTGTTAAATATTGACGGTGAAAATATGATATCCTGCTGTATCATCAGCTCGTTGTCAGTGACATATTTTTCGATGATAACGCATTTCAGCAGTGTTGATCCTCGATTGTTAATTAATGCTGATGCGATCACCTGTGGGTGAAGTTGCTTCTTCAGAAGGGTAAAAGTAGAAGCTTCGTTTTTGCTGTTAATTGGTAGATGTGCATGGGTAAGAAGAAACAGTAGTTTGATAACATCATAAAGTTGTCTGGTATTCTTCCACGAGTGTCAACTGAAGCGGAAGTATGAAGTTCTGGCAAATTATAGTCACCGTTTTAATAATCTATTCTTATAATAGTTACTTTTGTTTGTGGCATAGGAAGAATAACATTTTTTTATTCATTCATTCACAAAGATTGATTCGCAATTCTTATGAAGAGATTTGATCTTCTTCACAACATTGTTCCACCAATGAACTCGGTTTACAGCTGCAGTTCTCCAACTTCTGCCCGCACCGATTCTTGCCAAGTCTTGCTCTACCTGGTCCAACCACCTCGCTCACTGGGCTCCTCTTCTTCTTGTTCCTACCGGATTCGATGCGAACATCATCTTTGCATGGCTGCTGTCAGGCAATCTTGCAACATGATCTGTCCATCGCGCTCGTCCATCCTTGGCGACTTTCTGGATGCTGGGTTCTCCATAGAGTTGTATCAGTTCGTGGTTCATCCTACTTATCCGTACTCTGTTTTCCTTTACACTACCTTATATTGTTCTTAGCACTCGGCATTCGAAAACACCAAGTGCTTAGGAGTTCTCTTCGATCTCGTCCATGCTTCATGTCCATAGCGAACAACCGATCGAATCAGGGATTTGTACATGGTGCACTTCCTACGGGGTCGGAGTTTGTTGGACCTTAAGAATTTGCGGAGTGAGCGCGACATCTGTTGACGCATGTCTTCAAATTTCGAGGCTGTTTTTGTCGAAAGTTGTTATCAACAACTCACGGTAGACAAATTCCTATACTCTCGTCACCGGAACAGGAAGAATTATGTTACGATCAGTTCCTTCTTCTAGCATGTATTTAGTCTTAGACGCATTGATTGTAAGCCTAATCAGCCCTGATTCGTGTGAGTGTGTGTTCATGTGTTCTTCCGATGTCCACGTATGTCCATGTGGCAGACGAAGCGGATAAACTGACTAGACTTGTTGGAAATCGTACCCCTCCTGTTGAAGCTCGCTCTCCGCATAACACCTTCCGGCACCACATTGAAGAGCAGACAGGAAAGTCCATCGTCTTGTCGAAGTCCCCTGTGAGTCTCAAACGAATGTACAGGTCGGACTAGGTTATCCGGGATTCGATTATCCGGAGTATTTTATTTTTGATTTTCGGTAATTTTGAATAATTTGTATAATTATTTTTAATAAAGAACTGTATTCTACTAGTCAAGCCCTTTCATTTGATACCCATATTGATGGGATTGTGGAAAAAATATATATGGCGCTATCTTGTGGTGGCGGCCATTTTGGATTTGCAATTTTCATAAATAACTGTGTTCTACTAGTCAATCCCTTTCATTTGATGTCCATATTGATGGTGTTCTGAGAAAATATGTAATGCGCCATTTTGTAGTGGTCGCCATTTTAGATTTGCATTTTTAATAAATAACTGTGTTCTACTAGTCAATCCCTTTCATTTGATATACATATTGACGGTGTTCTGAGAAAATAGGTAATCCACCATTTTGTACCGGCCGCCATCTTAGATTTCCAAGATCATGGAATACACAAATTTATAATGAAACCAGAGACAGATGTGTTCCAAATTTCAGATCAAACGCTCAACAGGAAGGAAGTTAAATTTCTAGTAATGTGATACAGCGCTACAGACAAAGTTACAAAGTCACCAATATACAAACGAGTCCAAGCTAGATAAAACCGTTGAATAATAAGTGCAAGCCATAATTATATTACGTTTATCGAGAGAAAATTCGTTTTTTATGATTCGATTATCCGGAAAATATAATCAATACTCCGGATAATCGTGCCGACCTGTATATATATATATAATAATATATATAATATAGGAATATTAAGAATTTGCCAAAACAACTGTAAAACTTTATTTGCTTGCTTAGATCCAAAACTGCATCATAAATTAATTTTTATTCATTTCATAATTGCCTAACAAACTTGCTAAATATAGTCTAATATTGTTTCAGATTTCAAACAGCTTGGCGTCCTACAGGTAGATGAACAGGAAAGGCTATGGAATGATTGAATCAGGATTGTTTTGCCTTCGTTGGCTGAAAAAATCGTATTTCGACAAACCGATTTTTCTTCCTGGCTACGGACATATCTGGCAGTACCCTTCCATTGGAGTGATAATTAGAAAGGGAAGTTATAATCCTAGCTCAATAATTCCTACTGGTTCCAAATCATGGAATTGCCAAGTAATAAGTGCACACTATTTTTTTTTAATTGATAACCATTTTAATCTTCAGATAATTAAAAATCAGCTCTTATAAATTACCGACCAACGGCAACCGTAGATATCACTAGAAACTGAGTCCAATAAGTCATGAAAAAATAATGATAATAAAACATTATCACGTCAATTGTTCAAAATTATTTTGAATAATTTTTTTTCATAGAATAATTTATACAATATGAAAAATGAAAAATAAAATTGTGGCTTTTAAAATAGAAAAAAAAATTAATTGATTTGTTGTTTTTCAAATTCCAGAAATATAGCTGTTATTCAAAATAGATTTAAAAAAATATTTCCGAAGACATAGATGCAAAGAAATAAATTAAATATATGATAGCATTACTTTATAAAGTTTAACTTCTATATTTAATTTTATTATATTTAATATTTAATTAAAACGATAGATTTATTTTTGAGATTTTTGGGGTTCAAAAATGTTATCAATCAATAATTTATAATTTGTAGTATACAAAAAAATATTCCCGAAGGCAGATAAATATACAATGAAATAGAATAGGAATAGGAATTACTAAAAAAATTTGTACTAAATGAAGGAAAAAAAAGGATTATATATAGCGTATTAATATATAGAAGTGGACTATAAATGCACAGAGAGAGGAATGAAATATTTAAATTATTATTATTGTATACTACACATATTTTAACAAAAAAAAGTTACACATGTATATATAGAAGAACACTATAAAACTATGTAAATAATCGATGAATTGATAATTGTATTACAAATTGAATTTAATTATGAAATTGCTTTCTCGAGAAATAAATCATATATATTTATCAACGGTATTTTTCCTTTACATTTTATTTGTATTTCCTTGAAAAGAAATAGAGCCATAATAAAGCCGGGTTCAGACGGTGCGAGTAAGCATACGAGTCGGTCTAGTCAGTTACTGCAGTGCAGCTACTCACACCGTGTGAACACATCATGCCAGTTATTGTCATGTGTGATCCGGCGTGCGAGCTACTTCAAAGTTTTTTGAATTTACTCGCACTTGCATGCTTCACAACGTCAAAAACAGAATTTAGCGTTCGAATCAGTGATGCCAAATGTAATGAAATGTCTCTATTTTTAAGATATTTGAAAATATGTGAAGATATTTATAGACTTGAAAATTATTGGAAAAACAAATAAAACCCTCATAGTTTCTAAACGAAATAATTGTTATTTCGTTTTGCACGCTGGCGGGGCACGCTTTCTTTTTGAGATAGTTTTCTTGAGAATCTCTAATATAGAATCATTATCAGATCACAACTTACAAAAAAAAGTATTGTTCTAAGAAACAGAATACATATTCGATTTAAAAAAGTACATTTTCATTCATTATTAAAATTTTTGAAGCGTATCTATTGCACCTGCAAATCGACTATCATTTTCATTTCACAAAATAAATAAAATTAAAAAAAAAAATCTTTTAGACTACCATTTATAACATCACATCCTTTCGGAATTATCTGAGCTATGGATGTTTTCGAGATTCTAAAAAATATCGACAACAATCCCAACGATATTCCAAAACAAAGGCACATCAATGTCATTTCTAATTTAACTCTTGCAGGTACAGCATCCCTCATGACTGTATCTTGGCGTTGTATTCGTGGAGCAATTAAATCCAACAGTTTTTTCACTTGTTCAGGTGTTATTACCAACACTGCTCTGTAATCTCGGGGATCCTCATCGTAGAGTTCCTTCAATATTGTATTTGTTGCTCCTTTTCTTTGCATCTAATTCCTGGCCCGAATCCTTTTCTCTTTCTGCTTTTTCGGATAGTACCTTCAGTTCAAAGAAATTCAGCACAAAGTATGTATTTTTAAACACGATCAGCGTTTGTTTTGCTATAAAATTGTGTGATGATACATTCAACTGAAAACCTAAGATGAAAACTGCCAATAAAGAAGTCGATTTTGGACCAATCATTTGACAAATTCGGACCTGATTGCTGTTTCTGACTATTTGATGGACATTTGAAAAGTCGCCTGGCATCCCTGGTAAACCCGTGCCGTAGTATCTAGTTTCTCGCCAGCAGCTCACACTGTGTGAACGGACAAGGCGAGTCAACCAATTGTCAAGCGAGTCCACCGGGTCAGTAGCTGCTCATTGTCAAGTCAGCTACTAGCAACGTATAAATGGGCCTTAAGAGTCGAGCAGATTTGCTTTCGGTCGACGTGGTGCCAGATTGGCACAGTGTTGGCCCATAATTGGTTGTCAAATTCGAAGGGTAGGTCGACAAAATCATTGCACAATGGCACGACATCGGTACCGTTGTCGACACCATTTGTTGGGACCAATCCGACACAACAATGTAGACTGGGAACCCACCCTTAGACCTATTTTACTATTATAGAAATCGAGCGATTCGATAGCACCGAGCGAGTGATAGCTGGATTGAACATTTACCTTGTATAGACTATTCTGGCAGCACCGTAGAACAGAACTGATCAAAACAAACAAACATGTGTTGAAAATTGCATATATTTAAGCGTTTCTGAAATGTTTCCTAAAGGAAAATATTAAGGACACAAATCAAAACAAAATAATTCTCGGAAGATATGCAACAAGTGAACCAAACAACTCGAAAAAGTTCTGGCACTTGCATCGATAGCTATCACTCGCTTGCTGCTATCGAATTGCTCGATTTCTATAATAGTAAAATAAAGCCAACGAGCAAAATACTTATCGCCTCGATTTCTATAATATGGCCTATTGAGCCCTATTCCAGAAGACGAGATGAGCTGACGAGCGGTCGACTCGTTTGTTTTCATATTCCAGATGCCGAGCTCGACTGAAACAGACGAGTAGCTCGTCTGGCTCGACGACCGTTTGGCCGCGTTCGCCGATACATCAGTCGAGTCGTTCAGTTTGTTTGATGTGTTTGTTCACCTTGTTGATTTAAAGCATCGGTATTCTTTTGTTCCGCCTTTATCTTGAAAAATTGTTTCACTCCTAAACTAATATTGTATAAGCAATGTATGTTTTCAACTGCAACCATTAAATTCAGTTCAGTAATTGCAAAATTTTACAGATTTTCAAATGGGCCTCTTCCAAACAACACAATCAAATGTAAACATTGAACTCATATCCAGGGATGCCAGATGACTGTTTTGAATATATTAACACGGCATGAAAAGTCTCTTAACATCATATTGAACGAAAATGAATAATTGAAATAATTCAAATGTGCATTTTTGATAAGCCAATGTTTTTTTGTACTGATTCACATTTTACAATGATGCGTTTCATTCGTCGTACCTAATGGTTTCGATGTTTATTGCTATGAATGTGAAAAAAAACTAGACTACTTTATTGTATATCTGTAAATGGAAATACAAGCAT
Source organism: Toxorhynchites rutilus septentrionalis (assembly GCF_029784135.1). Lineage (NCBI taxonomy): Eukaryota > Metazoa > Arthropoda > Insecta > Diptera > Culicidae > Toxorhynchites > Toxorhynchites rutilus. The sequence goes on along the minus strand of NC_073746.1, from coordinate 117,603,379 downwards.
ATACGTTTGAAACTTTTCTTGATAAATCGTTGATTAGGTGAACAAACATTGGTTTTAATAAATCCGTAATAACAAAACGTCTGAGTGATGAAACCATATGTTGGTAGAACAAATATCAATGAAACCAAAAGATATATGAATCTAATTCCTTTTCGTTATGATTTTAGTATTTTGGCACTGAGAAAAAATTAATATCGATTGATCAATTTTAAAAATGTTTGTTGCGTTTCTCAAAATAAAAACATGTCTTCACATCTGACATCACTAATCATACCGAGAAAAAGTGGCGAAGAAGAGTAAGAGGCCAGTTGTCTCATCTATCCAGTGTATCCAGTGAATAGAGAACAGACACTCTGTTTAAGTTAGAGGCCAATTACTTGTTCGATACTGGTACAAGTAACTTGAACAGAGTGTCTGTTCTCTATTCACTGGATACCTCAACTAGAGCGCTGACTGGCATCGTCTAAATCAGCCTTAAGACAAGATGATACAACTGGCCTCTTACTCTTCTTCGCCGTACAAAAACGAAGCCATGACATAAAGATGCCAAAGTTGCCAAATATTATAAAAATTCGGATTTTGACGTAGAACTACGTCTTTTGGGAAGGGTGCCAAATCAGAAAACAGGTCACGTTTTTATGAAAAGAATTAACGTTAAAAACTATTTTCACTGTGAACGAATTCTCATGATTCGCATACCAATCGTATCAGAAATTCTCTAAGATTTGTTTGATATGCTACAGATCGGAAAGATGTTTGCATTAATTGATAGGAAATATTTCTACGCGTCTATCACAATTATTAAAATGTTATTTTTCATGAGATGAACAACTGAATAACTGTAAAATGTCAAGCGTTATCTAAGCGCCCTAACTGCCAAGTTTTGATTGGTCCGATTGACGGTTTCCCCAACACAGACTTTAAAATTGATGTAGCTGTGGAAATCCGCTTTGCAAATAAACATGCAAGTCGGAGGCATTTTGTGTTCCCACCGAGCTGTTTCCCTAACACGGACTTCAAAATCAATGTGCCTGGGGAAATCTGCTTTGTCAAAACATGCATGTTATTTGTAACGATCTATTACAAAAATTTCGATCCATCCTAAAATAATATTCGAAGTGGTAAACAAGTGAATTGCATGATACAATTGCGTAGTTCTACGTCGAAAATATGCGGTCGTGTCCTAGATACAACCCCTTACAATTTTTTTGAATTTCTGTTTTCATGAATTGTAACATTTGGTTGGTGCGAATTTTATGATTTTGTATATTTTCAGTAAGGCTATTTCAAAAAGCATAAAGGAAAATAAGTCTTTTAAATACCCATATCTATAATATAATAATGATATCCATAACAACTCGTCCAAGACTGTCTGGAGAATCTTTTCTCGTTGATTCGTGTAAAACAACGGCGCTTAACTCCATTGTAATTCAGAAACAACTTGAAAATCGTGACTCTTTCGCAATACATGACCGTAGTACCGAATGCTTCGCATACAGCCGATACACAAGAACATCTTGTTGGATTGATGGACTTGCTATCAAAGCGGCGAGAAGAATGTTCAACCCAGAAATTGATGGACAGTAAGGCAGCATCGACATCATATCGAATTTCAGCTCCATCCAATTTTAGTGATGATGTGGATGACATGAATATTGAATTCGACTATGAGTACACCGTCGATGAAGCGAATCATCTCTTTTTTCATATTTACGAGCTAGAGCTAACAACTCTGCAATCCACATTGTGAATGATGATACTTTTCATTTCTTCTTAGCAATGGAAATTATATTCCGAAATACGAAATCGCATTAGGTACCTAACGATGCTAAATTGACAAATGAGTGTTTTGCCGTTCACTTTACTCCATTATGAAAAAACACATACATAAACTTGCATATAATTCCTTCACATTTCCTTTAAACTAAATATCGTAATATTCATTAAATTCGCCATTTCTAAATTCAATACAAATCCAACGCTATTTATTTTTATTGGCAACACTGAAAAAATCGACTTTGTTTTGCAAAATTTATCGAAATCAGCCAATCAGGAATCAGAACGACTGACAGAAATTTGGTCCGTATCTGACAAAAATTTGGTCCGTAAAAGACCCCCTATTGTCTGATCTTATCTTAGGTCTACCAAATAAAACATTTCGGGCCTGATTCTCGAATACACTTCACGGTGGAAACGGAATTGACGAATTTACGTTGGATTTACAACCAGATTGCGCAGCGAGTAAAATGAGGATGTTTGGTTTTTTTGGTATGAAATTCGTTCAAATTTTCTAGAAAAATCAGAATTTATCTTCAAATTTTCCGGTTTCGTGTATTCTTTCCACGCTGAAAACGTTAGAAAATCATCATTTTACAATGTGATATGTGTATTACGAGGAATGGCTTGTTATAAGTATTGTAACTTTAATTTTATTCAACAAAGTAAACAATGAATAGGGTGTTTTGCGCTGAAAATACTGCAAATTCTTCTCGTATCGGCCTCTACATAATCAATGATATCAGCCAATTTGATATGATATCAATTATCCATAGTATCAATAACCGGTATGCATTATCAAACATAAAATTTTCGAAGATTATCTATGACTTTGGCTGATTCAGCTTTGCGTAAATTCGTCAATGAAACGTATCCGCGATGACAACGGTACGGTGTCGACATCTGGATACGAGATTATTTTCCCACTAAACATATCATTATAAAATAAAATCTTCAGATAAAATTTTTGTATGAGATTATTATGTCACATGAAGAAAACAAAGTTTTCCACTCACATTGAATACCAGTTTGATACTAAGAAGTTAATTTTCATTATTGATTTTTTATTTGAATAGTGCTCATTCTGCCTGAAAACTCATTATTACCTTCGACACTTCACTAACTTGTAAAACGTAGTTCAATGGCGTGCCGTTTATTTCGTTTCCACCGTGAAGTGTATTCGAGAATCAGGGTCTTCAATGAAACTCGTGTACCGGAATAGGATATTTTGCTTGCTCGTCTCGAGAGTGACTGAAGCCGAGACAAGACGAGACGAGATTTAGTACAGTAAACACTGCCTAAACGAGAAAAAAACACGGACGCTCGAAGAGAGGGTGAAACGTACGTTCTGTCCGCACAGACGCTCCGTTCTTTCAAACCAGAAATGAGTACATTAGCCCTGCTGAACGCGTAACATACAATTCGTGTACTTGAACCGATTTATTTGATATGTATCTGCAAAAAATATATGGTGAGACAGTTATGAATAGAATATCAACATGGGACAATTGAACTTGATGTTTTTTAAAAGTTGGGAACAAACTATAACTTTATTTGTGTTTTGACGTAGAACTACGTCCTTCAGGAAGGGTGCCAAATCAGAAAACAGGTCACGTTTTTGTGAAATAAAGTTAACGTGAATAACTATTTTCACAGCGAACAAATTCTGATACTTTGTACACCAATGGAATCAGAAATTCTCTGAGATTCGTTTGATATACTATACAGTACAGTCCACTAGTGCTTAAATAGTTTAAATTAATGAAAACTGGAAGCATTCTCATTTTCCCATACATTTGTTCTGCATTCCCGAACAGAGCTATCAATAACGAGCAACTGATACATATGTTTTCAACATGTTTGGTTTAAATAAGCAATTCGCGATTTGAAGCCACACCCGTCATTCGTTGCGTGGACACCGACTGGACAACATCGTTGCTGGACGAGCTGGACGGGGAGAGATCGAGTGCCTTTCTCAAAGCAAGGGGGTGGAGGGGTAATGCTGGAGTAGAGTAAAGTTTTCCGAGGGCCTTTCTCAAGGCTAGAGACGAATGAACTGAAAAAGTTTAAAGTACCTATAATACAATACCTTACCTTACCCTTCCTGAAGCCACACCACTTCTCGTTTGGTGGTCATCGAAGCAACATGGTTGCCGCAGAGCTTCGAGCGGGAGAGGATTGTTTTCTTGTCGGGTGAAGGAGGAGTATGGAATAGAGTTTCTTTCCACAAGGGCCCTTCTCAGGGCTAGAGGCGGAAACCAAAAATGGAATAGAATGGAAACACACATGTGAGTGAGCTAGCATACACTACGAACGGAAATCATTCATGCCTAATGCTAATTTCACACAAATACACACACAGCTCGATACAAGGAGGGGAAGCCCTCTGTATCGAGGTGTGCTACGACAAAGAAGAGCAGCATACAAGATACCTTTTGTGCTAGTGCAGATATGGAAGAGTATCCAGAATTTTGGAATATAGATATACGCTGAATTTGTTTAGATAAACGTATATTACATGAAAGTATGCTTTCAAATTCCAGCAGGGTAACCTTACTGTTGTATGTTGTGGGGTTCGATTACATCTCAAGTGGAATATAGGGGCAAAAGGGTTCATAGTTTGTGATCGATATCTGAGTGGGAAGGAGAAAGTCTGATGCGAGTTGAACCAAATAAACGAGAAGTGCTGATAGCTTTCGACTCTACTCGACTCTTTCGAGTCTACTGAATTAAATAGCTAAAAAGATATTACAAAAATTTCGATGCATTCTAAAATAATATCCGAAGTGATAAACAAGTGGATTGAATAATATAATTCCATAGTTCTACGTCGAAAACTGCGGTCGTGTCCTAGATACAACCCATTACAATATTTTTTTTCGGAAAGCTAGGCATAAAAACATCGTTTTATGAACACTTTGATCTTAGCCTTTAGGCCGAGAAGCGATATCGTTTTATGAAGAAAAGTAAAAATTGTCAAAAAGTAACATGGGACAACTATGCATAGAACGGCAGAGCAGCCTATTTTCGGCATAATTAAATTCTAATTCTCACTTTTAGAAACAGTACTTTATTGTTAACTAAAATTGTTTAGTTTTTGGTGTGTTTTCAGGTGCCTTCGTAGATCGCCCGCCAAATAGAAAGCAGCTGAACACTGGTCGCACTTTTGCGTCTTCATCCCCGTGTGTGTAAACGAGTGAGCCTTCAAATGACCACTCAGCTTGAATCGTTTTCCGCAAATCTCACATCCGAAAGGTCGTCCCTCTGAGTGTCTGATCAACTCGTGTTCCTTCCTATCGTTCCCATTTGCAAACATTTCACCACAAGTTTTGCACGGAAATGTTTCCAATCGATTCTCTCCCACGCCCATTTCCGATGCTTTTTGGTGCTTCTTTTTGTGCCGATGATAAAGTGATGAACTATGGAACGTTTGAGAGCATAACGAACACATATAGGATGGTTCTTCGGTATGGCGTAGCTTTGTATGCCTATTGAGATCGCCGATTCGAGCGAACCCCAAAGGACACTGCGTGCATTTGTATGGCTTATCACCCGTGTGACCTCTTCGGTGCTCACCTACATGCTGTAGACTTTTGAACACCTTTGGGCAGATATCGCAAGCAAATGGATTACCCGCAAAATGAACCCGTCGGTGAAGCATCAGGAAGCTCGAGTCCTGAAATACTTTATAACAGATTTCACAGAAGGTTTCCGAGTGAACTTTCTCTAGATGTGAGATGAAATCTTCGAAACTGTCCATTCTGATGCTGCAGTGAGCGCAAATTCTTGATTGTGCAACTAAATCATCTCCTAGTTTCATATTGGAACGGCCGGACTGCTGAGCGCTCCCTTCATGAGCAGCCTTTAACTGCTCGCCGTGTTTCTGATTGCAATGGCGGAAAAGTTGATTTCTTGCCGGAAACTCCAACTCACAAAACTGGCATTTGAAAAAGAACTTGTTTCCTCGCTTGAATGAAGTTCCTGGAATCGCGTGGTAACCCTCCATATGTCTCAGCATGTTTCGCATACAGCTAAATAGCTGGCCGCAGAACTCACAAATGCATTGATGTTCGTTTTCCTTCGGTGTACTGTCCTTTTCCTCGGATGCTTTATATTTATGGGTGGGAATTGATACTTCCTCATGCTTACTTTCGCACGCCTCAGATTCGCTTTGCAGCGAAGAATCATTCTTTACGCCGTCATCAAATTTTGATACAAGGGGCAGATAGTATTGTTTCAACTGTTCCAAAGCGTTGACCTTCTCTAGCTGGCGCCTCAATTTTCGAAGACGTTTCAGCCGTTTTCGATCGTCAGCAACATCGTTCTGGTACGAATCGCACAATCGTCTTTCGGGCAGATCCTGTTTTGCCGCAATTAACTCTGACTTGAACTTTGCCAGTGGTGGATTAATAATTTCCTCTGGTGATTTGCACTCCATTGATATGGTAAATATTTTAAAAAAACACACACAAAAATGCGAAATACGATTACGTTATAATTATTAATCCATGCTATCTCGTACAGAGGGAGTAAAAACGTAAAAAAGGATTCGGTTTTTATTCGCCGCAAAATCAAAACAAAATTTTGTCAACAAATGACAGTTGCTTTTCTCATTACACCGTCGACGGGTGTTTCTTCTGCAGAGTTGCCAGACTTCTATTTTAGTCGTAAGGCGTCGTGCCCAAATTACGTAATATCATGGACAGACATACAGCTGTACTAATACCAGGGACAGACATACAGCTGTACTAGCGTTGTTAGTGTACAACGTTGTACAGGTACCATTGTACCATGACAGACATACTTTGGTTGTACATTGTACCGTATGTCAAACTGAGAATCAGAAATTTTTCCGATTTTCACCACATACTCCAATGAAAAAGGTTTTTATTTAGCGTTCAAACTATCAAACATAACAAACTAGTTTAAAATCTAAGTTTATAACTCAAGAGAAAGTCAATGAAAAGAACTTTCACCAAGTGATTTGATTCGGTTTGTTCATGCTACCCACCACTAACCATCTATGGCGCTGCGCACAGTACAACTGTAGTCATGTACAGCGGTAAAACAGGTCGGTACAGGTACAGCGATTGTACCGAGTTGCTTGCATGGTTTTAGCGCTGTATATGGTGACAGACATACAATTTTCGAAGTACAACGGTAGTACAGCTGTATGTCTGTCATAAGTATAACGTTGTACGTGTACAGCGTTGTACAGGTACCGTCGTACCATGACAGACATGATATGATGCCTAGAACTACTAAAATATGTGAACGGAAGAATTGTCAAACGATCATTGTATTTTACATTTCCTTCTGAAATTATTACACATCTCATGTTTACGTAATTCTCGAACCGCGAAAGTTCAATCACCTCTAGTATCTGAAATGACGATTTTCCCAGGTTTCTCAGTTTCAAAGTACGTTTTAGGAAAAACATATCCCGATCTTCACAACGACAAGCGAGTACAAAAGTACTCAACAACAAAAAATACCCCCGACTTGAATGTATTTGCAAAGCGGGGGTATTCAAAATCAATTGCATGTATATTTTCAAAGCGGATTGTCACAGGTACATCGATTTTGAATCCTGTGTTGCGGAAACCGTAAATCGGGCCAATCAAAACTTGGCAGTTAGGGCTTTTAAGTATCGCTTCACATTTTACAGTTATTCAATTGTTCATCTGATGAAAAATAACATTTTATTAATTGTGATAGACGCGTAGAAATATTTCCTATCAATTGATGTAAACATCTTTGCGATCTGTTAATAAATGTTCGAGTTATAAGCATTCGAAATACGGGTAGGGTTAGCACACAAATCGGGAGAACAAATGTATGGCACAAAGGAAGTTCTTCCAGTTTTCATGAATTTAAACCGTTTAGAGATTAGCGAATTGTAATGTATAGCATATCAAACAAATCTTAGAGAATTTCCGATTCGCTTGTTGTGCAAATCATGAGAATTCGTTCACAGTGAAAATAGTTATTAACCTTAACTTTATTTCATAAAAACGTGACCTGTTTTCTGATTTGGCACCTTCCTAAAAGACGTAGTTCTACGTCAAAATAAGATTGATTCGGGAAAGACGGACACTTGGCGAGAAAGACGGACATCTGAGAGGGGAAAGATGGACACTATCTTAAAATTCAGGTTTATGTACTCGATAAGTTTTGGTAGGCCTTAAACTGATCGAATAAAAAGGCTAGACTGAAAACACCGGAAGGACTTGTAATTTGTCTCATTTTTCCATGTCTGAAATAGCTTCTGGCATTCGGAATGACAGATTCGGATTACGTTTTGAAAACCGCTCTGCTGATTCGTCCATGATATCTGGTTGCACTTGTAAACGTAGTCAGTGGACATCTGTTAAACAAAGAAGGAGGAGATAATCAATTTGTTTTAAAAAGGAAATGTTCGTCTTTAGTCGGTGGAGTGTCCGTCTTACCCGACTTGATTAGTATTTTATTTTCATCAATATTTCTGGAGTAAAAATGATAAAACTTCACCGCTGATTCGATAAACTGGAAGAGAAGTGATGGTAAAACACTCATGTAGCGAAAAATACCCCAAAAAATTACTCGATAACAATGAGAACCCTGTCTTCTGCAGACGAAAATTTACATCGAGCTGCTCTCTGTAGATTATTTTTTTGTTTCTATAAACAAATTTAACAGAATGCCAGCTAAGTGTAGACAGTAAGTGTCACATGTATTGATACACTGTATTGCGAGTTTGTACATCATTCAAATTTTAACCTCATTTTTAGCGTTACGTAATTTGTGCAAGACGCCTAATATATTTGAAAGAAATTCATCTCAAGAGTACGGAAATTTACCTCTAATGGGACATACCGAGGCAGTATCGCATTGGATGTGGTTGTGACCTGTAATTGGACATCTCAGCAAACACAAAACAATGTGAAAATCCAGTTAAAATAGGAAAATAATCAAAAATATAACAAATCATTATTAGCAAAGTGTGCAAAATACGTAATCAAGTAAAATGAATGAAAGCGCTTCTAAAAATGTATCGTGATGTAGAAACTTGCACATTGGATGTTTACTTTGTTTTAACAATCATAAAATTTTTCATCTGTGAAAACGTGTACGCAGGTAATGTGAGAGCCAACCAAAACAAAAGAGCATGAGCCTATCACTCACTGACAAATTTCTGGAAGGTCTATTGATCGGTTCCCCGTGATATCAACGGTAGAATGAGCGAAATCGTAAATATACTAGAAAATAACTAAACCAGTTGTACAATTACATTCGTTTGAACTTGCATGATAATTTTGATCATATAGTTGAAACAACGTTCAGATTGAAATCTTTGTTAAATTTGAGCAGCAGTCTTTTTTCGTCTGAAAGATTTTGTGAACTCAAAATAAAGGTTTTTTGGACGTAGGACTTCGCCTATCAGGAAGATGTGGGGGTTAAATTGAAGATCTAAACACTGAACATGTAAGAAAAAATGCAAGATTTCAAACGCACGTACAATTTCTTAAGAGATAGCAAAGTTGTTTGCAACATTTGATTGCAGCAACTTTGTTGAACCGCCTCTAATTGGACATACCGAGTCGCCACTGAATGTCGCATTAGAGGTGATTGTGACCTGTAACTGGACATAAAAAAACACAATAAAATTTGAAAATAAGTTAAAATCCATTCATCATAATGAAGATCCATCGCATTCATTATAACGAAGAAAATTATATATTTTTAAAACAAATTATTGAATAATTGTGAAGAATGCAGTATGCATTCTAGGAATATGCATGCAGAACAGTACTGAGCTTTCACTGGCATGCGGAATCGAAAGCAATAGATAAATGTGAAGTTAACTATTAGACTTCACTTTCGTATGGATTTTCAATTTACTCCAGTCAGTGAGCCGGCTTCAGAGATTACTTTTTAAAACTGGCTGTAGGTTTTGATCTTCTAATTTTTTGGAAGTACGTGTCTGTAATATTGTGTGTCTATTCAAATATTTATGCTTGATATGCGCTCTCTTTGACGAACAATTTCATGGGTCGGTTTATACTTCATGTGCTATCATGGACTCGTGATCTGCGGTTGACTAATATTCAAATGAAAATTCTACGTCCTGACCGGTCTTCGTGCCTCAGCTTTGCCATCTAAAGCTAGCAAAATCGGTCAATTCACAATTTCTCGCTCGAATTTTCTGTTACGGGCATAGTATAATTTGTGGATTATTTCTCTGTGAATTATGTCTTTGAGAGCGATGGAGATTTAATTTCACTAAGAGGTACTGAAAAACCATTTGAAGATTCAATAAGTTCAATGTTTCAGCGTCGCTCTAGACAGCCCCTATAGCCTACGATTTAAATTCCAAAAAAGCGGACCAAATGTAAACGCTTCGATGAGACACGCATCAAGTGATGTCACTACTCTGCTGAGCTTCCTAGCACACAATGATATGTGAGTGCCCCAAGAGCAAGACTTGATGTTGTAGGTTTTTGTACAGTAATTTCACATCGAGTGAGACTGTAAGATATTGTAAGTGAAAGGATTAATGCTGACACTGAGAGTATTTTTTTCTATTTTATTGCTTGACTGCTTTACAAAGTTTGTGCGATTAGTGCAAGAATTGAATTTACAGAGTCATTTTCATACCCCTTCCCCCCTTTGTCCACTTGGACGTTTTTCCTTTTTAAATTAAAATAATTAAGGAAAGAACTGATTTGCGTCTAAATTCCATTTAATTTTTATTCCATTTAAGGGGACCCCTGTCTGGAAGGTCGGAAAATAATGAATTTCTTGGATTTTTTTCGAATGTTACGAATAAAGTGAAGAGCTCGGATATTTTAGTTATTGTTTAAGGTATATTTGAAGATGTATTTTTCATTTTTTAAGTGCACGAATAATGATTATTACGCTGTTGACAGCTGGATGCGTAGATGCTGTCTGAAAATTGATACCTTGCTGGTGGTATCGGTTCCGAAGCAACGGGGTGTCGTAGAACAAATTCCAATGAATATTTTGAAACATTAGAACGATACCTAAAGCGTTACATAGGGGTTTTTTTTTTTGAAAAATTGCCGAAATGGCGACCATTTTTGTTAAAAATGAGTTATTTTTTTTTAAAAATCGCTATTTAGAAGCTCATAAAAAATCGAAAAAATGGGATATCAAAAAACGGCTATGTAACGCTTTAGATAATCCATTTTTAAAGGCTGATAAAAAATTTCAGCCAAATCGGTCAAGAAGATCCTAAGATATTGATACCGCCAGTTGAAAAAACACGGTATCGAGAAAAACTCGTTCAAAAATTCGTACAGTAATACTATCACCCTTATCATAGTTTTCGTACGAGCCATTCGTCGTATTTTCAATTTACAGTCGTACTAGATCAAGTTATTGGTGTACTACATTATCGACATCGTTGACAGTCAGGAGGTGTTTACGTATCGAACGTGTTTAATTTATGATACAGAGTTATCTGAACGTTCGAGTTCGAGTTTGTAGTTTTGATTTGTGCGGCTTAATAAAAACGAAGTATAAAGCAGGTAAGATTTCTGTCCGGAAGATTTGTACTCTCAATAATATAATTGTTATAAATGGTTGAACGCAGATAATCTTCCGCTAGAGGAATAAGATCCGGCTGTTCTAAATTACAGATTGCCGACTATCATACTATCGGACATGCAACCAGTGTGTCCGCTCTATTCGCTATGGACCAGTCATTGTTGGCATTGAGAAAATCCCTGCTCTGCAACCGCCGTCCTGTAGCAGCAGATGGCCCTATTGTGTCAAATTTTGCAGCAAGGTTCTGTCGCAATTACGAGTTCAGCAACCGGAACCAACATGTTACCGTGAAAATCTACATAAGTGCAGATGAACAATGACAACAAGATACAGCAAACGAGGAAGAGCCAGAATGAGTTTCGGCAGGACCTACCTCTCGCCTGGACACAATCAAACTTTGTGGATTCGATGAAGATACGGCGTTGATTGAGGTATCTTTCGATTAGTCGACATGCTAGCACAAAATCAAGTCAACAGTAATATGATTGCTCAGCAACAATTTTTAATGCAAATTTTCAGCACAAAAACTAACAGACCGATATTTTGCGCCGATTGCTCATGAAAAACAACGTTGGGAATGCTACTGATCCACCACAAATGCAACAACAGCAACAATCAACCCAACAGCCGCACTATCCATCCCAACGTGAGCTTCAGTTCCATACCCAATCCATAATGCAGAACGCTTTGCTCCGTAGAAAAACTGCAGGAGCAACGCAAGGTGCTTTGTGATCAGAACAGTCGAATTGCTGCCGCTGTGATTAACAAAGGTGAACCAAATGCAGTCGTGCAGCAATTCGTACAATCGATTTGTCTAAACATTCAGCGAAGTCTTTTGGTTCTTAGTCAAACTGCTAACCGGCCGGTGACAAATATCCTAATGGTACATATTTCTTTGCACAGCCGTCTGCAGGAGCAACTACCCTCCGTCACGCAAAAATTGTATCAAGAGAAACGTGGTGGTCCCATGAGCGCTAGAAGTTCTTAGAAAGCATCGAATTCTACGAATCAATTCCTACATGTTACGAGAGAACGCCCATTCCAATGCACACAGGCTTCAATAGGAAACCACCGCCAGCTTCAGTTTCACCAACAGCAGGGACAGGTACAGCTAGTCATTCTAATGTGGTTCCTCTGTTGTCATCTGCAGGCGCAAATGGTTTTTCAGGTCTGCTCAGTGGTGGAAGCCACGATGGTGATGACATAATAGGTTCGCTTGAGGAGGAGACATCGCACTGTAGGATCAGCTCGAGCGGAAGAAGCTGTCTAATAAGAATAAGTAATATGATCGCATTCGGAGAAGTTCAAAGTCAATTAACCTATTTATTCATTCGCAGTGTCGACATCCAGAAGGTGATTTGACACTTGATAGTGCCAGGTCCGATGCAAATATGCGAACGCTAGGAAATATCGAAATTTACAGGTATATCTGATCACTATATTTCACTCAAATTGTATCTCATATCGTCTTTCAATACTCCTCTTACAGAGAATACAAGGAATCACTGCGTCAGCGCAATCAGGTCGATATCTACCGACCCAAAGAGCAGCAAACCTATACACGTAGCCCTATTCCAAAAGTAATAAAGTTTCGATAAAACTCTTAAATAGTTTTGAGAGACCGACCGTACATGACTATTCGAATCGAACTAATGAGATGTTGTATGAATTTTGTAGTAAACTGGAGTTTCTTTATTATCACACAAATATAAAATTTAGTTTCGCGAATAGTGCTAAAATTCATGAGCTCGATCTATTGTTCGTGCAGCTGAATAGATTATTGATTGAGTTGTTTTCTTTATCATTTTTTTAGGAAAAATATGTAACTTCTCGTTTTTCCAGCATTTGTGCAAGAAAACAACTGATAGCACCGATTCAACAATAATGATCAACACTAGACATTCTGATTTCTTCGTGTTAGGTTAGGCAGCTTTGTACATTTTTCCCCGACTTAAATCCAGAAAACTTTCCACAAGGTCTCCATCAATAAATCCCTCGCAACGTACCGTTTTCATTTCGGTGTGAAAACTACGCCAATACGAATACTCAATCTTGCCAACATTAGAGGCGAATGAACTGAAAAGTTTTAAGGCTCTCAAAGCCAAAAAAGAAGAAAAAGAATCTTGCCAACAGATTTGATTGTGTCAGTAAATTTTTCCTGTAGCTTTCGAAGAAATTCACAATTCATAATAATCGGGTGGTATTTGTGTGACCAGACCTATAGCCATGCCAAATAGCACACAACCCGTTGTCGCCGTCGTTCGCTCACCAATGTTTTGCATTACGAGTGAACCTTGGCAGAATACATTCACCATATCACCGAGATGGAATTGAGCTACCTCTGGCATTTGCTGTTGTTCGTCGTCCGTTGTTGCGGCCCTTCAAATAAATAGAAAAATTGTTCGTATGATAAACCGAGCTACGGAAACCCTACTTACCCATCTTTTAGGTAAACAAATAGATTTTGGTTGCTATCCGCCTCAAGGAAGGCATCGTTATCTAATATTTCTACTGCTATCATCCAATTTAGTTGTTAGTCGCGAGCGATCTCCTCAAAACTACCTTCCATTTTCTTGTACTGCAGCAGCGTGATAGATCGCACTAAATATCCAACCAAAATGAAGTTGCATGTTCAAAAACAACTGACTGTTGAACTCAACGAGGGAATAGCAGGCGCCCTTGATTTCCTTTTCGCTAACTCGAGTGAGGGGTCCATTCATCCTACATTGGGTCTCTGGATTTACCAGTGCTGTGCCGACGATGTGATAAGTATTCGAATCATTACCCAACTCTGTCGAAATCAGTGGCATAATGTACTCAGTTTGCATGAATTGATGTGCATGTAGCACCTCGAAAGTAATCTGATCGATGATAAGTAGATTGTGAATCTCAGCTCTTGGCCAAACTCGGCATTGCTGGGTCCTGGCTTAAGCAGACCCATCTTGCTCAAGGAAGTTACATTTGTCGTCAGAGAAGACGCGCTTTGTCTCGAAAGAGTCGGGCCACTCGAGTCCTGAAGATCGTTACCGTTCGAAGTGCAACTTTTGAATCTCATCAATTGTACCAAGAATAACCGAATGTTGGGTGCAAGAGCCAAACTGTCCTGATAAACTTCGACATTAAGTGAGCACATAAGATTTACTTCCTTCATTTGAGGAAACCAGCTTGTGGTTAGAGCGGTATATCACGGTTGGGCGATCCGAACAGGCGAACACGTTTGTTGATCTGTTAATCTGTTAGTATATTTCTCCATGAGGAAGTAAAACGTTGACCGCCTGCGAGCGTACACATTAAATAAAAGATACCTTCAAATAGAGCAAAATTGTCCTTATCCTCCAAATTTAATCCACATTTCACAATATTTTACACGAAGACTGCGAATCCCAAATCAAAACAACATTGGTAATGAAAAACATCTGTCAAGGATGTCGATAAAACAGTTTACCAAACAAATCTAGTACACAGAAATACGGCCGTAAATGAGGATAGCTTTTTCTTTGACGACGTATCGTATCCGACGAATCAATATACGGATACGGCCGTAAATGAGAATAAGGGTGTATATCCCTTGAGGTGAGGTCATACTTTTGGCTGTAACTTTCCAACGAAATCAAATATCGAAAAGGGGCATTTTTGCCATACTCATATACGATTTATTACAGACATAGAAAAAAAATAAATGGTGCAAAATATTTTCGTGAAATGTTTATTATAGCCTCACGAATCGCCATTTTTATATATGAGTATTTATGTTTGTAGAAATAATAATTGTTTGATTGACTTGTGTTGGGAGTGGAATATGAATGTTTGAAATGGTACAGATTGATGTTTGGTGAAAACTGCTCCGATGTGGGTTCGAACTCCGGTCGTCTGGATTATCATCCACCAGCTATCTCTTTCGAGTGCATCAGCATTTCATTGACATTTCAATATGATGTAATATGTTCTTTATTAGGATCTAATATGATTCACTGTTTCATGATTTTCTTCAGCATGCAACACGATTCACTAGAGTACTGAATCGATTTAAATTATACGCTTATACGACACACAAACTGCATCAGCGTAATATACGCATATGAGGCGGAATGAATATATTTTACGACAATGTGCATCATAAAATTTATGTTTATTATACCGAATTGCGACTTAATTTGATAATGGCATTTGAAATCGAGTTTTTACATTTAATGCGATTTTAAATATACATGATACATACTTTGATTGATTTTATATGCGATTATGATTTATTCGGATTTCTTGTAAGACTTGGCACGTGCAAAATTATACGATTTAATGTTTGCTGGGTAAGCTTCCCAAAAATGCAAAAAAAGGTTCTATTTTTTCAGTTGTGGGCCATTGTTTTTGTATGGTAGAGAAATGGGTAGCATAACAAAGCACATGCTTCATATGAGTTTAATTTTGAAATACTTGTGAGTATATGATATTTTTTGTTTTTCCATTATAAACGAATATATAAAGGCCATCTGGTTTGCTAACACGGAAACACGCAATGTACAGTTAACCAGGTGAGGAACAATTCGCATCTGAATATAAACTTCAAAGATTGATCTAGAGCTTTACTAATTGTGATTGCCAATCGCCAATCGAATAAAAATAAATGGATTTGAAAACATTTCCAAATACATTTTAGTTCACGATTTTCTAAACACTTCCAAAAAATATATTGATATCACATAGACGCCAGTAATAATCCAATCAACTTGATTAATTTCTTCCATTTGATTCAGATGGAACTCCAGTAGGATATTTTACTACAGAGATGCATTGTTTTGCATTGTTTTATGGCAGAGTTACAGTGTTACTCAAAATTTTTGATGAAAAATTTTTTTGCCCACTCCGGAATATGATCGATCACTGCTAATGGCGATTCATCTTCACTCTGGGATTCCGATTCACCTTTAGTCGGTAGCGCAATTCAAAACCTTTTCCGCCATAGTTCAGAGAATTTTCAGAGGGTATTCAAAGCGTATTAAGATATTTTATTATTTTTCAAATGCAAAAATGAGAAAATTTTCCGTAATATTCTGTTGTAGAACATTTTAAATAGTGAAAGATAACAACAGGAATAACATTGTAGTGTCGAGGAAGGAATTGTAGAATGGTTGGATTGCTTTAATCCTGTTGATAGAAACAATTAAATTTATCATCTATTTTTGGGGGGAAATAATAAAACCCTTAAAAAACGAAAAATTTTAAGTATTTTTTCACTTCTAAAAGGCACTTCAATCAATCAATTCAAATGTTTTACAACTGCAATCTATGCGAAATTTTCTGAAAAAAAATAGAATACTGGGTCAATTGATTCATGTTTGAAGACTAGTGATGCATGGATCATTTCACGCAAATGAAATATTAATCCCTAGAAATTGACGGGATTCTAATACTTTGAAAAATTCCAAAATTTCGAGAAAAGTAATGCGAAAAAATGATTTTACACGAAATTCTGCATGAAAAACTATAGAGACATTATTATTCTAAGACTAATTGTTCTCGAGAGCTCTATACAAGCTCTATAGAAAATTGTAATTGACAAAAAAAAAACCATATGTGTAATATCAAGGAAACTTAACCATTATGGAATCGCTTATTTTTTATAGGTTTGAGCTAGGAACGTCTATGCATAGCCCGCAACCATAAAAGTTATAGGGTCATACAAAATATCTCGGTCGCTCACAGTTTACGTGAGTTATTTTTAGAATATGGATTTCAGTGAAGAAGTTCTATGATATATGAAGTACTTTCAGGCAGCTCAATTCGTTTATTGATAAGTACGGAATACTCAAGTTGGGCGGAAAGTTTTGAAATTCTTAAATATGGAACAGTTTTTATTTAATTTAGAATGTATCGGTGATTATATTTGAAAAAATATTCATTTTTCATGTCCACGTGGACATAGTCTATACTCCCTGCCCCCTCTCCGTGGACAAGCGTGGACATTTTCATACCCCCTACCCCCCCTAAAATTGACCACGTGGTATGTGGACAGCCCCTAATAATAATGATCAAAATCATTACACGACGTGCCCGGGAGTATAGCGATTTTCACCAAATGTGTATAGTAATTCTCTTCAAGCAGCGTGTGTAGTTCATAGTCATTTCATAGTTTCTTTAATCCTTTGTGAGTAATCAAGCTTTTTTAAAGTCCATAGACAATTTAGCTATTTTCACGCGGTTGAAATATTCCCCAACAAATAGTGCTGAGCGACTAACCAGTATTGTCTCTCGAAATAATGACAATATGATTTTTACTGCAACAAAAACTGAAATTAAATTCTCAAAAACAAAACCGAATGAAACACAATTTCTGTGAACCGTTATCATTTAATCGTCTCTGATTAGGTCAACCGACGGTGTAATCGGGCTCTCTTTATTTTCGTTTGTGCATCTCAGTTTTGTGCAAGAGAAAATTAAAAGAAAACAAAAACAAACGATACGACCTTCGGTTTGTTTACATCGTGATATTCTAAACAAAAGGACAGTTCAATTCGTGCATTGAATGTTATTGGCTGCATTTTAACTGCTTTACGAGAAAAAGTGTTCGTGGACGCGTGTTATAAGTACTTCAATCAGTTTGCAATAAATTGAACACAAGAGCAAAATGTTAAACGAAGAAGTGGACGACACTGAGTTCTTCCAGCAGGACTTTACCACCGCCTCGGAATGGGAACTTTTCAACGCAAGACTGGAGGAAATATTCCACGAGTGGAATCTGTGCTACCGACGGTTGGATCGTTATGCGGAGCTGGAACGGAATCAGCTTTCGGTTTGCGAGTGGTCAATCGCCAAGGAGAGAATAAAATTTGCCGATGTCGAGCTGGATGTTGTCCACTACAAGGCGATTATACCCGAAGATGGAGTTGAGTTAACGGAGCAAAAAGAAGTTTGTCAGGCTTTTTTCGATTTGTTGTCGTATAACAATGACTACTGCATCGTGGATCCGAAAGTCGAGGGGAAAATGCATCCACTGGCACAGTGGTACGGTTTGAGGGAGTTTGTTGTGCTCGTTCCGGTGAAGAACTCTATCACTAACGAGAGTCAGATTAGGATTCTGATGAGCTCGATTCATATCGCTGTGGCCGGAAGCAGCTGCGACGTTCCGGTGTTTGTTCATGTTTTGGATAGGGTTCAAAATGTATTTCTTGGCGTGTGCGAGGCGGGTTCATACAGACTTTCTTTCGACATTGTGCATCTCAACATAACTCCACCGACTTGCAAGTTCTTGTCGGGTCTTATTAGTTTGTTCAAAGGGAAGGTTGATTTTTCCTATAGAGACCACGCGATTGTCTCGATTCGCTTCTCGTATTCTTTGACCAAATTTTTGAACCATTCATATGTTGTCTCTAAGAATATTCCATTTTCGGACAATGGTAACGAGGAGTCTTCTACTAAGGTGGGGCTCCCTTTTGGCGTTGCGGTGGATCCCATTTCTGAACTGGTGCTTCACTGCACATGGTACCAATTAGCTGACAACGTGGTGTTCGACACACAAACGCATTCTGCTCTCAATCCTTTACACGCTCACGCATGGAGTCTTCGCGCGCGTTTTGAGGAGACCCCGGTCTGCTATCTATCCGAATGCATCCAGGAGTTTCTGCAGATCTCCGATTCGCGACGCGCAATCACCGAATATTTTCCTGAGCTCGCGTACGGAAATTCACAGAATATTGAAGGAACGAAAGCTTTGGAACGCTTGACGGAATCAAAAATCCCATCACTCTCCTCCGTCATACCCGGAATCTCTTCCGGTGGCACAAATAAAGTTGAACTTAAGCTCGACGGTTCGCTGAATGACGACATTCTAAGGGATATGCTTCACTATATGTTCCCGGATGCCGATCCGGACTCAGTTCACGTATATAATCTACCAGAGCCGGGGCAGAGCGAGTTTGATCCACTGAAAATTAAATCGGCCCACCAGGATTCGTTGGTGCATCGGCTCGCGATGTTGTTGGGGGTTTGCAATTCGTACTATGGTGGGAAACGTGCAGTGGCCCAGCTGTGGGCTGAGTTCGCCCAGGAGATGCGGTACCGCGTGGAACGCGGCATTCAGATCCCGGGGTAAGTAACGATTCTAATAATCACAAACGATTTCATCTAACATCCAGTTGGTTCAAAGCAACGCCTCTTTGTAAATTGCTTTCGTGTATTTTCTAATAAAAAAAATTCCAACAAAATATACAAAACAATATCAAAACAAAATTTCATCAAAAATTGAAGTACTAAAAAAATATTGAAGTTTCGAAAAAAAATATTTTTGGGAATTTAGAGATTCAGTACTACTCTAATTCATATTTAAATGTGTTCTTACGGCTTTTCTAGATATGTGTGATTTTTTCAGATTTTTTTCAGTGTTGCGCGGTACAAAAAAAATATTTTTTTATATTTCCAAAGGGTCTGGCTGGGTACGGGAGTAAAAAGTGCCCCCAAACCAAATCACCAGCTGTATGGCAAATATTGTATAGGGTACTAAATATGAAATTTCGACAGTACAGGTCGGACTCGATTATATATAATCGCAATTTCACCTTCAACGTTAATTTTCGGATCCAATACATAATCGAATCACAAAAAAACTATTTTTCTATCATTGTTCGACATTCATACATTAACGAAAAAAATGTTTTCTTGAGATTCGATTATGTATAGGATTTGAAAATAATTGTTGAAAAGAAATGGTCGACTATATATAATCGAGTCCGACCTGTAGTGCCATATATTTGAGTTTGAGTATGGTACAACATAGGAAGGAAGGAAGGTCTTGTATTATAGAGACTTTAAACTTTTGCAGTTCATTCGTCTCTAGCCTTGAGAAAGGCCCTTTGAAAACTCTACTCTATTTACTCCAGCGCTACCACCTCCACCCTCTTGCCTTGAGAAAGGCACTCGATCCCTCGCCTTGCGAGACATAAAAATAGTTTTCTTCATCGTCTGCATTATTATTTTTATTTTCGGACTAGGAATTTGGTAAACCATCTAAATCCAATGTAAAGATAATCTCATATATTTTAAGATACGAGAAAAAAATCTTTGTGTAGCGCAATGCTCTAAATATACCGACAAAATTTAGAAATATAAAAAAACATGCCCAAAGGCCAAAAAAAATTTTTTTTTCGTGTAATCCTCTTGAAAACTCAAGAAAAATTTACGCTACATGTGGGAACAATAACACATACGAACCATTTAAATAAAAAGACGGGTGGATAATGTCGGGGACATAACCGAAGTGACGTAGAACTATACAAAGGGACCAGCCTTTGTTAGAAAGAACCACCAAGCGCAAAACCCGAAGAAGGAATGGTCTGATTTGAGTCAACCTTATTTTGTTGTATTTGTCTCTGCCCATAAACCAATATAGTGAAGGGAAAAATCGGAAAATTTTCGGAAAACTCTGAAGTAAGATCGGAAAATTCGGAAAAATTAATACCCATATGTTCAAAAATTACATCATGATAAGCGTTGTAATAACGCAACAACGCACTCCTATATCTTCTATCTGCATAGACAAAAATGGAAGCCGAAATGTGTTGCTAAGCGCAAACTTCGAATAAAGAACGGCCCGTCTTTATTATATTATATTCGTCTCTGCCCATCGATGTTATCAATGTTATGTTTAGACGAAGTTTTGAAATTTTTAATTAGCTTCGAGAGAAAGTACGAAAAAAATGTATCATATGTTCCACAATGTCATTGTTGTTAGTCCAATTGGATTTCGCGTTTGCGGAATTATGATTCGTGTTTCGTTAGTGTGAAGTGAAAATAATCCTCAGGTGGAAAAACAATATAACTGAAAATTACTGATCCGTATTAAGGCAGTATTCTAGTCAAATCAATTTTTTTTCTTTATATTTTTGTAGTTTAGGTATTCAAGAATATACCATGAAAGGACTTATCGAAAATCATATTATTTACCGAGCTAGAGCCATTTTAGTGATGCGATATCTAACCTGGTACGGCTATAACAATGAACTCAAAGCGCGTTTTTCTCGAAACTAGTTTTTTCAAACTGGCGTACACGATATCTCAAGTTCTACTGAACCGATTCATGTCGAATTTATATGGATACAATCTGCAAGCATCTCTCTATCGCATGAACCTCTAAATGTTTTTTTTTTAATTTTACTATTTTTCAAAATAATCGAAAAACGTAAGAAAAACCTTTTAAATCGCATTTTGTTTTTCAAACGGCCACCATTTTGTCATAAAAGATGTTTATGACTTGTCCAAGGTTCATGCGATAGCGACATCGTTACCGATTCAAAATCTGTTCGATTTTTTTTTGTTTCAGATAACCAGAAGGGCTGGAATCGTGAACGCCATGGCACAACTTCTTTTTGAACCCTCTCACTTCATTAGCTCTTAACTATTCTAGTTATGAATATTTTTCTCCGTTCAATTTTTGTTTTATTGTTAAAAGATAGATAAACAAATGATGATATAATGGATAGCAACAATATTCTTTGTTTAATTTTTACAGAACTCGAATAAACGTCCCATATACATATATTCCATGTAACGGAGAAACATGTTATTTGCAAATGAATCAAGAATCTCGAGCGAAAATTCTGTCTGGAAATGAATTTAGATTATAATGGCGAGTTTTGGTAGAAGTAATAAGAAACTTATAGTAAATAGAAATTGTAAAGAGCCAAATGGAAATTGTAAAGATCAATCAATGAAGAGTTCTGCGATTGAACTAACGAACTTTCGCTCGGTAAGAAAGCGTGAATGTTCGAACGAATTTATATCTAGTCTATATATATAAACATGGATTTCTGTCTGTCTGTCTGTTTGATTCTTATGGACTCGGAAACTACTGAACTGATCAACATGAAAATTGGTATGTAGGGGTTTTTGGGGCCGGGGAAGGTTTTCGTGATAGTTTGAGACCCCTCCCCACTCTCTGAGGAGGGCCGGCATACAAATTAAACACAAATTTCTACATTACTCGGGAATTAACCAAGCAAATGAAACGAAATTTAACATATGGAGGTTTTAGGGTGCAATAAATGATTCTATGGTGGTTACACTCTCCCCCCACCTCTATAAGGGGGGCTGCCATACAAATGAAACACAAATTTCTGCAATACTCCAGAATTAATCAAGCAAATGAAATCAAATTTGGCATGTGGAGGTTTTAGGGTGCAATAAATGATTCTATGGTGGTTACACTCTCCCCCCACCTCTATAAGGGGGGCTGCCATACAAATGAAACACAAATTTCTGCAATACTCCAGAATTAATCAAGCAAATGAAATCAAATTTGGCATGTGGAGGTTTTAGGGTGCAATAAATGATTCTATGGTGGTTACACTCTCTCCCCACCTCTATAAGGGGGGCTGCCATACAAATGAAACACAAATTTCTGCATTACTCGAGAATTAATCAAGCAAATGAAATCAAATTTGGCATGTGGAGGTTTTTGGGTGCAATAAATGTTTTTATGGTGGATAGAAACTCCTCCCGCTCTCTTAGGGGGGGCTGGCATACAAATGAAATACAAATTCCTGCATTACACGAGAATTAATCAAGCAAATGAAATCAAATTAGGCATATTGAGGTTTTAGGATGCAATCAATATCTCTATGATGGTTAGACTCTCCACCCCCCTCTCTACGGGGGGCTGCCATACAAATGAAACACAAATTTCTGCATTACTCGAGAATTAATCAAGCAAATGAAACCAAATTTGGAATGTGAAGGTTTTAGGGTACAATAAATGTTTCTATGGTGGTACGAAATTAGTTTCCCACTAAAACTTATCATTATAATATCAAATTATCTTCAGATGAAATTTTTGTATGAGATCATTATACCACATGAAGGAAACAAAGTTTTCCATTCACATTGAACACCAGTTTGATACGAAGAGGTTAATTTTCATGAATGATTTTTTATTTGAAAAGTGCTCATTCTGCCTGAAAACTCATTATTATCTTCGATACTTCACTAACTCGTAAAACATAGTTCAAAGGCGTGCCGTTTATTTCGTTTCCACCGTGAAGTGTATTCGAAAATCAGGCCCAATCTCTTTTGCTTTCCCAACTCGTCTTCTCTTTGTCCCTACGTTCCGACCGTTCCTGTGATTGATGGTAATGAATAGTTGTTTGCTGCGGTAGCGCAGACAAAATGTATAGGAAAGTAGGGATTTCTTTATTTTCATTTTTCATTAATGAACTGAAAAATCGTATACATATACAGAGCATACAATAAATTGCTGGGGATATTTACTATTAATTCGTGTATTTGAAATCAAAATCCATCAATGATTTGAAGAGGTATGACCGTTCAAATACTGAACACTTTTTCACATCGAAATATTGAAATGGGCCCTTACATTGAAAGGTTAGACGTAGTCCTACGTCAAAATTAGAGCAAAAGTGGGTCTCAAAGTAATATTTTTTTTATCAAAATTTCGAAATGCCTGAAATAATAAACAGGCGTTCGGCGGTCAACGATTCGATAGCACTGAAGAAATTCGTGACGCAGTTACATCGTACTTCAAAAAGTTGGACGCTACGCACTTCGCGCTCGGGATAGAAAAACTCGTGCCAAGGAGGTGTCTACACAATGACGCGAGAAATAGTGATTCGAAAAAAAAACAATAATCTAGAATTCATCGTTAACGCACATCATTCATACGACTCTCTCCATGTTCTTCTTCGATAGCACTAACGTTCCCAACATTCGCTTTCTCATCATTTTTAGTAGTACTTAGTTGGTATTTCTATACCAAACAACACGCCTTCTTAGTGGCAAGTTCTAGAATGTGTGTGACCGTTCTGAAAGAAGTAGATGAATATGGTACAAACATTAGACAACGTGATCTTGCCATTTTGAAACAATATTTATGAAAAGCTATATCAGACGAATAAAATAAAGGAGAACGCTCGATGGATTTTATGTGTATCGTATGATGTCATTATATGATGTCGTGAGCTGTACCAACGATTCATGGGCGAAGTACGCGAAGATCCTCAGGTCCGAAATGTGTCAACCTTACGACGCAATTCGACATAGACAACATTGAGCTGTGTTCCATTTCTGTGAAGCAAAAATGCAAAATGGATATTCGGGAGGAATAAACACGCTTTTAAACCCAATTTTTTTTAATGAAAGTTAATTCTACATATCAAAAATGTGTTCGATGTGGAAAAGTAACACATTCTCTGCAATTGGAGGATACATCTAGAACGAAAATTGTGTCTGACGATGATTTTATGTTATGTATAAAGTTTAGGTGGAAATGTGAGGAAATTTATAGACACAAAAGTTAAGATGGGGTTAGGACTATGTACTTTAAAGACATCGAGTGATCGTGAAATTCGATCGAGATTCCGGAATTTGAATAACTGTCCGATACTGTTACCACAATTATGGTGTATGGTTCATGCGAGGATTCGAAACCTTTATCGCCTTGCATGGTAGATGGAATATGTACAAAGCGTTTTCCTAGAAATTTGACCAGCGACCCGATCGCAAGTGTAGACGAATATCTAATATTTCTACGAATAATTACTGGTAATGTCATCACAAATATCAACAACGCAGACATTGAAAATGAAAGTCGTTGAGTAGTACCATAATCGCCTTAACTGAGCAAAGGCAATTAAAAAAATTAATATATAAATACATATTTAGAATATATTTAGAAAGAGTACTAATTTTTTTCTCAGTGTATAATTTTTTCGCATCAATACTCTATAACTCTTTCTAAGACACTATTTCGGACTCATAGTTTTTATGATATATATTATCAAAGATTTCTCTTACTAAAATACGCTCTTTTCAAAAGTTACACTTGAGTCAAAAAATTCCCAAGTGCTGTGGAAAACTCATATTTTCTCCAATCCAAACGGAATACAAACTTTCGTTCGAATCAAAACTATAAGTTTCTAAAATCTGCATTTTTAGTTCGATTTCATTTGGAATTGCACAATATAGAAAAAAAATAAACGCTTTTTTCTCGAAACCATGTTTTTCAACTGGTGGTGTCGATATCTCAGGATCTACTGGACAGATTTGGCTGATTTTTTTTTTATCAGCATGTAAAACTGAATTATCTGAAGCGTTACAAGGCCGTTTTTTGATATCTCATTTTTTCGATTTATTATGAGCTTTTAAACAGCGATTTGTCATAAAAAATAACTCATTTTCAACAAAAATGGCCGCCATTTTAGAAATTTTCCGAATTTTCAAAAACCCCTATGTAACGCTTTAGATATTGTTTTAATGTTTTTAAAATATTCATTGGAGTTTGTTCTGCGACACCCCATTACTTCAGAATCGATACCGCCAGTAATATAGACAGGGGGTAAAATGGACAGGTGGTTGATTTGTATAGTTACATTTTGAATTTCAAATTTCTGTTAATGAGAACACCTTCTACATGTAATTCTATAATATTTAAGTCACCCTATGGCAATGAATACTAATCAAATGAGGAATAGGGAAACAAAAACCGAAAATCATGCATGATTCCGCGTGTGGCTGCTTCGATATTAAGCATTTTGAGAGGTTTAATATCAAAATTCAATTCGCTGATGGTTATAAAGGGTGTGTCACATCAAATTACATCACGGAAAAAACGCTTTAGAAATTTAATTTTTAGGAATTATATATTCAGCTTTCGCTTATAATCAGATAAGAGTGTATAGATCACGTTGGCCATGCTTCACTGTCAATTTTTCGTAAATTTGGAAAAATGTCGTCGAACGAAAAAGAGCGTCATGAATTAATCCTGTGCACTCATTTCGAGAATCCGGAGTTGTCACATCGGGACATCGGTAAGATGCTGGGAATCGTCCAATCCACGGTCAGCAGAGCACTAAAACGATACTTCGAGAACCTAACCATCGACCGGAAGGTGAAGAACACAAGCGCGTAGTTAAGCAGTTTAGACGTGATCCGAGCAGTTCGGTCCGGGATGTCGCCAATAAGCTGAATTTATCAAGTTCATTTATCCAGCGGACCAAGCAGCGGGAGGGCCTGCGTACATACAAGGTTCAGAAGGCTCCTAACCGCGACGAAAGGCAAAACATGGTGGGGAAGACGCGAGCCCGGAAGCTGTACACCGAAATGCTGACGAAGCCGCATTGCCGGGTAATGGACGACGTAAGCTACGTCAAAGTGGACTTTCGTCAGCTGCCAGGCCTGTTGTTCTTCTCCGCAGAGGACAAATTCAGCGTTCCGGAGGAGATTCGCAAGCAGAAACTATCCAAGTTTGCCAAAAAGTACATGGTGTGGCAAGCGATCTGCTCTTGCGGAAAGCGGAGCGCCCCCTTCGTGATGACCGGCACGGTAAACGGGCAGGTTTACCTTAAGGAGTGCCTACAGAAGCGCTTACTACCACTATTGAAGCAGCACGAGGGCCCGACCATTTTCTGGCCGGATCTCGCTTCGTGCCACTATTCAAAGGACGTGTTGGAGTGGTTCGAAGCCAACGGAGTCACCTTCGTGCCAAAGGAAATGAACCCGCCCAACGCGCCGGAGCTTCGCCCAATAGAGAAATATTGGGCGATTATGAAGAAGGCCCTCCGGAAGAACCCAAAAGTTGTCATATCGGAGGCGGACTTCAAGAGAAAATGGATTTCTGTTAAAAAAAAAACTACAACCTGACGTTGTACAGAACCTTATGGACGGGGTAAAGAGGAAGGTGCGAGCATACGGGCTTGGGCTCGAAGTATGAATAAAAAGAAAATGCCAAAAGTTGCTTAATAGTTTTTATTTTACTGTCTAAAATTTTCAAAAGGATCGGTCTACTGGGCGAATTTCTACAGCGTTTTTTCCGTGATGCAATTTGATGTGACACACCCTTTATTTCGGTTTGTGAGTTAACAGAGAAGCGATATTAGGTATGTACGGAAAAGTAAATTCATTTTTGAGAGGAAAATTTAAATTATTGAAATAATTGTACTGATGGGGTAAAACGGACAGTTACCAGTGGGAGTGAGATGGAATGTGAAAAATCTGTTTAATCTATTCCTAAGGAATGCCCTGCGTCTATAAATGGAAATCAAATCGCCAAATGTGGACTGTTTAGAAGCTGACTGGAACCAAAAGAAAAATAGTTGAGGGTCTGTCCGTTTATACTGCTGAAATGCACGATATCACTTCTAGGTGGATTAATTCGATTTTTTCATCATTCAACGGACATTCGTGATGAGTTCAGACCTTGGTTGAATAAAATTATTCCTCTCGCGTCCGATAAACCTCTACGCTTCATATATTACAAACCTGTCCATATTCACCCACAACGTGTCCATATTACCCGCATCGAAAAAAAAGTTGTACTTTTCGGTCTGTTTAAATTTTAGTAAAAACATTGAAAAACACTTTTTTGTAAAATATTTGCCAATTAGGTAGAAAAACAGTATATTGAATTGCAAGAAACTGCATCAAAGTTTTGGGAAACATGGGTTTCCAAAGATATAATTGAAGTTCTTCTTAACATGTCCGTTTTACCCCCACCTCCCCTACTTCTTTCTTTCCCGACTCAATCTAATTTTTTCAAAAATGCCGGATACATTCATTTTACAAAATTTCTTCCTCGAAGACAAATTTTATTATAGAAAAAGACCTAGACTATCAATTTGTGGTGAGATAGCTATATTGTTTTTGTGAAATTCACGAAAAATCAAAGTTTACTTAAGGTGTCCGTCTTTACCACCATTCCCCTAGATCAAGGGTGGCCTAACTTTCCATCATTGCGGGCGACTAATTGTTCAAATGTCAGGTTGGGATCGACCAACGTTGACTGAGTTAACGAATTATTAGAAAATGGATTCAATACGAAACTATAAAACAAAGTTTGAACTAAGGGAAAACATATAAAACAATAAAATCATTATCGGTTATTAAATGATTGATAATAAAACATTATTTTATTTAAAATCTTATTATTAAATGTTACAGAATGTTTGAAGGATTTATTTGAAAAAAAAAACCCAAGTAGACTGTTATATTTCTCAATTAACTCGAGCTATAAGAACAATCATTAGCGGAAATTGGTTGTTGGTACGATTGAGTATTAAATTTAAAAAATTAAAGGGAATTACCCCTTTTTCATTCATATTATGTAGGGGAAATGGGGGCATAGTGGTCACCCTAAGGAATATGCGCATCTCCTGCGTCCACATACCGCTTCAATTCACGTTTTTCGAAGAATATTGTAGTTCTACGTATGTGGTGTTGTCCGCATGTTTACCATTCCGGATATTATTGTCCTGAAAAGGTCAATGGTCCTGAAAAGGGCCAATACCAGCTCCTACGGTAAGTCTATCAAAGTACTCATGAATCAGAAAGAAGTTTGCAAAGCTTAGTTGATAGCCAGGACTTGCGATACAGTAGTTAAGCAAGGATTATTCAGTAAAAATTTACATAGCAGAAAACAGGTTATGCAAGTTGTTATCCTATAATAATAGTGACTGCATATCATATCGCCGGTAAGCGGACTTTTGGTTGAGTCGCCTTCGAAGCCGCATATGGTACGAGAATGTTACGAATCATGGATGAATACTACTTACTTGGAATGCTAACCGGACTCATTTAGGGTTACGATGGTCGAAATGCGGCCCCCGTGGCGGAGTGATTAGTGTCACACACTTTGTGATCGGTGCTTCGGATTCGATATTTGATCGGATTTTTCGTCAAACTATTCGGGTTCTTCCAGCTTGCATACGCGAACTTGCCACTCAGAGTACGGCCAAGGAGTGTTGTTTGACTTAGATTTCTGAAGTATTATCTAGTATTAATCTGATTAATTAATCTGATATGACACCAGTAATGCTACGTTGAGACGGTGAAGTTCCTCTCGGAACGTTAGCGTCATTGAAGAGGAAGAAGGAGAAAAATCGAATCTTGAATCACAGTAGAGAAACGGGGAGGAAACATGTGATATCTAGGATAAACTCGAAACCAATTTGTAATTTACAAATTTATTTCTGTTTCTATTTAGTGTTTTTTTTATACAATCGCGCATTATCTAAGAATATGTCTATAACAACAATTTCATTTGCTCATATAAATACTCTTAATTGTAACTATCGTTTCCGATAGGCTAATTAATCTTTGCTATAATACACACACATTGTTGTTCCCATCCTTTATAAATATATATAACTGTAAAGGTATAGAAAAAATTGCGTGTCGCTACATCACTCCACTCAACTAGACACACTTGCCATCTCGGGATCGAACTATTATACTGTCGCTAATAATTGGTTGCTAGCTCTATAACTTATCTATAATATACGAATGCGAATACGTTCGCGCGTTCGTCTTTCCCCAATTTGCCCCCCTATACGAGCCCCTACCCTTGGATTCTGCATCACGATTCGCTGCTGCATCCTACATCCTTCTTATCATCTAAATATTTCGTTTTGTTTTGTTAATGTTAACTTTCAACTGTGTTTTTTCTCGTTTTCTGCGTAATGTCAAGTTTTCCAGAGGAGTGGGTTTGTGTAAAAACAACTTCAACAACTATAAGGATAAGGAAAAAAAGCATCCACACAGTCTAATGGGAGCAGAAAACCTGACATTAGTTCCAAAACGGAGAAGAGGAAAAAGAAAAACTTAGACTATTCTACGCGTACTCGCACTGTTTCGATGGATACGATTATATACCTATTTATCCGAAAAACTGTTCACGCGCAATCCGTGAACATACATGCTGCACCTTATCTTATCCTGTTCGCTTAACAAATTTTCTTCGATTAGTCGTTTCGCCTAGTCGGATAGCGCGTAATGTACAAATGTATCATTCGGTTTTCGACCGCTACGTAAGTGGTTTAACGTCTTTCCCATCGTTTCTGACTATGAATATTCATTGAGTATTATTCGCCGACTGTTTTGCTGTTTCTCACTATATAAAAATATTTACTCTTTTTCCTATTAATCTGCACGTAATTCTCGTCTGTACACATCGTTCTACACCGTTTTGTTCGAACCATTTCTTCGATAGTTGGCTATCATTGTTGTTTACAATTTCGAAACACCTCGGATTTTTTCGAGATCGTTAAATAGTTATCCTGCTTGTTGAGTTGATGTGGGTCAGGGGAAGGTAAATCAAAAAGTTTCACTCATAAAAACGGAATACGAAGGGCTGTGAAAATAGATTGGACATCGTAATTATCGTCTAGTTTTTTTTTTAATATTAGGAACATTTCACAAAACGTTTGGGAGTGATAGCGCGGGAACGGAAATCATTGGAAGGTAAAATATCCTAAATCAACGTTAAATTACTGTTAGACATAATAATTTGGCTTATTGGCTAATTGTTCTAGTATGTTAGACACTCACATATTTATTGCTATATATAGAGTTAACTTTTTTTTTCTTTTCTATGCGTTGACTGTGGCTCGTTTCTCGTTCAGTTTGTTCTCCTAGCGTTATGTACAGATATACTACTAATTTAGACCCTTTTGTTGATACGTTGGCATCTTTCCGTTGGGACAGACTAGCCCCGAGAGTGCCACTGATGAAGATAATTCGATACACTTGCTCTATATTCTCTAAAAATCGATAACTATCGTGTGTTAACTAACAAATTCACATTCCATTCTGTTAACTACAAACATACGAGTTTCGTGCTTTTCAATTGTGTAATGCCAGGGGATTCCATCAGTCGCGTTTTGTGTTGTGTTTTGTTTATTTTTTTTTTTCAAACTACAGACCACAGGATGTCAGTTGTTTGTGTGTTTGTGTAAGCCTTGGTTATGTGATTATTATTTTGTCCCTCATTGGGACTCGGCTGAGGGTGTCCGTATGCATCATTCAGGGAAATTGAATTGAGGTTGCCTTCAAGTATAAAAAACTATACTATATCTGTCATGTTATCGAAAGGCTTCTAAAATGTCGTGGGGCCTTACATGTCAGCTTGTATTCATGTAACGAATTCATGAAACAACACGTTAACATCTTAAATTTATGCCAAATAGTTCCTATTTTTTTCATTTGACAAACATGCTCATTAGGGTGCCAATGAATGGGAAAAATGGGAAAAAATCGACTTTCAAATTTAAAAAAGTTACCCTATACAAAATGTTTACCACCTCGAAATAACACCCTAAAATTTCAGCTCAATCGGACTTAAGGTAGAGCCGCGCAAAGCGGTCAAAGTTAGAGTTCTACTATTATCTCGGAAAAAATCGTCATTCTGGGTAAGAATGTAAGCCTTTTTGTTTTCGGAATACCAGACGAAAGGTATGGTTTTGGGTGCCAATAAAAAAAAGTTATCTCGATTTTTCATCCGAAGCTTGCTGCGAAATATTGCTTTGCACCATACTATACACTATGCAAAATATGATCTCATTCGGACTTCATTTACTAGTGTCGCAGACATTAAAATTTGAGTTTTTTGGAAACGCAAAAACCACCGGAAATCGGGTTTTTCAAATACTTTTCTTGATGCCAAAAATCTTAAAATTGCATAACACGTCGAGGTTTACAGTTATCTAAAAAAAATGGTCAAAAATCGACTTTTCAGACGGAATACGACCAAGCGCAAAAAAAAATTAAGTCGAAACCAATTCATATTGCAGACTTTTGACATTTTGAGAAAAATCATAAAAAACGCTGGTAGCAAAATAGACAAGACAATCATCGCGATGACAATTGTCGGATACGATATTTTATTTGCAAAATGGTTTCAAGATCTTTACCGATACTCATCGAGGTATGATATAATTCCTGTCGCCGTAGGAATACACATTTCTATAGTGATAGCCGACATGATAGGTGTAAAGGAATGCTGATTGTTGAACTACTCATATATAGAAACACTCTTTTGGTTACCAAACGTTTCCTCGAATTCCATTCTCCTAAAATAATTTTCCGAAATGTAATAAAGAGCCGAAGGTCGACCACCGAATATAAAGTTTACCTGAATGTAGTATTTACTGGTAGCTCCTGTCTATGAAATTACAATTTTTTGAAAAATTTTCTTGATTAATTATTTTTGTAATGACGAAATTAAAGAAACTAGGGTAGACAAAACTAATATACTTTCTTTTTATCTTTCTGTGTTGCTCTTTAAAATTGACAGGCTGTTTATACATTAACATGAACTTTGTAACAATTTGTCGAAAATATAGCAGGTGATTTTAACATTTTAACTTTTAACTGTCTTGGAAATGTCAATTGGGTAAAGAATTGAGAAGAAAACACAATGTATGTAAAACCGCTTTTTCGATCATTATTGTCCCGTCTTTTTATCAATTTGTACCTTATTTTGAGTATAAAGAAAAAAATGTGATGCTGTCCTGGTGCACAACAATTAGTGATCATTCAAATATGCATTGTCCTTGTTGAAAGAGATGCTGTATCTGCAACTAAAATTGCTGTTAAGTTTGATGATTCTATTAGAATTCTTCAATATAAAATGGTACAAGTATGTTTGATTAGTGAGGTGTAAAGTGCTCTAAAAATATAGAGACCGCATTGTTGACACAGGACTACGAAATTATTTTATTCAATTCGCCTGTGGTGGTAACCTCGGCTGGAGGACCGGTAAAATTTTCAATAACTATAGGGTAAATGATATTGGTTTGCCCGATTTATGGTGTTTTTATGCAACTAGTAAATGCAAATCGATTTTTCTTCATGACAATCACATATAATTGATTTACGATCTTTCGGAAAAACCCCAAGTCTCTAGTTGCTAATATTAGCATATGGCGTTGGAATTTTTCATTTTTTTATGTTTTTTAACGATTTTCCTCAAAGAGAAATTATGATCATTGTTTGACCACATCTGATCATGGTTTATTCAAAAAATGATCATGGTTTGTCCGATTTTAGAAATCACCATTTTTAAATGAAAACATTCGAATTTTCAAGTAGATGTTGCATTTATTATTATTTGTCATATTTCATCATCATATTGATCCATTCATAATTTAGGCTTTCTTTAGAATATTGCCTTTTCTTGAGCATTTTAAAAGTGTTCATCTCAACACACTCAACATAGAGAAATGTTATTTCTGCTATGCGCGAAGTACACGATAAATAAACTGCAGCGCGCCAAGCGGTTGCCATAGAAATCATGTGGACCAAATAACATTAGTGAATTGAACAACTCATGATCAGAACTGAGGTCATCGAAATGCGTTAATTTAATGGTTTAGGTATGTAAATCTGATACAAATGGTGTGTAAGAATGATGTTAACAATATTTGTAAGTGTTATAGTGTAGAATAGGTCTGAATATGTGCCAAATAATCATCTGGTGATTGATTAAAAGTTAGCTCGAATGAGGGGCGCATTTACATTGTATTTCATAATCCTTCAAAACATGTGAAACCGTAAAAATATACTATAAAACTACTGTAAATCATAGAAAAGACAATTTTATTTATATGTTTTGAAACATTCGAATACCTGATTTGACAAAGGTATGCTTTCCAACAAAGCATCCAACAAAGTGGACAAACCATGATCATATTTTCGACTGAACAAACCAAAATCATTTACCTTACAATTACTATAATAGTTTAGTCGGGTAAACATCGGGGCTTCGTCATCTGCGTATTTAACAAAAAAAAAAAAAAACAATCGGTCAGGGGTTGCAAAATAAAGAGACTTAAGTCGACATTTTGACATTCTCCGATCAGAATCGCTCCCCTATGCTTGAAGTAATTCGAACGTGGTTATTGGACAGCATATGACTTTTATTTTAAGTTCATTCTCTACAAAATCATAACTCATAAATCATTACTTCAGGACATCGATCGCAAAAGGCTTCGTGAAGAAATGTTTTAAACAATTCCAACGTTTTTCACGAGTAATTGTGAAGATTGCTTCCACCTGAGCGGGGTTTCAAACAAGCAGATTTTTTTTGTATCGAGTGGCTGTCAGTCCAAGAATACCCAATGTACTATATTCAAGCCCTCCAAAGGGTACAGTATACAGGTTTTGAACCGTTTCAGCATCTGAGTTCGATTCAGCGCGTCGAATGTTAAAATGTCGACAAAAGGTTTTTTTTTGTCGCAATCATTGGGCAATTGTTTTCGATAAAGATATTTTCGATCCTCCGAAATGATTTTGCTCTTGAACTTTGTATCGAGCCAAACCGATGTGTGTGACATCAGAGAAACTGCTGACTGCTTGCTAGTTGGAGCAAGAATGAGTATCAGAAGTCTCGAATGGCTTAGTTGCCTTTTATTTAACCCTGTAAGTTATAAACGGACGGGATTAATTTGCAATATCTCCTCTTTCCACAGTGTCCGTATGAACAAACGTTGCATTTGCAGTTCGAGCGAGCGCTTTACAGATGTCTTATTCGTGGCATACAACAATTAAACCTCACGACTTCACTCGTTCCTCGATATATAAAGCACAGGCAGGTACGCACAGAAATTCACAGAACGAATGTGTGAGAAAATGGGTATGCTTCTATTTTTTGTTAATTTAAACCATTTTGGAATAAGGGAATCGTAATGCATAACATTTCAAACAATTCTCAGAGAATTTCCAACTGTATTCGTATGCAAATTGTCCGTTGTCCGTTCACCCATCCACTTCCGTTGACAGCAAAATCACGTTGACGTGTTTTTTTTTATCTGGCACCCGTACTGAGGGACGTGTTCTTGACGTAGGACTAGTTAATGCAGATGGAATACTGGGGGCTGAATTTTTTAAAATTGTGCAAAGTTAATGCACAATGATAAGTAAAATTTAGTGATAAGTAAAATTTAGTAAAAGTTTATTTTGATGTGTTCTTCTCCGACCAAATAAGTTTTTACACATAAATCGGATTTTTTTAAAGAATGGAAAATTTTTAAAATTGCCTTCCCATATGTTCTGCAACACGCATTGCAACAAAGAACCGAATGAATATCACTCAACCGCCATCGAATTCATAAAATATTCTGGATAGAAACTCTATTTTAATTCTGTGTCAGAAGCGGTGCTAACTGTTCCGAGGTGTGTCGCGTAAACATGAACAGCAAATAATTCAAAGCGCTAAATCGTAATGTTATGGGGAAAGCGATGCGGCAGAACGGACTTTGGGGGAGCTTTCGTATATCACAGTGGAGATTGGTATGTTGTTAGAACAAGGAATGCAGAATAAATAGATGTGGTGTGCTTCACCTTGCACTGCTGAACCCTTCAATTACCCAATGATACACACAGGATTTTATTACACAACCTCAGATCACAGTTCTCTCTTTCGAGGAGGTATGTTCCGATGAGTACAGTTCGAAACGATAAACAAGTCAATACATATGACTATACCTATGGTTTCGACCCCTCTTCTCGAGAATGGGGATCCCAGGTAACCATAAGCATTAACTTATGGCTCTATTACAGCACTAATTTAGCATCTTCAATGCAGCACATCAGGTGCTTGAATGCTTGTAAGCTTGGTATCAACATTGTTGACGCATATGAACATTAATTATATTTAGCATGCGCTATATGCGAATATAGTGCTACATGATGCTTACAAGTGTTTGGACAAAAGCAACCATAAAAGCTCTAGATGAAAGGAAGGGAAGATAAATATTATGCTAATCAAATGAAAGAAAAATAATTGGACACAGTGATGGATATTTTTAAGACAGAGAGAACTTGCAATGCTACAAGAGAAAGTTTAAATTGTTGAATTATAACTCAACATGATCAATAATTCAGTTTCTTTCTTTACGATCAAGTTTTATCAGGCGAATACTGGAAATAGGAAAAGGGGTGGCGACATAGATTCTGCTAAGGTCAAATCATGAAGTTGAAATTTTAGGAGAATGTCAATAATATTTGTGGTAACCACTGTTACCACACGTACAGATTTATCTGGAAAGGTACAAATTTTTTCTTCACTTTTGGTACGGTACAGAGTACATTAACCCTCTACAGCCCACGCCCGCCTTTAGACGGGCTTCGCGGATTCCCTTTTCAAATTATTCAGACATTATTTTCAATGTTCACCCCCACTAGAACGTCTTTGGAATATTTTCATCTATACCACATACACATCGTTTTTATGCTGGCGGCTTTCTGCTAGGAGTATTTTATGTTGAAAGTCGGAAATTCGAGATGAAAGTGGACTAGGTGTTTTAAAAAAATTAAATAAATAAAATAAATTAAAAAACTTGGGCGGTAGAGGGTTAAGGTACATGACTACTTTTACGCCGCAGTATCCCTTGGTGCGGCTGCTTGAAACTTTTAATAAATGATAGTATGCAATCTAGATTCAGAGAAACTATGAAAAAGCATCATCAAATACACGAATGACGAGTGAAATGTAAATGTGATATTTTTAGTAAATGAATGAGTATTTTTTATGTTAATAAAATAATAATAATATTTTTGAATGCAAAAAATAAATTTAATAAATTTTGCTCTTCAACGAATATTTTCGATGGTACAGATTTTTGGAAGAAAAAGTACAGATGGGTAAGATTTTTTACCCCTCTGGTATAGATTAAAATGTGGCAACACTGGGTGTAACCTTAAAAAAATCTGAATGCAAGGCTCAGAGCACCATACGGGGGTTATTTAGGGTTTTCGAGATTTCAGAGGTAAACCTGAATAACACATTTTCTGCTTTAGTTATTTGAGCCATCCTTGACTTTGGAGCGCCTGACAGAAATTCAAACATATTGAATGAAAATGCGAAATGGGAATTAATATGTGAGTTTTAGGACAGCCAATGGTTGTAACAGATAAATTAACCAAACATCGAAAATCAATTGCAAAACAATAAGCAAACACTCTACTAAAGAGCTTTAAAAGATCAAAGCCTAGAGTGAGAATCGGTAGAATGCTTCATTCGAGGTACAGATCCATAGAATCCACACAGATGAAGCCAAGCTTTGGAAATGTTTGCATAATTTGGAAAAAAAAGCTAGATTTTGTTGTTGAATTAAAGTTGTTTACGTTACTGTGAGAGTTAGTCCTTTGCGGTATGCTTTCCTACAACTTTACCCTAAAAGCAACGGGGGCTCTCACTTATTTTACCAATAAAGAACTATATACAGGGTGTCGACTACCTTAAAAATCTTTGAAAATCAGGGAATTCGAACAATGTCAGGGAATATCAGGGAATTTCGTAACCAATCTGGAAAAAATAAAATTCCATCAATTAGCATTTTGATTATTTCAGTAATTAGAAAATTTTGATGCCATCAAAAGCTGAGAAGGTCTAGGGCGTGATAAAATGAACTTTATGATGATGAATGTCAGATTTTGGGATGAAGAAGAGATGGAGGTGAAAAATCGTTACATGACGTCAATGTTCTTGGGACGTCACCAAACATTAGAGATCAACTTGCAGCTTTTAAAGAATGTCTGGGAATTATATATTTGAACAAACTTCTTCTTGTGTCGATGAACGGCACCAACGTGAAATGGTCATACTACGTGAGCTGCCACTGGACATTCAATATGGAGAAGAAAACTCTTGAATTTGGGTACATTCGGATTGCATATTTTACACGGTTCATCAATTGATTGATGGATACAAAGAAGCCGCCAAAATTTAACGACAGACATATCTTGAAACTTCGTCTGGGATGTCGAGCACTGGTTTTAAAGCATCCAGTGCATCCTTGATCTTGCCGTCATTGTTTTTGATAGAAAAAAAACTGCTGGAAAACGATTCGAGAAACTTTTGAGTATTGACCCTATTGACCTTTTTGATATTTGACAGATATTGAACATATCAGTGGAGCTCCAGCAGACTTAGTACTGAAACAATATTGATAGCAACAAAACAACAAGTTTGCTCACTATTATCCGACAAATGATCGACTGGAGCATTTTTGGAAAGGATAGGTTTATGGAACGTTTTGCCAAAAATGAAAAGAAAAAAAAAGAAGCTCCTGCGTTAAATGAGTAAGTTAATGAAACGGCTACGAGAAGCAGATGCGAAATTTTTGGAGGTGAAACAAAGAAAACTTTGGGATATACACAGAGGGGATCGTAACCTTTTCATGAAATTGATCCGAATCAAATTGAAAATGACTCATTCTATGCTAGTGTTTTAGATCCCTTCAGGATAACTTTGAACTGCATTAGTGAATGCATTTTTTTATTCGTTAAGGACACTTCTCGGTCGTCGTTTAACTCAATTGAAATCACAAACAATTCATTTATTGGAAGATATTGTCAGACGTTCTTAAATTTCATTGCCTAAGCCAGTGGTGGCCAGGTATAGACACGGTGCGGGCCGCATTAGAGTTTTTATTATAGCCGCGGGCCGCAACGATTCTTTTTCTTACTACTTTTCATAATGAAATGTGAAATATACGTATTTAACTGGTACTTTTTTGACTTACTTTTTATTTTAAATTAGAAAGAATTCAATTCTATACCTGTGAAACTCATAACTCGAGAACAAAATAAGATAAAAACCAAAAACTTTCATTGAAGGTATAAAAGTATCCAGAATTAACATTTTTGGCAAATTTATTCGCTTCTTCACGCAGAGTCGAAAACACTACGGCCAATCGTCAATCGCTGCAGCTTCTCGATAGAATTCTTTAACGATTGGTAGTTCCAATGAGAACATCCACAGGCACGTAATTTGGGGAGATGAAGTCTGGCAGGTTTGTTGTCAGGCTCCTTTTTTAACCATTCCAGGAATTTTTTGCATCGTTCCAAACATATTCGCTTCAATCTGGCCGTCAATAAATGACTCACACATCGATGTACGCACCAATTTATTTCGACTGATAGACACTTTTGTTTCCGAAGAGGATTGCATTGAACGCGTTCATGAAAACGTAGATAACATTGTACAGCCCACCTACCTCGGACTTCCCTTTATGGGCCTATCGCCCACAACAGCTGTTTCTTTGTACTGTTGTAGTGTACGGAACACGAATCGTTCATCGATAGGAAACGGTTTGAGCAGCTCGTAGATCTGTTTTGCCGGTTTCTTGCATTTAAATAACGTGACAGTTGCCACATGCTTCACGCACAGACCGAACTTCATCGTTGCTAGGAAACATAACAAGTCCCATCGATGACCACGAAACTTGGTGAGAGAGAAGTTCAACACTGTTTCGATTTCATTCGAACTACTTTTCTTGAGCCATTTTATCTAAATCAGCTTGAATGTGAGAGATAAGGTGGAAACGGAATGCCGTGTTGTGCGTTGCTTCTCATTAGCAGTCATTGCTTGCGTTTTGTACTAAAACATTCGCCCGACGCAATCTGTTGATTTGCAGTCACAATCTAGCATTCGCGTCACCACTTTTCATGTAAACAAAAACAAAATAAAGTTCGTATGAAAATCTTATTTTTGTTGTGTCCACGGATCAGTTCAATGTTTTTTAAAACAACACATTGACATATCCGCGCTGGCGGCATTGAGCTTCGTTTACTAGTTTAGGGAAGAGAGAAAGAATAGCTGATTTTCAGTCGGAATGAACACGTTTTCAAAATTAAAATTATGAATGAAAATAAGCTTTTCTATATCAAACTAGTATTCTATTTAAATGAAAAACATTTGTGTTTGTAGGTGGTGAAAAAGTCTCATACGAAAATTGTTTATGAAGACAACTCTGTATTATGATGAAAAAATTCAGCAACAATTTTGGAATTGTTTAGCCATATGGTTGAATGGAAATCAGAAACACGTGTTTCAAGTAATCAAATAACATGATGTGAAAAATTTCATTCAAATTTTAGAAGCACAATTGTCGCAACGCATAGCGCGACATTCTGGTCCCACCTATAGCGATGTGAAGCGTATCTTTCAAACGACTTTCAGTGATTTTGTTCCTTGACTTTGTTTTTAATTCTTTCATAACTAAAATAATTGCTCACAAATATTTGCGGATTCAAACAAAGCAGTAATAAAATGAGCATGTTTTATTAGTTGTGGAAATCGCGCTTCTGGAACATATCTGGAGTAAGAATCTAAGACATCATGGTTATGAAATTTGTCACGCAACTCTAAATCACACTGCGTTTCAATGAGATCCATCTGCATGTTTTCTGCATAGAAACTGAATGGGGTAGAGAAAATTGGAGAATTATTTCATGGGCTTTGAATCACCAATATCTGCGAAAAAAAAAAATCGACTGGACTTACACAAATCAAATGTCAAATTTCATGGTATGGGTACATTCGTAATTGTTCGGATCATTGACGTTTACTCGCCAGCGAGTAACTGACAACGTATAAACCCGGTTTTACTGCCGTTACTTGCATGAATTTAGATATTTTGGATACACACGATTAACAAGAATTACTCGCAAAGTTATTTCTAATCAACTGTATGGAAGAATTTTCAACTATATTCATAATTTCGCTCATATGATTTTTTTTTCAAATCATAAACGTGGGCCGCATAAACAACGTCAATGGGTCGCAGGATGGCCACCACTGGTCTAAGCTGACTCAATATTTTAGGAACTACAGCTAAAGTACTAGTAGCGACCTTGATTACTAGTCTACATCTGGAACTTTTCTGAAAAATTACTGGAAAATCAGGGAATATCAGGGATTTTTTTTCGGGTTTTGAGTCGACACCCTGATAAAGCTGTGATCTTTCTAATTGGTCCGATAACAACATGTTGTTGAGGATATCTTTCTATAGTTGAAGCGGGAAAATTTATGTATATGGAAATGAAGTTTTGTCGGTCTGTTTATCCTGTATAGGTTCAGAATTTACTGGATCAATCGACGTGCAAATTTTGGAGTACTACGAGCATTAATACGTTGAGCCCCGTGTTGGTCGCTAAGGTCTGATCGTAAGACGTGAGCTGTGCGTCAGAAAAACGTTGATAACCGGGACCAACAGTTACTAAATATATAAAAAAAAGAACAAGGTTTGCTCTCGGATGTTTTACGATATGTTTCTGACTATTTTTTTTTATACAATTAATATCTTTGGGAGTGGGGCTGACACTGATATTATGTAAACACTCTTGATGCGAGCTAAATAGAAAGCGCAGCTAGAACAATCCGGGGCTCAACGTGTTAATGTGTCATCGATTTTGCTTTATACCAGAATGGGATCCCAGTACAGCCCCGTATATAAATATTAGTATAGCTAAGTTTATGTAGAACCGGTAAAACCTCGAAAACTTTCATGAAAATTGTATATAGAGGTTTTCGAGTATGGCGAGCTATCAGTTCCACCTAGAGAGGGGAGAGGAAGTAAATTTGTCAACTATATACAGCAATTCCATGAATAAAGAATCTACCGAAGGAAATTGCGCTGATTTTACCTAATCCCCGAATGTTTTTTTTATTTTCAAAAAAAATAGACACCTATTGTTTTAATTCCGGCTGTTTCATCTTCAAGCCAATTTTAAAAAAAAGTAACTTTTGAACTGCCCCACTGATTTACCGATTTATTTAAACAATCGTAACAATCGTGCAATGGTTTTTAGCGAAATCAGATTGAAATTCTTTTTCTGTAGTTGGACGAATGTGTGTCTGTCTGTCTGTGAGGTAAAGTGATCGAATATCGTTCACTTTTTTTTACCTCAAAAATGAGGCACTTAAAATTAAGGGAAACGGGATTTAAGTTACTAGGGATATTCCTACATCTCTTTCCTATGACCCATCAGAGTTTGAGTTCAAAATACTGAATAGTTAGGCTACTGCGAATTTTTGACGTGAAACTACGTCTTCCATTAAGGGTGCCAAATCATAAAACACGTCACGTTTTCATGAAATAAAGTTAACGTCAATAACTATTTTTGCCACGAACGGATTTTGGTGATTTACATACCAAACGAATCGGAAATTCCCTAAGATTTGTTTGATATGCTATACATTACAATCCCCTGGTGTACAAATGGTTAAAATTGGTGACAAATGGTTAAAATTGATGAAAAGTATAAGTGTTTCCATTTCCCCATACATTTGTTCTGCCGATATGTGAGCTTTTCTACCCGTGCCGTCAATAACGAGCAACTTATCGACGAACAACGAAGGAGAAATCGTAAGATATAAAGTCTCCGTGAACAAAGGAAAAGAAGAAGAACTAAGAGGAATATTTGCCTAGAGTATAAACAATGGATCTCGCTGATGCAAGCTTTCAATATCATTCTAGATAAGAGGCAATGAACATCGCTTGTTCTTCCTTGTTTTGCGTCATCACATGTCTTCGTTTGGGACTGAGCTGTGGACGCGATCAAATAACTCACTCGCTGATGTATCTGTCATTGCAATCATTGCATCAGACTGACGC
Organism: Toxorhynchites rutilus septentrionalis; assembly: GCF_029784135.1. NCBI lineage: Eukaryota > Metazoa > Arthropoda > Insecta > Diptera > Culicidae > Toxorhynchites > Toxorhynchites rutilus. The sequence goes on along the minus strand of NC_073746.1, from coordinate 117,560,882 downwards.
CATTGCCTTAATGTTTTGAGCTACACAATTGTGTGGGGAATCATCAAGCTAGACAATCGTCGGCTCACCAAGAAAATAAATGTTCTGAAATTTTGTCTGTGATTTGGCTAAGATAATCTAGACCGGCAATATTAACAGCAAGGGCTTTTGTTGAGCGGAGCGCAAAAGAGAGATAAGTGTGTGTATATTTAGTTGCTTCAAGCCATCGATATATGGATGTTTGTGTGCGTATGTGCAACAATCAGATTACTGATCGTTGAGATTAACAGAAATAGTTTATTTCATTTGTTTAGTCACCAAGAAAGTAAATGTCGTTCTGGAATTTTGTATGTAATTTGGTTTCGTTAGCCAGTAGCAAAACTTTCTGCACAAAGGATAACAGCTGCGCTTATCTCGAGCACAAGAAAGTAAGGCAACTTTTTTCGAGGCCAGTAATATTAACAGAAGCGTATCTTTTGAGAATAGCGCAAAATGATGAGAAATGTTTATATTTCTAGTAGCTTCAAGGCACCAATGTATGGATCTGTATGCATGCTATGGCGAACGCTTGTTTGGCGCTTGGTTTACGTTGTACGAACGGTGCCTAGAGGTGCGATTCCACTGAGGCAATACTAAATCAAATGTAGCTTAATATTTATACTTGCATGTATTGTCATTGTTTCCATGCGGTTTCAAAGATATATTGATGTAGTTATGAGATGTGGAATAATGGTGCTGGTGCAACAAGTATATAATCGCTTGTAGCCGAGTGTATATCAATTGCAAAAAAGGGCACCGGAATAGCGTTCGAGGTAAAATTTCAGTGCATTGACATGAAAAAAAAATGCGAAATACGATCAGCTAGTGAATTGTTCTGCGGCGACAAGAATGAATCCTCAATCAATTATCGTCAACTGATTCTACAGTGAAAGAAAAACATTTCAGGTTGATCAAACCATTCTACTAAACAGTTATTTCTAAAATTTCACAGAATAATATTCGAAGATAGAAACAAGCGACTTATATAAAATAATAGCTTAGTTCTACGTCAACAATGCGGTTGTATCTTGGACACAACCTCCTATAATTTTTTTCTAAAAAAGTCAAATTTGAAATTTTTGAAAAGTAGTGCCTAATATCGCTCACCATTTTCTTTTATTAAAAAAATGTAATACTACAAACAAGTTTATTATCATCTATAGATTAAAAACTCAATACATATCAATACATGTTCAAACAAGTGGTACACGTGTAATTCTTTTTATTCGTTGCATCTTCAACGGCAGCATATGATCTACATGAGCCCACTGGTAGCATTTACAACAGGATACCCAATATTCTCCGTTATGATCCTCGGAATAAAATTTCTCACGAAATTGGCATTTTTTCACATTACAAAATTTGATGTGCGATATTGGGGCATGGGGTGGGCGATATTAGGCAAACATCGTGTTTTGAAAAAGTGTTGAAAAAAAATTATGAAAGCTTACTTTTATTGAATCCGCTAATCGATGATTGGAAACTTCATTTAATACTCTCCAACTTTCATGTATCACGTTTGCAAATTTATGAAAATTTCTATTTTTAACAATTTTTTTCCAAATCACTCTGAAAAGTTTTGGAAACAGGCGATTTCTTCTTCTGCTCGATTTTTTTTTTGCTTGATGTGATACGAATCCCGACAACATCGGTATGAGTAGGTACTTACTAAAGGTAGTAGTGTGATTTTTTACCACCAGATCGCATCATAAACAGACGAAAAAACGAGGTGGGCGAACTTAGGCTACTGGGCGATATTCGGTCACTTTACCTTTTATATGTTCTGTACAGACTCGGAAACTAGTGAATCGATCAACATGCACATTTGTATATAGGGATTTTCGAGCATGACGAACATTTCTGAACCATCAATTCAATTTCATCTCAGGGCTCAATTACAGTTTTTAAAGATTATCTCTCGATCCTCTTAAGTTTGGATATAGAAAATCAGAACTTTTCAAATTTTTTAACATATTATAAATCTAACTGTTACTATTCTTCTACTTTTTCTGCGCTGGGAAGAAAGAAAAACAAATTATAAAATGATTCTAATTTGGTAAATATGACTCATTGCAAATAGGTAAATATGACTATTTTAAGATGGACGAGTGGCAACGCTTGCGTCGTATACAGCTAATTTTTTTATGAACAGAAACAGAGGAATGAAAATAAAACCACCAAAACGTAATTCTGTTCCCTGAATGCGTTGTGAATGATTTCAAAACATCGTATATTTTTTGTGTTGCTAATAAAAGTCAAAACCATACAATTTCATCATTCAGAAATGAACAACAAAACATCTGAATGATTTTTCATGTTTTCCCCGTTGATGCATACGTCCCGCTGCCCGGTGTTCGATTTCCGGCGAGCCGCACATGAGTAAGCAGCTTAATCGAAACCAATTTTTGCGTGCCGTTTGTCGGGTTGTGTATGAAAGCGGGGGCGGAACCCCTAATGGTGTGTGCGATTATTGCATTCCTGGCCGTGCTTGTGCAGTGTTTTTAATTTATCTGTTACCATTTTAATATGCTGCAGTGAGTGTGTGCGGGTGTACGGGGGAGTGGTTTGACAACGGTCTGTCGTTGTCTGAGGTTGTGCGCCTGAACATGATGTCGCGTATACGAGATTTTTTCTCCCCATCCCACCCACTAAATAGCGGTTCATTTTATGGTGGATTACCTAAATTTAATTGATATTTACAGCATTTTTCCGGTTGGCTTGTTGGTTTCATTATTTTTGTAGTTTTTCCCCGCGTATGTTCGGCATAAAATTTATTATGTCGACGTATCAGCGGTAGTTTTTTCGATTTTATGAATGTCCATTATTATAATTCCATCGACATTTTTCATTGCATTTGCCGTTCCCTTCACACCCTGCTTTTTTCTATATTCTGAAATTAATATCTGCTAACATGCTCGCTGGCTTTCTGTGCACCGTGCATTGGCGAAAGGCGAAAACTATTTGTTTGAAGTTTCAGGTAGGATCGAAACGCGACCCCCTGGTTCCATCCGAGCTGGAGACTGATAGCACTTTATCGGTTTTTTTTATTATGCTTGTATATCAACCAATTTATGCTGTTTTTCCCCCAGCGCCCATATTGCATTCATTCGAACGCCACACGTGCCGTTCCCATCAATTCATCTCCTCGGTACGACTTTCGCCTGACGAGAATGGGTGTTTTTGATGCTGATCTAAACGACTATACAAATTTCTTCAAAAAAGCTATAAAATACACATTTTTCCTCATCATCCTGACGGATGATGTTGAAACCGGTAAGCTCCCCAAAAAAAAAACACACACACACACGGAGAACACGGAGAAATTGAACGGCACATTCCTGCTGGCAGGTGCTGCCGAATAGGGAAGCGCCCAAGATAAATAACATCGTATCCTTCGGATTCTCTAGTGGCCTTCGTGTCTTACTTCGTAACGGTTCCCATCCCCCAGACGGCTATGCTAAAGTAAAAATTATGATAAAAATATATATTCGCTACGTCACTCTCGTACTCTCGCTCGATTCCTTACTGTTATTGACATGTTTATTTTTTTTTTCGTTATTGCATCCGCAGTAGAAAACAAATGCGAGAAGCGAAAAATGAAGAAAATCCACACGTAACTCTAGCTTCTTCGCATAAGTATACCTATATGACCAATTCCTAGCACTGTAAACTTTCCTTCAATCTGTTTCGATAGTTTTCCCACTCGACAAAACAAGTCTCCCGACCAGTCGCGGGATTAGAATCCGTCGGTTGGACTCCTCGGGCGAAAATAGAACTCACTTGGTTGCAGTTGTTGTAATTTGACGTGTTGCTCAATTCCCTCATCAGCGTCGGCACCACCGGGCTGGTCTCCTGCGCCTGCTCATCGGACTCGTAGTCCGGCGGCGGCTCGTAGTCCAACCCGTTTACTTCCCTCAACAGCAGCAGCGGCGGCTGGATGGTGCCGTGATGCTGACGGGGAGGCGGATGCTCGGGATGGTAGAACTCGGGGCCATCCGGTCCGTTTTCACACCGACACCACCGGCGAGCGTCCAGTTCCAGCGGTGCATTTTGCTGGCTCTGGATGGGCGCCGGTGGTGGGAATCGATGTCAGAAGAGCTCGCGGTGGCCACTGTCAAGCACCACGTCACAGTATCAGGAGGGGGAGGAGGCTAGCAGTGACTCTCATAATGGCACCATGCCGCCGCCCCCGTTCCGGGCCGTCGGGTTGCGCGCCATGTAGATGTCCATGTCGTGGTCGGTCCAGTTGTCCGAGGTGTCGCAGTAGTTGTTCAGCGTGTGCGTCGAGCCCGCCGTCGAGTAACTGCAGGTGGATAAAAGTAAATATTGATTAGGTTAGTATAAATGTTGATTAGGTAGGTTATTGGATCAATAGTTCTATTATAGAGGAGATATTTTAGTAGAGTATGTATAATTTAGGTTCATACAGATTTTAATTGATTTATTGAAATTCGAACCATACGGAATACATTCGGTTGGCTGAAGTAATTTTTACAGCAATCGACTGGCGAATGTATTGTATGCTAATAGCTTGAATTTACCATTCCACATTTCATTCACATCTCTAAACATATCCCTTCGAAATTTTGAATATATTTTGATTAGAATACTGATTTGATTTTATAAGGTTTATCAGTGTAGATTTTTGACGTAGAACTAGGTCTTTCATTAAGGGTGCAAATCACAAAACATGTCACGTTTTTATGAAATGAAGTTAACGTTAATAACTATTTTTGCCGCGACCGGATTTTGACGATTTACATACCAAACGAATCGAAAATTCCCTAAGATTTGCTTGATATGCTATACATTACAATCTCATAGTTTGTATATGGTTTAAATTGATGAAAATTGAAAGCATTCCCATTTCCTCATACATTTGTTCTGTCCATTTGTGTGCTTTCCCGAACAGAGCTGTCAATAACGAGCAACTTATCGACAGGCAACGAAGGGGAAATCGTAAGATGTAAATTCTCCGTGAACAAAGGAAAAGAAAAAGAGCGAAGGGGAATATTTGCCTAGAGTATAAACAGTGGATCTCGCTGAGGCAAACTTTCATTCTTCGTGAGGAAATCGACTGAACAACATCGTTGCTGGGCGAGCTGGACGGCGAGGGATCGAATGCCTTTCTAAAGATAATGGGGGTGGAGGAGTAATATTATGGATAAAGTAAAGTTTTCCAAGGACCTTTTTGAAGACTAGAGACGAATGAACTGAAGAAGTTTAAAGTATTCAAAGCAATGAATATCGCTTGTTCTTCCTTGTTTTACGTCATAACATGTCTTCATTTCGGATTTAGCTTTGGACGCGACCAAATTACTCACTCGCTGATGTCTCTGTCATTGCAATCATTGCATCAAACTGACGCCATTGCATTAAGTTTCTGAGCAACACAATAATGTGGGGAATCATCAAGCTCGGTTTATTGTCAGCTCACCAAGGAAATCAATGTATAGGAATTTTTTCAGTGATTTGGTTTTGCATGACGATAGGAAAACTCTCTCTACATAGGATGACAGCTAAGCTAATCTAGACTGGCAATATTAACAGAAAGGGCTTCTGTTGAGAAAAGCACAAAACGGAGATAAGTGTGTCTATATTCAGTTGCTTCAAGCCATCGACATATGGATATTTGTATGCGTTCGTGCTTCCATAACCCGTACGTAAAAATAGTGCATCTTCGCTACGCTGAAACCCCATTTGTATCTGCTCCCGTGTGCATTGGCCCTGAAAGGATGCAACAATCGCCTAATTTTTTATGCTATGATTGACGATTGTTTGGTGTTGTAAATTATGCAGTTGTAATGATAAATATAAACAAGGAGGGGAGATAGTGGGAGGGAAATATTTACGCGATGGTATTGGTAATGAATCTCTGCTGAGGCAAATATTCAGACTTTCTCCAAGCAGTTGTAGCGCTGCACTGATTTTAGTATTGTTGAGCCCCTCGTTTCTATGAGTATGAACGTCAGTTTCAACACAACTCCCGTGTGTGGAATCTGAGTGTCTTTTCATATGTGTATGTTTCGGATGAACTGCAAAGCGAGTGCTTTTCCCCTTTCCGATTTCACTGCTAGCTATAATTGAGTGCCAGATGTAACTCGACGGCTCAATTTAGCCAAGACACGTCTCAGAAAATGTCTTAGGGTGGGTTTAGACTAGGGATATATTCATGAGAAGAAATATGATGAGATTTATAGAAATCGCATCAACCGTTTACACTAGCGTGAACTTCTATAATGAATATATTCATATCTCCGGTGAATTTATTTACCTGAAGTAGAACTGCATCCAACCTGATTTCTCACCAGTAAGAAATTCACAAGCGTTTACATATGCTGAATTTATTCAAGTTATATATACCTCGAATAAGTGTATCATATTTATTCTCACCCGTTTACACCTATTTTCACGTGAATAAATCCATCTATAGCTATAGATCTCCCTAATAGACGTTTCCTTAACCGGGAGAGTTTTTGGCGGGTTTTCTTGGTATTTGAATTCGGAATCCGGCGAGCAACTCGATTTAAGCTGCGCTCGGGAGATTAAAGATAATCGCCCGAAAATGTTTGAAAAGAGGACAGATGTAGGCAAGGGGGTTGAGGGTAAGACTACGTATTATTAATATCGTTAATAATTGTGTAGTTCCGGTCCTTTTGATCATTGCGCTGATCTGAGGACTTAGAAGAAATATTCTTCCATTTCAACTTGGCCCGTGGAAGAGGCAGCAGTGTGCAGTTCCGTTTGTAAAATCGCGAGTAGTTCAAAAGGTAGTTGGTACTTTTCCACGCCATAGTTGGTGTAGCTCATTTGTGTTTTTTTTTCTTTGTTTGTTCTTTTTTATTTTGTTTCTTTAGTGAGCGCAGTTAGCTCAATTTTAAATTTAAAAATTACCCCTCCAGTGCGTAAAGTTCAAATTCAATTGGAGGTAAGCATTGGCTTTTTTTTTGCAAAATGTGGCAAAATGGCTTGTGTGTGCGCTTTTTTATGTGTTGTTTCTAGGTGGCACCACTTCTGACCCCACGGCTACGTTGGAATTGGCCCTCTCCGTCAACACGAGGGCCCCAGCAAAATTCTCGCGCTCCCGGCGGCTCGTCATCAGCGGAAGTTAATCGCTCTTCGCCGCCGTATCACGTAAATCCATGGTAGTGAGTACCCATTTTTATTTTCCATTTAACATGCGCATGTAGGGAAATAATACACAACACTCTAATAAATGAGAGGTGCGCTATAGAGCGCAAGAACAGAAGCAACACCACACAAAAGTACACACACAATAGCCATTGAAAAGTGAATGGAGAAGCCATAGTAGTATGACTAGAAAGTCAACCGCCATTACCAAATCTATTTGAATGTGCCTTTAGTGTAGTGAGCTAATTGCTATGTCTGCAAATCCAATGATTTGATGTTTGAGTCTGGAGTTAGATTAAATTTTTCTGTTATGTGTAAATGAGTTGAATTAGTTTTTGTCATCACGCTGTTTTCCTGTAATAAATGCTGAGTTGAATATTTTATAGTCTGAGTTATTTACTGGCTAGCGTGTGGCCTAAGTACCGGCAACTGATTTTTTTTTTGTAGTTGTAAAGATCTTGAGTCTGCAAAGAGACTCCTTTTTTGTTGCAGTTAGTTGAACATCCACTCCTACGCTCCGAAGCGAGCTTCGTTGTGGACAATATTTTCGCTAATTGGTCCAGTGAGGAAAATTTGCTGAAATTTGTGGTCTGGGGATCGGCCCACGCATTCTCGGGCTTTAATCCTGTCCTCTGGACAAGCGGTGTTCGGGTTCACTTTACAGCGCAACTCAAATTGAGAAACAAGCCGGGTTTTGGGGGAAGAAAGAAAAACACGCCCTGGGAGTTCGATTCTCATTGGCCGGGCAACCAAAAACACGGCGGTTGGCCTCCCTTACGGGAGTTGCGCTTAAGCCAACTGCTTGACTGCGCAGAGTCCCGGTTAGGAAGGACTCACACGCCTAGAAGGCGTGTCGGGTTACACAGTTAACATTGTTTGTTTTCTGTCATCAATGCATTGAACTGACGCTATGGTCAAGCAAGTGTTAAGGTTGTGCACCAAAAAATTATTTGGGGAATACCAAGTTATTCAATAAGTTATATTAAGTTATTAATTTATTTGGGCTCGCGTGCCAGTCGCAAAATTGCTTTCAACTAGGATTGCGCTAATCTTGATCATAATGAAGCAGTGCTACTCTTTTAGAGGTTGTTGAGATTAACAGATAGAGTTTATTTCGTTTATTTAGTCACCAGGAAAGTAAATGTTGTACTAAAATATTGTATGTGATTTGGTTTCGCTTGCCAGTAGCAAAACTTTCTCCACTAAGGATGACAGCTGCGCTTATCTCGATCATGTATTGTTCTGCGAGCACAAGAATGAATCATCAAACAATTATCGTCAAATGATTTTTCAACCAAAAAAAAAAACATTTCGAGGCGACCAAACTGGTAGAATGGTTATTTCAAAATTTTCGTAGCATTATAAAATAATATCCGCAGTTATAAACAAGCGACTTGAATTAAACTACAGCGTAGTTCTACGTCAACAATGCGGTGGTGTCTTGAACACAACCTCCAATCATTTTTTTTAAATAATTAAACTTCAATACTTAGTGAGCTTGTAGCCTTCCGAGGAAAGCAATATAAAAATAGATTTTAAATCTGAATCTGCATGAAAAGTCATAGAGGCTGATGTTCAAGACAAGACCGAATGGTTGACGTAGGACTGCTACTTACTCATTCAATTCGTTTTTTTTATCACTTCGAAAAGGGTTTTAGAATGAATGGAGATCCATTTGTGCAGTGAAGTGAAAGTGAGAGATGTCGAATGGCGATTTTGCATGTCTGAAAGTTGCTTGAACGGCACAAAAGGAAGTCCTTTTGTTGCATATATCGATACTGGGATCGAAAAGTGGATTCACCACGACAATTCAAAACACGAAAGATTGTATGTAAAGCCCGGCCAGTCAGGAACATCAACGCCGAATCCGAATATCCACGGTACCAAAGTATGGCTCTGTATTTGGTGGGATCAAAGTGCTAAAAGCTGGTCAAACCATCAATTGAGACTTCTAAAGACAATAATTGTTCCGTCTAAAGTCAGCTATTGCCGTAAAACGTTCATATTATACGACCATGCACGAGTGGATAATATACCATAATGACAACGATCGGCTTCAAAATAGCAGAAAGGAAATTCTGGTTCACCTGTTATGTAACCCAAACTTTGCCCCTTCCGATGAAGGCCTGTTCCAGTTACAATTTGGTCGCACAAATATGACATTTTTCAGCATAGAAATGACGTACAAAAAATAGAAGGATGTCATTTTGTAGTTTTTCAATGAACTTTAAGGGAGAAACACATGGAAGTTATTCGTCAGCTGTTCGGAAGAATTCTCGAACTTTTTTGTGATACCACCCATCATTTTCTGCACGGTACGCAATACCCCCTTTACGCTTGGCTTTTTACCAGCTCAAAAATGGAAAAGTGGTGGAACAAGATAGCAAGTACGGTTCCCAGTAGCACTGTGCAGAAACTGATGTGGTGATATCACACGAAAAATTGAAAAATTCACCCGAACTGCTAACGAGTCATTTTCATGTTTTTTCCACGTTTTACTTTTTCATAAAAAAAACCTACAAAACGATATCTTTTCGTTTTTGTATGTTTCGTATGTTTTTTTTTTGTTTACTTTTGTATGTTTCTATGCTGAAAATGTCTTACTTTATGCGACCAAATTATAACTGAGACAGGCTTTACCATTTGTTTCTATCGATGCTGAACGCTTTGAGTGGAATACGATTTACTCCAGAACAGGGTAACAAAAGTCCAGCCAATTCATTTCGCGACGGAACCCGCAAATTGCGAGAAAATAGTGACAAACGATGGCCAATACTTTGAATAATGTATTAATTTATTTTATTTATTCAAATAAATGTGTTTTCACGCAAAAAATCGAGGGGTTGTATCCAAGACACGACCGCTAATAACGCAATCTTTTTTTTTTAATTTGTTGGTTTATCATTTCGGATATTATTTGATAATACGTCGGAAATTCATAAATAACTCTTTAGTAAAAAATTCCAGGGACCCTGAAAAGGTTTAATGGCTTGCATGGTTTTGTAGAATCATTTCGAGAAGAAAGATTCTTTCTTGTCTTTGCGAGAACAATACACTAATTGGCCATATGTCGCATTTTGTTTCTTTATATCAATGCACGCATTGCACTGAGTATTTAACGAGAGGCATCTTGAAAAATCGTTTCTCGACTCTCGGTCAAAACCGTCAACAAAGCTAGCTTGCAATCTTCTCTTGTTTCTCCTGCTTTGCCATGGCTCGGATGGTTGTATTAATTGCAATGCCAGATGTACTTGAAGTGAAATATTCGCTAGCGTTCACAGCACATAAAACACAAAACGAGCAGAATAAGCGACCTTAGTTGTTTCGAGCACAGAAAGAGTCGGAGAATTTTCCTCAGAAGAGATGCAATACTTATACGCTAGCGACATATTATTTACTGTGCAAGTTTCTTACCTTTCGTTGTTTCTAAAGGGTGTGTCACATCAAATTGCATCACGGAAAAAACCGCTGTAGAAATTCGCCCAGTAGACCGATCCTTTTGAAAATTTTAGACAGTAAAATAAAAACTATTAAACAACTTTTGGCATTTTCTTTTTATTCATACTTCGAGCCCAAGCCCGTATGCTCGCAGCTTCCTCTTTACCCCGTCCATAAGGTTCTGTACAACGTCAGATTGTAGTTTTTTTTGAACAGAAATCCATTTTCTCTTGAAGTCCGCCTCCGATTTGACAACTTTTGGGTTATTCCGGAGGACCTGCTTCATAATCGCCCAATATTTCTCTATTGGGCGAAGCTCCGGCGCGTTGGTCGGGTTCATTTCCTTTGGCACGAAGGTGACCCCGTTGGCTTCGTACCACTCCAACACGTCCTTTGAATAGTGGCACGAAGCGAGATCCGGCCAGAAGATGGTCAGGCCCTCGTGCTGCTTCAATAGTGGTAGTAAGCGCTTCTGTAGGCACTCCTTAAGGTAAACCTGCCCGTTTACCGTGCCGGTCATCACGAAGGGGGCGCTCCGCTTTCCGCAAGAGCAGATCGCTTGCCACACCATGTACTTTTTGGCAAACTTGGATAGTTTCTGCTTGCGAATCTCCTCCGGAACGCTGAATTTGTCCTCTGCGGAGAAGAACAACAGGCCCGGCAGCTGACGAAAGTCCGCTTTGACGTAGGTTTCGTCGTCCATTACCAGGCAATGCGGCTTCGTCAGCATTTCGGTGTACAGCTTCCGGGCTCGCGTCTTCCCCACCATGTTTTGCCTTTCGTCGCGGTTAGGAGCCTTCTGAACCTTGTATGTACGCAGGCCCTCCCGCTGCTTGGTCCGCTGGACGAATGAACTTGACAAATTCAGCTTATTGGCGACATCCCGGACCGAACTTCTCGGATCACGTCTAAACTGCTTAACTACGCGCTTGTGATCTTTTTCACTGACGGAGCATCCATTTTTGCCGTTCTTCACCTTCCGGTCGATGGTTAGGTTCTCGAAGTATCGTTTTAGTACTCTGCTGACCGTGGATTGGACGATTCCCAGCATATTACCGATGTCCCGATGTGACAACTCCGGATTCTCGAAATGAGTGCACAGGATTAATTCACGACGCTCTTTTTCGTTCGACGACATTTTTCCAAATTTACGAAATATTGACAGTGAAGCATGGGCAACGTGATCTATACACTCTTATCTGATTACAAGCGAAAGCTGAAGATATAATTCCTAAAAATTAAATTTCTACAGCGTTTTTTCCGTGATGTAATTTGATGTGACACACCCTTTATTCAAGCGGCCGCATAAGTTGCCCGTTATTGACAGCTCTGTTCGGGAAAGCACACAAATGGACAAAACAAATGTATGGGGAAATGAGAATGCTTCCAATTTTCAACAATTTAAACCATATATAGACTATGGGATTGTAATGTATAGCATATCAAACAAATCTTAGAAAAAAACCGATTCAATTGATATGCAAATCGCTAAAATCCATTCGCAGCAAAAATAGTTATTAACGTTAACTTTATTTCATAAAAACGTGACCTGTTTTCTGATTTGGCACCCTTAATGTAAGACGTAGTCCTACGTCAAAAAAATCGTTCGACGACGAGTGGAACGGATTGGAGCGAGAGAGATGATGTAGGATAAAAACTACCTCTTTTCCGTGCTGAACTGCGAACATGCGAAGTTTTATTCTTTATCTCGTATTAAAATATGATCGAATGATAATTAATGAATATTAAATTAAAGTTAAAACAGATACCCGGTAACTATCCGGTATCCGGCCTATCCGGCCAATATTCGCTATCTGGCGGATAACGGATATTAAAAAAATAATAATTTCTCTCAGGAGGTAAATCATAACAAAAAAGCTCATAAACATCATTTAAACACAATTAAAAGTAAGATTAATTTACTGAAATGTAAGAATGTTTGTTCAAAATAAAATATATGTTAACAGTATTATTTATATTGACGTGGGACTACGTCTAACCGGAGTATATGAGGGGTAAAATGAAAACCTAAACACAGAACATGCAGGAAAAAAATGAAAGATTCCGAATGCTTATAACTCGAACATTTCTTACTGGATCGGAAAGATGTTTGCATCAATTGATAGGGAATATTTCTACGCTTGTATCACAAATAATAGAATATTATCTTTCATTAGATAAACAATTGAATAACTGTAAAATGTTAAGCGTTATCTACACGCCCTAACTGCCTCATTTTGATTGGCCCGATCTACGGTTTCCCTAACACAGCCATCAAAACCAAGCAGCCTACATTGCAAATACAAAGTATGGGGACTTTTGTTCTCACCGAAATGTGTACCCTAACACAGACTTCAAAACCAAGCAGCGTTGGAGAGATCGGCATTGCAAATACATGAAAGTCGGGGGTATTTTTGTTCCGACTGAAATGTGTTTCTCTAACACAGACTTCAAACACATGGAGCTTAGGGAAATTGGCATTGGAAATACATGAAAGTCGGGGGTGTTTTTGTTCCGACTGAAATGTGTTTCCCTAACACAGATTTCAATTTCAAGGAGCGTGGGGAAATCGGCATTGCAAATACATGAAAGTCGGGGTTATTTTTGTTCCGACTGAAATGTGTTTCCCCAACACAGAAATTGGCATCGCAAATTCATGCAATTCATGCATTTTTTTCAAATCGATGCAATGAATTTAAATATTTTTTTTTCGTTAAAGCAATAAATTATTCTTGTGTAGAATGTATTGGAGTTTTCAAAACTACAGTCCTACAGGTCCTACAGGAACGTTCTTGGAACCAAATGAAAGGTGTTTGATAAGGTTAATTGGATTTGCTATTGAGATGTTTAGCAAAAAATTGTGTTAGTCCAGAATATTCTTAAAAAAACAAAGAAAAATCAAACTTTCATTTCTTCCAGATATTGTTGCCCACTACTCCTACACACACCAAGATAAAAATGTGTACGTTAAATATTGTAATATCTGCAAGTTGTAGCTTCAAAATGATATGCACACCATCGATATGCGTTGATTTTTCACGAAGTAACAGCATGTTAAAAATCCCTTAAACATTCCGACTTCGCACTCTGTTCCTCTAATTTTCTGCTCGAGTGTTAATTGAATTCAATTGAATTCTGGAATTGTTTCATTCAATCAAAAATTTAATCAATACAAACAAATGATTGGTACGCTAAGATAGTCCCACGTCAACCTTGCGGTTATATCATAGATATAACCCACCCATTTTTTTTTTTTAATTATTTTTTTAGTACTCGAAATTGTTAGGTTTATTATGATTTTTGACGACGCCAGTGGTTGTGTGGTTAGCGTAACAGCCTCACAATCCGATCGGCCTGGGTTCAATCCCAACTGGCGATCGGATTGTTGGGTTTTTTTTAAGGCGAAAAATCTCTGGTTACGTCCTCCTTCGGAAGAGAAGTAAAATAAGTTGGTCCGGCTCATTAGTTGTTGAGTCTGATAGGTAGGAACAGGTGGAGTCGCCTCCTTGATGTCGGTGAAGTGGCGGAAATAGGTCGACGAGAAATGAACGGAGATAAAAAAAAATTATAAATAAATAATCAATTTTCAGCAGTTCATTGTAGTAAAAAATCCTTATCAGAAAAAAAATCTATTCAAAAATCTTTGCGGAAAACTTTCATTCTCTATTAAAGGATATTGATTCTAAACGGAAAATTTCATCGTCGGTAATTATTTTTATGTAAAAATGTTTTTATTTCTCCCTAAAATGTAATCCTTTATTTGCTTCATGCGAACACGTAGTTCTTTCCAGTTTAGTATTCGCAAATAAAAAAAAACTATCCGGCATAGTTGGCCATCTGTCCTCGAAGCTTGCCGTATTTCCGGTATTCGGCCAAACTATTTTCCGTTGCATCACTATATAAAATTAATCAGTATGACTAATCCAACTATCAGCTACGATATTGGTTGTATTAATGCCAATTCAGTGTCGAGTACTATAAAAATATCGCTTTTATTCTTGATGGTGATTTAAATAGAGTTATCTTCAACAAAGATACCACAACGTCTCGACGATAATCTTGGTTGTTCTGATGTTTGATAAACTTTGAAAACCAAATAAATTACAGTTTTTTTTTCGGCCAAATCCAAACAGACCATTTCGACTTGAAAATTCCCACATTTGCCGACGAGAATAATGGTTATTGACGACAGCAATCACTGTGAAACTCGTTTCCTCCTTCAGTTTTCCACTGAAGAACACAGCACTTGTCGCCGAAAAATCCACAAGCGGTTTAAAATACATGCACTTTGATGTTCAAGAATATCAAATCATCTATCGGAAAAAGTCACCAGAAAGTCTTACCACACTCTTAAATTCACACAAGCTATCTTTCGACAATACAATATAAAGATCAATTCGCTTTTAATTACTTTGGATATAAACGAAATTTTTGAAAAAAAAAAACTCCTTAGCAGCCATTCCATGCCAAACCGATATAGTGGTTCTCAGATTCCCATGGAAAGTGGTAGTTTTGTTTTTTATCGCAAAATATTAGACCTGTATTTTTTTTATTTTTCCATTAGGGTGATCATTTCCATTTTAGGGTAGTCCGAAAAATCATTTTATTCGCTTTTCCTCAAAAACTTCTTTTTTTCAGAAATTTATAGCTTTTGAACCACTGAACTGATTTAGATGATCAAAATATCAAATTGAAACCATTGAGCTAACATTATATTAAAAAAAATTGTACCTGCCAAAAATGGATTCAATTTTCGTAATTATTGATTGCAGTCGTTTTTTATTATTTTCATGGTTTTGGACTAGAGAGCACTATATTTTTTTAAATATTTTTTCTTGAATGCTGATGATTTTTTAGATAATTTTTGAGATTTTGAGATATGATTATTCAAACTTAACCAGTGGTCCGCCCTCTAGTTTAAAGCCATGAAAACAATAAAAAATAACTACAATTAGTAATTACGAAAATAAAATCTATTTTTCATAAAATGCTAGCTTATTAGCTTTAATTTGATATGTCGATCGTCTAAATCGGTAAGTTGGTTCAAAAGTTGTGAATTAATGAAAAAAGTCATTTTTGGGAAAAAGTGGAAAAAAAATCATTTTTCGAACCACCCTGAAATGAAAATGGTCACCCTAATAAAAAAAAAAAAAATACGGGTATAATGTTTTGCAATAAAGAACAAAATTCAAATTACCACTTTTGACGAAAATATGAGAACCACTGGAGCAGAACTTGGCAAGAATCGGTGCAGACGGGAGTTGGTGAACTGCAGCTATGAATCGAGTGCATTGGCGGAATAATGTTGTGAATCAGATCCTATCTGTTCAAGGGATGTAGCATCATTGTAAATAAATAAAACATGATAACCACTATATCGGTTTGACATGAAATGGCTGTTGGTCTAAAATTTATGCGGCCCTGAAAAATCCCGTTTTATGAAAGGATGGTAGATTCATGACGCATTCTTGTTCCAGTAAGGACAATACGCAAGCTGGCCATATGTCAAGACTTGTGTCCATGCATTGAGTAATAATAGCGAAAGTAATGACGGTGGTCTTTTCCGCAGTTGAAACAAGTTCGATCACAGGCGATCATATTTTGTCAAACTAGCGCCATTGTTCCGCATTTCTTAGCTTCTTCAATTTTCCTTTGGCAATGCATGAAAACAAAAATTTGTGCAAATGATGGAAAAATACAGAAACACTCTTCACCGGACGGCATGAAATCGACGTGGTGATTTAATCGAACGAAATTGCGCCGCTGTAGTGTATCCTTGTTTTAGACGAGTTAAAGACTGTAGCGTAAAGGGGGATAATACTCACACAGTGTTCTAGAAAAAATGGCTGAACATATCAACATGAAACGTTCACAGTAGTTTAGGAAATTTACTAGGCTAAAAATTTACATGCTAACATTAGAACTTGCTGCAATACTTACAAAATTACAGAAAATTTTCTAAACCACCGCAAAAAACGTTTTTGCCAGTTTTTTGAAATGCAAAAAATTCAAATAATTTATTTTTCGTCAAAGCAACAAATTAGCTTGGTACAGAATTTATTGAAATTTTCAGGAGTAACTTTCGGTTTGCGATGCGATAATTATTTATTGAATTATTCATCATCAAACACGAAGGGGTAATTTGTCATTCAAACAGAAATATCTATGTATGGAAAGGTTTTACAGGAGCGTTCCATCTATCGAAAGAAAGCTGTTTAATAGTTAATTGTATTTGGTATTGAGATTAGCAAACAATTGTACTAGTCTACAAAAAGTTTGGAAAATCAGAAGAAAATCGATGTTTTATTTCTTCCCGACATTCCCGAAATTTACCAAAACTTGAAAGTTTATGCTTGAAAATGATATACATCTCATTTCCATGCGCTGATTTTACACGAACTACCAGCATTTAAAAAATCACCTAAAAATTTCGACTTCGCACTCTCTATTTTTTTGCCGAGTGTACAACACAAGTAGCATGAGACTTGCTATTGTGCGTTGTTTACATTGCTTTATTTTCGTGGTTATTCTTTGAAAGACGATTTTCTGGTGTTTTTGTTTATATTTTACATATCCATGTAAGAAAATTGA
This sequence comes from Toxorhynchites rutilus septentrionalis, assembly GCF_029784135.1. NCBI lineage: Eukaryota > Metazoa > Arthropoda > Insecta > Diptera > Culicidae > Toxorhynchites > Toxorhynchites rutilus. The sequence goes on along the minus strand of NC_073746.1, from coordinate 117,543,704 downwards.
AGAATACCTCGTTCCTCGTATTTATGTTCACTTTCACTTTCATTTTAGCTTCTGATGCGTCCCAAGCGACAAAACCAACTTTCTACTAAACAGTTCATCTTAAAATTCAGTTTCACTCAGAAATAATATCCGAAGTTCCGTCAAGCGAATTGACTGGAACAATTTCGTACTCGTACGTCAACAATGCGGTTTTGTCGTAGGTACAACCCTCTATAGTTTTATTATAAATTGTGTGATTGATTCCATGTAAACTGTACATTTCATCATTGACCTCGCAAAAATCTTATATCCTGAAAACCCCTCAATTCTTAAAATGTAAACTCTTCAGATGTAATCCAATACGTTTCAATACAAAAATCATCAATTTGAAAATATTAATTCCTGAAATTTGAAGTATAAAATCGAAAATTAAACCGATCCGAAAATTGGAAATCTAAAGATGAAAACCTAGAATATGAAATACACAAATCATAAACAAAAAAAAATTCTTGAATCCAAAAATTAAAATCTAAAGATCGAAAATTCTATTCTAAATCCAAAAACCGAAAATTCTTCTAAAATAAAAAAAGTGTTAATCAAAAAATCTAAGATTTCAAAATCCATAAAACTTAAATCCAAAAACTTAAATTTTCAAAAACATAAAACGCAAGAAATTGAAAATCTAAAATCCGAATGTTTGCAAATGTTTTGCTTATGCAGAAAAAGAGATCCAAAAACTTCACTGAAAAATATAGGATTTTCTAAAGTACTGGAACAAAAAAAAACTAAAATTCTGAAAAATTTTGAATCTAGCATCTGAAAATTCTAAAAATTAAAAGAAAGAGAAATAAATATCCAAAAGTCTAAAATCTTAAATCCAAAGATCTTAAATTCTTAAAATGTAAAATCTTCAGTTGTAAAATCAAAAAGTGAATGATCCTCAATCCAATACGTTTCAATCCAAAAATCTTCAATTTGAAAATGTTAATTCCTGAAATTTGAAGTATAAAAATCGAAAACGAAACTGATCCGAAAATTGGAAATCTAAAAATGAAAACCTACAATATGAAATACAAAAATCATAAACAAAAAAAATCGTGTATCCAAAAATGAAAATCTAAAGCTCGAAAATTCTATTCTAAATCCAAAAACCAAAAATTCTTGTAAAATAAAAAGAAGTTTCAATCAAAAAATATAAGATTTGAAAATCCATAAAACTTAAATCCAAAAACCTAAATTTTCAAATGCATAAAACATAAGAAAAAAAAAAATCTAAAATCCTAATGTTTGCAAGTGTAAATGCAGAAAAAGAGATCCAAAAATCTTCACTGAAAAATGTAGGATTTTCTAAAGTACTGGAACAAAAAAATTCTAAAATTCTTAAAAATTTTAAATTTAACATCTGAAAATTCTAAAAATTAAAAGAAAGCGAAAGAAAATATCCAAAAGTCTAAAATATTAAATCCGAAAATCCTATATTGCAAATTAGTACATTAATAAAGTTTAAAATAAAAAAAATTATATAGTCCAAGAATGTAGATCTAACTATTGAAAAAATGAAATCCAAAAAACTAAAAATCCAAAAAATTAAATACGAGAGTTCAAAAACCTAAAATCCGAAAATGTAAAACGCAAGAAATAAAAAAATTGAAATCCAAAAATCTCAAAAACTAAAATCTATAAAATTTAAATCATATAAAAAAAAATCAAAAATCTAAATCTAAAATCTTAGAATGTACTTGATACAACTTGAATCGTTTTTGTCAAATCTTTAATTAAAAATCGCAAAACGTAAATTGTTTGAAATCGTAAATCACAAATCGCGAATGGAGATATTTTGTTCCAATATTGGAAAGCTCATGGCCCGATGAGTTTCGAAATATATTGTCGGTATGTTTTATTGTATACTAGCTGACCCGGCTAACTTCGTCCCGCCCTAAATTTGTTTTTTTGTTATCAATACCTTCAAACATTCACGTTTTCTTACTAAGCGCAAGTTCATGAGTCCAATCGCTGAACTGTTCATTGATTGATCTTCTGATCGACCCCATTGAGTTTACCTTTTACTATAAAATTCCTAGTACTTGTACCAAAACTCATCATTATAATATCAGATTGTTTTCAGACACAATTCTCGTTCAAGATTTTTCAACAACTTGCAAATAACATGTTTCTCCGTTACATGGAATAAATGTTTGATATGATAGAATAAAGACAGACCCCTTCCCTCTTCTCCCCTTAGAGAGGGGGGGGGGGAGAAGTGTCTATTCATCACAGAAACATTTCGTGTCCCCCAAAATATTCACATGCCAAATTTGGCTCCATTTACTTGATTAGTTTTCGAGGTATGCAGAAATTTGTTTTTCGTTTGTATGACAGCCCACCCTGAGAGAGGGGGGAGGAGTGTCGAACCAGCTTAGAAATGTTTCTTCCCCATTAAACCTTCACATGTTTGCTTGATTAATTCTCGAGTAATGCAGAAATTTTTGTTTCATTTGTGTGGCAGACCCCCCCCCTCTTAGAGAGGGGGGAAGAGTCTCAAACTGTTATGAAAACCTTCCCCGTATTTCGTTGAGAATATGCGTAGACCGACAAAATACAACTATTCTTTAAACTTTAGGAAATCAAGTCAGTATTCGAACAAAATTATTTTTTTTTAAACCGAATAAGAATGTTAAAGATAAAAAGATTTGAACGATAGACATGATGAACAAATAAATTCAATTTTTGTGTATGTTTTTAAGAGTGTACTGAATACACCCAGGTTTTTTTTTAACGCGGGGGATACGTACCTCGTAAAAAAACCACGTTAATTGGAAAATTGAAAACGTTATTTGAGTAAGCACTAGTTATATCATTTTTTTGTAACAAATTCAATTTTTATGCATCAAACTTTGAGAGAAACGAGTTTAAAAAACTACATGAATATATTTTAAATATTTTAGGTTTTCACTATTTTTATGTTTCTTGAGATATCTCCATACATGCTTAACCAAACTTCAATGTCTATATACCATTCAATGGGTGATTAAATGCTTGTTTGACCTACGTTTCATTTTGTAATTTATGAGAAACAAGTATTTGAAAAACAGGTATTTTGAAGTATTTTCACGTCACAAAAATAGAGCATTTTTTTAGTTTTCAGATGAACATAGGTTCAAACATTTTTATACTTGGGTTTCTCTGAGTAAACAATGAGGGTCAACAACCCAAAAAATTTGGTTGAGATCGGTCCACAAACAGAGGAGTATCAACTGTCTCCAGAAGTTGTTGTCACGTCACGAAAAGTATACGATCCATTCCAGTGTAACGTAACAACATTTTGATTCACTACAAACACTTTTTTTTGCGTTTTCATGAATAAAGCACACAAAATTAAACGACGTTATAGTAAAACTGAGAAAATTTCCAACAAGAATCATCAGTTGGAGAATATTTTATAGTTAGATTGACTTGTTGTCAGTCAAATACTATTGTGACGTGGCGACACCTGACTTTTTGCTGTTTCGGACTGTTGAACATTAATGATTAATTTTATTAATTGCAGCTCCGTTTCAAAACATACAAATCATCTTGCTCCTGTGTACTATCAACAATATATGAACGTAGATTCCATAATATAAGATATAATCTTATTTCAACTTCCGGTTTGCTGATGGTAGTAATGAATGCTAAAAAATATGGAAACCCCATACGATATGGGCTTACCAGCGGAAGTCGAATATCGTATTCCGATGCCATTTTGGAATCGAGGATGGTGACTTCCGGTTCGTTAAAAACGGATATAAAAGATCGGGAATGGCATGAAATCTCACAATACGATCGTAAATGGTACGGTTGGCATATATCCATGAACTTGGCCTTAGAGCGAAGTGTGTGGAGTTATACAAAGAAAGTGCACATACACACGCATACATCAACGATCAACGATCAACGATCAAAGTCAACGTCAAAGTCAAAGTCATCTTCAACAGGCAAACATAAACGCGTATGTGCGCGTTGCATACAAAATGTTTATTAAAAGTTGCGTTCCCCCTGTAGTGAGTGCCACTCGATGAACCAGGATTGTACTAGCCATTGATGGCAAGCGCCAGAGTGAACGTGTTAAACAATCACGATATATAAACTGGAGGTCGGTTTAGCACCACCCCGACTTTTCCCAAATGTATTACAGGTAACAGGTGTATTACAGGTAACATGTAGATTCAATTTATATAGCTTATTTTGATAAACATACTATCATAAGCATTTACAATTGCTTTGTTTCGCAATGTTTCACAATCTGAAATAACATTGAACTCATTTTGCATACAGGTCAAAAATATTTCTTCTCTGTGTTTGAAGCAATTAAAACGCAAAATGGGGCTAAAACGCTAAAATGAAGAGAGCCAGAAAAACGTCACCTTGCTATCAAATTATCAGCGACACCTTTCATTTGATACTATTGATAATCCGATAGGATGTACCGTTACTGAGATACAAAGAGGGGTAGGTTCAGGATCACCGGTCACGTTAGGAACACATTCCCCTATAGGAAGGACCTTTGGAAGGGGAAGGGGAGATCTCAGAGGAATGTGAGAGGTATTCAGTGTAATAAAAACATGAAAAATCGTATATAGCTTGATACAATACGGTGAAATTCTTATTTAATACAACATATTGATTGTGTGACGTGACAACGCTTCGTGGAGACTGTTTATTAGCACAGAACGCGTTGTCACGTCACAAAATGCATGCCGTCAAAATGCATGTTCTTACGAGTTTTTCGAAAAACTGAGTATACAGGAATCTACGTTCTTCTTTCATTAACAAATCATAGAACAAAGTTTATATGTATGTTTTGAAACGGAACTGAAAATACAACATTAATGTTCAAAAGTCGGAACCCGCAAAAAGACAGGTGTTGTCACGTCACAAAAGTATTGGGTTGGCAACAAGCGAATTCTACTGCAAAATATTCTCCAACTGAAGATTCTTGTAGGAAATTTTCTCAATTTCACTTTAAAATCACTAAACTAAAAAAAAACAATATACAGCTACTCACCGACTTCCGGGCCTGTGCTGGTGGGTGTGGACGTGGGCTCCATTCAGCTGATCCCGTGAGCGCGATCTTGGTCTCGTTCTCCGTGTGCTGGACGCTATACTGTGCGCTGGTCCACTGTGCACAACGGATCCGGCGTACGAAGCCCTCGACATGCGTTCCGATGCGGCCGCCAGCGATTGACGTGACTGTCTAAGCTCTGCTGTAACACAGTGGATAGCATTAATTGTCATTTTCGGGAGGACCTTCGGTAAATAACCATAGAAACCCACCTGGCCGAGAGTTCACTAGGTTGCTGGGGAACGCCGACCCGAGGTAGCCCCGCTGGGAATGATTCGAGTAGCTGTGGTGCGACTGTCCGTCGGCGATGGACCGAGCCTTTCCGACTTTGCCTCCGACGGCCGAAAAGTGCGAAACGTGACTGTGGAGATCGTCCGGAATAGCCTGATTCTCCATGGGGTAAATCCGTGGCCGAGGAATCGAACGGCCACTGTAAGCGGATACTTGATCCCAGTCCTGTTTACGTTTTGTTTTGTGTTGTAACAGAAGTCGCAGCAATTCCAATGCGGGATGGCAGAAGAATAATCATAAGAATACTCGTTTGTTTCTCGATTCAATATCGAGGAAAAACCACAACCCACGTTGAGTTTCGCGTGCCGTTTCAGTCTTTCCTTCTCTATCAAAACCACCACCACTAGCTAAAGCAATTTGTTAGTTTGTATACCCAATGAGAGCAACTCCCCAATAAACAAGAGATCGTTTCTTTGAAGAAAGAAAATCATTTTGCCCTATTTTTATGCTTCCTATTTTCTGCTCAAGATGAAACGCCCTGCTTATTGCTCGTAGCTTTCCAGATTATTTCACACAATAAACATGATAAGCTAACTGCTCAATTATGTTCCCAACATTATGTGTTTCCGCAACAGACATGCTGAAACTAGTTTAGTTGCACATGTTGCAATTTCTATAAATTTTGCCATTTTGCATCCATTTTCCTTTCTTCCTGGTCCATATAATCGAACTGCTTCAATTCTCAGTACAAACGCCGCATGAACAAGGCTCACCCAGTCGTGGGGAAAACTGGGTGAATCGAACTGGGCGGAAAATTAGAATAATAATTAGAGTGTAAATACGGGTGCAGCGCAGTAAAGTACAATTGCGAAGGCACAAACACAGATGGGTACGTGTTTAAGCTTGCTCGAGAAAGCGCAACGCAGGGTGCAATCACCGTTAATCATACATTAGGCTACTGAACAATCCAGCGAACCAACAGCCAACAGACAGACAGATTGGAAGCATGCTTTTGCGATTCCGAAAGGAAAATCATTGCAACTTGTCCGTGCTGAGACGAACTTTCCCAATCGTTGAGAAGCAGAAGACTCAGGAAGAATGGAATTTCTTTTTATTCGTCAAACCAGGAAAAAAAATTGTATTTTACCTCTCTTAAATCTCATTGAAACTTTTCCGTTTTTTGTTTTATTTCATTAACTGTGACTCTATTAAATCAATCCCGATATGACTGGAAGCAGTAAAGTTTCACGACGTCTGGGTGAGCTCGGTTTAGCTCCAAAAGTTACTTCAGTGTGACTCAGGGTCAGTACCGAGCGGACAGACAGACCGCACAGTAAAAAGTGGGAACGAATGGGTGGATAAAGTTTTCCATCGACACCATCCCATCATCTCTCTTTTGCTTTTCGATGATGGCATTTTATTTCATTTTTTTTTTTTGTGGGTCTCTCGTCGCGTTCGTTGCGATCAACGCGCCGTTTCGCCGGAACTCATTTATTCCCCGAACTCTGCCGCCGGAACGAGACTATCACACAGCTGTAGTTTATTTTCATTTATTTAGCGTATAAAACTTTTTTTTCTTTCCCGCTTCCTGATGTCGATTCTTCTTCCAGCATCTCTCTGGTGCAGCATTAAAATCGTACAATATAATTATGCATGTAAGAGTCCCGCGCGCGCAGTTACATGTCCTTATTTGCATTCGCAGCCAACAAGGAATTCGCAGTTGGTGTTTTATATTTTCACTTTTTATTCGGTATGTGCTCTGTTAGTGCTTTGCGGACGGCAGCAGCAGCAGTAACGACGCGATGAAAGCACATAAATTTTAATTCAATCCTTCGTAAAATTGTGGGTTGGAGCCCAAAAGTGGGTGGGAGATTTTCGCTCTTTGTGTGCATCCTCCTCCAGATGTTCCGAAAGGGTTGACTAGTGAAACAAATTTTGCTTTTTGTTGTTGTTGTTGTTATCGTGGTACTTTCGGAGAATGCTGAATGTTTAACAGCTGTGATCCGGGTAAATAAAATGTGCAGTTTACAAGTTGGGGCAAGGCTTGTATCAATTGTGCAAATAAAAAGTCGCTCGAACTGAAACTATAATCTGGGTGAGAATATGGTTGAATAAGAGTTCCTGAATCATGAAACCATTTGGTGAACGGGAGTTTGCAGCAGTGTTTTAGTTCTTGAGTGTAGCGAAGCCGCATTGGAACTGAAAATTGTGTTTGTGCGATAGGTTAGGTTGAAATGTGCGCGTTAAAGGTATAGTTTTTAACGCATTTTCGTCATTACTTCATCTCAATTGCTTTAACCGTAAAAAAGAACAGGATTCTAGGATCGGCAATCTCAGTTTGTCTAAAATACAATCTGAACTTATTTTTAAGAAAAATATTCAATTAGTATTTCATACAATGTTTTTAAGAATGTATCTCAATGGTTCGGTAAGGAATAATCGAGAGCATAAAGAACATACAGGGAGTATACAAAAAAGGTCGAGTCCGGAGAATTTTGATCAATTTTCAAATAATCAGAAGTCTTCGAAAAATAGACTCATTGATATGTATGTAATTGACGGGTTAATTTATCTAGTGGACATCGGAGATATTTCTGATTTTTAAAGGTTTGTGTTTCTCCCTAGTATTCGATACTATTTGAATCGTTTGTCTGAGAAACCCCATAAGTCCATTTGACGCACTTGCAAGAAAACGACAAAAAACTGTTTTTCTCAAAATTTTGACCAATTTCGGGATTTTCAAAACAAAAATCGATGCCAAATGTCTTATAATTGCACGGAACGTCGAGATTTATTGCCATCTCAAAAAATTAAAAATTGTCAAGAATTTTTTTTGCACTCGGTCGTTTTTCCGTCTGAAAAGTCGATTTTTGACAAATTTTTTTTTAGACAACTGTTAATCTTGTTAAATGTTTTTCAAAAAAAAAAACGATTTCCGGCGATTTTTCGGTTTTCAAAAAACTCAAACTTTATCGTCTGCGACACTATCAAATGAAGTCCGAATGAGCTAATATTCTGTATATTCTGTATATATTCTGTATATATTATCATGCAACTCAAAATTGCGCAGCAATTTTCGAATGAAAATTCTAGATAACTATTTTTATTGGCTCTACGTTTTGCCTCTTATTCCCAGAGTGTCAATTTTTGACAAAAGTTTTTTTTCGAGATGACAGTATATCTCGACGTTTCATGCAATTTTAAGACATTCGGCATAAAAAAATTCAAAAACCCCGATTTCCTTTACTCCCCTCTTGGGTGATTTTTCGGTTTTCAAAAAACTCAAACCTTGACGACTTTGCGCCACTCTCCCTCAAGTCCGATTGAGCTGCTATTTTGCATAGGATGTTTTTCTCGAGGTGGTGAACATTTTTTATGGGGTAACTTTTTTGAAATTTTAAGGTCGATTTTTCCCCATACTTTCATTGGCACCCAGCCATTCTATGCCAAACCGATATAGGGGTTCTAAGATATTTGTAAAAATTGATATTTTTGTTCCCTATCTATTTTGCGACCCTTACCCCCTTTTTAATTTTTTTGAATTTTTTTTATAAAATTTATTTTTTCAAATTCCATTAAAATGAATCAGATTTTTCCTAAACTTTGTATATTTGTATATTCCTCATTCAAGAGTTTATGGTTTATTGCTATCTAACATCTTGGATCATCAGATCAGAAAACCGTACTTTCAATTTTTCTTAAATTTGTAATCTTCAAATTTCTTGAGCTGGAGATCGAGGATCCCTTGCGTTTTTTTTATTATTTTTTTCAGAAATGGAGACGCATGGCAGTTTTGAAGTCAAACCATGAACTTTTTAATTTTTGAAAGAAATATAAGTAACAAAATAACATACCTAAATACAACAATATCGTGCATCTTCATAAGGCACATGTTATTGGGCTGGTCTATCAGGCCTATAGTATTTTTGGAGGAATCTTATTCTTTTTCGATGGCCCTAATATTCTTGGAAAAACGTGATATTACTTGCGTCCATTTTTAATAGTTCTTAGTCGAGATGTCTATACCAAATAACGCACCTTAATTATTTCCTAAATGGCTTAAAAAAATTCCGGTCTAAATGTAAATCGAACCCGAAGCTTCCGTCATGACCGGGGAAGGTTAACCGTTCATCCAGAGGGGAAAACTTTGAACTAGATATTAGAAAAAATATATTTTGAGAACAAAAAAAATATCCTAAATTTCATGTAAAGAAGTGTGAGCTTTCAAAAAAAAAAATAAAATGAGCCTCTATGGCCACGAAAAAAATAATGGAAGTTTTTCAACCAAAACTAACATTTAAGGTACAGTTTGACATTTTTCCTAAAAAAGTTATCTATTAGGTAAGGTAGCCCTGACCCGGCCACCTAAATTGCAATGGTCTTTCATCACATAAAATTTTTATTTTTAGATGACTTCGACATCGAAAAGTATACATTAATTTTTTAATTATGTCGGTATGGTTCATGAGTGTTAACAGTGTTAACAAAGTAGAGGCCAAATCGGAACCGACCCTTCATTTTTTTGCAGCCAATCTACTCCTAATCGGCCGAAAATTACATACACCCCCAATTATATAGGTAATGGATGAGAAAAACTAACGAGCGAAAAACGAATATAACCATGTTTTGATTTTGAGTTTGCTGATATTGGCTTTAAATGACCAGCAACTATGGAAAATTCAAACGATACGGTTAACGATTAACAGTCAATGCTCAACGCATTTTTTTTTGGTGCATTCTTTTTTCATGGAATTTATAAATATGTAATACATACAATACAACACTCCATCTCGCATATACAGTAGAACCCCGATTATTCGCGAGCGGATGATCCGCGGTGCGGATTATTATTTGATTAATGTAATACTCATAAATGATCTGAAAATCTCAGAAGATTCATCGCAAAATAATTTATTTACTCTGATAAGATTTTCTGCTGGGCTGTTTCCGTTTCAAGAATTCCTCAATAGTCTGACTTGAACCTCGGGCCCAAAAAGTTTGAAATTTGGTAACTTAAATCTTCTTATAAGCAATTGAAAGCGTTTAAAGGTGCTCTCATGCGAGATAAGTGCGGTGTTTCATGTGCAGTCCCATCCTTATCCAAATACTTTCCTTTGTGCAGTAACATGCGAAATTACCTCGGATATACAGGAGAGACCATGACTTGTATTTTTTTGTTATTTCTTCAAATGCCTAAAGAAGCCTAATGCACTGCTCCATGAAGCACCACTGTTATTTCGTCTAATTAGTGAGTGTGTGCCCCTTCTCACAGATTATCATCCCTGAATACAGTTCTAGGTTTTTTAAATTTTGAATGAAAATAATTCATTAATGTTCTTCGCTTATTTAAATTCGTAGTAGGTACTCGAGCAGTATTGAAATTATTTCAAAGTATCCACAACAAACATTTCATCGTAATAGAAAATTCTTGATATCCCATCAATGGATATTATTTCTAAAAGGAAAATTTAATCATTGTTCATTCTTTTTTTAATAAAAATGTGTTTATTTTTCTATTAATTGAATCCTTTGTTTGCTTGATGCACACATGAAGTTTCTCCCAGTTTCCTATTCGCAAATATATATAATATATATAAATATATAGCTTGTCGGATATCCGGTATCCGGCCAAACTACTATCCGTTTCAACACTAGTGTACACGAGGTTACAGATGAATAGTTCAATGATTGCCTTTTCGATAAAACCTAGTTTTCATGCTAAAATATCTTTATTTTGTGTTTGCAGCTCATTTTTAGTCCTTTATCGTATTATCCGCGATTTTCATTATTCGCGGCAACCTTGCCAGACTATTTCGCGGATAATCGTAGTTCTACCGTATATTCTTTGTTTTAAATGTTTATATCCGTGTGTATAAGTGAAGCTCGAGTCATTTAATATCTGTACACACTGTTTATTTTACTGCAGCACTTCTAGTGGTCGGATCTGAAATATTTTGGCAGCAATTTGTTTTGATAGATTTTATTTGGACGATATTTCAGTGCCGAAAGTTCGTCACGATTCATTTCGTTTCAAAGAAGTTATCCTTCATGGAAGCCGTGAATCGAAAATTAATTTTTGAACCCCCACGCCGAATGTTCGACGCGGTCAGATTTAAAAGAAACGCGTTAAAATCTAAGACAAGACATGACAACTGGCTTCTTACTCTTCGACCAAGTGCGAGCAACAGGGAGATATCGAGATATCGATCACTACAGCCATCTACCGAGAAAATAATGGATTTCTTTTCCCCAAGCTTATTATTTGTATAGTTTTTTGTTTATTTGAAATCATTTTTTTCGGGAATATAACGTTATGAGGAAGCGCATCGTCATACAAAAATAGGAGGCAAATTGCATATCAAAACCGATTACAAGAAAAAAATGTAGTAGGGTGCCAATGAATGTATGGGAAAAAATCGACCCTAAAATTTCAAAAAGTTACCCCTTAAAAAACCGTCAACACCTCGAAAAAACATCCTATGCAAAATATCAGCTCAATCGGACTTAAGGGAAAGTGGCGCAAAGCAGTCAAAGTTTGAGTTTTTTGAAAATCGGAAATCGGGGTTTTCGAAAAAAAAAATTTGATGCCTAATGCCTTAAAAATGCATAAAACATCGAGATCTAACGTCATCTCAAAAAATTTTTGCTTAAAAATCGACACTCTGGGACTTCGAAAAAAAATTTTTTTTTGATGCCAAGTGTCTTAAAATTGCATGAAACATCGAGATCTACTGTCATCTTGAATTTTTTTTTGTCAAAAATCGACACTCTGGGACTTTTTTTTCGGTATATGAGGCGAAACATATGGTTTTGGGTGCCAATAAAAATAGTTATCTCGATTTTTCATTCCGAACATGCTGCGAAATGTTGATTTGCACGATAATATACCCTATGCAAAATATTAGCTCATTAAGACTTCTTTTATTAGTGTCGCAGAGGTTAAAATTTGAGTTTTTTGGAAACCAAAAAATCGGGATTTCAAAATTTTGTTCTTTGGTGCCAAATGTCTTACAATTGCATAACACGTCGAGATTTACAGTTATCTCCAAAAAAAATTTTTGGTCAAAAATCGACATTTCAGAGGAGAAAACGTGGTCGTTTTTTTTGACATGAAAAATCGAGATAACTATTTTTATTGGCACTCAAAACCATATGTTTCGCCTCATATACCGAAAAAAAGTCCTAGAGTGTCGATTTTTGACAAAAAAAATTTCGAGATGACAGTAGATCTCGATGTTTTATGCAATTTTAAGACACTTGGCATCAAAAAAAATTTTTTTTTTCGAAAACCCCGATTTCCTTTACTCCTCCTTGGATGATTTTTTGATTTAAAAAAAAAAACTCAAACTTTGACCGCTTTGCGCCACTCTCCCTTAAGTCCGATTGATCTGATATTTTGCATAGGATGTTTTTTTCGAGGTGAAAATTTTTATGGGATATCTTTTTGAAATTCGGGATGACCATTCTCATTGGCATCCTAATGTACAGCCATTCAATGTCAAACCGATATAATGACTCAGAATTTCGTGAAAAGATTTGTTCTTTATTGTAAAATATTGGATTTTTCTATTTTTTCATTAGGGTGCCCATTTCCATTTTAGGGTGGTTCGAAAAATCCAGTTTTTCGCCTTTTTTTTTCCCAAAAATCACTTTTTTCGAAAACTCATAACTTTTAAACTACTCAACTAATTTGGATGATCGTCATATCAGATTAAATACAATTAGTTTATATTTTTTAGAAAACTATCATACTTGCAGAAGATCCTACAGAAGATTATACTTGCAAAATAGTTGGATTTTGTTTTCGTAATTATTGATTGTTAGCTTATTATTGAAAGCTGAGGTTTTTTTTACATAACATATCCAAAAATCAGAGATGTGATTGCTGTCGTTTTGAAGTTATGATTTTTCAAAGTCAAACGATGGTCCGAAAAATAATTTTTTGCCTTTTCTTCCAAAAATGACTGTTTCAAAAAATCATAGCTTTTGAACTACTGTACCGAATCAGATAATCGACATACAAAACCGAAGCCTAGTGAGTCTATGAGTTAGTCTTTTTTTGGAAAAATATTACACTTTCAAAAAAAAAAATGATTCTAGTTGCATAGGAATATTGAACAATGACAAGAAAACAAGAAAAAAGACACATCTTCGATTTCTGGATATGTCATGTAAACCTTAGGTTTCAAGAAAAAATATAAAAAATATAACGCCCTCTATCCTGAACCGAGAAAACTATGAAAAACTAAATCAATCAATATTTACACAAATTTCAAAAAAAAAGAAATATTCACAAATGTAATATTTTTTCTAAGAAGACTAGATTAGTGGCTTCAATTCGATATGTCGATCATCTGAATCGGTCCAGTTGATCAAAAGTCAAGATTTTTAAAAAAAGTCTTTTTTTTGGAAAAGGGGGAAAAATATGATGTTTTCAACCATCGGTTAAATTTGAAAATTCATAAGTTTATAAAGAACAAAAATCACATCTCTGATTTTGTTTATATAGCGTCCTCTAGTTCAAAGCCATGAAAACAATAAAAACCAAATACAGTCAATAATAAGGAAAACAAAATTCAAATTTTTGGCAAACGTAATATTTTTCCCATAAAGAAGTAATTGGCTTTAATTTGATATATCGATCATCTGAATCGGTCTAGTAGTTCAACAGTTATGGATTTTCGAGAAAAGGATCGGATCACCCTGAAATGGCTGTATAAGCATTATTATTAATAGAGCTAAGATTTGAGAAATGCTTCCATGTTGGCCCTCAAAATGTTTTTGTTCTGAAATTGCGTCCAAAAATTCGACCATAATTTTGTGTTTTCGCATATCAAAGTTGAAACAAAAAATTGAAAGGCATGTTTGTTGATTTATTCTAAATTTGAAAAATTAAATACATGCATCTTTCAGTGAAATATTCTTAAGCAAAAATAAATTCGGGCCAATTGGTATTGCTTCATTCCGGATGGATTTACAGAACAAGTCACATCATTTTTGGACTCGTAACTTCGGTTTGGGGAAGGTTTCCTCAATATGAAACGATGCGTTGTAACGACATGCATCAACCGCTGTATGATAAAGACTGATTTTGGCCATATTTATATTTTTTTCATTTCAATAGTTTCATTTCAATGCAGTTCTGGAGCTACTGAAACATGTTTTTGGGTCGATAACTAACATACTAGGAAAAACTGTTTGACATACCACTTTATTCAATAGACAAAAAGGTATTCGACGCGCCATTCGTGAACATTGGCATTGCTGCTTTGATCAAACAAGGCGGTTTGTTTTCAAAGTAATTGTTGAACTATTGAAACTTGTTTTCGGGTCAATGAGCAACAAACATCACTAATAGGGTGACCGGAATAAATCGCCACAGTAAACAACTGCAACAGAAACAACCGCTTAGAAAAAGTGTAGTAGGCTAGAAATATTTGGCGCGGGAAAAACATCATGTGCCTCACATTTCTATTATAAATTTATTCTCTTGTTCTCGTTTTTCGAAATTTATTCTGAGGACAATGTAATGGGGACGAAGTCCCCATTTGGCGAGGATAAGGAATCGAGGCGGCCCATGCCGCCAAGATGACGCAATCCGAGTCCACCGCCGACCCGCCGTCGGAAGCGGCGGTGTCTCGCACGCAAACCTGGGATCCACTGATTGCCCGGTTAGTTTGAAACATAGGATACGATCCTTTAGCAATGTCCGACCGAGCTCTAGCGAGCGTCGGACGGTATACGTCTGCCCGGGGCGTTACGTTTGCCTGGGGCGATACGTTTGCCCGGTTAATTCTTGTTTTGAAATACAATACCGCGCCACAATATTTATAGCCTACTACACATTTTATAAGCGGTGGTTTCTGTTGCAGTCGTTTTCTGTGGCGATTTATTCCGGGAACCCACTAATAGACATTTTATCTTATTCACATATGTTCGTATATATGTTAATATCGAAGCGATCGATAAACAAAACAGGCAAATTAATTCATGAATTTAAATGATCAAAAATGATACTGTTGGGATGAAACGTAGTTTTTTGATGCACATATTTATTTTCTACCTAAGAAACGCCTCGAGTCTATAAGATAAGCGGAAATCAATTCGCTAAATCTGAACTGCCCAGCAGCTGATTACATCCAAAGACGGAATAGTTGAGGGTGTGTTCATTTATACGACTAAAAACACTATGGATGTCCTTTTCGGTCCGTTTTAATTCCAGTGAAAACATTGGAAAGCATCCTTTCGCATAACATTTGACCGATTAATTCGAATATACACCCTAAGGAATATGCCCATTTCCAGCGTCCACATACAGATTCAATTCCTGTTTCTCGAAGAATATTGTAGTTCAACTCATTGTTCTTAAAAATAGTAAACGGCTTTTACTATAAAAATTCAAAATAGTACACTTTTCATCATTAGAAAAAAAGTGATAATTCGAACATTTTTTTTTGCTTGGAGGTAAAGTGGTCAGCTAGTGGGGGCAAAGTGGTCACTCCCACATACGAGGTATGGCTATTAAATAACGAGACTGCGCGCCTGGTGGGCGCCCTGAAGGGATGAGGGGGAAACAGGAAAAGTGCATTCGGTAGCTTGAAGTGTCTGCTATAAACGTACGAAAACTCGTTTTTGTCACTATTTTGCGAGCAGCAGTGGTTTGAATGGAACGTGGTTTGTAGTGCGCGTCGGAAATCTTGTGTGACGAAAAACACGAACAACAACGCACCTGCCCATAACGCGCTGTCGGTGAAGCAATATATAGCCGATAAGGGCATTCCAGTGCTCGAACATGCCCCGTACTTGCCAGATCTAGCCCCATACGACTTTTTTCTATTCCCCAAGATCAAATCCGTGTTGAAAGGTACCCGATTTCAGTCCGTAGAAGAGGCAAAGGAAAAAGCGACGCGACTTTTGAACGCCATCACAAAAGAAGAGTTTCAGCACTGTTTCGAAATGTGTGTGAGGAGCCAAGGGGAGTATAATTGAATCGTTGTACCGTAATTTTTAATATATAACCCTTTTTCGTAACCACTCTCGTTATTTAATAGCCATACCTCGTATGTGTAAGACTCACAGTGTATCCTTTTTCCAATGTATGTCCAATAGGGTGCCAATGAATGTATGGGAAAAAATCGACCCGAAAATTTCAAAAAGTTACCCTATACAAAATGTTCATCACCTCGAAAAAACAGCCTATGCCAAATATCAGCTCAATCGGACTTAAGGGAGAGTGACGCAAAGCGGTCAAAGTTAGAGTTTTTTTAAAATCGAAAAATCACCCAAGGGGGGAGTAAAGGAAATCGGGGTTTTCTGAAAAAAAAAATTGTTGATGCCAAATGTCTTAAAATTGCATGACACGTCGAGATCTAGTGTCATCTCGAAAAAATTTTTTTTGTCAAAAATCGACACTCTAGGAAAGTATGGTTTAGGGTGCCAATAAAAATAGTTATCTCGGTTTTTCATTCGGAACTTGCTACGAAATGTTGATTTGCACAATAATATACCCTATGCAAAAATATTAGTTCATTCGGACTTCATTTACTGGTGCCGCAAACGTGAAAATTTGAGTTTTTTGAAAATCAAAAAATCAGCGGAAATCGAGGTTTGAAAAAAAATTGATGCCAAAAGTCTTAAAATTGCATGACACGTTTTTTTTTCATCCCATCTGTTTATTAGGCTCATTTAGCAACTCAGCTGTAACAGAGCCGAATTTATTCGTACCCATTTTTATCTTAAGATAACTATTGTTGTATATTACACTGTAGTCATTTTTAGGCGTAAGATTCCTATCCATCGATAAACATTTTGTTTTTGTTTTTATCTATTACACAGTAACTGTTTAGGCCTAAGAGTATTCAAATTCTATCGATACACAACACATGCCGAGTATTCCAATTCTGACACGTTGAGATTTACAATTATCTCAAAAAAATTTTGCCGAAGTGCCGAAAAAAACATTTTTTTGATTAAAAAAAAAATCGAGATAACTGTGAATCTCGACGAATAATGCAATTTTAAGACATTTGTCATCAAATTTTTTTTTTTAAACCACGATTTTCAGTGATTTTTCGTTTTTCAAAAAAACTCAAATTTTAACGTTTGTGACACCAGTAAATGAAGTTCGAATGAGCTAATATTTTGCAAAGGGTATATTATTAAGCAAATCAACAAAAGTCGAGTTTTGACAAAAAGAAAAATTTCGAGGTGACACTAGATCTCCACGTTTCATGCAATTTGCAGATATTTGGCAACTTTGACCGTTTTGCGCCACTCTCCCTTAACACTTTGAACGCCCCGTCACCCAGATGTAGGTGACACTTTTTTCGTTCAAATTGAATAGGATTTTTAAACGGAATTTGATAGAATGGGCACTTAAATGTAAATATGGGTTATGTAGAATAATCAAAAAATCAAAAACATAATAATATAGTTTTAATACTATACTTTTAAGCGGTTTTATTTAGCATTACCTACTGTAAATATGTTTGTATGTTTATCTGCAGGGTTGTCCCACAGAAACAGAAATTTAACCTCGTTCCTGTTGACCGATTGATCTGAAATTTGAAGCACGCCTTTATCTCTGCTGTCGTTATAAAACTGCGTATTCTATAATCTTGAAAATCCAAGATGGCAGCCGCAACAAAATGGTGGAATACATATTATATCAAAACCCCATCAATATGGGTATCAAATGAAAGGGCTTGTAGTAGAATACAGTTACTCGACCGAATCGCTATGGGCGACGAAGGTGTTAAGTCCGATTAAGCTGATATTTGGCATAGGGTGTTTTTTCGAGGTGGTGAACATTTTTTATGGGGTAACTTTTTAAAACTCGAGATGACCATTTTTATTGGCACCCTAATGTCCATCCAACGAAACATCGAAGTGGCCCTCCTTCCACAAAATCAGTGTCGCAGTGAGTTCACTTCTTTCAATATCAAAATAATCACACCTTCCGTTTTTAGAGAACTTGAGTGTTAGTTTTCGCTATCCTTATGTCTAGATGTTAGCTTTTTCTCTTTTCACGCTGATTATAGTGTTAATTACAACATCGTAACACTACTAGCATTTGTACACGAAGCTTCGAAACTAGGGTTAATCTTCCAAAAAAGCCTCGATCCTAGATTATAGTCGGAATATTTTTTCCCCATATAAACTTATGAGATGGGTCTAATCTATGCACGAATCCACTTTTAACTCTCAATGTTACTAATGTTACTGATTAATATTACACCCCAAAACACACATACACCCACGCATACGAGCACCTGATGCTCCACAACGCCTTCAAAGCTTAGTGATCGTTAGTTTGTTACGGTTGCCGAAAATGCTGCGTTTTACCTTGTGCGAGTTGAACGCGGACAGGGTGGCGAGCGATCCGAGCGGTCCGTTCGGGCTGGGCGTTGGGCCGCAACAGTTGACCGGCAGGCCGGCGATCGGGAGGGCACTCTTCTGCTGGGACAGCGACTGTAGCTTCTTCGAGCGTCGCCTGAAAAGAATCCTTGTTGTTGTGAGAAGCAAACCAGCGGTGGGGGGGTGTTGAAAGGTTTTGGAGGTTTTGGGGTGGTACGTGCAGAGGTATCACGGACGGGGAAGAAGGTGTAGATAAGAAGTGTCATGAGTGTGCTTGTTGGTAAAAAAAATGTGGGTCTCGAAATGTTCGTGCAACAGTTGTTAAACAATACAAAAAGGTCATACCTGCTGGCAGCAATGAACACTATCACCGCCACGATAATCGTGCCACAGATCGCCGCACTGGCTGCGATCGTGATCTTGTCCATGTTGGACGCAGGTGAAGAGACGGTTCGCACCTCCCGACACTGACTGTACGGGACGGATTCCGGCGAGACGTTGATTTCCTCCAGCGAAACGACGCACACGATGATGCATTCCGCCGTCGGTACGTTCTTGATTTTGAACTCCCGCTCGCTGGCCTCCAGCGGTGGTCCCTGTTTGAAGTTCTTATCGCCGAACAGGCGATAGACAACACGGAAGCCTAGGATGTTGGCGGTGTCCGAGTCCCACTGGATGATGACCGAGCTGTCTTGTCTAGAACTGTGAGATGGGGGCGTTAGCAACTGAGGATTCGTTAACTAGGGTACCAGTATGCGATATCTACCTGAAGGCGTTCTTGACCTGCACCTCCTTGGAGTCATCAATCTGTGTTCCCCGTTGTGGTGGGAATCCTAGCACCAGTGGAGGCCTCTGCTTGTGCGGCGGCGAGTTATTGTTGTTACGCCAGTTCTTCGTTACGCTAGCTTTGGTAGTCGTAGTCGTACTTTGTTTGGTCGTGGATTGCGTCGTTGTCGTTAGCGCGGTTGTGCTATCGGTTGTTGAACTTGACGGAAAGGTTTCTTGGGAGGATGGGGCAGTGGTAGGAGGAATTGTTGTCGGAGGCGGCGTTGACAGGGCAGTTGTACTGCTACTGGTCGTGGCGTTCGTTGTCCCGGCCGCTATCGGTGGGAGTGTTGTGATAATTGTCGTCACTCGTGGAGGAGTCGTTGTTTTCAGTTGAAGCGAGTCAACAAGTCCGACGGGTCCTTCGATGCTGACTTCCGCATCCGGACAAGTTAACTCTTCCGGTTGTATTGAGTAGAAGCCACGGTCACGGAAACGATTTGGAGATCCACAAAATTGTGGGTTACGCTCGCGGGATGTTACCTGGAATGAAGCATTGGTTCAGTGTGTATCGTTTTCATAGCATCTGTTGCGATCTTACTTGTAGGTCACCATTTCGGATCCACTCGGCGACCCATCGCAGCTTGCAGTCACAGTGGAGAAACCTGCCACCCAGCGATAGTCCCCGCAGGGTTCGGTTCAAATGTAGCAGGGCTTTTTCAGGCACTGTTGGAAGGGGATTGCCATCGAGGGCAAGCAGCGTTACGGCTGGATTGCCACGGAATGCGGTCTCTGGCAAGGCGGTGAGCAAATTGAAACCAATGTCGAGCACTCGTAGCTCACGCAACGAGTGGATAGCACCTACGGGGAACTCCGCCAGGAGGTTGTTCAGCAAGCTCAGCGAGCTCAGGGACTTCCGGATACCGGAAAAGGCAGTTTCGCCCAAACTTTGGATCAGATTACGTTCCAAATTGAGTGCGGACAGTGCGTCTAACCCGTCGAAGGTACGCATTCCGCCCACTCCGGGTAACTCTCGGATGCCGTTCTGGGACAGATCCAGGAAGGCAAGTGTTTTCAAGCCGCGCACCGCTTCCGGAACTCGCTTCTGCTTGGTACCTTTGAGATTCAGATTTTTCAGGCTTGACTCAAGACCCCGGAAACAAAACGGAGCCAAAGTTACATTGTTGTCGCTCAGCTTAAGCGTAGACAGCTTGGTTAAGCCGTTGAAGGCATCGTTGGGAATGGTGTGAATTCGATTTTTAGACAAATCCAACAAGTTTAGAATGTTGAGAATTTTGAGTGCCTTGATGGGCACCTCTTCAAGTAGATTATCCTGAAGATTGAGATTCTTGAGTATGTCTTCTTGTCCCCTGAACGCGAAGTCGTCGATCTTGCGGATGTCGCAGCTGCTGAGCTGGACATTGTACAGCTTGAGGTTCTCGAAAACGCCCGCCTCGAGCTTGTCAATGGTCGAATTGTTAACATACAGCAGATCAAGCGGACTTTCCCGGGCGTACTTATCTAAGGCTTCAACGAGCACCGGGAATTCGACCTGTGAGAGAATTCGCGGTTGAAAAAATATTTGTTGGAAGCGTTCCGCTGAACCACCATCACTTACCTGATCACATTGCACGGACAGTTCCTGTCCGAGGTTATAGGCACATAGACACGACGATTGGAGATCGGGCACCTCTCGCTGCCAGGGACACTGGGCCGTTGTGAAACTTATGAGCAGCAGCGCCGAAAGGAGTAAACTTAACTTTCGAACCGATTTCATTTTGGCTAACACTTATTCACTAGTCAACTAAACAACAACTACAAACTAACTGCCGAAGCAGCAGTGAAAACAAAGGCAAACCAACGAAAACAAACAATAAACAACAAACAATAAAAATTTAACACGGCGCGTGGACTAACTGAGATCGGTCCGTTCGGCACCGGATCTCGCGGGAAAGTTATTGGGACGATTCACGTTCATTCGCTTTGATTGGCTCGCGGATCTCTTTGCGCACTATTTCACGCTCGATAATTGCTCTTGTTCTTGTTTTTTTCTTCTCTCGTTCATACGTGTTCCGGGGGGTTTAGTCCCAATGGTGATGCTGCTGCTGGTGGTTTTTCTTCTGCTGCTGATGCACTTGTGCCGACTGAAGAAGCTGTTGTTGCTCGCGATGCACTCTGCAAAAAATAACAAGCAGAAAAAAAGAGAAATATACAAATCTGTTAATGTTAAATATGATTGATGATATACTCGTTTAACGTTTGGCGGCGGGAGCTTTGGAGCATAGATGAGGGGGAAAACAAAAAATATATATGGGAAAATAGAGATCGCGATTCGTGGATGAAAAATGAAATTTAAACGGCGGTCGGGCAATCGCGGTCAGTTGCTTCGACGGGCGACGCCACGCCAATATCTATTGCCACCGCCCGGTTCGTGGCTATCGAAACGTGTAGCCATCAATTTGAACCTCGAAGTAAGAACCACTTTAGCTAATGGGGTGTCCTGGGTTTGAGGGTGACTGAGTGTGTGTGTGTGAGTATTTTAAATGAATCAGCTACTTGACCCGAGTTTCGATTCCTCCGGGCGAGCGAAGGCGAAGAAAGTTCCGTTCGAACGGTTGGCACGAGTGTCGCAATTTTTAATCTTAGTGTAGTCTGCTATCCCAGGTTTTGTCCCGAGGGTTCATTTATCTGATGTGATGGGATGTAGAGAGAATTATGATGCCATATATTGCTGGTGGCATCCTTGGTGCTGGCTGGAAGAAAGGTTTAAGGCGCCCTGCAATTTATCACCCACAAATATAGTATTTAAAGCGGTGACATCGAATTACAAGCTGTCTCCGTTTTTTGTCGTATAAATTTGGAGCAAAGTCACAGAATGATTTAGATAATATGATATCAAATTCTAATGGAATTTGAAACTTTGCACCTTGAAGATTTTCGATTAATTGGAAATGCATTCAATTCCGCATATTTGAAAATATTTATCGTACATCAATTTAAAAAAAAATATTCAAAATTCTGTTTTGTCGAAAAAAATCCCTAAGATTGTCCAAATCAAAAATAGGTTCTTTGTAGTGTTTCAGAACATCTACTGCAGCAAGTACTTATATTGGAAGATAAATGTATAACCTGATGTATTTCCTAAATTATTCCAACTTCCCTATTGTTCGGAGTTGAAATTGAAACTTTTGAAACTTTTGCGGATGTACTAGGAGACAAATTTCATGCCAACTTGGCTGGCCATTGGCATCACCATCTAAGATTACAGTGAAACTTCGCAGGTGTAAAGACATTGGTCATTTAAGGTAGTATTCTAGTCTAGAATTTTGAGGAAGTCGTATTTTTTATGTTTAGGCATTCAAGAATGTACCCTAGAAAGAACTTTTCGAAAGTACCATCATTTACCGAGTTAAAACCATTTTAGTAATGCGGTATCTTATCTAGTACGGCCATAACAATTAACTTTAAACGTGTTTTTCTCGAAACTAGTTTTTTTTTAAACTGGCATAAACGATATCTCAAGTTCCATTGAACCGATTTATGTCGAATTTCTATGAATACAATCTGCATGCATCTCACTGTCGCATGAACCAATAAAAAAATCTTAATTTTCCAAAAATCGGGAACGAAAAAAAAACCTTTTAGCCAGCATTTTTTTCTTCAAACGGACGCCATTTTGTCAAAAACATGTTTTTGACATGTTCGAGGATCATGCGATAGCGGCTTCTTCATTGATTCTGAATCTGTTCGATTTTTATTGTTTCAGATAACGAGGAGGGCATATTTTTTTAGTATTGCTCAGAAAAAAAAAATATTTTAAAAACTGAGTACCATTTTCCTTTAAAATTTTTTTTTATTGAAATTCTCGAAAAAAATATTAATAGCCCATACAATTACCAACAAGTCATTCATGTGTCGGTAGATGGGCACTTTTACGGGAAAAAAGTTTTTCTAACGAAAACTGTTTAATGTTTTCTCTGAAAAAAATTACTGAAACTTTGAAACTTTGACTTTGAAAAAAACTAATCCTTATTTTGTTTATTGTCAAGATAGTGATTTAGTGTGTTCGACAAAGTTTTTTATCTTATTAAAATATGGACTATTGTGGAATACCGTTTTGTCTCATATTCCGAACAGTCTCAAATTCCGAACACTTCATTTTTGAATGTGAATTTACTACACTTTAATGTTATAAATAATTGAATAATGAAAGCCCTGACATTCTTCGAGGTATATGCTACATTTTAACATCATTTACAGACATTGATACATCCTATAATTTACAATATTGACACATATTAATATAGCCCATGATTTATAATATTAAACATTTGCAAAAAAGTGACAGTCAAAACCAAAGATAAAATGTTTTCGTTAGCAAATTGCGTAAAAACAAGCATCGTTAATTTTTCAGTTTTTGTAGTTGTTTCAACAATTTTGTTTGCTTTTTTTCATGTTAAGTGCTAACAAAGATAAGAATCTACAATAAATGGATGAAAAAAAAGATATTTTATGCAGAAATATTCATTAAAATTAGTATTGAAGTAGTGTTCGGAATTTGAATCAAGTTTCTATGCATGATTCAAATTCCGAACACTTCATTTTAAATGTAAATTTACTGAACTTCTGTGTCATAAATAACTGAATAATGAGAGTCTTGACATTCATTTTAACATCATTTACATGTAGTGATACTGTCTATAATTTATAATACTAAAGCTTTGAAAAAAATTACTATGAAACCCAATGATAAAATGTATTCCGTAGAAAAAAAAGCATTGCATATTTTCAATTTTTATGGTTGTTTCAACTATTTTGTTTGTTGTTTTCATTCGGTAAGAATCTCGTTACGAATCTACTATAAATTGTAAAAAAAATCTTTTATGCAGAAATCTTTATTAAAATTAGTGTTAAAGTTGTGTTCGTAATTTGAATCAAGTTTCGACGCATGGATGAAACTTCGAACAGAAAATGTTTGAACACACTATTTTCAGGCAAATACAGCAACGGTTCACTAATTGGGGTACAAGGGCAATCCAATTCTGGAGCAACAATATAAAAAAAATCATTTGTTAACAAATAAACGCTTTCCTTGCAAAACGCAGGTCGCAGGCGCAAACCAACGAGAGTAAAATTGTTTTTTTCTCAGTAAGGTTTTCAACTAAAACTACAATTACAAAACCGGGGTCCTGAAGTAACAGGTCGGCTCGATTATATACTGATTGGATTATACAGCCATTCCATGCCAACCGGATGTAGTAGTTCTCCGATTTCCGTGAACGGTGATAGTTTTGTCCTTTATCGCAAAATATTAGACCCGCTTTTATTATGATGATGATTTCCATTTTAAGTGGTCCAAAAACTCATTTTGACTCCTTTCAAAAAATCAACTTTTGAACTACAGGACCGATGCAGATGATCGACATATCAAATCAAAGCGAATTAGCTGGTCTTTTTTGAAAAAATGCCACACCTGCTAAAAAAATGAATTTTATTTTCATAATACGTATTTGTTTTTTCTATAGTTTTCATGCTCTCGAGACCAAGGGCGCTATATTTTATTATATTTTTTCTTGAAAGCAGAGGACTTTTTTCATAACATATCCAAAAATCAGAGATATGTTCTTTTCGTTTTTGAATTATAATTATTCATAGTTAATCGATGGTTTGAATATATTTTTTCCCTTTTTTTCCAAAAATGACGTTTTTCTAAAATTTATAACTTTTGATCTACCGAACAGATTTGGATAATCGATAATATTAAATGGAAGTCAATGAGCTAGTTTTCTTTGAAAAAATATTGAATTTGCAAAAAAAAGGAATATCTAACGAAGTTCAAATCATGTTTACTGTGAAAAATAATAACTCAAAAACGATAAAAAAAACACATCTCTGATTCTTGAATATGTTATGTAAAAAATCCTCAGCTTTCAAGAAAAAATAAAAAATATAATGCCCTTGGTCCCGAAACCATGTAAACTAGAAAAAACACACACAATCAATAATTACGAAAACAAAATCCATGTTTTTTGCAAGTAAAATATATTTCAAAAAAGGTTTAGCTAATTTGCTTTAATTTGATATATCGATCATCTGAATCGGTCCAGTAGTTCAAAAGTTATGAATTAAAAAATAAAGGATTTTTGCTATTCGGAATTTGAGACAAATGTGATTAATGTTGTTTTTAGTTTTTCACCATGAAAATATATTTGTAAATTATTTTTTTAAGTCAAATGAAAAAGAAGGCTCTATTGTATCCAAAAATCGAAATTATTTCGAGTGAATTATTTTGAGTGATGAGACACTGTTTAATGACCGTCAAAGCTTAAGTGTTCGGAATTCGAGACAAAACGGTATATGGCATTTTGGTACGGAGGCTCCTGAAAAAAAATATGTTTTACTCGTTACATTTTTGTGTGTAAATTCTCTCGTTTGACATTTTCTTGTCATGTTTCCAAATAGAAAAAAAAAGTTTGCATAACATGTCAATCGTGATAATATACACACAAAAATGCTTCGAGTAGAACATTAATAGTAATTATTCAATTCATTTTCATTTCAATTTTTAAACAAAACATGAAAAGGCTGTTGTTAGAAAAACTCTTTCCCTGTAACTGTGCCCGTTTTACGATGTATGGGTGATTTTTTGGTAATTGTATGGACTATTCATATAATTTTCGTTCAGAATTTCTGGAGAACTTATTTTTTGCACACATCATGGCCCAACTATTACTATGTCAGATCGTTGACCAAAATTGATGAAAATAGTCCGGGCGAAATGCTGATGTTCTATCTGTGACAACTTTGAAAGGCGCAAATACATGAACGATTGTCAAAAGTGTATGAGAACTCTTCGATCTCAGTGACAAACGTGGGTTGATGATCTTATGAAGACGTTGTCGTACAAGTTCTAAGACCTACGTGAAGGACGATGAAAAAGTGTCTGAAAATTGCAATTGCAACATATATCGCAATGACTATTTTGCGTAATATGCATCCCTTAACAAAATCTCTTAACAATCGAGACTCATTTTCAATTTCGTGACCACTATACGAAGAAATCATAGACGTAGTGCTACGTCAATACCAGGGCGAAAATCCTGTAGCTTTGATTGCTCTTTCATGTTGTATTGATTTAATTTTATTTATTATCGGGAGATTCGACTAAACTCATAACCTGATTTGTCGGATTTTTTCTTCCTCATTTGGGTAAACGTTGCATTCAGGTAAATGTGCATTCGGGTATTTGATGCATATGGGTGAATGTGCTTCGGGTGAACGTGTTTTGGTGAATAGCATTCAGGTATTTTTTACATTCGGGTAATCGTGCTTCGGATGAATGGTACACAATCAAAAAACCATCGCGAAAATCATTAAATGAATTGCTGCAACATTCTTGCTATCACCTATTAAAAAAGCTCGCGTGGAAAACAATTTTCATTGAATTAACAAGGAAGAGCAGTCGTGGAGGAACATTTCGAAATATTCTGGATTTTCATTTCAGGAGATGGAATGTATGTATGTATGTATATGAACATTGAACAGAAAAAAAAATCCAAGAATTTTCAGTGGCTTTTCAAATGCTGTAGCTTCGCCTTTAAAGATAAAATATACATCATTTGAAGTTTCATGTTTTTTTGAATGTTCTAGTGCAATTCTTGCTTTCATGTGTGTATGTGTAAGGGATCAACATGCTGGAGAAGAAAAAAATTGTGTTCTGTTTTGAAGCTTCTTTTGTCTAAAACAATACTTTCTGAATCAAACCAACAACGAATCCAATAACGCTGATGCTACTCAAATTTACTCAAGTATTGATCGATTGGGAAAGAAACTTTCAATCGATTGAGATTGATTGTAAAATAATTTTGAAAATGTACAAAATCACTATAAAAAGCCTAAAAGATATGTTACTGGAAGATTCCTAATCTATAAACTAGTATCCTTAAAATGATGCATATTTCATCTCCATGTGATCATTTATAAAAAAGTTATAGCTATTCAAAAATTGTCTTGTTCCATTAATTTTTCGTGGAATGTATTGAAAGATTGCTGGAGCAAGTGTATTAAAATCAGGGAGATAACCAATATAACGAGGATGAATTTCAAGTCAGAAAATCATGTGTTCCTATTAAGTGCAAAAGTTATTTAACAACCGGATCAATTGTTTAAAAAGTGCACCAGGAATAAATCTATAAAAGATAACTTTTATCATTTTTTCCGATGGATTGAAACACTATAAAGCTAGGCCCATTGCGTAGTGATTTACATATGCCAAGGAATAATCCAACATTTTTTCGCTAAAAAGTATTCATTATAAAATCTATCAATAGCCCATATAATAATCAACAAATTATCCATACATCGGAATGTGAGAATTTCTACAGGGAAAAAAGTTTTTCTAGTAATAACTTTTCATGTTTCCATCAATTTCATTGAAAAAATACAACTAATCCTAATTTTGTTTATGGCTAAGATAGTGATATAATGCATTCGGCAAAGTTTAAGATAATATGAATTTTGATCAATGACTTACATTTTATAGTTTCTCTCTAGTATAGCTCTTATAGTTTCTGAAATATATGACATTTATACATGAAGCCTCCTCAAAAACTGATGTTTTATTCGTCACATTTTTTTTGTGTGAATTCTCGCGATTGGCATGTTCTTGACATGTTTATAAATAGAAAAAAGGTTGCAAAATATGTGAAGAGCGAGAATTGAAAACTAACTCATAAGCTTCAATTTGATATGCGATCATCTGAATCGGTCCAGTAGTTTAAAAGTTATGAATTTTTGTAGTGAAAAAAAGGGAAAATGGCTTTTCGGCCCACTGGTTAACTTTGAGAAATCATATAATAAAAACAAACAAATGGCATCTCTCATTTCGAGATATGTTATGTAAAAATCCTCAGCTTTCCAGAAAAAAATATAAAAAATATAGCGCCCTCTAGTCCAAAGCTATGAAAACAATAAAAAAACGACTACAATCAATTAATACGAGAATAAATTCCAGTTTTTTTTGCAAGTTCATAGCATTTTAATAAAAGGCTAGCTCATTGGCTTCAATTTGATATATCGACCATTCAAATCAAAGTGAAAATTTTTTGAAAAAAGTCATTTTTGGGAAAGGTGGAAAAAAAAATCGAACCAACCTAAAATGGAAATGATCTCCCTAACGAAAAAAAAAAGATACGAGTCTAATGTTTTGCGATAAAGATCAAAGCTACCACTTTTCATGGAAATCTGAGATATTGGTTCGGCATTCAATGGCTGTGTATTAGGGTGTCAATGAATGTATGGGAAAAATCGACTCTAAAATTTTAAAAAGCTACCCCATAAAAATTGTTCACTACCTTGTAACAACACCCCATGCAAAATATCAATCCTACGCATATGTTCGAGTTTCAACAATGACAAAGTTATAGAACTTTTTGTTTGTTTCGGACTTTGTTGCTTCAAACTGGTGGAACATTTAAAAGTACGCTACAGAAGATGATTCTGTTGCTTCCATTAGAAAAATGAGAAAATTTAGTACAGTATATAGTTGTGAAACATCTAAATTAGTGGATTTAAATAACATTTTGAAAGTGAAAAACTTCGAAGCTAGTAGTTTTCAGTGTTTTATGATTGGTTTAATCCTAAAAATTCGCATTGAACTTGATTATTTCTATCAATTAAATTGAAGCTTTCTAACCGCTCTACAATTTGTTCTTTGACACCCAATTTCATATCTATCTTAATTTCGCTACAATACCGATATAAAAAATTCTTGGTGAAGATTCAAGCAAAATCAAAAATCACGATTTTTACTCCACTGTACATGTAATAGGCACTTAAACTTCACTTTAGCGGTGAAAGTTTATATTTCTTCATGATATAAGCCATATTTGAAATATAAAAAAAATATTTTTACAAAATGAATATAATCGAGTCCAAAATTGTATATAAAAGAGTCCGACCTGTACTGTATTCTATTAGTCAAATTATTTCATTTGATACCAGTATTGAGGGGATTGCAAAAAATACAGGGTGCGGCAGCATAACTTCCCTTTTTAAAATGCGCGCCACTCAGTTAATTGATGTCATAGCGGAGCGCTAGTGGTCTCGTTCAAGAGGGGATACTGTAAGGTTTTGTCCCGACACGGTTCAGTCGCCATCATGCGTTAGAATAGTGAGGAGCGTGCCTTTGCCGTTGAGGTACACTTTTCAAGCGGATGTTCGGTTATTGCAACCAGGGCCTGACAATTTCACTTCAATTAGCACATCGTCACTCAATAATGTTTCTATCGCTTCTCAGAACAGAACCAGAACCATGCAGGCTTAAAATATATCTATTCTCTTTTCACGCACAATAAGAAAAATATCTCGTCTCTTTCGTACATATTCCTTTCATTTCACGTTGATTCCTTTCATTCTGCAAACCAAAGCGACGTTAGAAATCGTCACTTGGAAATTAATTTGAAGCATCCATGTATTCTGGCAGTTTGTATAGAAAGGAATGTTTCCTTGTTGCATTCGAAACTTATTCACTGAAACTAATGAAAACGGCGCAGTGAGGGTTGTGTAGTATGCGTGCAGGAGTAATTATTTACCGGCGCTAGTTGTCAGTGTGAAATTAGTGATGAAACGGATAGTGGTTTGGTCGGATACTGGATACCGGTCAGCTTCGAGTCCGGATAGCCGAGTATTCGACAGCCCGATGTTTGTGTTTGTGCTTGTTTGTGTACGTGCACGTGTATTTGTGTGGGTGTTTGTGTATGTTCGCGCGTTTTTTGGGTGTTTGTGTGCGTGTGTGCGCGTGTTTTTTTTTGCTTGCATGCAGGTGTGTGCTTTTTTTATGCGCGGGCATGTGTAGGCGTGTTTGCGCGCATTTGTGCGTGTTTCTGTGCGCGTGTGTACGTGCGTTTGCGCGTGTTTTTTTCTTGCTTGTGTGCAGGTGTGCGCGTTTTTTTGTGCATGGGCATGTGTGGGTGTGTGTGCGCACGTGTGCACGTATTTGTGTGCGTGTGTGCACGTGCGTGCTCGATTCTTTCCGTGCGTGCGTCTGTGCGTGTGCACGTTTGTGCGCGTGTATGTGCTTGTGAGTGCGCGTTTGTGCGCACCTGTGCGTCCATTTGTATGTTTGTGTGCGCTCGCGTTTTTGTGCACATGTTTGTGCATGTTTGCGCGTGTGTGTGCGTGTTTGTGCATCCAATGGTATGTGCGTGCGCGTGCTTCCGGCGTTGTGTATGCGCTCGCAATTCTGCGTGGGCACGCTGAAAGCGCAGACCTAGTCGAAAATCGCGTAATTTCGAGCAAACCGTGTAAAAAAAATCGCGTAATTTCAAGCAAATCGCATAAAAAAATCGCGTAATTTTGAGCGAATAGCGTAAAAAATATCACGCAAAAAACGCATAAAAAAGAATCCAGCGTACTTGCAAATAACATGCTTCTTCGTAACATGGAATACATATTTCATACAGGAAATATAATAAAATGAAGACAGCTCAAATCGGACTATTCTTTTCACTCTTAGAGAGGGTGAAAACCTCGAGAAAGGAATAGTCCGATCTGTGCCGTCTTTCATTTTATTACATTTTCTATAACAAACATGTATCCCAAATAACAGAGAAACATGTTATTTACAAGTGATTGAAGAATTTTGAACACGGTCCGCGACGATCCATTTTGGTAAAATAAAACTTACGTTTGAAAGCAGCAAGCATCCTCTAACATGCGAAATGAAAATAAATATAACCCGTTCAAGCAGTTTTAATCGTCAGTGAAAGCTTCTGCTTTTATACTTGTAAGAGAACGAAAGGGGAAAGGAACGAAACAAAAGAATCAATGCTACTGTATGCGTAGAGAATATTTCGTTTCCACTACACCCCGATACACTGAAATTAATCCACCGAAAATGACTGTAGTGGAAGTGAGAGTTGTATGAATAAAATTCAATCACATTTATTAGCTTCGAAAATAACTAGCCCTGATTGCAACACAGCGTGCATTTCGGAATCGCTTTAATTTAGCCCCGTTGGCTCCCGTCCCAGACCGCAAATCAATTGTTACATGGGTCACTACATTCAGACAAACTGCAAGTGCGACAAAAGGAAGAACTGGAGTCCCTCGGCATGTTAGTTCACCTGAGAACATTGAAGCAGTGAGAGCGTCAATGTTGCGATCGCCACGGCGTTCTGCGCGCAAACACGCATCTGCCCTTGGACTGTCCGATCGTTCTGTGAGAAGAATTCTTCGTGATGATCTTCATTTTCATCCCTATAAAGGTAATATTATATTATCAGGCACGTAGCGTAACCGGCACGGCACGTTTCATGCAAGTCAAATATTATTACGTGTGTTTCAAATGTGTATGCGTATATATAGCGGAACGGCTCCGGACATACACAGCACGTTTCAGACAAATGCATGAAGGAATTCTCGAAAAGAATAATTTGCCGGTGTCGGGCACGAACTACACGGGCGAGTAGCACCATACATACAAATCAAACGTCGAAGTTCGTGGTATGGGTGTGTTCGTCGCTCTTCGGTACGACATCGGTTCAATCATCAGGTGCATTTCTCCGCTCCGTCTGCGCTACCGGCCCCTACAGAGAAGTTGCTATGCCTGATGATATGAATACATCATGTATTTGTCTGCCGGTGTCGGTACGTGCCGTTAACGCTACGTGCTGGATAATATAAAACGGCCTTAAGATGGCGATAGTGCAGGAACTTTCAGAACGTGACTTCAATTCTCGGATGAACGCGTGTGAGCTTCTTCTTGATGTAGTTCCCGAGGGTGCTATTGTTTTTTTCAGCGATGAAGCCCATTTTCATTTGTGTGGGTCGGTTAACAAACAAAACATGCGCTACTGGGCTGACACCAACCCTCGAGAATTGCATCAAAAGCCTTTGCATTCACCCAAAGTCACAGTGCGGTGTGCAATTTCCTCAGCTGGAATTATTGGTCCCTGGTTTTTAAGGAAAATGAGGCTACAGTGACAGTGAATTCGGACCGGTATTTAAACATGCTACAATTTTTTTTCCCACGGCTAGAAAATTTGGATTTGGGGGACACTTGGTTCCAACAAGACGGTGCAACAGCACACACTTCAAGAGCATCGATGGCTGTTTTGAGGGAACACTTTCCAGAGCGCCTTATCTCAATTAGAGGCGATTTGGAATGGCCGGCACGCTCTCACGCTTTTCTATGGGGTTTTTTTTGAAATCCCGTGTTTATGTGAACCGTCCAAGAACCCTACAAGATTTGAAGACCAACATCCAAGAAGAAATTGCCAACATAACACCTGCTATGCTAACAAGAGTCATGACAAACGCCAGAAATCGGTTTACGCAATGTATGGAGAATGGGGGACGTCACCTAACAGATTTGATCTTTAAAACAATGTAAATAAAAACTTTAGACATGTACCTACATTATAAAAAATAAATAAATATTTTCCGATGCATACAATAGTAAAAAAAATTTTTGTTCATGGTTTAGGAGACGTCGAAACAGAAAAGACCATTGCATTAGCTATGATTTTTGGAATGCTGGTAATGTTTACACAACATAATAAAAATTCAATAAGCTGTGTATGCAAAAGCTTAGAATCCAAAAGTCTAGAATATAATCTCCATCAATTTTTAATCAAAAATACAATAGTCTCAAATCCAAACATTTAAAATTTAAATATCTACAATCAGAAATATATAATCAAAAAATCTAAAGCTTAAAAATCATAGATTCCAGAATTTCAATCCAAAAATCTGAAGCTGAAATGCAAAAAACACAATAAAGCTAAAGCTCCAAAACCTTAAACCCCATAATCTGGAATAGAAAATCGAAAACTCACCCAAGCCAAAAAAATTGCCAATATTCAAGAGAATGAGGCCCAATCAGCTTCGAAACATATTGTGAGTCTGTTTTGCAGTAGATGTGTTATCTCGGTTGCCTTCTAAGATTGGTCATAAATATCCTCCGTCATCGGAATTAGGAAAAAAATATTTGAGAATTCGAAACGCGATTTGTCACAAATCATATCGTCAAGATATCGTCCGCCGCCGGGTGTAAAAATATGCGGAATATTTAAAGTCCCGAAATATACCGTTGATTAGGTCACTAGCATTGAAATACATTCGAGATTCCGTTTCGTCCCCTGGTAATTTTAAGGAAGTGGCCAGCATCGTTATTGACTATTTAAAGCTTGAATCACCGAAACTCTCTCATTGTGAATGGGTTGCAACTTGCAATTCTGTGTGTTCTATGTGCAATTTGGCTGGTTTAGGTGAATCGCGGAGAGCAGCAACCAAGTGCCAACCAAAGTTCAAACAAAATAAAGATGTATAAAATGCATAAGAATATATTTTCGTTTAAAAAGCAATTTTCGCATTCAAAAGCAAATAAATAAAACTAGCAAATCCCGCATGTGACATTCGTTGCTGACGGCTCACACTCTTTGTTTCTGATCAACATAATGAAAATTTCACCAATTCCCACTTCAATCAACTATCCAACTACTTCTTTTCCAAGCGGTTAACTCACACTCACAGTTGCGTAATAAATATCCCCCACCTGTCAGTTTCAATAGCGCGTGGCTAATATTTATAATCCACAGATGACACAAAATCCAGCTCCCCAACCTCGTGGCTCCTGTTTCGGGGTTTACAAGCGAATCTAGAGCTAGTAGTGGGGATCATTCTGTGGTTCACCATAAGCCCATAACGCGCTGATAACAGGTGTACAGTATGGGTATTAGTCATACCACAGACAATGCTTCCCCTCTCCCTCCACGCACTTAGTGTCGGTGTTGACGGCTATGACGATAATATCTTATTCAATAATTCATCCGATAGGGAAGTTGCATAATCAGACAACGATGGACCAATAAAATTATAATTACCATCGAGTGGGTTCTGTTGTACCGATATGGCTGGCTGACGCAATCAACTCAATTGACGTATCAATTAATCAGTTCTCTGCTTTCCAGGATTCAACTCGTGTTCATGACTACTCACAGCTTGGTAAATTGGGACAACATGTCAAACAAATCGTTGAAAAATCCGCACACGGAATAATGAAAACATATTTTGCTTTATTTTTCTTGCTGCGAAAATGAACCCGTCCATTTGACAGCCGGCCAAGAACGAAGCCTTTACCCCAAGAACATATCGCTTTCGTTTTATTTTGCCGAAACTGATTGAGCAATTTTAGTTTCGCCATATTTTTTATTCACTGTCAGTGTGATAAATAATTTTCATTGAAGGGTGATTGCTGCACCCGAAAAAATAACCGCTATCATTTCTAGCCAGCGCCATTAGTGAAGCTTCCATATGCAGTAAATCCGTATTGACCCATTATCGGGACGACGTTCTCTCCCGCCATCGGCGGCGAAAATAATAGCCGTAGTTTTCCCACTTTCGGGACGTGGTCTTTCGCGTGGAAATATTCATTACGATAACTTACCACCGCCCCACGGATGGATCGGCGTTGGATCGCTTGCATGCTGGTGGTGGTCTTCTGGAAGCGATTATAAGCTTGCGTCCATATCCATTCGGAGGGAATAGTATATTCGCCCCATTCTCGTCGTCACACAGTAACAATAAATTTTATCCGTTTTATTTTTTCTGGTTCCCGGCGTGCGCGACCCGGGAGTGTTATCACAAAGAAGCAAAGTTACAAAACAGTGTTAGCTTTTCTTTTTTTGCCTAGGATTAATTATACGAGTAAAGTAAATACGTGATTTTATTTCGCGTGCTTCTTGGGGGGAAACAATGAATCGATTGGAAATAATAATACGAGGAATGAGTTTTTTTCTTCCGTTTGCGCTTGTGATGAAGGTTCCTATTTCTGATATATGATGATGAGTTCGAAAAATGGCCCTATTTGGACGGAGTTTGCATTACGCTAATAATCAAGAAAGATTTATCTTAATTGATTTAACCTATTTTATATAATTGTTTATATCTCGAGAACGGTTAGTCTTACAATAAAACGTTAAATTTAATTTTTCATGTAAAATCAAATCAAAAATCGAACCTACATATATTTTGATATAACTTAACTTAAGTGGATGTGATTTTGTGAAGTATTGAAATTTGATCTATTTGGAAAAAGTAATATCTCCATTATGATGAATCCAACACGGCACCGAATATCTGTATGCCAAAAAAAATCCGAAAGAAAATAATACAGCATTTGTTATTCAAAATAAAACAATTAGAAAAATTATTCTGAGATACAATAGTTCTTTATTTTAAAATTATAATTTTCAGTGAGGTTACTTCGACAGTACAATAAAGATTTATTGTTTTTCTATTTCTATTGTAGTGAAATAGCAATAACGTGGACGAAGATCTCATTTCAATTACACAAGAAGTTTCAAGTAAGAATATGATAATTGAAAAGAGGACGGGATCGAGAACTTTCATTCAGAGCATTTTCGATTTTGCACGGAGTTGTTTCATATGAAAGACACTTCTAGGAAAGCAATTTGATTGACTAAACACCTAATTTTAGGATCACGAAATACTTGAAACAGCAATCATCGATATACCATTAACTTTAAAAGTGATAAGTAGCTTCAGGAGGAACCGAAGAAGAAGCAAGATAATCTTCATAATATATTAAGACACTTCATCGGAACCGGAACGTGTGCAACGCAATATCTACAACGAAAACACGAGCAAATTCACAACGAAGTAGCAACAAGAATCCAAGAATTAATCCAATATTTTTTTTACGCGTAAATTTGAAAATCCACGAAAAAACAAACAAGGTTATCCGAAAATCCTCGAGTGAATTGTGATAGGGTGCGGCACTAATTTCCGTCATAAGCATTAAATATAATTCAAAATGTTTGAATGTTCAAAAAGCTTCGGCTGAGGGAGAGATGTCATACAGATCAGATTTTTTTACGGGGGAGACCGCGTAAAAACCTGGATGTATTCTTATTTGGAAAAAAGCTAAAAAACAAATAAATTCACATTTCTGAAATTTAGACATTTAAGAATATTCCCTTGGAAGAATTTGATGAAGCAGTGATGCTGTATCTAATCTAATACTACTTTAACTCAAAACTTCAAACGCGTTTTTTTCTTTAAATTACTATTTTCAAGCTGGTGTACACAATAGCTCATGTTCTACTGAACCGATTTATTTCAATTTGATGTGGACGCATCTTTCTACATTTTTCTATCGCATGAAATTTTTTTTTACTGTTTTTTTAATTGAAATTAATATAAAAAGTGTTAAAAAGCAATTAATTTTTTCAAACGGTCACAATTTTGACCAGAAACGTTTTTTTCTTGCTTTTCCGAGGTTCATACCATGCATGTTTTTTCTTGAACAAACCCCCTCCCCCATTTAACCAGCTTGTGACTGTTTCAATGTTGAATATGTTTTTCGTTAATCAGTTCAGTGTGCTTGGAACAATAAAATAATGGCTAATTATATATGTTAAAGACCCAAACTGGACTTTCGGATTTAATGAGCACTATATTCTGCGACATTAGGACTTGTTCATCATTTATGGTTTCGCTTTCCTTGGGTTCTTATCTTCTATTATTTGTTTAGGATTCCTCATTCCTACATGCATCGTTGGGATGCTTATCGCTGCCGCTTAGATTGTTGTTGGCTATATGCAATTTTTGGTCTATCTCGTGATCGATGTCTTGAGTGCGTTGAGAGCATGCATCTGCTAATGTTACCGTTCTTTGATAACAGCCAGTTGTACAGATGTTCCCTTAAATTAATCTATCTATATAAAAATGGATTTCTGTCTGTCTGTCTGATTCTTATGGACTTGGAAACTACTGAACCGATCGACATGAAAATGTACGGGTTTTTGGGATCGGGGAATGTTCTCATGATATTTCCAGACCCCTCCCCCTCTCTAAGGGGGGGCTGTCATACAAATGAAACACAATTTTCTCCATTACTCGAGAATTAAACAAGCAAACGAAACCAAATTTGGCATGTGGAGGCTTTAGGGTGCAATAAATGCCCTCTTCAAGGGGGGGCTGCCATACAAATGAAACACTAATTTCTGCATAACTCGAGAATTAATCAAGCAAACTAAATCAAGTTTGGCATGTGGAAGTATTAGGGTGTAATAAATATTTTGACGGTGGTTAGACACTTCACCCCCCTCTCTAAGGGGGGGGCTGCCATACAAATGAAACACAAATTTCTGCATTACTCGAGAATTAGTCAAGCAAATGAAACCAAATTTGGCATGTGGAGGTTTTAGGATGCAATAAACGATTATATGGTAGTAAGATACTCCTCCCCCCCCCCCTCTCTTAGGGGGGGGCTGCTTTACAAATGAAACACAAATTTCTGCATTACTTGAGAATTAATCAAGCAAATGAAACTAAATTAGGCATACGGAGATTTTAGGGTACAATAAATGTTTTTACGGTGGTTAGATACTCCACCACCCTCTCTAAAGGGGGGCTGTCATACAAATGAAACACAAATTTCTGCATTACTCGAGATTAATCAAGCAAACGAAACCGAATTTAGCATGTGAAGGTTTTAGGGTACAATAAATGTTTTTACGGTGATCAGGTACTCCTTCTTCTCTCTTAGGCTGCCATACAAATTAAAAACTAATTTCTGCATAACTCGAAAACTAATTAAGCAAATGGAGCCAAATTTGGCATGTGAAGATTTTAGGGAGCACGAAACGTTTTTATGGTGAATAGACACTCTTCCCTTCTCCTTTCCCCCTCAAACATTTATTCCATGTAACGGAGAAACATGTTATTTGCAAGTGGTTGAAAAATCTTAAACGCGAATTGTGTATGAAAATAATCTGATATTATAATCATGCGTTTTGGTAGAAGTACTAGGAATTTTATAGTAAAAGGTAAATTCAACGGGATCGATTAGAAGATCAATCAATGAACAGTTCTGCGATTGGACTCATGAACTTGCGCTTAGTAAGAAAACGTGAATGTTTGAAGGTATTGATAACAAAAAAACAAATTTTGGACGGGACGAAGTTTGCCGGGTCAGCTAGTAACTTATATAATGATATAAAGAACTAGAAAAACCGTCTGAAATGTATGCATCTATACAAGAATACGGATGTGTAACATTTAATCGAATGACGTTCGCCCGAATGGAGAATGAAAATTTCTGAAGAATTAAATTGTGAGATCATATTGTTAAATCTTCTGATAATAAATAGGATAAATTCGATACAACACGAGAGAGTAGCAAAATATGAATAAATAATAAAAACAAATTAATGCCTAGATTTGAAAACAATGCGGGACACTTCTCTGATTCATTCCTAGAAATGGGTGTAGGCACAGGTTCCCGGAATAAATCGCCACAGAAAACGACTGCAACAGAAACCACCGCTTATAAAATGTGTAGTAGGCTATAAATATTGTGGCGCGGTATTGTATTTCAAAACAAGAATTAACCGGGCAAACGTATCGCCCCAGGCAAACGTAACGCCCCGGGCAGACGTATACCGTCCGACGCTCGCTAGAGCTCGGTCGGACATTGCTAAAGGATCGTATCCTATGTTTCAAACTAACCGGGCAATCAGTGGATCCCAGGTTTGCGTGCGAGACACCGCCGCTTCCGACGGCGGGTCGGCGGTGGACTCGGATTGCGTCATCTTGGCGGCATGGGCCGCCTCGATTCCTTATCCTCGCCAAATGGGGACTTCGTCCCCATTACATTGTCCTCAGAATAAATTTCGAAAAACGAGAACAAGAGAATAAATTTATAATAGAAATGTGAGGCACATGATGTTTTTCCCGCGCCAAATATTTCTAGCCTACTACACTTTTTCTAAGCGGTTGTTTCTGTTGCAGTTGTTTACTGTGGCGATTTATTCCGGTCACCGTAGGCACAATTGATAGACATCCTTCAATAAGGTTTAGAGCCTACTTATATGCAGGTCGGACTCGATTATATATGATATAATCGCAATTTCACTTTCATCGTTAATTTTCGAATCCAATACGTAATCGAATCACAAAAAAGCTATTTTTCTATTAATGTTTGACATTAATACATTAATGAAAAATTTGTTCTCTTGAGATTCGATTATGTATAGGATTTGGAAATAATTGTTGAAAAAAATGGTCGACTATATATAATCTAGTCCGACCTGTAATAACCTTTTTTTCGAAATGGTAGGAGGTAACTCTAACATGAAAAATCTCAAACACGAATGTCTTGTAAATGTGCAGAGCTTTGGCAAGAAAACAAAATGTAATATTTTATAAATTTTTCCCTTCTTAAATCATGAGCTGTTTTTTCACGTTTATTTGATTCGTTCGATTTTATCAAATAAAAATGGAAAAATTCAATAAATTCAAAAAATGAAGAATGTGTATCTCAAACAGTGCTTTTTTAAAGTTTATTTTTCTACAATAGTTTTTTTTTTATTGTTTTATTGCACGGATCTTAAAGGGTGAGAAAATTAGCACTTCAGCTATGATTTTAGTTGCGTTCTTTGCAGATTACCATGAACTTCCTCTAGAGTGAATAATACCCATTCAGAAAGAATAATAAGATTCTTTTTTTTAATAATTTAATTTCAAAGAAGTGAAATTATATCACTTAAAGGATATTTTTTATGATAGAAGTTGAATGTACAAATGAATTTATTTTATTAACGTTTATCAAAATCATGTATAGAAACAGACAGACATAACTCCAGTTTGATATGGGAGCAAATCCACGTCAAATCGATCAACAGGAACTTTTGACTCAACCGTCTCAAATTTTTTGAAGCTTGGTGCTTGTGATGGAAACTATCCAAAATCACAATTTTCGTTGTCATATGACCAATTTTAATTACAACTGATTTTTCAAAGGGACGTATTCAAAATCGTTGATCTTTCTATCAAAAAATCATAACTCAAAATCCGGATGTCTCATTAAAATATGAAGTTTGACAAAGTTGTTGTAAAATCGATGAAATATTTAGGAAAATTGAAAAATTAAATTGAATTAAAAAATCTTACTCAAAAAATGAATTTAATATTTTAACCTTTTATATCTCGAAACGCCTCCATTTCGATATTTTTTTTGCATATTTTTTTTTGAAAACACTTCTAGTTTAACAAAGTTTGACGTATGGTGGTGCCGTAACGAACTCGCTAAAATGAAAATATAAATTTTTGAAAATTTAAAAAGCAAAATAAAAAATAGAATCTACATGCGATTCAACTTATTTTTTCGTTAGGGTGACCATTTTCGTTTAAGGGTGGTCCGAAAAATCACTTTTTTTCTAAAATGACTAAAATGAAAAAAAATATTAAATTAAATTAAAGCCAGATTAAATCCAATCACCTCATCTCCGCAGAAAAAATACTTCAGTTGCAGAAAATTTGAATTTTGTTTCCTTTATTATTGATTTTATTTGTTTTTTTATGGTCTTGGTCTCGGGACCAAGGGCGCTATATTGTTTTATATTTTTTCA
Organism: Toxorhynchites rutilus septentrionalis; assembly: GCF_029784135.1. Classification (NCBI taxonomy): domain Eukaryota; kingdom Metazoa; phylum Arthropoda; class Insecta; order Diptera; family Culicidae; genus Toxorhynchites; species Toxorhynchites rutilus. Next base: position 117,502,835 of record NC_073746.1, on the reverse strand, counting down.
TAGAAAGCTGAGGATTTTTTACACAAAATATCCATGGAATGCGTCGGGCATACGTCGATTGGGTGAACGAACAACAGCAGCAAAATGCTGAATTTAAAAAATGTATGTTTGAATTTTTATAGACCTTTCCATTCACTTATTTGATGGTCAAAGACCAACAATCGGTTCAGCGGTTCAATGGCCACGATTTTTTGAAAGTAGGTATATTCTGGAAAAAAAGTTTTTAAAACTACCCCAAATTTTAATAGAATGTATGATGTATATTGATGAAGTTTGGCTACTTGAAACCAATGTAACGGAGCTAATGAAATTAAACAATTTTGAGAAAAAAAAAATGCGGAAAAAACAACTGCCACAATTTTTGTGACCATTTTTTCCAAATTTCCGATACTTATTAGATTAAAGAGTTTGACTACCGCACTCTCAGCTCGTTAAACTGTTTCAAATTATTCCAAAAGGATTACGAACACTGAGAATACTTTCACATCGGATATGCGAGTATCCGGATATAGAGCGAGAAACTTCAATGAAAAAGGGAAAAAAACTGATCCCTGGCAATAAACTGACATGTCGCTGGGGACACTATTCAGGGAAGAAAAAACATCTTCACCCACTATATCACATCGATTTTTGCAATCCTGTTTGGAAAGAAGCTGAGGGAAAAAGTTAAACGAAAGCTTTCCCGGCTGTTCGCACCCTTCGCATTCCACATCCCGGCTTATCGCAGTGAAAACTATCGCCCAAACCAATTCTAACATAATCCCTAATCTTATTTGTCAGCGGCCCTTTCTCTTCTCCTTCTTCTTCATTCAGCCAGGACTCTCCCCCTAATTACCGAAGCCGATTTGGGGAGAGCTACCAAATTTGAAAGGCAAATATTTAATCGACCCCGCCAATCAGATTTTAAACCATTTACTGAACCACAGAGCGACGATGACGCCGCCCGTCGAGTGAGGGAAGCTAGAAGCACTTCTAGGGCCGTCTTCTTCACTGCCGAAATATGCTAATCGGACAAATGTGAATAAATTGAATTGCATCTGGGAGTGATATATTTGCATTCCAAATAATTCGACCGGCTGAGATTGCGAGGGAGCGGAAGGGGACGAGAACAGCGGAATGGGTCCAGTTATGGTTGGTTTACGTAAAATTTGAACCAGCGGGCGCGACTACCCCGCTACTTCCTTCTATTCGAAAACCGCGTCAGTGCAAAATTTCATGAAGGTTACAAATTGGATCAATTTAGCTTGTTTACAAGCATAACCTCGCACATATTCCCCACCCACCCCGAATAGTCGAACCGTCTGGCGAAGGTTTTCCCCAGGCTGCGGCAGGGCTGCAGGCTGCGAAGGGCAAAAAATTCCCAAAATATTTACCAACTCACGCATGGCACGGGAGGGAGACTAGAAGTAACTACGCACAAAAGCCCATCTGAAATGGGCTTTTCAAAATGTACGTGTGTCTGTAGAGCATCAGCGTAATTTATGATCGCTCCAAAGCATCGGATCTACCGCCCCCTTCCCCGCAAACTTGGCTGGCGACGGCAGTAAGCGGGTGTTGATGATTACGTAAATTTATACATTTGTTTTGGTCTGCTCCCAGCGCGGTTGAAGGGCCGGGGACTGTTGAGGCAGCAGCCCGCCTGACACTTTTTTTCACGATCAACTTTATGTGTGCGATTTTATATCCGACAAAATTTTTCTCCCGTCCGGCACTGGCATTGGTCCATGTATGATGCTAGAAAAATAAAAGTAAACAAGCCACGCGTGTGTGTGTGTGCGTTTGTTTGTGTGCGGATTCTCCTCCACGCGAAAATATCATAAATTTGCGGCTTTTATTATTAAGGTCAGCGAGTGAAAATGGTGGGCATGTTTGTTCAGAAGTTTTATTAGGGTTGCCTTTTAAATGCTTCGGGTAATGATGAAAAATGGGTTGGCTTTCTCGCTCAATCAGATCGGATCTGTTTAGCAAATCACGAAGCCAGGCTCGGCATCAATTCAACGAGTGTTTAACAATCAATTAAATGTTTGGTAGAAACGGAGATTAGTCTCCTTAGAAAATTCAGTCTCACCATCAAAATCCACTTTCCGTGTTACACGCGAGCCTTCCTCGCAACATAAAACTTCGTCTGTGCGCGTTGGATTTTAATCAAACGAGCATTCGTTCCATTCACAAATCGAACATCTTACGTGACCGGAATCCACGAATTCGATAGCTTATCTTGAATTCTATCCGGCGAAACAGAAAATACCAGAAAAAGCAACAATTCCCAGACGATCAATCGCCCTCTCAACCCACCCAAAATGCGCACAAACGGGTTCTGCTTAGTCGGGATGCTGCTAAATCACCGTGTTCTCCAAAAGAGCACTTAACAGCATGGCAGGATTTGAATTAAAAATCCTTCGCTTCGCTTTCTACGGAACGAGGGGCGTCTTAATGTCGCGAGCTATGAAGAGATAAAAATCAACGCCATCAAAACAAGCTCGAATCCGCGTTGCGCTTAATGGGACGATAATCATCGGACGTTTGATGGGGACATCGCCATGGGGGCATTTGGTCCCGGAACGGAGGACGAGTGCAAATGGCGTTGCTGTCCGTCAACCCCGTGGGTCAACCATGACGCGATTCTAGAACGCACCGAACACACGCGGCTGTTGTTAATTAAATATGAACCACGATACAGCAGATGGCGTTCGCCCGGTTGCATGGGTTTACTTGCTGACGGGGGCGTAATTATTGTTATAAGCCACAGACATTAAATATTGAACGTCGCGCGAAAGCACATAAATACGCGAAGGCAAGCAAAGCGAAGAGCTTACGATGGGATGACGGAAGGATCAGGAGAACGTCGATTTAGTGGAACAGAACGGTTCAAAAGAGCGATCCGAAGTCTATTTAATACACACGGTTATAAAGTTAACGAAGATAATGACCTAAACTTGCCAATTAAATTAAGTTCATTTCAATAAGGTTCGTGGCTTTCATGGGTACTAAATTTGAGCCGGATAAACAATAATGAACAACGTTCTTTAGCAAAAATTTGCGTCCTAGACGCTGTCATGCTTTGTTTTTTTTTTTTTTGAGTGGGAAGCTGAAACTTATGCCCGAAATAGTGTGGAAGCAGATAATGTTTAGTGTATACTCTAGCTAGCAGATGAAGTTAAAAGGCTGCGTGCGATTTAATATTTTCACATTAACATCACCGTAACCATAGTGTTTTTCATGCAAAAAAAATATATACTCTCGACAAAAAAATTAGAGGAACAGAGAGCGAAGTCGGAAATTTAAAGTGATTTTTGACATGCTGTAACTTCGTGAAAAATTAACGCATATCGATGGGATGTACATCATTTTGAAGCTACAACTTTCATGTATTAGAATATTTTACATAGATATTTTTAGCTTGGTGTGTGTAGGTATAGTGGGCAACAATATCGGGAAGAAATGAAAAATCTCTGTTTTCTCAAAGATCTTCTGGACTAACACAATTTCTTTCCAAACCAACTCAACGGCAAATCCATTTAACCTCAACAATCTGCTTTCATTTGATTCATAGAACGTTCCTGTAGGACCTTCCCACACAGAGATATTATGATAATGACCTTCAAAGCAATATAAGTTTCTCGGATGTTGTAAAAAGTTCTGTCGAAAAAAAAAACGGGTAATAGTATCAAGCAAAAGAATCGTAAGGCTCATCCGGTCATTGTTATAAAACCAAAAGAGTCCAAACAAGTTTGCGAGGATACTCGTAAACAATTAAAATCGACACTTGATCCAAATTGAACCGCACGTATTTTGCTGTTACAGTATCGGCACCATAGACACCATTCACAATTTCAGCAGTCCAGCTCGCAATTTTTAGTGCTCCCGTGGCCGAGTTAGCGTTAGCGTCACACCTAACATGCCGGGGGTTCTGGTTCGATTCCCGTTCTGGTCGGGAGAATTTTTCGTCAAAGAAATTTCCTCCGTCTTGCACTGTGGTCACGCGTATTCTAGAACTTGCCACTCAGAATACATTCAAGGCGTGTTATTTGGTATAGAAATTTCAACTAAATACTCATGAAAATGACGCAAGTAATACTACTTACGTGAGAACTTCGAAGTTCCCCTAGGAACACTAGGGCCATTTAAGAAGAAGAAGAAGCTCACAATTTCTCCATTACAACAAACAAAATGTCCATTTAACAAACAAAAAATAGCGAAATATTTTTTTGACTCGATTATACTCGAGAACATAGCAGATAATGAAAAATCCAATTTCATGGCCGCAGTCCCCAAATGTATGTCTGTTTCAAAGTATGTTTGAATGTTTGTTGGGTTGTCCCACATCAATAGAAAATTGACCCCTTGATTGATTGATCTGAAATTTGGAACATACATTTAATTCTACTGTCATTATTAAACTGCGTATTCCATGATCTTGAAAAATTCAATTTGGGCGCCGCAAAAAATGGCTGAATGGCTTGATTTGGAGAATACACTACACTATGAACAACATAAATTCGAAAAGGCCACCGCCACAAAATGGTCGACTATGTATTTTTTTGCAATCCCCTCAATATTGGTATCAAATGAAATGATTTGACTAATAGAATACAGTACAGGTCGGACTCGATTATATGTGATTCGATTATATACAATTTTGGACTTGATTATATTCAGTTTGGAAATATTTTTTTTCAAATGTGGTGTATTTCATGAAGAGATGTAACCTTTCAACGTTAAGGTGAAGTTTAAGTGGCTATTACATGTACAAGTGGGATAAAAATTGTGATTTTTGAAGATTTTGCTTGAATTTTCACCAGGAGTTGTTTATGTCGATGTTGCAGCCAAATTAAGAAAGATAGAAGTTGTGCGTCAAAGAACAAATTGTGGAGCGGTTAAAGAACTTCATTTTAATTGATAGAAACAATCTAGTTTAATATAAATTTTTTAGGATAAAATTAATAATAACACATTAAAAATTATTAACTTATAATTGTTTCACTTTCAAAATGTTATTAAAATTCACAAATTAAGTTGTTCCACTACTATATTCTGTACCAAATTTTCTCATCTTTCAAATAAAGGCATCAGAATCGTCTTCCCTAGCGTACTTTTTAATGTAGACCCAGTTTGAAGCAACAGTGTCCGAAATCAAATTTCATGTGAGAAAGGAGGATGAATCAAAAATCAAATTCCTCTTTTATTTTCTAAAAACGAAAAATACATGCAAAAAAAAACAAATTCAATACTCCGGATAATCGAGTCCGACCAATATATATATATATATATATATATATATATATATATATATATATATATATATATATATATATATATATATATATATATATATATATATATATATATATATATATATATATATATATATATATATATATATATATATATATATATATATATATATATATATATATATATATATATATATATATATATATATATATATATATATATATATATATATATATATATATATATATATATATATATATATATAAGTTATAAGCGAAACCAGGCTTAACCTTCAAAACCATCAACACAGAGCACGTGTTGTCGAGCGGGTAGTCATTGAACGAGGGTAATGATTTAAAGCAGGGTAGTTGAAAGTGTAGTCAACGGTTAGATTAGTCAAGTTCTCGCTGGATATAAAATATGGAGCAATGTCAAAATAAAGTAGTTCTAGCCTAGAGCTCAACCATCCAACATGTTCTTGTTCAACCATCTTTCAGAACCTTAGGTGATTATAACTGGCGCAGTCGGTAGGATCTCGTTGGTTGTTTCCTAGTGCTGGTGAGTGGAGCCTGTTCGCGACCGGAAAAAAGTGAGCATAACTTCAGGGAAGGAAGCGTCGCTAAGGGAATATTAGCGATTTGAAGCAGTTCCCCACGGGCACCGAGGGCAGCAACCGACGGGACCAACATTCTGTTTACGAGAGTATCGATCTTATCATACCCGGAGAAACTTACGATTGGCACCCGGCGAAAATCGTCACCTTCTTCCAAATCCAACGATTTGTGCGACAGAGGGAATATCTGTACAGCACAATTGAAGCAGGAAAAACCTATAGATCACACAGCAGAGGGAACATCTGTCTAGAAGTATAATCGGCATCTGTGTTTAGATACACTGTGGATTGAGCGTAGAGGCAAATCACACAGAAATAATATCTGCAGCATACATCAGAAATCGGAACGAGACGTTCCTCGCTTGAAGAGGGAGTAGTTATAAGCGAAACCAGGCTTAACCTTCAAAACCATCAACACAGAGCACGTGTTGTCGAGCGGGTAGTCATTGAACGAGGGTAATGATTTAAAGCAGGGTAGTTGAAAGTGTAGTCAACGGGTAGATTAGTCAAGTTCTCGCTGGATATAAAATATGGAGCAATGTCAAAATAAAGTAGTTCTAGCCTAGAGCTCAACCATCCAACATGTTCTTGTTCAACCATCTTTCAGAACCTTAGGTGATTATAACTTATATATATATATATATATATATATATATATATATAGTTTTCTGGTGAAATATATAAACGATTCCTGGTGAAAATTCAAGCTAAATCTTCAAAAATCACGATTGTTACCCCACTTTCCTTATAATAGCCACTTTTATTTCACCGTAACAGTGAAAGCTTTCATTTTTTCTTGGAATAAGTCTTATTTGAGCTATAAATTTTTCAAACTATATATAATCGAGTCCAAAATTGCTTATTTTTAACAATAAGTTTGCGGTATTTTCAATACATTATCGTCCTAAATGAACAACGTTTCTAAATGTACTGAAGAGCTGGAGAATCAGAATAGCTAGGTTGTTCCTTTCAGGGTTGGAACGATTCACAGCTTTGACAAAAATAAATAAACAAAATATATGGGAAAGATTTTAACGGATACGGATAGTACGATAGGAAATAGACGATTATGTGATATGATAAACGGAAAGGTATTAAAAAACGGAGACTCTGAAAGTTAGAAACGAAAATGTAATTGAAATGAAGAAATGTACAAAACAAACCTGATGCAAAAGAAAGTATTGGTTGGAGAAACGAAAGAATTGAAAATGAATGAAGAACTTTTTAAAATACTATTTTTTTTTATCCCAACAGTTTATTTTATTAGGCTCATTTAGCAATTCACCTGTAACAGAGCCGAATTCATTCGTGTACATTTTTTTTATCTTATGATAACGTTTGTTGTATATTACACTGTTACCATTTTGAGGTGTAATAGTATCTCTATCTATCGATAAATATTTGCTTTATTTATAACACAGTAGCCGTTTAGGCGTAAGAGAATTCCTATTCTATCGGAATGGACTGTTGATATGAGGCTTCCTTTGTTGCGACTGTTGATATGAGGCTTCCTTTGTTGCGTTATTAATAGTGCCAATTACCGATGCAGCAGCAGAGAGATGTGAGCGGTAAGGGACTGGGATTACCAACACATGATGATTGTTGCGTGGACATAGTAGCATAACACACTAAGTAGCATAGCATAGTAGCATAACACACTAAGTAGCATAGCATAGTAGCATAACACACTAAGTAGCATAGCATAGTAGCATAACACACTAAGATGGTCAGTTGAGGGTTCCTGAGTTATGAGCTCATGATCGTTCGCTTAGTAGCGGACACGCAATCAATTAGGCTACGGAGGCCCCCTAATTATTTGATATACTATTGGATACTATTGGATAAACATTATTCAAACTCGGGAGTGATGTAAAAATTTGGCGACTTCCGTTGCAATAGAGTATTGTGTCATGGATCATCCAGGTCACGCGAAAAACACGTGACTACCGTCAATAATATATTTTTGTAGGAAGCAGGAAGAAAATTTACGCCGGCTATGGTTATAAACAAATTTTCTTTCCACATAGGTAAAACAACAAAAAAATAATGCACTGTACCGTTAACGAGGAGGTGAATATAAACCATAATAATTACAATCCTCCATGGTTCCTTCCGCTTTAGCTCTCTCTTTCTGTCTCTTTTTCGTTCTTTTCTCTTCTTTCTCTCTTTTTCTCTTTTTTGGTTTCTCTTTCTCTCCCTTTCTTTTTTTGCTCTTTTTTTCTTTCTTTCTTACTTTTCATCTTTCTCTCACTCTTTCGTCTTCCTTTCTCTCTTTTCCTTTTTTCTCATTTTTTTGTTTTCTTTTCATCACTCTCTATCTTTGTTCTCTCTTTCTCCTTTCTTCTCTTTTCCTCTCTTTGCCTTTCTCTTCTTTCTCTCTCTTCTTTCTCTCTCTTCTTTCTCTCTCTCTCACTCTCTCTTTTCTCTCTCTTTTGCTCTTTCTTTCTTACTTTTTTTTGTTTTTATCCCTTTTGTTTTATTTTAGGCTCATTAGCATTTTAGCTGTAACAGAGCCGAATTTCAATCGTGTACATGTCACATGTTTATCATATCTATAATTAGCACATTACACAGTTGCCATGTTTTCGGCGTTAGAGTACTCCCTTCTATACCATTGCATATGGTACACATTTACACAGTTGCCATATAGGCGTAAGAGTTTTCGTTCTGTTCTTCCATTATCCAGTTAGACCGGACAGCGGAGACAGTTGATTGATCATTGTTGAGTTATTTATAGAACAGCAGCCCGATGTGTCTTGCAGAGCAGAGCAGTTGTATGGATGAATCGATCTTATTTCGACCGTGGATCGATCTTCATCGCTGATGATTGTTGCGTGGACGTAGTTATTCTGTAACAACACAAAGATGGTCAATGAGGGCCCTGAGTTTTGAACTCACGATCGATCGCTTACTAAGCGAACGCGCAACCAATGTGGCTACGGAGACCCCTCCTTTCTTGCTTTTAATCTTTCTCTTACTCTTTCGTATTCCTTTCTTTCTTTTCTTTTTTTCTCAATTTTTTGTTTTCTTTTCATCGCTCTCTATCTCTGTTCTCTCTTTCTCCTTTCTTCTCTCTTCCTCTCTTTGCCTTTCTATTCTTTCTCTCTCTCTCACTCTCTCTTTTCTCTCTCTCTTATTTTCTTTCTGTTTCTCTTCCTTTTCTCCTTTCTCTCTCTCTCTCTCTCTCTCTCTCTTTTCTCCCTCTCTCTCTTGTTTCTCTCGCTTTTTCTTCAGACTTCCTCTCTCTGTCAGTTTTCCTCTCTTTCTCTGTCTTTCTTCCTTTCCTCTTTATCTTTTTGTTCTTCGATATCTTCCTCTCTCTCTCTGTGTCTTTCTTTCTTTCCTCTTTATCTTTTTGTTCCTCGATATCTTCCTCTTTTTCTCTTTAAATTCATGTTCCCCTCTATCTTTATCTGCTTCTCTCTTTTTCTCGTTTTCCTCTCGCGAAGCTTCGCCCATCGTTGTGTAATGTTTAAACTCCAAGCATAATATTTAAGTGTAGTATTTTCCAGATACCAAAGGGTGGATAGTTGTTAGAAAAACGATGATTGCTTGTGCAAGTGAATGCAAATGAATAATAATTTCGTTCAATAAATAAAATAATTAGAAAAGTGGCGTCCAGGACACTACCGAGTTGTTGACTACGAAATAGTGTTATTCAATTGCCTTGTTTGTCACTCCTACATCATCTGAGGAAGAACCGAAATTTTATAGTTAGCTATATATATATATATATATATATATATATATATATATATATATATATATATATAAGTTATAAGCGAAACCAGGCTTAACCTTCAAAACCATCAACACAGAGCACGTGTTGTCGAGCGGGTAGTCATTGAACGAGGGTAATGATTTAAAGCAGGGTAGTTGAAAGTGTAGTCAACGGTTAGATTAGTCAAGTTCTCGCTGGATATAAAATATGGAGCAATGTCAAAATAAAGTAGTTCTAGCCTAGAGCTCAACCATCCAACATGTTCTTGTTCAACCATCTTTCAGAACCTTAGGTGATTATAACTGGCGCAGTCGGTAGGATCTCGTTGGTTGTTTCCTAGTGCTGGTGAGTGGAGCCTGTTCGCGACCGGAAAAAAGTGAGCATAACTTCAGGGAAGGAAGCGTCGCTAAGGGAATATTAGCGATTTGAAGCAGTTCCCCACGGGCACCGAGGGCAGCAACCGACGGGACCAACATTCTGTTTACGAGAGTATCGATCTTATCATACCCGGAGAAACTTACGATTGGCACCCGGCGAAAATCGTCACCTTCTTCCAAATCCAACGATTTGTGCGACAGAGGGAATATCTGTACAGCACAATTGAAGCAGGAAAAACCTATAGATCACACAGCAGAGGGAACATCTGTCTAGAAGTATAATCGGCATCTGTGTTTAGATACACTGTGGATTGAGCGTAGAGGCAAATCACACAGAAATAATATCTGCAGCATACATCAGAAATCGGAACGAGACGTTCCTCGCTTGAAGAGGGAGTAGTTATAAGCGAAACCAGGCTTAACCTTCAAAACCATCAACACAGAGCACGTGTTGTCGAGCGGGTAGTCATTGAACGAGGGTAATGATTTAAAGCAGGGTAGTTGAAAGTGTAGTCAACGGGTAGATTAGTCAAGTTCTCGCTGGATATAAAATATGGAGCAATGTCAAAATAAAGTAGTTCTAGCCTAGAGCTCAACCATCCAACATGTTCTTGTTCAACCATCTTTCAGAACCTTAGGTGATTATAACTTATATATATATATATATATATATATATATATAGTTTTCTGGTGAAATATATAAACGATTCCTGGTGAAAATTCAAGCTAAATCTTCAAAAATCACGATTGTTACCCCACTTTCCTTATAATAGCCACTTTTATTTCACCGTAACAGTGAAAGCTTTCATTTTTTCTTGGAATAAGTCTTATTTGAGCTATAAATTTTTCAAACTATATATAATCGAGTCCAAAATTGCTTATTTTTAACAATAAGTTTGCGGTATTTTCAATACATTATCGTCCTAAATGAACAACGTTTCTAAATGTACTGAAGAGCTGGAGAATCAGAATAGCTAGGTTGTTCCTTTCAGGGTTGGAACGATTCACAGCTTTGACAAAAATAAATAAACAAAATATATGGGAAAGATTTTAACGGATACGGATAGTACGATAGGAAATAGACGATTATGTGATATGATAAACGGAAAGGTATTAAAAAACGGAGACTCTGAAAGTTAGAAACGAAAATGTAATTGAAATGAAGAAATGTACAAAACAAACCTGATGCAAAAGAAAGTATTGGTTGGAGAAACGAAAGAATTGAAAATGAATGAAGAACTTTTTAAAATACTATTTTTTTTTATCCCAACAGTTTATTTTATTAGGCTCATTTAGCAATTCACCTGTAACAGAGCCGAATTCATTCGTGTACATTTTTTTTATCTTATGATAACGTTTGTTGTATATTACACTGTTACCATTTTGAGGTGTAATAGTATCTCTATCTATCGATAAATATTTGCTTTATTTATAACACAGTAGCCGTTTAGGCGTAAGAGAATTCCTATTCTATCGGAATGGACTGTTGATATGAGGCTTCCTTTGTTGCGACTGTTGATATGAGGCTTCCTTTGTTGCGTTATTAATAGTGCCAATTACCGATGCAGCAGCAGAGAGATGTGAGCGGTAAGGGACTGGGATTACCAACACATGATGATTGTTGCGTGGACATAGTAGCATAACACACTAAGTAGCATAGCATAGTAGCATAACACACTAAGTAGCATAGCATAGTAGCATAACACACTAAGTAGCATAGCATAGTAGCATAACACACTAAGATGGTCAGTTGAGGGTTCCTGAGTTATGAGCTCATGATCGTTCGCTTAGTAGCGGACACGCAATCAATTAGGCTACGGAGGCCCCCTAATTATTTGATATACTATTGGATACTATTGGATAAACATTATTCAAACTCGGGAGTGATGTAAAAATTTGGCGACTTCCGTTGCAATAGAGTATTGTGTCATGGATCATCCAGGTCACGCGAAAAACACGTGACTACCGTCAATAATATATTTTTGTAGGAAGCAGGAAGAAAATTTACGCCGGCTATGGTTATAAACAAATTTTCTTTCCACATAGGTAAAACAACAAAAAAATAATGCACTGTACCGTTAACGAGGAGGTGAATATAAACCATAATAATTACAATCCTCCATGGTTCCTTCCGCTTTAGCTCTCTCTTTCTGTCTCTTTTTCGTTCTTTTCTCTTCTTTCTCTCTTTTTCTCTTTTTTGGTTTCTCTTTCTCTCCCTTTCTTTTTTTGCTCTTTTTTTCTTTCTTTCTTACTTTTCATCTTTCTCTCACTCTTTCGTCTTCCTTTCTCTCTTTTCCTTTTTTCTCATTTTTTTGTTTTCTTTTCATCACTCTCTATCTTTGTTCTCTCTTTCTCCTTTCTTCTCTTTTCCTCTCTTTGCCTTTCTCTTCTTTCTCTCTCTTCTTTCTCTCTCTCTCACTCTCTCTTTTCTCTCTCTTTTGCTCTTTCTTTCTTACTTTTTTTTGTTTTTATCCCTTTTGTTTTATTTTAGGCTCATTAGCATTTTAGCTGTAACAGAGCCGAATTTCAATCGTGTACATGTCACATGTTTATCATATCTATAATTAGCACATTACACAGTTGCCATGTTTTCGGCGTTAGAGTACTCCCTTCTATACCATTGCATATGGTACACATTTACACAGTTGCCATATAGGCGTAAGAGTTTTCGTTCTGTTCTTCCATTATCCAGTTAGACCGGACAGCGGAGACAGTTGATTGATCATTGTTGAGTTATTTATAGAACAGCAGCCCGATGTGTCTTGCAGAGCAGAGCAGTTGTATGGATGAATCGATCTTATTTCGACCGTGGATCGATCTTCATCGCTGATGATTGTTGCGTGGACGTAGTTATTCTGTAACAACACAAAGATGGTCAATGAGGGCCCTGAGTTTTGAACTCACGATCGATCGCTTACTAAGCGAACGCGCAACCAATGTGGCTACGGAGACCCCTCCTTTCTTGCTTTTAATCTTTCTCTTACTCTTTCGTATTCCTTTCTTTCTTTTCTTTTTTTCTCAATTTTTTGTTTTCTTTTCATCGCTCTCTATCTCTGTTCTCTCTTTCTCCTTTCTTCTCTCTTCCTCTCTTTGCCTTTCTATTCTTTCTCTCTCTCTCACTCTCTCTTTTCTCTCTCTCTTATTTTCTTTCTGTTTCTCTTCCTTTTCTCCTTTCTCTCTCTCTCTCTCTCTCTCTCTCTCTCTTTTCTCCCTCTCTCTCTTGTTTCTCTCGCTTTTTCTTCAGACTTCCTCTCTCTGTCAGTTTTCCTCTCTTTCTCTGTCTTTCTTCCTTTCCTCTTTATCTTTTTGTTCTTCGATATCTTCCTCTCTCTCTCTGTGTCTTTCTTTCTTTCCTCTTTATCTTTTTGTTCCTCGATATCTTCCTCTTTTTCTCTTTAAATTCATGTTCCCCTCTATCTTTATCTGCTTCTCTCTTTTTCTCGTTTTCCTCTCGCGAAGCTTCGCCCATCGTTGTGTAATGTTTAAACTCCAAGCATAATATTTAAGTGTAGTATTTTCCAGATACCAAAGGGTGGATAGTTGTTAGAAAAACGATGATTGCTTGTGCAAGTGAATGCAAATGAATAATAATTTCGTTCAATAAATAAAATAATTAGAAAAGTGGCGTCCAGGACACTACCGAGTTGTTGACTACGAAATAGTGTTATTCAATTGCCTTGTTTGTCACTCCTACATCATCTGAGGAAGAACCGAAATTTTATAGTTAGCTCTTCGGTAGGAATTTTTTGTAGCCCTTATGCTTGGTTTTATCGGAACTCTCTCGTAGCCTTTGAAATGCTCATTTAAAAACTTCAAAATCATCTACCAGACTGTTGACTGCTCGCTGGCTAGAGCGATACAGGAATGGTAATAATGATGTGCTGGATTAGAGGAGCTCTAAATAAAAAGATATACATTCATCTCAATACTAATGGAATAGAAAGTGACATTTTTCATACACTCCCCGGAGGAACGAGCATTGAGTCATCATTTTGAAACATGTTAAGAACAACTTATTATTTGGCCTCTATTTTCCCATTTTTTACACTCATAAACCACACCGTCCGATAGAAAACATAGCTAAAGAGTTATACTATACCTTACCATGCCAGAGGCACCAAACAGAAAACAATAGCTTCAGGTGTTTAACTCTTTGCAATCGTATGTTTGCTCCCAGTCAAAAGAGCAAGAAATCATGCTAAATGCTTCATTCAATTCAATGTAAATTTCACACTTTTTGTAAACGAATTTTAATGTCTAGTGAACCTGTTCACGAATTATTACGGAACTTCTATGAATAATGGGTAACGATATTCGGTTTAAACAAAATATTATTAACCTTGAAATATAAGAGGATCTCATTCAAAGGGAATTAATTCGACCATAAAGGGTTAATTACTATGTAGAATTTGACTGGATAATCTAATACATTAAGGAAAGAAGTGTCAACGCTATACAACGATGAAATTATTCAATTCACTCATTCTTTTTTTGTAATTAACTAAAATTCTGCATATTTACTTTGTGCTCTTCGTCATTCTTCACGTCTTATTAATGTACTAATTGACGATAATGATTGACTTGCGAGAAACCCCCAGTGTCATCAAGTCCAGTTAATTACCTCTGTAAACACGGGGCTCATGAGAATTTTATTCCGCACCACAACCGAACAAGAACATAAACCGCTATTTGCACTCAATCAATTCGCCGAAGAATCCCAGTAGCAGAAGCAGGTAAACATTCCGTCAACTCTTTCCCTCCGTCATTCGAGTTTCGATAATGCGCTGTAATCAAATCGTAATTTCGTCCCCCCGCCAACAAGAGCTACTACCGTTTCTTTTCCTCGTCGACAAAAACGTGCAATGAAGCAAAGTCAATAATCGTTTTCCCACCCACACTCCGACCGGATAGAATGCTTCCACCAGCATCACCACCAACCACTTTCCCGCCATCAGTCAGCCGGTAGTCGGGATGACAGTCGGACCGAAATTGAAAGGTAAAAAGATGTTACCGGAATGATTTATTCGGTTAGCGCTTGGTAATATCCTCTGCCACTGCCTTTGGAGCCCACGCCCGCGTTTTGCTCTCGCTCCCGTGTTTAACTTAACAAGACGTTAGAATTTTTAGCTGTCTCATCGCTTCCAATAATCGCATTTCTTAGCGTCGTCGGCGGCGGCTGGCGGCAGCGGCGGGGCATTACAACAAAACGGCGAAAGTGCCGTCCAGGTGCAGGCAGGGAGAGGTTGAACCGTTTCCTCTATCCAGCAGTGCCAGGCTAGGATAAGGCTATGGCGTGGAGGCGGCGGAACATCTATACAATTGGTTTCCTGTGCGACGTGATGAGCTTTTTTTTCTCCTTTGCCGCCGACTTTAGACCGAATAAACAGTTTACGATTGGTTTGCGGCGATGGGGGCAGACTTATCCTTCCAGCACCACCACCCAACGTCTCTCCAGGATGATTTATAACCATCCCGAACGGTATGTTTTTCGCGTTTGTTTTTGTCATTATTGCCAAACAAGACTCCTGTGTGTGTGCGCCTATGTTTGGTGCAATCGAATTAATTTTAAAATTGCTGAATTTTAAATGGCTCAGTGAACGCTTGAGAATTTTTTTTGTTTGCTTGAATTGGTTACTGGAGGATTATTTTCATAAATTATTCAGACGTTAATTGTTTACGAATGAACGTGGAACAGCTGTGAATCGGCTATCGCATTTAGCGCTGCATAGAGACAGCTATCCGAAAATTAGTTCTTTGTGTTAAGTTCGATGTTTTTTTTTCTCATTATGAACTGTCGATTTTCCAGCTCAATTCGTGCCATTTGCGTACATTCTGTCAAATGTATACCTGGAATTTTTGCTTTTAAAGAAAATGTTTTATTCATCATCTAAATAAATAGTATCACCTTCAAAATAAAACTCTTCTGAAGCAATACACTTTTCCCAACGTAGGGAATTCGGTTCACTTAGGGAATTCTTTTTCATGTCTTCAATGCCGTCAAACCAGGTTCCACAAAGCGGTAATTTAAGTTACGGAAAAAGGGGAAAAGTCACAACCATGTCTTTTTTTTTTTTTTTATTAAATCGTTTATTTTTACAGGCTCAGTTACATAAGTTTAAAGGAGCCAAACTCCTATTTGTATAGTTACAAGTATATATAAACATTTTTTATTAATTCTAATGTTAATGAAGTAGAGAACCGATTACTCGCGGCTTGCTCGAGTTTAGAAGGGTGACATTTTGTTTCAGGAAAAGGATGGGATATAAGGATATGTTGACAATGTTCACACTCACATTCGCACTCACATTCATCATACTCAATTCTTAAGCCTATCTTATATCTAACATGTATTTACATTTCACCTTATTCTATTGTTAGTAAGAAGGAATTTGATTTCTCGTGAAGGGAAAGGAAAAGGAGAATATAAGGATATAAGGACAATCACACACGAAGATTGATAGCTTTTAGGAAGACATATATTTGGGACATGTAATCAAGGTCTAAACCAGCTAACACATCTCTCACCGGCACATTGGGCTGCCTTCCTCTAGCCCGAAGAGAGTTTTCTAAATTCGATCTGGCAACAAGATACTCCTCGCACGACCAAACAACGTGTTCGATGTCGTGGTAACCTTGGCCACAAGCACAGATATTGCCATCGGCAAGATTAAAACGAAAGAGTAGCGCGTCTAACGAACAGTGATTGGACATGAGTCGAGAGAAGGTGCGAATAAAGTCCCGACTTAAGTCCAGACTTTTGAACCATGGTTTGAGGCTAACCTTAGGGATAATCGAGTGAAACCACCGGCCCAATTCATCTTCGTTCCATTTACGTTGCCAGTTAGCGATGGTATTTTTACGGACTAAAGAATAAAATTCATTGAAAGCGATTTGACGCTGATAAATATCGCCTTCAATTGCACCTACCTTTGCCAATGAGTCAGCCCTCTCGTTACCCGGAATTGAGCAATGTGAAGGGACCCAGACAAAGGTAATGACATAACAGCGTCTGGATAAAGCACTCAAAATTTCTCGTATTCTCTCAAGGAAGTACGGCGAGTGCTTTTCCGGCCTTACTGAACGGATAGCTTCGACAGAGCTAAGACTATCCGTTACAATGTAATAGTGTTCAACAGGTCGTGAGGCGACGCTGTCCAGCGCCCAATGTATTGCTGCCAATTCAGCAATATACACAGAGCAAGGATTCTGAAGACTGTGGGAGGTGCTAAAAATTTCGTTGAACACTCCAAATCCTGTGGACTCATTCATAGAGGAACCATCAGTAAAGTACATATTATCACAATTGACACGCCCATACTTTGCATTGAAGATCGTAGGAATGATCCCCGATCGATGATAATCTGGAATTCCATGGATTTTCTCCTTCATGAACAGATCGAAATGTACAGAGGAATTGATGTAGTCAGGAAAACAAACACGGTTGGGAGTATACGAAGAAGGATCAACCTGCATGGAGATGAATTCATGATATGAGCTCATGAATCCTGAATGAAAATTTAGCTCGATAAGCTGCTCAAAATTTCCGATCACCAATGGGTTCATAACCTTACACCGGATGAGGAACCGAAGAGATAATAAATTGAAGCGATCTTTTAGTGGGAGTACGCCTGCCAAAACCTCGAGACTCATGGTATGCGTTGAGGGCATACATCCCAACGCAATACGGAGACAAAGATACTGAATTCGCTCGAGTTTAATTAAGTGTGTTTTGGCAGCTGATTGAAAACAGAAACTGCCATACTCCATCACTGAGAGAATAGTTGTTCGATACAACATTATAAGATCTTCGGGATGGGCTCCCCACCAGGTGCCGGTAATTGTACGGAGAAAGTTTATTCTTTGTTGGCATTTTTTACTCAGATACCTAATATGGGCCCCCCAAGTACATTTGGAGTCGAACCAGACCCCAAGATACTTGAATGACATAGCATGAGTGATCGGTTTACCCAAAAGTTGAAGCTTTGGTTTTGCAGGTCTATGCTTCCTAGAAAAAACCACAATCTCTGTTTTCTCCGTGGAGAATTCGATCCCTAGCCCAATGGCCCAGGTTGAAAAATTGTTCAAAGTATCTTGTAAGGGTCCTTGCAGGTCGGATTCGTTTGATCCTACGACAGACACCATTCCGTCATCTGCAAGTTGTCTTAGGCTGCAATTTTGTGTAAGACAATTGTCGATGTCGCTTACATAGAAGTTGTACAAAAGGGGGCTTAAACATGAGCCCTGGGGGAGGCCCATGTAGGAGACCCGATTTACTGTCGAATCCCCGTGAGAAAAATTCAACTGTTTCTCACAAAGCAAGTTATATAACATATTATTCAACAGAGGCGGCAGACCCCGAGAGTGTAATTTGTCTGACAAAACCTCTATTGAAACAGAATCAAAGGCCCCCTTTATGTCCAAGAATACTGAAGCCATTTGTTTTTTTTCGGCGTAAGCCATTTGAATTTCTGAAGAAAGCAACGCAAGACAATCATTCGTCCCCTTGCCCTTGCGGAACCCATATTGTGTATCTGAGAGTAAGCCATTCGTTTCAACCCAATGATCAAGGCGAAACAAGATCATTTTCTCCAACAATTTCCGTATACAAGACAGCATTGCTATTGGGCGGTACGAATTGAAGTCGGACGCGGGTTTTCCGGGTTTTTGAATAGCTATAATTCGCACTTGTCTCCAATCATCTGGAACAATATTATGCTCCAGAAACCGATTGAATAAATTCAACAAGCGATGTTTCGCCACATCAGGGAGGTTTTTTAACAAGTTGAACTTAATTCTATCCGTTCCTGGAGCAGAATTGTTACATGAAAGGAGAGCAAGAGAGAATTCTACCATCGAGAACTCAGAATCAAGATCGCACCTATCTTGTGGTATATCTCGAACAATTTTTTGCACGGGAGCGGAATCGGGACAAACCTTCCGTGCAAAATTAAAAATCCATCGATGTGAATATTCTTCGCTTTCATTCGTTGAAGAGCGATTTCTCATGTTTCGAGCCACTTTCCATAATTTTTTCATTGACGTTTCTCGTGACAAACCTCCCACGAAATTTCGCCAATAAGCACGTTTTTTCCCTTTGATCAAGTTTTTGAATTGATTTTCAAGGTCCAAATACGTTTGAAAATTCTCAATGGTTCCACGTTTCCGAAAAGCTTTAAATGCGTTCGATTTATCCTGATAAAGCTTGGAACATTGGCTATCCCACCATGGATTGGGAGGCCTTTGACGAAAAGTGGAGCCTGGGATGGGTTTCGTTTGAGCGCGAACCGCGCTGTCATAGATCAAACGAGAAATGAAGTTATACTCCTCCAATGGAGGCAAACCATCTCTGGAATTGATGGCTAGAGCAATTGCGTCCGAATATTTTTTCCAGTCAATGTGTCTTGTGAGGTCATATGCCATGTTTATAGATTCAGAAGAATTCGAACCAATGGTGATGGAAATTTTGATTGGCAAATGATCACTACCGTTGGGGTCCTGGATTACATTCCACTTGCAATCTAACGATAGTGAATTCGAGCAAAGCGAGAGGTCAAGAGCACTTGGGTTAGCAGGAGGTTTAGGTACACGTGTTGTTTCCCCAGTGTTCAAAACGGTCATATTGAAGCTGTTACAAAGGTCATATATCAACAATGAACGATTGTCGTCGTACTGTTCCCCCCAGGCAGTTCCGTGAGAGTTGAAGTCTCCCAAGATCAATCGTGGCTCAGGAAGGAGTGAGCACATGTCAACAAGTTGATTGCGGCTAACCGCAGCTCTCGGAGGCCAATACAAGCTGACAATACAGAGGTCTTTGCCTCTGATGTTTGCATGACAAGCAACAGCTTCGATCCCTCCAATAGGTGGAAGGTCAATTCGAAAAAATGAGTGGCACTTATTGATACCCAATAGCACCCCTCCGTATCTGTCATCACGGTCCAAGCGTATGATATTAAAATTGTGGAAAGAGAGATCATCTCGCGAAGAAAGCCAAGTTTCGGACAGAGCAAAAACATCACAATTGAACTTATGAATTAAAAATTTGAATGTATCCAATTTAGGGATAAGACTACGACAATTCCACTGTAAAACAGTGATATCTCCGACCTCTCTATTTAAATTAGACATCAAGAGAGATAATCATTGCAAGGAGGGGCCATGTTTGCATCAATTGTTGCAAAATTGTCTTTAATACTGGAAGCATTGAAATGACAATGGTTCTGATGGAGTCGGAAACGTTAAAACACGTGAAGATTTGATCCACAAGGTCAGTCAACTTTATAAATCCCGATTGGGAAGTTGAACTGGACGGAAAAACAGGGACAGTTGGGGTTTTTGATGTCCCCTCGAGTGCTGGGCCATTCGAAGGTGAATTATTCCCACGGAAACCAGGAGGAACCTGATTTTGCTTGTCCGCTGCACTCGATTTTTTAGGCATGCTAACAGGGGGTATCACCGGAGGGGCTTGTCCTTGAACTTTGGGAGTGGTCACATTTTTGCGCCGGGGATTCCCTTGGAAAATGAACGGTGTGCCCCCGTTAGCTGTGTCCGCTTCTATTTCGTCAACGGGCAACGTGGCGAAGACATTTTGTGTGTTGATTGGTTGTTGTTGTTGGGCCAGTGGAGAAGCGCCCTTTAAAATATCCGCAAAAGTGCGTTTCGAGCGTTCCTTCAAAGAGCGCTTCTGTTTCTCCCAGCGACTCTTGTAAGTTTCACAAACTGAGAGCTCGTGTGGGGATCCCCCGCAATATGGACATTTATGCTCAGTCGCACTGCAGGATTTCCCCTCATGTTGCTCTCCGCAAGTGGCACAGCGCTCCTTGTTGGCACAATAATCTGAAGTGTGACCAACTGACTTGCATTTTTGGCAAGTCATGGGCTTTGGCACGAAGAGTCGCACAGGCAATCTCAATTTGCCCACCATGACGTAGTCAGGTAGAGCGGAACCAGCAAAAGTTACTCGAAACGAGTCTGACGGCGTGAATTTAGTTTTTCCCTCTTCTTGGGATACTTTTCCTAGTTGGCGGCTGTCCAAAATTTTAACACCCACCAACGGGAGTCTTTTAAATTTACCAACTCCTTCTTTTATCATTTCGCACGTCAGACCAGTTTCAGTTACCACCCCCGAGATTTCTACGTCATGGGAGGGCACGTAGACGCGATACTCTAGGGAGAATCTCTCGTCGATCACAATTGCATTCGCGTGTTTCCGATCACTCACGACAACACGCAGTTTGTTCGGTCTAACCTTAGAGATTTCGACCACGGAGGAATATAATCTTGCCAGATCTTTCGAAACCTGAATGACATTAATTGCCTTTCCTTTTGGTTTAGGCCGGAAAAAAACAACCCATGGACCAGCTCCAAGTGCATCGTCTGGATAGACCTTGACACGAGGAGAGGAAACAACTGAGGGGGAGGACGAGGTCGATTGTTGAACGGGAGCGGTATCAGTAGGACTGGGAGGCAAGTTCGGAAGTAGAGCGGAAGCGGGAGCGGGAGATTGAGGGGGCGAAGAGGAAAAGTTTGCCAATTTTCTTGAGGGGGGCTTGTTAAGGTAGATTACCTCTTTCTCTGAAGAGACATCTTCTGAGGGGGGAACGCGTTTAAGCGACTTCCCAGCCCCCGTTGTAGCTAGTGAGGAGGAAACAGTAGTTTCAATCTCCATGTCAACTTGACCTTCTGCCATTACGGCAGATATAAAATAATATAATTCTTATTTTTTTTTGTATTTCTAAACCTAATATATATTATACCTAAATCGCACACCAAGGCGAATGAAATGAAGCGGTGTCTCAATCGAACCGCGTGGCAATCGCTCGGCACGGATGCAACGGTATATCGCACCACAATACGATGATGGAATCGATGACGATGCTAAAGCACACACAGCGATGATACGGCACACGCACCGCGTCCGCCGTGGAGGACTTCTTCCTCACGCTGGTAGTGATTGCTGCTCTCCTCACTCGCGCAATAAAGAGAACCCCGTTAGGGCGAAATAACTTCACCAGCCACGAACTGATAACGGTATAATCTCCACTTTATAATAGACGCGAACAAATTTGCGACCGATGTCTTCGGACTGCGCGAGCTGAATCCGCAACCATGTCTTGTCGCCAGTAATTATGCGTTGGATAAACGGGGAAACCGAATTTGATCGTTCAAGCATGTCTTCAGCCACTTGATTGCGATGAAATTCATGAAGAAAATTGAGTTCTTCTGGCGCTAGTCGTGTTGCGATTTTTCTCATGCTCACAACATAGACCAAAATGTGACGTACGGTCTCGTGAGAGATATTGAATTCACGGGCTGGTTCTCTCAAATTTAAATGATGATTTCGAGCATCATTCCTTCTATTTTGTCGATGTTTTCAGTTTGGCAAGAGTGTGATTGGTCGTATTTGGCGTGGCAAACCGTTCATCTCTTCACGTCTACGTTTGAATGACTTAAAATGTTATACACCCGTGTTTTCGACATAGTTGAGTCAGAAATTTATTCTGCAACAACGTTTTGGAACAATAAGTTTTCTTTACAACACAATATTTTACACAATATCTTTGACCATTAGAATTATCCACATCAAAAATAAAGTTAACTTAAGCAAACAAGCAAACTAAAGACAGATCGCGCTCAACATTAACATTAGGACCGCTGACAGTAGTACCAATATAAAAACAAATTGTAAAATGTTCAGCGGAAAGATTTAAAATTATAACTTCCCGGTATACATTTGACAGAATGTATACTTGGAACAGTTTTTTTTCAGCTATGTCAATTCAAATTTCTTTTCCAAAATTAAAAATATCGCACAATTAAAAATATATGAAATACATGTCGTGAGGGTGGGTAAAAATAATGTATGGAAAATCTGAAGCTCTCGTTTCACCCGTCTCTAAGCATATTACGTATCGAAAGTTTGATAATTATTCAATACAACAGATTGTTAGGGAGTGTCCAAGTAGATTGTTGTGAAAAGCTCGAAAATCTATCAAGAAATTGCTGAGCAATAAGCACTCAAAGCAAACAATTTTTGTGACCCAACCGATATTTAATTTTTCAATTTGTACCCTTAATATTT
Source organism: Toxorhynchites rutilus septentrionalis (assembly GCF_029784135.1). Classification (NCBI taxonomy): domain Eukaryota; kingdom Metazoa; phylum Arthropoda; class Insecta; order Diptera; family Culicidae; genus Toxorhynchites; species Toxorhynchites rutilus. The sequence goes on along the minus strand of NC_073746.1, from coordinate 117,479,811 downwards.
TTTAGAAAGACATAATCCTACGTCAAAATGGACTCACCATAGCCAGTAGACTGAAACTGGGCCGTTGATATGGTACAAAATAATTAAATTAGTTATCAGTTTAATTTTGATTTACTATCAACAAGCAGGACCGGCGAACTTCGTCTCACCCAAAATTGTTTTTTGACATAAAAATTTTGTGCAGAGATTTCCTTCCGAATTTTTTTTAACGTAAATTCGCAATCGAGAGCAAACGACGGCACTTGAATTTCAATTAGTGATTAAATGAAACACTTTTCGAATTTGATTGAATTCAATACACAGTAGGTATAAATGAGTGATGAAACGGATAGTAGTTCGGTAGGACTATCCGGGTTTTGAGGCCGGATGGCCGGATAACCAGCTTTTGCGAATACGAAACTGAGAGAAACTACATGTGTGCATGGAGCAAAGAAAGGATTACATTTTAAGGTGAAATATACACGTTTTTACATAAAAATAATGATCGATGATTAATCAATATTCTTCAATAATGAATAAAGGTTTTCTGCAAAGAATCTAGAATATTTTTTTCTGATTAGTAAGAGTAAGGATTATGAATTTGAATGTGCAAAGAACATCAATCAATTCTTGCATTCAAGATTAAAACCCTAAGAACTGTCTTCAGATATTATAGTCTCAGAGAGGGGACACTTCACTTCAAATCAAAAATAAGTAACAAAATAAGTTTCGACCTCTCCTGTATAAATATCCGAGGGACTTTTGGAACTGGTCCAACGAAGTGGCAAATGGAAATATTTGTAAGCGTCACGTTCAGAAATAAGATCCCACTTCTCGAATCGATCGCAATCACGATCCTTATTTTTGGGGGGTCGTAAGACTTTAAACAGTAGCCCAACTGACAAGGTTAGTTAGAGCTTATCTTTCTGCTCCTCGCAGTAATGCTTCAGCGAAAGACTGTCCTTGGAAGTTGGTCTGTTGTACGAAGCAAAGAATAATCGGTAATCACTATCGACAGCTGAATATCGACAATTTATTCATCATAATGTACCTATGGTTAATTTTTAATACTGTTAATAAATTGATAACATAAGTAATACTGTTTATATATTTATATTATTTGTTAATATAAATTTAAATTTGAATGAAAATTCTTGCCTTCCAGTAAACAAACTCTATTTTTAAATATGTATGAACGATGCTAATGAACGATTTTGTTGTGATTTATATTCTGTTAATGAGTAATTATTGATTTTTCCTACTATCCGGTATCCGGTCGAATAGTTACCTGATATCCGCTTCATCTCTAGTATAAATCAATGTGAAATAACGAAGCAAAAAGAGCACCAGTCAACCTATTCAATTCACGAAAAATGGTATCCGTAGCCCAATGATTGCGCGTCCGCCTTTTCAGATAACGGTCATGGGTTTAACCCCTGAGTAATTCATTGATTGATCCTCAAATTCATGGCTAGAGACAAATGAATCTTGAATCTCTCAAAAATCTGCAATAGACAAAATCAATCAATAAATCAATGCACGATGATGAAGATGAATGAAGAAAGCTCAAATTGACCGGTTCATTCTTGAGTGACTCAAACATTTTGGGAATTTACATTTACAAACATTTTCGGAATTTACTTTTCTTTATGTAGATTCTGGTTACTTTTATTTCTTTATTTCTTTACATATTTTTATCAGGTAATCTAAATCCAAATCGAAGTTTTGAAAAATTGAATTTTTGACGTATGATTACTTTTTGCGGGAACATTTTGGGGTGCAAATCGAAAAAAGTAAAATTGATCACATCGCCAAAATTGTCCTATTTCGAGCGCGTATTCGTCTGCCATTTCCTGATTTTTTCATCAATCGATTGAGGCACTCGCTAATAATCTGTTGAAATGAAGAAAATTATATATTTCATGAATCTAACTGTCGGAAGACAGAAACAGTAAAGTATTATTGAAACGAAAATCCCGCGTTCTGATTGGTCGACTGGCACAAGCAATCTGTGCTCTGTGTTTATTCAGTTACACTCTTCAGAAATATGGTGAAATATGCTTTCCATAGTTAATTGTCATCTGTGCTAAATCCCACTTTTGATTGGCTTAATTTGTTTTGCCGTCTGAAAGCAATTAACCGTGTTCGTGCAGCAAGTATAGAAGCTGTTTCCGCTATTCCAATATTTTAGTGTTACTCTAGACAGCGAGCAGTGCATGTTAATGCAGAGAGACAGTTTGACCACATTGCCTACATGTGCTTGGTTGCCACGAGAAAGAATATTACTTTAAATTATGACGGTTGACGGTTGGTTGCTACGTTGCTATATTTCCGCGTAGGAAAATATTGTGTATTGTTCACACGAGGACGAGAATGAATCATGAATCAATCATCTTTACACCCAAACTAGCGTTGGCTGGAAACATTTCATCTTTGGCAGAAATGATGCCATTTCGTGTGCTGGAGGGTCAAATGCGCAAATAATGAGCTGTTTTAAAAGCTTAAAAATAGTTTGTATGTAAGCGAGTAGACATCTCTTTCTGTTTTCTTTTCTCATTCTATTTGGGATTGTGCCAAAAAAAAAAAGTCGCAAGGTCGGCTGGAATGCAAAGCTATCTCAAACGACCACGCTATCCATATAGCTGCCAGTGCTATTATATAGAAGCCTGATAATATTGCACCTCATCATAAAATGAAGTTTGAAAGCGTTTTCTAAGAGGATAAAGAAGAACATGAACGATAATTTTTCTCTTTATTTTTCTCTTTCTGGGCCGTGTATTTGACAAACTATACGAAACACTTTCATATGCTTTCATTCAAATGTGTCTCCTGTTCCGCTCGCTCATATTGGCTCTAGCATATATATTATACAAAAGATATACATGTATTGGGGAGTAGAACATTTTCTATTATTTTTCAGCTCATTTAATGTAATAAATCGGGATGCCACAACATGTGCTAAAAATTAACTTTGGGTGTAGCTGTTTCTAAAAAAAATATTTAAGAAGGGTGGCTTTTCATGCGAAGCGCTGTATAAAGGGGAATGGTCAACAGTATTTGGCCACGAATTATAGGCCCCGAACCAGTAAGCATCAAAGCTGAAACATTTGTAACTAATATGATTCGAAATAATGTTTTTTTTGGGATAGCTTCAAAGCTGACCCAAATTATTTAAATCTTCAAATATCAGAATTAACCGACTTTTTTTACTATAGAATATCAATAAATCATGAAGGTATGCATTTAAGTTATTGGGATATATTGAAGTAGGACTACGTCTTTCAGTAATTGTACCAAATCAGAAAACACGTCACGTCCTTATGAAATAATGTCAACGTTAATAACTATTTTCGCTAAGAATGAATTTTGAGGAAATCTTCTAGGATTTTTTTCCTATGCTATACATCACGATTACCTGTAAACGATTTAAATTACGAGCAAAATTGAAAGATATTCCATTTTTCTATTCATTTCCTCGGTACATTACAAGCATCCCCCGTCGACGAGGTACAATACTTATATACCACTGCTAATCAGGTGTGCGTGAATCGCTCGCTCGAAATGCAAATGCAGCATTCGCGTGTGTTTTCAACGCGCGTATTCAACATGTTGGGTATTTGGAATAATCCTTTCGCGATTTCAAATCACAGTTATTAACGATTTAACTAGCGACCGAACGACAAAGGCAGCGAATCTTTTGAAAAATATTGCTCAATGCCGAGAATTAAGTTTATGTTTTCCAAATTGGATTTTTTTAAGGCGAATTGATGATCTGAAAAAGTTTAAATCCTTTAAAATTCAAGAAAAACAAGAACTCACTGAAATCTCAGTCTCAATCCATCTAGCGAGTATACAACCCTTTTATTACTAATGCTGTTATCAAACCACAGAGTTCTTGCTTGATATAACGGAAGAATGAAAAAAAAAATCAATAACTGTGATACAATTTCGGTCGATGGAAGCACCGCGTCGATTTTTGTTATTCCGTATATATATATATATATATATATATATATATATATATATATATATATATATATATATATATATATATATATATATATATATATATATATATATATATATATTTGTGGTATATTTGTGCAAATCGGTTTCGTGATTTATGCGCCACGCAGTACTAAGCTGAATAAAAATTGCTCACTAAAATTGAAATTCGGAAGGTGTCGTCTGTTACCGATCGCGAATGTACAAAAATAAAACAATTTCGAGGGAAAACTAAACACAAACTTTTTTGGGCGGGATGAAACTCGCCGAGTATGTGACTTCGCCATGACTTCGTCGAGTATGTGACTAAAATATAGTTGCCTGTGACTGAGTGTGTGTCAACTTCGCAGAAAGATCGCCGCGATTGCGTTCGCGATGAATACTCAGTTAAATGCGGATATAAAATGCAACATACGACCAGCGACAGAATTAATCATCAATCAACCATCTTCAGCTGCTTCCATAAATTCACGCAAATCATCGGCCTTTTCACACAGTTAGATGAAGAGTGTTGGTGTATGATTGCATCACACGTAAGCATTGATGTTTTTGTCAAACTATGAAGAAAATTGTGTTGGCGGAACACATATAAAATCGCCACCGTTTTTTGTCAGTAGGGTGTCAAGAAGAAACTAATCTCGAATGTGTCATGTGTACAAATAATTATTCCAAAAATTTCGATGCGCTCTGAAGTAATATCCGAAATGATAAAATGTAATTGAACTCATAATTATGGATGCGTGAATTTAGGAGTGTGTTAGGAATAATTGCTAACTTTTTCCGATTGATCGGTTAATCGTCGAGTATTGTCTCCGGGTTAAAAGTGACGTTAAAATGCACGTTAAAATGCATGCGCATTTCAAGCTGGATATGAAGAAGCCATTTTACTGCGGCAGGAGCTGTGTTCTTCGGTTGAAAACCGAAGGTGGAAATTGGCTTCGATGCGGTTGTTTTCGCCTCCGCCGCAACCACACAACCGATTCGGTTCGCATAGCACAGAATCGCATAATTTGTGTTTTTTTCCTTGGGAAATTGTGTTTTTGGGAGCGCTGAAGATGTAATTTCCCTAGAAGATGCTGAAAAACCACTTGGATATTCAATAAGTTCAATGTTTCAGTGTCGCTCTTGATTGCGGACAATCAACAGTACATGTTAATGCTAAGATGTGATTTGATAATTTCGATAGATTCGATAATTTCGATAATTTCGATAAATAATTGTACTACAGCGCGGATTCGATTAAATACAGTCTCCTTTTTTTTCACTGTATATAATGGAGTCAAAAAAACTTTTTTTTGTTTCTTTTTTTCATACATATGTTTTTCGTTCTTTGAATATAATGCAAGTAAATAAGTCATTATATTCGACTTTTTCACAACGAGTTTTATATAAAAATCAAACTTCGTTGGGTAATTTAAAATTTTTCTATTTTTTTCAAAAATTTTGGAGACTAAGACAATTTTTTGCAAACTAAGTCAATATCAAATCCAACTCCGTCTGCGAATGACAGATCAATATAGTAGCATGTCCGAAAAAGAACCTGAGACTACTGAGAACCAAAGCAGAGGGTCCAAAGCCCCTAAGAAGGATGGTTGTAATAGCTGCTAATCATGGTTATTATGTAAAAAAAAGAAATGGAACTTTTAATCACATCACTCACCAAAGTGAACCTTGATTTTCATCTCCCCCACTACAACTATCCCTTCATTGAAAATCCCTAAGAAATCAAGCTCTGGCCTTCGGGCGGCGAATTTCATACTAACATTCCTTCCCTTCCCCTGGTGACTGTAAGGACGTTTCCGGCGTCGTTATTGACTATTCAAAGCCCGATTCACCGAAACTTGCGCAATGAGAATGATTTGCTACTCAACTAAGTCAATAGCAAATCCATTTAACCTTATCAACCAGCTTTCATTTGATCTCTAGAACGTTTCTGTAGGATTTTTCAACACAGAGATATTTTAATTCAAATGAAAAATTTTCACTTGAGTTTGTAGATGAGGCATGTATACGTGGGAATGCGTATTTATACGTGTGAGTGTCATCATTTCTTGCAATCTTCGTACCCACAAACGCATGAAAATGAAAGATACGAATTGCTCATTTAGAGAGTACGCATTGCATTTTGAACTTCTGGTACAATATAAGTTGGAGCGCTCCATCAATTTACAACAAACATTGATCGATCTAAATCGAAGAAAACGGCTGAACTAACCAATACAAAACGCCCACAGGTGTTCTAGAGATACACATATCTAGAAATTTTCCTGCTAACATTGGAACTTACTGCAACATTCGTAAAATTACAGATGGTTTTCTAGAACCCTTTTTTTGTCACTTTTTTCAAATTGATGCTAAAAAATAAAATTTATTTGTTTTAGTGAAAGCAACAAATTATACTTGTACAGAACTTATTTGACGAAGGGGCAATTTTTCATTTAACCCTTTCACGACCACGGGGACGCCGATGTCCCAAGCAAAAATCATGGATTAATTAAATATTCACGTAACCATTGTAAATTATTTTTTTATTTTAATATTTCGGAATGTACCTTTTTATTATTTTTACTGGCAATACATAATAGCGACCATAGGGACATATTTGTGCCATAAATTTAACAAAAAAAAAGGTAAAAGTTTTTTGAATTTTTAGTATAAATTATGTTTTTAGGGTGCCTATTGATTCATAACATATAGCTAAATTGATTTAATAAGGTACCGTAACCTTATGGTCCTGAAAGGGTTAAACAAAAAACTCTGTATGGACTTACATGAACGTTACAGGAACCGAATGAAAGCAGGTTGATAAGAATAATTGAATTTACCATTAAGTTGGTTAGCAAAAAGTTGTGTTCGTTCATAAAATCTTTGAAAAAACAGAATTTTTTTTCAGTGATTCTCGATACTTGTGTCCACTACATCGACACACATCAAGATGAAACCATGTTTTTAAAATATTCCAAAAACTGAAGCTGAAATGATGTATATATCATTATCTGAATAGAATGTTTCGGAAACTTGTTCTCGACTTTCAAAAGTAGAGTTTGAATCTCCGTATATAATCACGAGCCTGATCACGAACATCACTGCCACGTACGCCTTCACGTCACTTACACTTCACTTAATCTTGTTGTGTCTATCATCATTGTCACGGACAGTTGCGTGTGAAAATGAACTCCGTGAAGTGAAAGTGTTCATTCCCGTTTATAAGAGACATGTTGGTTGCATAATGTCGGGTGTTTGAACGTTGTGTCGGTTGCATAATTCCGGACGTTTTAACGTTATGCAGGTAAAATGAGTACATCCATTTAATTAATCGTATATTTTAGAACGACAAGTTTGCGATTATACCTCGATATTTAGTTTGCTGAATCAAATGCTGGTTCAAAGATGAGGAGGAATACTTGGTTGCTCGGGAATAATGTAGTTGTTGAACATATGGGAATGTAATTCTACGCTAGAGATAAAACATGACTATTATGTTTAATAATCGAAATCTCGCATACTCTTGTACATAGCTCTGTCTTGATCGTTTGAATAGTGGGAAATGTTTAGAATAATTTTTTATGGACCGTTTCTACAATTTTGATGAATAATAATATATTCTATTATATCTCAGAAAAAACCCGAATTTATCCACCTCACGATCAGTATAATCTGAGCTACTCCCATATGGGATACTGAAGTTTATTCATCTTATCCTTCCCATTCTCGTGTAATTTGATACACGGGACATGAGGTTTGATTTAATTTTTCAAACAGAAATTGGTCAGCAGCGTCGGTCAGAAGCATAATCCTCATAGAAAACATCTGATGGGTTTCAAGGAATTTGACAAAAGCGGAAAGTGATTCAGATTTTCTTTAGACGGATATCAAAATTATGGAAAAAGAACTAGAGAAGAATTTAAAAACAGTATCTTGTGAATGCTTTGCAATGATAGACTCATTTTTTCCTTGTTTGAAACTTATTATCACTTTTATAATATACTTTCATTCAAAGTATGTCTTCAAAACAATACGGTTGAAAATATCTATAACGTAAAAAGTTATAACTATCGTCCTGATTCTGGTCTGGTCCGCCAATTGTGAATGTTTGAATTACAAAACACTAGCTCTGCAATGTTGGAAAAACTTTACAGTTATTATTTTATATTCAAAATATCAACAAATCAACATTTTACATAATCAATCATGATCGTATTTGGGCCTGTGGCCTCCATTGCCATTTTATGGTGTTGCAACTCTCTCTTAGTCTAATCCTAAAAATAGAAACAAAAAATTTCTGTTCGTTCAAGACAATCGGAAGAAGACCTCCGCCATGTTTCAATGGGCCTACGGGAACTACATTTCAAATCCTTAATTACATCCCATAGCGCATTTAACGAATCCAAATAAACAAATTTACGTCCTCTGGATAAGTCAGAATTTCGTTCTAAAAATGCCACCAGGCGGGTAAATTGCTGTTTATTCATCTTTTGTTTCCTAAACAAGACAAGACAAGATCCAAAATGTTAGCAAAAAAGCTAAATAAATACGAAATTAAACTTACTCCATTCCGCTTGACTAGCTTTCACAATCTAAAACACAAGTGACAAATATACCTGTTTTTCTCCGTGACATGACAGTATCGTGGTATTCATAATAACACCTAGTTCATCAAAGTTGTCACGACGCATGAACTCTTCTGGATTCTACACACACGGTGACGGCCGTAATAAGGTTGTATACAATTCACTTCGTTTTCACCGTGAAGTGACGTTCGTGATCAGGCCTAATGTTTGTTCTCATCGGAAATAATTACGTTTTACTACGTTACCTATGCGATCGTGTCCACTTTCCTATTTTTTTTTTGGAATGTAGTTTACATTACTTTGTTGAAAGTTCATTCAAATTCTATTGCTTGCTGTGAAGTTATCAAAAATCAGATACACGGTTCGAATATTGCAGATTTTTAGATATGAGTTTATTCGTACAAATTAGCATAAAAATGGAGAAACATTAAATATCTCAAAAACTAACAAAAAAGTATTGTTGTTGCGATATTTTATGTAAAAAAAACTCTGAAATTTCCGAGGCTCGGCTCTGTTCTAGTTCGACATTTCGAAAATCACAGAAAACAGATATTTGCGAAATTTTCGACTAAAAATCGGAATCCGAGGTGCGGTTGTAATATTTTTCCCGATTTTTTCTCTCATTTTGCATTTGCTTTCATTTCATTTATGAGGTATCAACGTACGTTCGATTTAGCGTTGTGGAAGTTGCACTTTTTTCATAAATGGAGATTTTAGTTGATTTAAAACTGCCGATTTTTCAGGCAACCCTATTTTTTAAATTTTGCACTCTAAAGACAAAAAAGCAATAAATCAGAACAATTGTTTCTTAGTTGATCCTATATTTATGGAATTGCTGAAAACTTTTTCGCTGGATTCAAAAATCTCGCTGATACCGAATTTCAATGATGAAACACCTTTTTTTCTGGAACAAAAATATGCAATACACCTTTTGTTGGAAAACATTCTATGTTATACTTGCGAAAGACTTATTCGCAAAGTATTAGGTATCCCTCAGTAGTGATAAAGTTTTTCCGTTGCGGATCGACTTGTGCTTTTTTTTGTTAACACTAACTTTCTGCATGTGCATGAAAACTGTCCCACATTTTTAAAGCAAAATTCCCGAAGGTTTTATCAGAGGGTAATATATTCTAACATTCTTTTTCTTCTCTTTCTTTCTTTCTCGTTTTAGGTAAGTACCTGAAAATCCTAGTAGCTTAAACCCGACATCATCTCCCCAAGAAGATGAAATCCCAAGTGATGCTGGCGAATGTAAGTTCTTCTGAGGGATTTTATGAGATTGTCTTGAGGGCGGCGCGAGAAGAATTTTTTTTCCAGTATTGTTCTATCGGTCGAGTGAATCCCGATGACCGGTTCGGCAGGTTGGTGGATATCCAGCCGAGCAGGTTCCCTCTGTGTTTATCTCAATCAATCAAACTAGGCAACCCTGTGCCATGCCACCATTAATCATCCCTGTTCATAGTGCTCAATTATCCTTCAAGGGATACCCAACGCGAATGGTGGGAATCATGCAGCATTTTCAGCGCGGCCATCATCATTTCTCATTCTGGGCATTCTGTGCACTTCGAGCAAGCATGTCTTGGGACAGATTCTCGCCTTAGCGCATTAGCCAGCCTGATAAGGCCTAATCAAAACCTCTGATCGCTACCCGCTGGTATGCATCGACAAGCTGCTGTTATGCTACATGGGATTCCTGGTGCGTGGATTACGATGGAGATAATTTGGCTCTCCGGCAAATTCTCCGCGAACATTAATAACATTTTCACCATTGCGAGAAGCTGCATGATGATGCAGTGGTGTAATTTGTACGGCGAGCGATATGTTCCGCAAGCAAAATATGTTTGTTCAACAGTGGCCCGGCACTCATCGCTTCTACGAGGCGATGCACTTTGCTGCATTACTCACTTGTCGTTGATAAATTCTCGTCATTGTGTGGTTTTTCTGTGCCACTCGGATTCGCCACGCCAGAAGAGATTCATATACATATATGGAACCTCGGCGATGTCACTGTTCATTCACTGTGCGAAGCGCATCAACCGGATGATTGATGTCACTGAGTGCAAGGACATGAGTATATGCTCTGCGAGGATGTCTCTGTGGCAACGGGGGCGAGGGTGGAATGTCCGGCTGGAATGGCTATTATCAAGTCTTGCCACCGCTAGCGACATGTGCAAATTCTCGTACATTCTCGGTACAAGATTCTTTGATGGCCCCCATTTGTCTCCGTTATTTCGTCAGAACGAGTGCTTATCTTCATATATTAGGAGATTTAGAGCGGGAGTACTGAGATTATCAAAGAAAAAATGGTGCGGAACTTTTATTTTTCCCACCTAACGATAGAGCCAATTTTGAGCCCTCGTTTGCACCCGCGTTTGTCCCCATCATCATCTCGTCGACATCTCGGAACGCAATTACATTCAATCGCACGTTCACACGTGAGTTGAAAACCTATCACTCACAATCGGTGCCAACCTGTCATCGAATCCCCGTCGGAAATCACAGCTCTTCGCTGCAGCCCTTCATCCCCTTCCAGGCTCTCCAGGTCTCCACGTTTACACTGCACTTCAGCTGATTATGGATCCCGCCGGTAAGAGTGGACACATTCGTTCGCTCGCAAGATGCCAGCTCAAAAGCATTTCCCCTGTGATTCGAAGCACTATTGCTGCTGCTGGCTCTTATTTTCGGTGTCAAGTTTTATTGTGCAGTTTTTCCTTGCCTCCACCGGACGGGGAGTTGAGTGACGAAGCGAATAAAAAGAAGTGGAAAAAAAATGAAGATTTCAAGTGGATTTAAGCTAGGATCTTCGGTTTTGAACTTCCGCGTTCCTCCAGTCACCAGCAGTGCAACCCCTCATCCCCTGGCATCGTTAGCCTAACGTTCAGGATCCAGGGATCCGGTTGCGCTGAAGGATAGATAGATAAGTGCTTTTTCGTCGTCCATGAATGCGCCCTATCACGGCACACACACACATACACACACAACAGGAGATATGCAATCGGCGGAGACGGTTGGCGATGTCTAGTGGGGACATATATAAGATAATGCAGTTATTTGATATTGGAGAAAGAGTTCACAGTGCTTCCCGTATTAGCTAAATGGGGGAAGTTTTTCTTCTCTCTACGCCGGATGAACTCTTGAGTTTTGTGCGAAACCTACTTAGTATCCCACTTGCAGCCTGGAATGTTGTTGAGTGTCGTTATGGGGTTTGTGAGGAGTGAATTTTTTGCTTCATTCTAAGAAAGTGGTAACTCTCAAACTATCGCACGATTTGATCTGCAAGTTGGAGAAGTTTCAATCACAGTTTTTATGTAAGTGTTATGTTCTATGGGTGGTAAAGGGTAATGGTTCGCGCGTATGAATTCGAAATACATTGGGAGGTTTGTTTTTTTACGGAAACTGGGCAACATCGCTATCTTCGTCGGTGCAAGTTTCTAAATGTGTTTAACATTTTCCATCAACTTTAGTCAACTTCTTTCTTCTTCTCAAACAGCAATGACGTATCTAGAGAAACTTTATCTTCTTAATGTTTTAATTGGCATGAAGTTGATTTTGATAGCGAATAACATGGTGGGGATTAGAGGTGGGCGATCCGCACGCGAACTGATCTAAAGAGCGGGTTCTTTAAAGTGAGTGAGCAATCTACCACTCTTTTTTAAAGAGCGGTAACTCACCGCTCACTTCAGGAAAAAAAACTGATACATGAATTTGTTGATTAGGCTGAGCGCGAGCGAGAACTATGTAAAAGATCTTAGCATTACCGCGCGCCAGCCAAGCCACGCGAGCTACTGAACTAGAACCCCTGATCCCTGAATGGGAGCTGGGCGTTGGCAGTTGGCATACGAACGACCAAGATAGAGCTGATCGAGAGCGAGAGCGAGAGCGAAAGCGCTTGCAAGTGCATGCCACGTGCTGTTTGCTGTATGTATTCCATCCACTGATCTGAGTACTGACTACTGACCGTGGCAGCGAGCGAAAATTGAGCGAACGAGAGTTGTACTGAGTGGTATTGAGAGCGGGACGGTTTGCCCACAAACACAAACAACCGAAATCATTGATTATTGCTCGGATTATGCTTTTCTGTCAACAATGAAATTGCAAAATCATTCAATCTCGTAGTTTGGTGGTACGTATCCACGCTTGAGTTTGCTCTGCTGTTTTGACAGTAAAATTAAATTGGATATTCCGTTTATCTGAATAGTAAGCTTAAACAGAAAAACGGAGCACGATTCATTAGTAATCATCTATATTCTTTTTTTTAGCCAAAATGTTACCGCAAGGAAGAACGCAGAGTGATATTTGGTACCATTTTTCCAAGGAAGACGGTAAAGGTTTATGCCGGTACTGCAAAGCCCGTGTCGCTATGTCTGCGGGATCTGTAAGCAACTTAAAGAGGCACCTTAAAACGAAGCACCACATGATTCCTCTGAAAAGAGTAGATTTTACATCAAAAGAGCAGACGGAGCCACGTTCTGAACTCGCAGCAGAAGCTGTTGAAACTTCAGGTGATGCACAAACTCAACCTCTTCCCAGCAATCAAGACCGAAAATCTGCAACGACATCCGACACTAGTACCTCTGGGTCAAACTTTACGCGGTTCATCCCGCAGTCTTCGATGACACAATTCGTCGAGATCGTTAAACCGATATCACCTCACAAAAGCCGGCTTATTGACATCCAGCTATTAAAAATGATTTGTAAGGTATTCCATCCTTTTTCAATTGTTGAGGTTGAGAAATTCAAGAAGTTTATACATCTTCTTAATCCGTCCTACACACTTCCAAGCAGAAAAACTTTGTCTACTGGGCTTATGCTTGCTACTTACAATGAGTTGGTAGCAAAAGTAAAATCAGAGGTGCTGGAAGCTCCGGCTGTCTGTGTAACTTGTGACGGTTAGACCAGCATGACCAACACTGGTTTTCATGCACTCACTGCACATTTTATTGATAAAAATGGTACGTTAAAATCATACCTGCTGGAGTGCTCAGAGTTCACGCCAAGGCATACCGGTGAGATTATTGCGAAGTGGGTGAATGATGTGCTTCGTAAGTTTGGGATTGAAAGTAAAACGATTGTAATTGTTACTGATAACGCTTCCAATATGAAGTCAGCAGCAAAAATATTGAACATGAGACAGCTGGGCTGCTTTGCACATTCCTTGAGCTTAGTTGTGCAGAACGCGATTAAAAACTCCATACAACAAGTTGTCGATAAGTGCAAGACTATCGTTCAATTTTTCAAAAAAAGTAGCCATGCTGCCTCAAAACTGACCGAAATGCAGGAAAAGCTTGGTAAACCGACTCTAAAACTAAAGCAGGATGTTCCAACGAGGTGGAACTACACATTTGATATGTTAGAGCGAATGATGGTGAATAAAGAGTGTAATTTCAACATTGGCCTTACTGGATCCGAAACGCTGTACGCTGGATAATGAAGACTGGGAAATCATCGAGTCAAGCATGGACATTCTTCGTACTTTCAATGAAGTAACTGTTGAAATATCTGCTGAAAAATCCGTCACCTTGTCCAAAAGTGCAGAACTTGCACGAATGATGATTGATCAAACTAAACTGAAACAGCAATCATCCGATTCGCTTCCACCAATTGTCAAAAAGCTGGTTGATGAGTTACATAGTGGTCTTGTAAAACGATTTGGAGATAGAGAATCAAATGATCTTATCGCTGAAGCTATTTTTCTAGACCCAAGATTTAGAAAACAAGGTTTTTCTGACCAGGCGATGTTCAACGAAACATACCAAGCTCTTTTACAAGAGATGCAACAAAATTGTACTGCAATGGATGAGGAACAACAACCTGAGCCCCAGCCGTCTGCTGCTAAGTCATCTATTTGGGAGCAGTTCGACGAAACCATCAGCAAACTACAAACAACACAAGATCCAAGGACTGCCTGCATCATGGAACTGGACAAATACATTGCTGAACCGTATTTATCCAGACATGGAGACCCGCTTGCCTGGTGGATTTCAAGGAAACATATCTATCCAAATCTATATCGGATTATGCTTACCAGGCTATGCATCATTGCTACGTCTGTTCCATGTGAGCGAATCTTTTCGAAGACGGGACAGCTCATTAGTGAGCGGCGAAGTGCACTATCTCCCAAGAATGTTGCGAAGATCATGTTTTTAAATGTAAATCTAACTTAAAATATATTCAAAACATACTTTTCAACCATTTATTAATAAATTGAACATTTTAACAGTATTACCAATAAATTTCTTAAGCTTTTTATTAAATTGATCGAATTCTCTAAGAAAAATCAAGCGAAATGAAAAGAGCGAGTGAGCTGTTAAAAGCTAGTCCACCTTAGTGAGCGGAACCGCTCTGATCCGCTCACTAAAAAGAACCATTTTGCCCACCTCTAGTGGGGATGTAATTTGTAATGGTTAGTTCTAAATATGCATGTACCAGTGGACGTCCGAGAAACCATTTTTTTAAAATTGAAAATACCGTTCTGAATCATTTTTCTTCAAAAAATTACAAAATAAAGTGTCCGAAATTTTAATCAAAAATTTTCCCTATGACTCATATTTCGAACAGTTGAAATTGGTGATACAACAATGTTAGTTTTCAGGCTTATTATGGATGCAAAGCGCAAATTCATATAACGTACCAAAATATTTTGAAATCTTGTATAAATAATACACCTGTTTTTCAACTACATACCAGCAGATGGATATGAGAGAAGCTGAATAATTAGTGGACAATGTGCAACTGGATGAACTTCTAACAGAAGAAACGTTGAACCCTCCCAACGTTGCCGCGTATCCTGGCAACTCATCAACTCACGGTGAAAGTAAGTCTGCGTTGGCTACAAGCGAGTCCTAGGGTATGTTTTGTAAAGAAGTAGAACCTGCGAAGAAGTTGATTGAAATGACGAGCGCCAAAAAAAAAGAAGAAAGGAAACGGAAAACTGAGTTCACACGGAAAGAAAAAGAAATCTAAACATTAGCTAAATTGAAGAAGCAGTGTGCAGTTGAAGAAACGAATGGAGCAAAAAGAAAAACTTGAAGAACTGAAAAAGGCCAAAATAGCTGCAAATTCGAAAGCGAAAGTGATACAAAAGGATAATGACAAAATAGATGAAACGATGTAACAACAATTAAGAATCAAGATTCAAGCTCTGTGGTTTTTTTTACTTTGAACAACAAATAACTTCAATTCAAATATATCATTTAAGCAATATAACCCTTTACGGTATTTTAAACCAAGCATTTTGGGTGAAAATAGGGGAAGGGGTAGATGGTTGCAATTATCACAAAAGAGGTTGTTGAAAGTTATTTCAAGTTAATTGAAAAAACAAGTGGTTATTGTTATTTGATAATTTTTTATGTTTTCTATCAACTAGGCACCACAATAGAAAGCTTAGAAGCATATTGACCTAATTTACTCAAACTATCAACCAAATAATAAGGTAAATGATTTTGGTTTGTCCAGTCGAAAATATGATCATGGTTTGTCCACTGTTTTGAATGGTCTAGTTCAGCGCACCTGTGTCAAATCAGGTATTCGAATATTTCAAAACATATAAATAATATTGTCTTCCTAATGATTTACAGTAGTTATATAGTATACTAGCTGACCCGGCAAACTACGTCCCGCCCAAAATTTATTTTTCGTTATCACATTCACGTTTTCATACTGAGCGCTGTTCATGGGTCCAATCGCAGAATTATTCATTGAATGATCTTCTAATCTACCCTTTAAAAGTACCTTTTACTATAAAATTTCTAGTACTTCTACTAAAACTCGACATTATAATATCAGATTATTTTCAGACACAATTTCTCTGTTACGTTACATGCCAAATTTGGTTTTATTTGCTTGATTAATTCTCGAGTAATGCAGAAGTTTGTGTTTCATTTCTATGGCAGCCCTCTCTTAGAGGGGGGAGGGGAATGTCTAACCACCATAAAATCATTTACTGCACCCTTAATCCTCCATATGCCTAATTTGGTTTCATTCGCTTGATTAATTCGCGATTAATGCAGAAATTTGTGTTTCATTTGTATGGCAGCCTCCCTTTAGAGAGGGGGGAGGGGTCTGAAACTATCACGAAAACCTTCCCCGGCCCCAAAAACCCCTGCATACCAATTTTCATGTCGATCGGTTCAGTAGTTTCCGAGTCCATAAGAATCAGACAGACAGACATCACTCCATTTTTATATATATATAGACTAGCTGACCCGACAAACTTCGTCCCGCCAAAAATTGTTTTTTTTTGTTATCAATACCTTCAAACATTCACGTTTTCTCACTATGAGCAAGTTCATGGGTCCAATCGCAGAACTGTTCATTGATTGATCTTCGATTCGTCTCAGTTGAATTTACATTTTACTATAAAATTCTTAGTATCTCTAACAAAACTCATCATTATAATATCAGATTATTTTCAGACATAATTCTCGTTCAAGATTTTTCAACCACTTGTAAATAACATGTTCCTCCGTTACATGGAATAAATGTTTGATACAGAAAATATGATAGAATTAAGACAGACCCCTCCCCTCTTCTCCCCTTAGAGAGGGAGGAGGAGTGTTTATTCACCACAGAATTATTTCGTGTCCCCTAAAATCTTCATTGCAGTCCCCCTTGGAGAAGGGGGTGGAGTGTCTAACCACCATAGAAGCATTTTTTGTACCCTAAAACCTCCACATGCCAAATTTCGTTTCATTTGCTTGATTAATTCTCGAGTAATGTGGAAATTAGAGAGGGGGTAGGAGTCTCAAACTATCATGAAAACCTTCCCCGGCCCCAAAAATCCCTACATACCAATTTTCATGTCGATCGGTTCAGTAGTTTCCGAGTCCATAAGAATCAGACACAGACACAGACAGACAGACAGACACAAATCCATTTTTACATATATATTATATATAGATGTCCCCAAGTGCAAGTGCGATATTTTTCAAAGATATCAGATATTTTTAATATGTCAATCATTTAAATCGGTTCAGTAGTCAAATGTAATTATTTTTTGCAAAAAGTCATTTTGGATAAAAGGGGAAAAAAATATTTTTCAGACCACCCTAAAATGGAAATGGGCACCCTAACGAAAAAATGAAAAACCGTATTTTTTCATTTTTTCTTCTGATATTTTGCGATAAAGAACAAATCAACCACTTTTCATGGAAATCTGATAACCACTGTATCGGTTCGATATGGAATGGCTGATATATGAAGCCAAAGCTGATACCAATACCAATACACAGAATGCACATGGTGCGCACCTACACAACGATGAAAAGTTGTGTTCGAACTTATTGAACATGGTACATTGTCATTGTGATTTAAGATTTTTCTTCTGCAAAGCAGTTCTTTTGTCACGATTTGATTTTAATCCATTGTGAAGAACACTATGAGAAATCTACAGGAAAACCTGTTTTTGTGCTATTTTTTGTTGTGCGATTTTTTTGTGCGGTATATGAAAAGAAGCACATTTGACGAAATTGTGGTTCATTTTGTTATTTTTTTATGGTTTATATACTTTTCAGTGTGAATAAAGCACATTTGCGTCTAAATTACCCACTTCTTGAATCATTCGACATGAAACTAAAAGCATAACATCGCAAAGCAGGGAAACAAAAGGAAATCGAACGGTGAACGGCGCGAATTTGAGTTATTTTCTTGGAGGAAACTATCCACCGCACAAAAAAAGTTTTATTCAAATTGTGTACCGAACACGATTTTTTAACCCTCCTGTGCTCGCGTGCAAAATCATAACACGTATACTCGCGCACGGTGTCACAGACCGAAAATTGAACTTCTCTGTAATGTTACCATTGTGTATTTTTCAGGCTTTATTGGAATTTATTTGAAGAGGAGGGTATGATTGAATGAAAAAACTCCAAAACATATGTTTTCTTCGTCTTTATTATGTTTTATTAGTCATCTAATTCAGACTCCTCAAAATAAAGTAATTTTTGATGCTCCAACACAAATAACGAAATTCGATTTTTTCACTGTTATTAATTAATAGTAAGCAACTGAATATAATTCATGGAAGTATAAAGAGCTATAAAATAACATAAATACGTATTAATCGGTTGTGGTTTCACTGGAGTAAGAATCAGACCATAGTGTAACTGCATGCTCGAAACAAACATATTTTTTTCATTTCATGCAGTTGTTGCTTGTTTTTCGGGTCTTTTATCGAAGAGAAGAATGTATAACGACCTTCTAGATAATTACCAGATGATAAAGATTCTGGAATATAAAATTTGAATATTTCTCATATTCTTTGTCTCTGTTTTCTTGGTAAACTAAGAATTAATGCCTTTTTTTAGATGGGGAATATAAGAGGATTTCAGGAACTTCCTTTTCTTCTTCTTGTTTTCTTGTTGATATTGTCCATTATAAAAAAATATCCCCGAAACTGTAACTGTTAAAAATTACCATAAGCTACCGATTAGTTTATACAGGGTTTTCCATTTCGGGCTTCCGAAAGTATACAGCCCTGCGCTGACAACCGTTTGACATAGCTGTCAACCAAAGCGTCATATCGTTAGTTGAATGTCTGCCATTTTACAATATGGATCGTTTTAGCATCGCACAACGTGTTAATTTTGTTAAATTATACTATAAAAATGATGAAAAACCGGCAAATGTTTTTCGAGCATTACGGACGGATTTTGGTCGTCATGGACGGCCTACAGAGCACACAATCGCTAATGTAGTGCGTAAATTCGAACAAACTGGATCCGTAGCGGATATTATGAAACCTGTGCATCATCGTAATGTGCATTCGGCCGAAAATATTGCTGCTGTTGCTGCCAGTGTGGAGAATGACCCGAATGTTTCGATTCCACGGCGTGCTCAGCAATTGGTCTTGTCAAACACATCATTGTGGCGAATTTTGCATTTGGACTTGCACCTACATCCATATAAAGTCCAACTGGTACAAAAATTAGAGCGTGGTGACCATGGAATGCGTCGGGCATACGTCGATAGGGTGAACGAACAACAGCAGCAAAATGCTGAATTTTCGCATCAAATTTTCTTCAGCGATGAGGCACATTTCGAGCTCGGTGGCAGAGTGAACACCCAAAATTTCCGTATATGGGGCTCAGAAAATCCACACGTGATTGTTGAGAGGCCATTGCATCCGCCAAAAGTCACTGTTTGGTGCGCATTATGGTCTGGTGGAGTCATCGGGCCGTATTTCTTTGAAAATGAGGACGGCGAGACGGTAACTGTGAATGGTGAGCGCTATGGCCGCATGTCAACCGATTTTTTTTTGCCACAAATTGAAGATATGGATATGGATGACATGTGGTTTCAGCAGGACGGCGCCACGTGCCACACAATACGACCGAACATGGCCATATTGCGAACGAAATTTGAGGGACGCATAATTTCGCGTTTTGGTGATGCCAATTGGCCGTCCAGATCATGCGATTTGAACCCGCTAGACTTTTTTTTTGTGTGGTTATGCGAAAGACCGTGTCTATGTCAACTCTCCGCAAACTCTTGAACATTTGAAAGACAACATTCGTGAAGTTATCACCGAGATACCGCTCCATATGTGCCGAAAAGTCATCGAAAATTACCTGTTCCGGATCAAGGTGTGCGAGGAAGCCCTAGGTGGACATTTGAATGATGTTGTATTTCACACATAATGGCATAAACCAAACTTTAATTTGAAATAAAAGTTTCATCGAAATTCGAATTCTAAGTGTGTTTTATTTCAATTTACTTTCGGAATTTAAAGTTGGCAAACCCTGTAGTTTACTGTTTACAATTCTTCCACAAGTTTACAAGTTTCTATAGTATGAAAAAAGGCATTTATCTAAAAAAGTTACTCCTATACTCGTGTTGGTGTGTCAGACCGAAAGTGTTAAAAAAGTGACACACGTCCCTTTTGTTCCAGCACATGCGATACGCTAAACGATGACGAACGACGAATAACGAAGCTAGAGAGAATCGCAAAGTCGTAGTGCTGATAGTTTCTGAGAAATGAACGGATTATTGATTTCTCGGTCTGACAGACCAATGCGCGAGTGTCAAAGCTACTGCTGAAGTTTTGCACGCTTTTTTGTGCGGTCCTTATCCCCCGTACAAAAAGGTTTGCCTGTATTTCAAATAGTCTTTAAAGAAAGACTGACATGAAAAATTGAGTTTACATTGTTTTTGGTATGTATATTGTATTGTGTCAACCAACCTAGTATTCCCTCACTCTTGACGTAGGACTGCGTCTTTCAGTAAGGGTGTCAAATCAAGAAACAGGTTACGATTTCGTGGAACAATGTTAACATCTGCAACTGTTTTCGCTTCGAACGGATATTCAATCGAGTTGCAAATTCTCCAAGATTTTATATACGTTATACATTAATATTCCAAAATCCGTAAACGGTGTGAAGCGAGCTAGCCAGCAGACATCATTGTTTCTTAATGATAGAACACACAGAGGAAGGAAGGAAAGATATCGCAAACAACAGCGGTGTAATTTTGCTCGGTGTATGTACCATGTCGATTTGCATGCCATTTGATGATAAGAGTGCTTTTTTATTTTTGCATAAGCATAATTTTGCATTTGCACACACACACACACACACACACACACACACATACATACATTCTCGTTCCCGAAGGTAGATTGAAGAGGTGAAGAAATGTGGAGTTATGGTGCTGGCGGGATAAAATGTCATCGCCTGTGACAGAACGAACGTCAACTGCGAAAAACAAAGTACCGCAATAACGTTCGCGATGAACACTCAATGACATTGCGTACATTGACGTAAAGACACAAATATGGACATATGGCCAGCTTGTTTATTGTTCTTGGGGGAACAATAATGCATCATTATTTTTTCATCTTCAGCTGCCTTCGTAAAATGGTTCTTTTCAGGGCCACCGAAAGCTTCTAATTTATTGGAGTTATATCAAAATTTTATATGTATTCTTAAGTAATATACGAAGTAATAAAAAGTGAATTGGTTCAATAAGTTTTTTTTTCTCTGGGAGAGAGCTTGTGTGAATTTAAGAGTGTGTTCGGATCATGTAATCATGTAATTTTCGTGCATGTTGCTGTGTTTGCGGGGCATTTCCAGTCGTATGCGAAGAATGTATTGTCCAGCGTGAGTGTCAGTGTTTGAATGTGTTTTCTAAATCGCACCAGAAAACAACTGCTCAGAAAATGTATTAGGCTAGAAATGTTGTGGCGCGGGAATAACATCATGGGTAGAAGACGGCCTGTAATACCGTGCGCGAGTCTGTATTGATTATGATTTTGTTATGATTTTGAGCTGGACAAACGTAATGCATCAGGCAAATGTATGCCGCGGCTAAAGCTTGGTCGAACCTTACTAAAGGATCGTATCTGATGTTCCAAACTAACTGGGCAATCAGCGGAACAGAGGTTTGCGTGCGAGATACCGCCGCTTCCAACGGCGGGTCGGCGGTAGACTCAGATCATGTCATCTTGGCGGCTTGACCGCCTCGATTTCTTATCCTTGTTAAATCGGGAAGTCCCCATTACACTGATCTCAGAATGAATTTCGAAAAACGAAAACGAAATATTAATTTATAATAGAAATTACGCTTTTTTCTGTGAGGCATTTTTTCTCTATCATGTTTTTCCCGTGCCACAATGTTTCTAGCTTACTACACTTTTTCTGAGCGGTCGTTTCTGTTGCAGTTGTTTTCGGGTGCGATTTATTCCTGTCACGATTTCAATGTCGTTCTAGGCAGCCAACAATCAACAGTACATGTGCATGCTGAAAGTTAATTTGCTAATTTGCTCAAATTCCGCAATCATTTCGCAGTCCTATATTAATAATGCTGTCGTGTCTTGGACTTCACTGTTTTAATTTTTCCGAACACTGTCTTTTAAGAGTTATTCATAAGCACATCAAACCTAAAGAAACCACAAAAAATAGAGAAAAGCCTAGATTCTACAAACTATATTATCTATAGTAGAGGCTGAGTGGATGCTCTAATGCTAAAACTCAGCGTCCAATTTTAAGTTGTATGAAAAGTACCGTCCTTTCCTCAACCCAAATGATTCCCGTAACGTTTTTTTCTCTATCGATACTTGAATCATTTGCCAACGATTGAAAAAAGCATGAGTGAAAGTACTTAGGGAGCGCAATAATGATTTGCATACACTCAAATCGCTATCCAAGCAGAAACCCACAACCTTTAAATTTATTCGCTCCATCGGATTAATCCGTGAGCGCAATTTATAAAACAAGTGCTGTTGAAGTACTTTTGAGTACATTCATTGCAAGTTTGTTTTAATACTTGACTGCATTTATCATCATCCATTTGAACGCTATTCACTTATTTTAACATTTTTTTCATTTTTTCATTGCCGCAGTGAGGAAGCTAATCCTAGCAGAAGGAGGGGGCAAATATGAATTTATCAAGCGGATAGCAAGAATGAACAACTTGGTTAGCACAGTTAGTTAGAAATCTCCATTTGTGCTGTTCCTCGCGAAGCATATGTTTCTACGTTCGATATTTTCCGCCAAGCACGGGTGGTGGTGAAGCAACTGATGGAAATTTCATTTTCTGAAACCATCCTCTTTATCGTCGCTTGGTCCGTTTACCTCTTTTGCAGGTCCCGAGGACTGGCCTTGCCGGAAATGAATTTTCGATTGAAGAAATTTGCTTTCTCTGGGAAATGATATTATTATTTGTCATCATCTTCTCATGACATTGAAGCAGATGTTGTTCCCTTCTCTGCAGCGCTATGCATCTAGTAGCGGTCATAGATGGTTCCTTTTTCGCAGTAGTTTTGTAGTTGCTTTTAGCTAATAGACCTTTGGGGAGGAGAATCTGAGAGAAAATAAATTGGCTTCTACAAACGTAGCAACGTGATGCGATTTCCAGACTGCGAAGGTGAGCGAAGAATATAAATAGCAAAACATCCTTTCTATCGAGTTCTATTGTGGGATTCGTCAGAAACTCCGTTTATTCTTCTCCATCAATATCGTCGATGTCAATAATAGGTACACTAATATTAGTGTTACATTCAATACAAAGTTTCATTTTCAACAAGTCGACCATTGGCTTCCAAACCAACGCGCAATAAAGTCGCCAACATACGAAAGCGAATGAATAAAAATCTGCTCAGCTAGGACGTCATCCGCCCTTGACTGCTCTCCCTTTTACGAAGTGCTCGAACGAAACGCTAATGGTTCTGACCATAACCATAATCATATCTTCTGATTTGGCTAGTTTTCAGTTTAGTTTGGTTTCTGTTCGCCTGCACAACCCCACAGCACAACCGTGGCGAACTATTGAGTCAGGTCTCGGTGGCTCCGTTGGTCAACAGTGAACGAGATGTGCAACTGAGTGGACTGTGATTCCGCTATATTTAGGTTAATTTTATCGCATGTTTTTATTACTACTTTCAGAGGAACCCAGTTTGACATAGTTACTGCCCGAGAAGACCGGACCGTATTCATTCGAATGGCTTCAATAACACTTTTGTGTGTGTGTGTCATGACGATGTCCATCTAATCACTGTTTGCAGCTGCAGCTGCAGCAGCGGGACCGGAAAATGCATCCTCCGAATTTCGCCTGCAGTTATTCAGCTGGAAAACTTTTTGCTACCTGGAGCAGGAGCTCATCTACAAATATACTGCTGGCCGTTTGCTGAAACTGTAGAAATGCTTCAGTTTATTTTTGTTGTTGCTGTAGTTGGATCATGATTTTTTCGCTCATTTCTACGGGCGAACAAGGCGAAGGAAAACTTCTAACGTATGTTCAGTGTCCTCCCGGGGGAGGAAAACGCAGTGTATAATACAGGATGCTTCTTGCACTGTGCATGATGATGTCCTTCTCTCATTTTCATGCTGAGTGGAATAAATAGGAACATATTTGCTCTTTTCATCCTCACGTGTTTGCTCGTTCACATCAAGGATAATTTGGTCATCGTTGGATAATGCCTTGCCTCCTCCTGGATCGGGGTTCTAATCAGTTGGCAGATTGCTTCAATGCTTCGCCCGATGCTCTCAACAGATCAAGTTCAAACATCAGCATTTAGAAACGTAGTTGTTCATTATTGTTGCTCTGAACGCGAAATAAGACTGAGAAAAACTTATAATGTGTTAGACGGTTTCATGTGTTGTACTTAATCGAGAGGAGAATTTCAACCAAATTCGTGTGATTTTGATGAATTGATGTTTTGATTGTTCTGCCTATCCTCAATATTGTTCTGATTAATACAAAATTCTTAAAAATTGAGCTATTTATTTCTTACAATGTTAGCCGTTCCACAATTAACTTTGCTCAGCTGACGGAGATTGGAAAACTTATGTTCCAAATATTGTAGTACTGTGTTTAAGAAAGGCTTATAGTAAAACCAACGAGTGATACAGACAACAATTCAATAACACATTCAAAAAACAATATAAATAGATGAATATGAAGATAGTGAAATATTTATCAAACCTTCTGCTTCAATATTTAGAAGGAAATAAATGCACGCAAAAGTATAGCTCATGTTCAAAATAAGTACAAATTCATATGAAACTAGCAGACCCAATGAACTTCGCCCGCCACAATTATTTTTTTAATTGGAACAATCTCGAACATTAAACAATAAATCAGTAGAAAGAAAAATACATTGTCCAATAAAATAAAATTTCTGACATCATCAATAACATTAAATTTCTGCCAAAACACATCAAACCTAAAATAAATTATCCAAATCCGTTGATCCGTTTCCGAGTTAAATCATGACATAGGACACCAAATCAATCTTATTTATACAGATAGTTTATCCGAATTTGTTCCATTTTCCTATATCAATGCAGCAGCAGATACTCTTCGAACGCAAGATTCGAAATCGTTGAAAGTTGTGATCCAGATTCTGATGATAAAGTTCAGATACAAACTGGATGATCAGAGACTCTAGTCTATGATTTCAGATTCTAGGTCCTGTTCACTGATTGCAGAAAGCCCCAAATTCATTGTCTAAGTGCGGATTTCAGTATTTCAGTTTCACACATAGCTCTAATATTGTAAGAATAGTAGGTCTGAATTACCCATTTCAATTTGTTGCTTTCAGATACGAATTACAGATTCGGTATTCCTTGAAAAAGCAGAAGCACATAATTTTTATTTTCGAAGAAATGTTATATTATTCGTGCTAATATAGACCAAATCTACTACAGAAGCGATTTTATCTTTCCCAATTTTCATTAAATTTTGCATGTTCGTTGTATTGAATCAATCATATCAAGAGATCAGATTTTTTTATCGCATTTGTTTATTTATCACTAGCATAAGTGTTCATGTTACATGTTTATCTTATCTTTACATATGGTAAATTGCACAGTAGTCATTTAAGCGTAAGAGTATTCCTTCTATCCCATTGTTCAGTCCGGACAGACCGTACAGTGGAGACAGTTGATGTGATCATTGTTGTGTTATTAATAGCACGACAGTCCGATATAGCTTTCTTGTTTCTTGTTTCCTGTTGCAAGCAGAGCTTGTATGGATAGAGAGAGACCAGGACTCCAATCCTTATTCTATAGTAATTCTATAACAACACAAAGATGTTCAAACTGAAGGCCCCGAGTTTTGAACTCATGATCGGTCGCTTAGTAAGCGAATGCGCGACATATGTGGCTACCAAGGCCCCCTAGGGATCAGATTTAACATATAGTGAGATTGATTATTTATCACCTTGAACTAAATAATTGAGAATCACTACTAGAATAATATTAAGTAATCAGAATACATAAAAATATAAAATATAAAATTTCTTGCAAAATGGTTGTTGTTCATACACTCAACAGTGACATTCGAGAAACTATTTCAATTGTTTTTAATTTTTATATCCGATAAATGATTCAAAATATCCAGTAGAACATCATTTTTTATCCAAGAAAACGTAATTGTAATTTCAAATTCAAAGTTAATTTATTATTTTCTTCTATAACTTTTTCAGCGTATTCCTTTTTTTTTTGACGAGAGTGACCTTACTTCTGAGGCATTAATACTTAACTTATACCAATTTGGGGTTAATGTCATAAAATAAAAAAAAAAACCGAAAACAATTTGCTCTGGTTTTGCTCAATCTATATCTATTCGTTGTTGAAAAAAAATTAGACCAGTATTTTTTTTTATTAGTCTAGGGAGCATAATCTAAAGATGGTCGGAGAAATCATCTTTTACATATTGTGCCGAATCTATCCATTTATAAAAGTCGTAGAAAACGTAATTGTAATTTCAAATTCAAAGTTAATTTATTATTTTCTTCTATAATTTTTTCAGCGTATTCCGTTATTTTTTGACGAGAGTGATCTCACTTCTGAGGCATGAATACTTTATTTATACCAATTTGGGGTTAATGTAATAAAATGAAAAAAAAAAAAGAAAACAATTTGCTCTGGTTTTGCTCAATCTATATCTATTCGTTGTTGAAAAAAAAATAGACCAGTATTTTTTTATTAGTCTAGGGAGCATAATCTCAAGATGGACGGAGAAATAATCTTTTACCGATTTTGCCGAATATATCCATTTATAGAAGTCGTAATTTTAAACCTGTTGGACCGATTTTTGATTTATCAATTACAACAGAAAGAAAAAAAAACGAAAGAAATGAAAGAAAGTAAACTTTCTAAGAAAGAATAATCAATTGCATCTTGAATGTCTAATTTTTGAGGGAATATTTAAAATTTTCAGTTTTCTACTGTTTTTGTGATGTAGAGACCAAAGAGATCCTAACTGTTTATATCATTTTTGGAAAGTTGAAACTGTTAACATAACATATAAAAAACAGAACACTATATCTTTTGGTTTTGAGTTTATAATGGTTTCTTTTGCAAATTTTGTCGAATATAATAATAAAAAAAAACTTTTGAATCCAAATTGTTAATGTTTAAAAAAACATTGAATGGAGACATCCTAGATTTTTTTTCATTTTATTTCAGGTTTTTTAACCTAAAAATCAATCGAAACGTCCGCTAGAAAAAAAAATTTTTTACAAAAAAAAAATGTAATTTGATCTTCGATCTCTTACCCGAAAAGTACTAGGATGAACTTTCTAGGAAAATTATAGAACTAGATAAATAGTCTCTTTGTTCGCTTAAAAAAGTTCATTACTATCCATTATTTGGTAGAAGATCGAAAATGGGTCAAAGGTACAAAAATGTTATGAAAACTAGGATATTTATGGTCTCGACATCTGAAAACCGTCAAAAAAGAGTGGCTTCCATGGTCCAGCGGTTAGCGTGGTGCTTACTAGGATGTGGGCTTCGGGTTTGATTGTTGTTCCGGGTAAAAATATCTATTGTTAAAGATCGTTTTTCTGGCTTGGAGCTGGTTCGGGGGAACTTCTGGGATAAGGTGGGATGAGTAAAAAGCATTGACGGTCTCGAAGAGAAGTCTCAAAAATCTGGAAAAATCTCCCCAAAGCGAGTCGAAGCCACTATAAAAGTATTTGCTCAGTCCTATTGGTACTTAGGACATAAAACAAGATCATCTTCAGAGATTTCAATGCTAAGTTTAATAAAAATGAGTTTAAACTGTTAACTGGTATGATCAGCGCATATTTGTTGACCAATGAATTTCGCCGCCTCCAAGCATATGACTGTTCTTAGTACCTTTTTTCAGCACAAATTCAATTAGCCATGCATTTGGAGGTCACAGAATTCCAGATCGACATTGTTGTAATAGATGGTCATCAGAACCTATAGAGGCGCTCCTCTTGAGAACTGTTGGAACGTGTTTAAAACATTCACTGACGGTTGATCTCAAATAGCATATTTTCTCCTAAATTTTACCAACCTGGAAATTCGGCCAAAATTTCTTATAATTATTAATTTTTTAGAAATTTCTTATAATTTCCTAATATTCTTGAGTCATATAAATATTTCAACTCGCTCGCTTTCAGCTCGCTCGGGTAGACTGTACAATTTGTAGTTGCTCTCCGTGATTGACTTGAACCAACCAAATTGCACAAAGTCAAATAAATATTTCAACTTGTACAAAAACTCATTGAGTGAACATTACTAAAAGAAACAACAATAACAATAGTATGTGCTCACTTTCACTAACATTATTTCATGTTTCATCATCTACACTTTGATACTCACGGTTACCGAAGATATCTTTATAGTGAAAATTTTACTGGAACACTAGCAATTAAAGCAATTCGAAGCTAATTGAATTCGTTGCTGTTTTGATTACAACAATATTATATTTGTACAGAAGCTTTGAAACTACAGAAAAAAAATCCAAAGATATCAATACAAACGTATATGTGTGTAATGCACAAAAGCTTGGCCAAAACAAATCATCAGCTCTTTGGAAAACATTTTAAAGAGTACCAAATGAAAAACTCGTCAATTTTTTTGAACCCCTATGGGAAAACCGTGCTTTGAAATTTCTCGCACGCCATTCTCAATAGCTTAGAGATAAAAATTTGAAAAAATACTGGAAGTACATCTTACTATGATGTATCGAGAAATATAATCAAAAAATGTTTTCATCAAAAATTGAAGTATTAAAAAAAATCTTGAAATATTGAAACATTTCTTTTGGGTTTACAGATTCAGTACCACTCTAATTCGTATTTAAGTGTGTTTCTACGCCTTTTATATATATGTTTTATTTTTCAACAGTGTGGAGCGGTATTATATTTTGAAATTTATTTAGATTTGTTTTAGAATTTTGAGACCCATTACATCAATTTATATTTAAATGTGTTCGCATGTGTTATGATGTTTGTGATTTTTTTCAGGAAATTTCGAGAAATGCGCGGTACTAAAATATCTAACAAATTTTTAACAATTTTTCTATTATTGGTATTTTCATTTTTCTGAAATCTATGATTGAATTATATTCGTGTATTTGTAAAAAGATCCTCAAACCTTATCACTAGCGCTATGGAAAATATTGTACAGGGTACCAAGTTTGAAAATCAGTTATGCTCTTATAGTGAATCCCTATATGATTCACATAAGAGCTATGGTTAAAAACGTGTTTTTAAAGCCATTCTCAATTCCTTAGAGATGAAAACATGGAAAAAAATCAAAGTTCATCTTACTACGATGTACCACGACATGTCGTCAAATAAAGTTACCATCGAAGATTGAATTGTTTTTTTTGTATTTCGAAATTTTGTTTATTGTACGAATTTAGATAATTCTACAAATAGATCAGATGTTGATATGTTTAGTCTTATAAACATAAATCTACGAACATAATAAAATTACCGATTTCATGAACATAAAAAAAATGCAGACGGTGAATACTAGGAAAAAAGTACATTCAGTCCTCGAAACATTATAAAAAAAAAATAAAAATACGTGTACGAACACAAAGCAGAACATCTCAAAACTTAATGTAGTCTCGGATTTCTTTTCACTGTATACAATCGAATTCTGTGTATAATAGAGTCAAAAAACAATCTTTTTTATTCGTTTTTTATGCATATATTTTTCGTTATTTGAATATAAAAGAAGAATTTAATTATTGATTCACCCCCTTGAAGTCAGAAAACTCCTTTATTACATTTTTTTTCTAAAATCTTTCAGGAGGTGATAGACGACCATATTTGATGAAAAAAATCTTTCTACGCACATGTTCGAATTTCAACAATGACAGAGTTATAGAACTTTTTGTTTTGTTTCGGACTCTGCTGCCTCGAACTAGCTCTACATCCAAAAGTACGCTACTGAAGACGATTCTGTTGCTTCCATTTGAAAGATGAGAAAATTTTATACATGATATTATAGTGGAACATCTAAATTAGTGGATTTAAATAACATTTTGGAGGTGAAAACTTGAAAGTTAGGAATTTTTAATGTGTTATTATTAATATTATCTTAAAAATGCATATTAAACTTGATTGCTTTCTATTCGCTCTAAAATTTGTTCTTTGACACCCAACTTCTATCTTTCTTAATTTCGCTACGATATCGATATACGAGAGTCGTTCAAAAAATAAGTTTTAGTGCCTCAGAGATCGCGGAAAAATAAAGTTAGGACAAAAAACAAGGTGATTTTCGTAATCTACGTTTTATTTTCTATTTTTCTACATAATCGCCGTAACGTTCAAGGCATTTTTCATAGCGTGGCACGAATTTTTCTATTCCGAGCACGGAGTGCGTAGCGTCACACTTTCTGAAGTACGATGTAACTGCGTCACGAATTTCTTCAGTGTAATCGAATCGTTGACCGATGAACACCTGTTTCATCACCGTACTATTGTGAAGTTTTGGACCGATTAAGAACAAAAGGCCAGGTTTATTGATGAAAGGAGTTATCCTCATCCACGATAATGCGCGGCCTCATTCTGCTCGCGTAACTCAAGAGCAATTGAAAAAATTCAAATGGACTGTGTTCGAGCATCCTCCATATTCCCCAGACCTTGCCCTAGCGACTATCACTTATTCCCGGTGATGAAACAGGCGGTCAACTATTCGATAACACTGAAGAAATTCGTGACGCAGTTACATCGTACTTCAGAAAGTTGAACGCTACGCACTTTGTGCTCGGAATAGAAAAATTCGTGCCACGCTATGAAAAATGCCTCGAACGTTACGGCGATTATGTAGAAAAGTAGGAAAAAAAAAACGTAGATTACGAAAATCACCTTGTTTTTTCTCCTAACTTTATTTTTCCGTGATTTCTGACGCACTGAAACTTATTTTTTTGAAGGACCTTCGTATTTAAATATGTTCATAAAACACTTATGATATTTGTGATTTTTTGACGTAGGATTACGTCTTTCGGGAACATATTGGGGTACTAATTGAAAATCGAAAATCGATTACATCGTGAAAATTGTCCAATTTCAAATGCTTTTTGCTCAGTCATTTCATGATGGATCGATGAAATTTTTGCGTCAATCGATTGCGGCACTCCATAACATTTTTTTATTTTGAAGGAAATAATATATGTCATGAAACTAACTATCGAACAATTGAAAAATCTCATCCCCTATCCTAACGTAAATACCCACTTCTGATTGGTCGAAATTGATGGCACATGCGGCGGGCCCCTAAACTAAGCTGCCTGGAAATCGGTAATGCAAACACATAAAAGTAGGGGGAGCTTTTGCTCCCACCGAAATGTGTTCCCTAACAGAGACATCAAAATCAAGCTGCCTGGGGGAAATCGACATTGAAAATACATGAAAGTAAGGAGAACTTTTGTTCCTATCAAAATGTGTTCCCTAACAGAGACATCAAAACCAAGCTGCCTGGGGGAAATCGGCATTGCAAATATATGCAAGTCGGGGGTTGCTTGGTGAAATTTCATATCAATGACCGATCGTTTATTGTGAAAATTTAGCACAAGTGTAAGTGTAAAATTGTATATGGTAGTAGTTGTAGTAGTAGTGAAAAAATGACTTGATATATGAAACGATGTATTTTAATTTCCTATAATTAAAAACCAAGGTGTGTTCCCGCTCGAGAACGGGTCGTTTGGTTTAAGCTGTCTGTTTTGTTGTGTTCATTTTCACCAAGGGAAGTTTATACGACGAGAAAAATTGGAAAAGTGAAGAAATATTAGAAAAAGTGATTTCCCATATCCTCTACATATAGTATTAGGTGTTGTTAGTCCAATTAAAATTCGCATTGGATTGAATAAACACTCAGAAATTAAAAATTATAAAAAAAAACCTTTTCCATTTCAAATATGTTTTCTCTATTAATATAGTAACATGTTTTTACTGATGAGAAAAATTATGATTGTGTTCGGTATTGGTAATTATCTTATATTATATTGGTGAGTTTTTTTTCTTTATTTCATCCATACATTTCACAGGAGGCATCTCGTTTAGGATCGCAGAGGGCGCTTTTTATCATATCTCGTTCCACTTCGGTATCTTTTATCTGATACGCACCATTCAAAGACTGTTTACCATCCTTCTGCTATCTTTTTCTCGGTAAACACTGGTGGAGTTAACATACAATTAACATATATGCAAGTCGGGGGTTGCTTGGTGAAATTTCATATCAATGACCGATCGTTTATTGTGAAAATTTAGCACAAGTGTAAGTGTAAAATTGTATATGGTAGTAGTTGTAGTAGTAGTGAAAAAATGACTTGATATATGAAACGATGTATTTTAATTTCCTATAATTAAAAACCAAGGTGTGTTCCCGCTCGAGAACGGGTCGTTTGGTTTAAGCTGTCTGTTTTGTTGTGTTCATTTTCACCAAGGGAAGTTTATACGACGAGAAAAATTGGAAAAGTGAAGAAATATTAGAAAAAGTGATTTCCCATATCCTCTACATATAGTATTAGGTGTTGTTAGTCCAATTAAAATTCGCATTGGATTGAATAAACACTCAGAAATTAAAAATTATAAAAAAAAACCTTTTCCATTTCAAATATGTTTTCTCTATTAATATAGTAACATGTTTTTACTGATGAGAAAAATTATGATTGTGTTCGGTATTGGTAATTATCTTATATTATATTGGTGAGTTTTTTTTCTTTATTTCATCCATACATTTCACAGGAGGCATCTCGTTTAGGATCGCAGAGGGCGCTTTTTATCATAT
Organism: Toxorhynchites rutilus septentrionalis; assembly: GCF_029784135.1. Lineage (NCBI taxonomy): Eukaryota > Metazoa > Arthropoda > Insecta > Diptera > Culicidae > Toxorhynchites > Toxorhynchites rutilus. The sequence goes on along the minus strand of NC_073746.1, from coordinate 117,446,762 downwards.
CTCGTTCCACTTCGGTATCTTTTATCTGATACGCACCATTCAAAGACTGTTTACCATCCTTCTGCTATCTTTTTCTCGGTAAACACTGGTGGAGTTAACATACAATACCCAACAACCAAACAAAACGGTCCTTTTCAGGGCCACCAAATCATTATCAAAGAGTTTAACGATGTAATTCTTCAAACATATCCAAAATCAACAGATAGTCTAACGGAATCCTACGTCAACTATGCGGTCGTGTCTCGGATACAGCCCTCCTGTGACTTTTTCAGGAAATTTTGAGAATCGCGCGGAACAGAAATATTTTTTATTATTTGTATTTTCATTTTTCTAAAATCTATAATTGAATTGTATTCGTGTATTTGTAAAAAGATCCTCAAACCTTATCACTATAGCTATGGAAAGTATTGTACAGGGTACCAAGTTTGAAAATCAGTTATGCTCTTATAGTGAATCCCTATCTGATTCACCATAAGAGCTATGGTTAAAAACGTGTTTTTAAAGCCATTCTCAATTGATTAGAGATGAAAACATGGAAAAAAATCAAAGTTCATCTTACTACGATGTACCACGACATGTTGTCAAATAAAGTTACAATCGAATATTCAATTGTTTTCTTTTGTATTTCGAAATTTTGTTTATTATACGAATTTGGATAATTCTACACATAGATCAGATGTTGATATGTTTAGTCTTATAAACTTAAATCTACGAACATAATAAAATCACCGATTTAATGGAAATAAAAAAATGGTACAGCTCGAACTCGATTATATTAGGCTGTCAAAAAAGTCCTGCGGTTTTTTTTTTGAATTTTCATTTGTTAATAAAATTAGTTACAATCATCTGTTTTAAGTCAAATATGCGCCGTTTTGTTCGATGACTTGTTCCCAACGAGATGCCAACTTTATAATACCCCTGTTATAGAAGCTCGCTTCCTTATTGGCAAAAAACTCGGATAGCCAATTTTCACAGGCCTCTTTTGTGGCTAACTTCTGACTACCTAGCTCGTTCGCCATGGACAAAAACAGGTGGTAGTCACTTGGTGCAAGGTCCGGACTATTCGGCGGATGCAAAAGAACCTCCCATCCGAGCTCCCGGAGCTTCTGGCGCGTCACCAAAGAAGTGTGTGGCCTGGCGTTGTCCTGATGGAAGACAATGCGGCCTCTGTTTATCAAAGATGGCCTCTTCTTCATGAGTGCTACCTTCAAGCGGTCCAGTTGTTGGCAGTACAGGTCCGAATTGAGCGTTTGGCCATAGGGAAGCAGCCCATAATAGATTATTCCTTGACAATCCCACCAAACACACAGCAGAACTGAGCCACTTCAGCGGGCTTCGACCACGACCGTTTGCGCTTCACGTTGTCGTAAGTGACCCACTTTTCATCGCCAGTCACCATCCGCTTCAGAAACGGGTCGACTTTGTTGCGATTCAGCACTGACTCACATATAAAGTTGATGTCCTCGACAAAAGTTTATATTTTAACAAGATCTAAAACTTTGTGGAATACATTGTATCGCTATCTTGACTTTAAACAAAATTAGGATAAGTTGTATTTTTTTCAAAGAAAATATGAAAAAGTTATTGTTCGAAAAACTTTTTCCCTGTAAAAGTACCCATCTTCCGATGTATGGATGACTTGTTGGAAATTGTAAGGGCTGTTCATATATATGTTTTTGGGAATTTTAGAAAAAAACTTTTTTGAGAAAAACCAATTTTAATTATAACTTTTTTGTCAGCGAAAATTTTTTCAAAAAAATTTTTGGTTTTTTTTTAAACAATTCCCTACATTACATCCTTTGACATGATTTTTGTAGGTATCATAGTTTTTAAGTTATTTTTTTTTGTAAAAAATTAAGAAAAAAATGGCTTTTTCCAAAAAGTAGTCCGATTATTTTTCGAATATTTCAAGTATGCAAAGTTACTTAAATGACCCATTTCTTTACACCCACATCGTTTCACTGCTATCTGAAATGGTGCTGCCAACGGCCAGTCGAGTTGGCATGAAATTCGTCTGTTCTTAAATGGTTAGAATTTTTCAAAGTATCGATGCTCATAAATAAATAATAATTAATAAAATTTCAAACATTACATCCATTTGCAAAATTCGACATGGCATTACTACGATTGTGAATACGCTTTTATAAAAAATCAGTCTTGCCGAAAATTGGCCATATGGTAATGAAAATTCTAACTTTGGGTGGCTACTACCTTATGTACAAGATAGAAACCAATCGGAGAGGATTATGGAACATTAATATGGCAGCAAATAGCTAGTATAGGAGAGTCTGAAAACAATCAGAGAGGGTAGGTCAAATTGGATTATTTTTGATCATTACCATCGCTATCACAAATGATTACGTACTGGTACGAACCTTTTTTTTCTTTTTCGTTCTAGTTTATGCTAAAAACCAAAACCACAACATCGAATAAATATTCTTCTTCTAGACAGCTGAACGTCAGTGAAGAATGTGATGAAGAAAAAAAGAAGAAAAAAAGGAAAAAAGCAGCTTTTCATAGATTTTATTCAAATAACATAAGTTGTATAAAAACCATAATTGTTCTCTCCTGTTACCAAACATCATTCCCAACAATGCTCTTGAAAGCTTCATCATAATTAGCTCCGAATCTTCCACTGAAATATGTAAACATTCAATTATTTTTCAATTTCCTTCCACTCCCGTAGCCCAGCCAACTAGTGAATTTACTCAAATCCGCAGGATTCAAAAACTGTGAAAGCCGCATTGGGACATTTGCCTCGCGCTTAGCGTCGTGAAGCATATTTGAGTCTGTTTCCTCGAATAAACGAGAATGCCCGCAGTCCCCCGAAGTAACTGTCTACCACGCGGGTGGCAGTCACAGCCATTATTATCCTTCTGAATGACACTTTAATATCTTATTATCTCCGCGAGCGCACAGTTTACGGATGATGATGCTGTTGCTGCTGATGATGATTCGGTGTGTATGGTTTTTCCCATCTCTTCCAATTTAGCTCTGGCTGCGCGGGAAGCGCGCTCCCGAGGATCTTCAAGGAGACCAAACGTCATACCGTCGTATCGTCGTCGCTGTTATGTGTGTGTGTGCTGTCATTCTTCGTGACCAGCGAGATAATGATATACAGCTTTTAATCTTCTTTTTTATGAGCTCGCCTCCGGTTGGAAAGCGCCGAAGAAACGATCCTGCGAGGGGGGTAGCAAGAACAAAAAAAAAATCCCTTCTTCCCTTGCGAGTGTTTCCGATTCGGGAAGAGTTTCCCAGCGCAATGGTTCCTTACACCACGAAACGATGTCAGACCAACTAGAACCAAACCCATAAATCAACCACAGAAGGCGGCAGCGGAAACGAAATACACTCGCCACTTCCCACCGGATTGCTACACATCCTGGAGGTTTTGCTTGTGTGTTACATCGGTCCCAAGTGTCCAACGCAGCAGCAGCTTTGTCTTGTTATTGCATTTGTTCGATTTAGTGCGCTGTAAGTGAGTCCGTAATTGGGGAGGAAAAACGACAGTACATACGACAGCAGCCAGAAATGAAACAATCCAATTTCGAACCAGGCAACAGAGCTGCTTGGAACATGGAAAGGATGCGATCCATGCGAAGAAAGTCGTATTCTCAATTAGGGAAAAAACGATTCAATTTATAGGTTAGGTGCACTCAGCGAGACGCGTGGATTTTGATGCGTCCACATCGTGAATCTCTGTAACGAAAGTAAACGAAGCCCACTTTCCACGGCTTTATTCCGCAGCCTTCACAATTAGGAGCAACATTGCCGCCACCGCTCATCTCACCTTTTTGTTTGGAAAATTAATTACCGCCAGTGTTGTTGCTCAACGCCTTCCAAGCCATAAATAATCTAGTTACGCCGGGAGCATTAATTAGTACATAATTGAAGCCGGCCGTTATCATGAATCGCTACAGCAAAACAAAAAAAAACCACACAGACAAACTTTGGTACCGAAGAAAACTATCTGTCTGCTGTTAGAGAGTGCTGGATTGGATTTACAATTAGCACATTGAGCGTGCATTAGTTCCATATTTTCCACATGATTATGGGTTACTTTGAACCGGTCCCAATACCTGTTCGCAAAGCGGTTTTCCATAAGCTCGGAAACGATCGGCCACTGAATCCCCGTTAGTTGGGATTCATGATCATGTTGCCCCGATTGATCAGCTCCGGATCGTGGATGGCTAATTGATGCGTGCGCATACCCCGTCGATTTACCTTCCCGAACAGGTTCGGGAACAGAGGAACAAGTGGGAATCACTTCTGATATCTGATGATTGGGGTATGCCGGATGGAGATGGCGTACATTAATTGCATTTTTAGGTAAATTATCGTTCAATTTTTTTTTCAATATCCATTTTCAAATAACGATCATAATGATTGAATTTGATTACGGAATTTTAGTTCCGGCAGAAAAAACACAATTTTGGGTTGGCTAAAAAACCAAATTGAATTAAAAAGGATATATTATATTATTCTAAAACATTATGGTTGAATATTATTTTGAATACCCAAAAGATTCTCAGGTAACGATCAGCTCTGAATTGATCAGTTGTAGGGATTAGATAAGGATTGTATATTGAAATAGTTATATGGCTGACTATGCATAGCGGGTTGGCAAAAAACATTCTAAATCTCAAAATTTTTTGGATATAATATTTCGTTTTCGCTTACTGTGAAGTTTGACTCTGTAAACATTAGATAATGAGTAATTGAGTCTGATTCATAATCGTTTTTGGAGAAAAAAACCATACTCGTTGTTCATTCGTGAATGAGACATATTTACAGATGGTGGATATAATCAACTTGATCTAGAGAAATTCTTCATTTTTTCTTCAAGTTTTTTTTTTAAATCGGACAAAAGTCGAATTATAACTATTTTATCAAATTTCAAGTAAAGTAAGCTGATCCTGATACCAATACAATAGTACAATAGGCCCTATGATCCGAGCATAGGATATTCTTTGGGCATTCGTAATTCTATAAGCCTTCCCGGAATTTATCGGTGAGTTTTTCCCTGTTTGTATATGTTTTGAAAGTTCAATTATTTTTAATGAATTAACAACATAGAGTTTTCATTTTCAAATATCTTTTTTCATAATTGCATCTTACTTTTAGTCACTTCTGGCGTTATCCGCACCGTTTGTCAATCAACTTGACCGTGTCATCCGTGTCATGTGTTTGAAAGTTTTATTATGTAAACGGTTTTATCCAACCTCAGTGCACTTTATTTTAAGAATTTACGTTCACCGCTTCGGTAAAAGCCATTGTTCAAATTCAGGTTCAGGTTCAGGTCGCCAAAATGTTGACAACAAGAGTGTTCGTTTGATTTTGACGTAATCCTTGGAAAAAGAGGAAATTCACAGGGTGTCAAAATAAGCGAATACGGTTGATTATTCAGGACTCAAACGCGATCTCTCGAGCCAAAAATTGTCGCTCGATCTGTGATCTGTGACGCATCATGGTGTAAAAAGTCAAACAAGTCACAATCTAGGACAGTGATTTTCAACCGGTGTGGAATTCCCCCCTAGTGGGGAATTTAGTCATTAAAAGGGGGAATTCTGCAAGGGGCTATTGCACATTCACTTCGCTTTAAATTTGACAATGATTAGCAAAAATTGCCACAAAACTCGGCAAACACTTCCAAATCTGAAATGTAATATTCAATTGGACAACTTCACAATGTTTGAAAGACTTTCGTTAGGGAATGAATACATTCAAGGCGCGTTATTTGGCCTATATCAAAATTTAAAACAAATCGCTGAAAAAAATTATTTTGAAAATTAAAATTCATTTTTCTCAAAAATGTTCACTTGGCACTTTTACAGAGAAAAAGTTTTTCAACAACTTTTTCATGCTTTTTTTTTGGAAAAATACAACTAATCCTAATTTTGTTTAAAGCCAAGATAGCGATGTAGTGTATTTCACAAAGTTTAAGATCTTATTCAAATATGAGCTTTCGTTGAAGATGGCAACTTTCTATCTTTTATAGTTTCTGGAATATAAAGCATTTTTATATGAAGACTCCTGAAAAAAAAAATGTTTTACTCGTTACATTTTCACGTGTAAATTTTCGCGTTTAACATGTTTTTGACATGTTTCTGAATAGAAAAAAGTTAGCAGAGCATGTAAATCGCGATAATTTTTCACATAAAAACGTTACGAACATTAATAGTAATTTTTCAAAGAAAAACATGAATCAATTTTTGTTCGAAGAACTTTTTCCCTGTAAAAGTGCCCTTCTTCCGATGTATGGGTGACTTGTTGGAAATTGTATAGACTATTCATATCTATTTTTTCAGAATTAAAACAAACATGTTTTCGATAAAAATGAATTTTAATTTTTAAAATATTTTTTTTCAATGATTGTCCGCGGATTTTAGGAAAAAGGAAAAAATGAAAATTCCGGCGTCGCCACGGCCAAATTGGTCGATTTGCACTATGAACTACTGTCCCATCCACCGTATTCTCCAGATTTGGCCCTCTGCGATTTTTTTTTGTTTCCAAACTTGAAAAAGGCACTCGCCGGGCAGAAATTTGAGTCGAATGAGGAGGTCATTGCCGCCATGGAGGTCTACTTTGCAGACCTCGGGGAAACGTATTTTTTAGATGGATTAAAGAAGTTGGAGCAACGTTGGGTCTAGTGTATCGAGCTAAAAGGAGACTATGTTGAGAAATAGATCGCCACTTTCCCAAAATTTTTGTTTTTTTTGTAGGCTAGGTACGTATCAGACTGCCCTCGTATAATGTTTTCAAAGCAAAAATGGAAAAGTTGTTGTTAGAAAAACTTTTTCCCTGTAAATGTGCCCATCTTCCGATGTATGAACGACTTGTTAGAAATTGTAATGTAATGTATTGTATATCATATAAACAACTAGGGTTTTTTTTGTCTCGACGAATCAATTACCACGAAAAACATAAATAATGTTTTGCTTAAATGTAGAATTATGAAGTGCAGCGTAATATTTCTTAGTTTACCTAAATACCTTTCATTTTGTGGTAAGAGATCGGAAATTGGTGTTAGCCATAAAACCGATTTTTCTCAGAACACCCTAATGCTTGAAGGTTCACCATAATTGGCGAATTGGAAACAAAACAGGTAACCAAAGTAATAACGGAATACAAATTGAATACAACAATTCTACTGCGAAAACAAACGAAGCTGCCCATCGTGCGTTTTATTTTCGAAACACTGGAAGCCTGACGAGAAACATTGCATTCTAAGCCCCACCCTTTTGTGATTCTGCCGCCAGTCAAATCGAATAAATTTCACAGTTGCTCTCTGGAAAGATCATTCATTTTCTAACCGCGAAGCAAAACTCTTACGCTAAGGCCACCGTTCCACTAGCAGAAGCAGCAACCAACAAGTTTTAATTTTCAGGCCAACCAACGGACAACCTTCACCCATCGCTTTCGCGTAATCAATCCAGCACACAGTGATGATGCTAATGCAGAACTGCCTGTGGCTGCATTCAGTTTGTACACTCTGTCCAACTTCTATGAGACCAGATGATGATCTTGCTGCTTTGTGTCATTGTAAACAAACAATGCTTCAATTTATATTCTAGTGTGTAGATTAGGGTGGCAGCGAAAATGGTCATGTTAAATTTCAAAAACCAATTATGTACAATTTGTTTATTGGTCCAAAAAAATGACCTGTGCAAAGTTTCAGCTCAATCGGACATGAATTAGGGGTGCCTCAAAGCGCTCAAAGTATTGATTTTTTGATCCTCGAAAATCTCCCAAGGGGGGTAAAGGAAATTTGGGAAATCGAAATTTTATTTTCGATGCCAAATGACTTAAAAATGCATGAAACGTCGAGATCTGGTGTCATCCCGAAAAAAATTTTTGGCCGAAAGTTGATCCTTTGAGCCTAAAAGCAATGAAGGTATGGAAAAAAAAAAAAATTATCGAATTTCAAAAACCGAACATGGACAATTTGTTTATTGGTACAAAAAAAAATACCTATGGAAAGTTTCAGCTCGATTGAACATTATAATACATTGATACATTGATAATACATATGAATTTGGAAATGGTCTTTAGAAACTGGACAGCTAAAATTACCATATTTAAGCACAATAAATAAACAAACATTTCTTTTGAACGAAATTGACGTTGAATATACTTTATCCCAAGTATGAATGTATGAATGTATTTTGTTGAAATTCTAACTGTTTGTGTTGCAACGAAATAGAATCAGGGTGGTCTTATAGAAGTTGGACAGACTGTACGATGGCAAAATAAGTACACAAATTTCGACATATGGCCAGGTGGTTCTCGCGAGAACAAAAATGGATCCACTGGCGCTTCCCAAAGCCTTCGAATCTTCGAATCTGTCAGTGAAATACTTCCAGAGTTTTGTCAATACTAATCAATGCAACGGTTTGATGCATTCTAAAGTTATATACTAGATAATAAAAACGTAATCTGATTTTAGTTTGCTGGGGGAGAGCTTGTGTGAATTTTTTCTACGAATCTGTTCCGGAAACAATGATTAAAAGCGGCGTCAAAGTACAACACATTGCAAGTCGGATGGAAAGAAAGAATGTTCCAATAGGGGGAACTGTGTCTTCGATCGAGAACTGAACTGAGTTTTGCCCGTAGAAAATCAAATGCGGTGTTGTTGCGGCAAGTCTCGTAATAATCAACCCACTCTAGATTCGTCTGATCTGCTTCTTTACTGGTGAATTTTTGTACAAATTTACATAGAGACATACACAATTAGGAAAACAAAACTAACTTCCTCCCTATTTGATAATTTCAAAGTTAACTCTTTGCGTTCAGAAAGAATTGAAATCTTCTTCTTCTTATTTCTAAGGGGCTTAATGCCTTGCAGTTCATTCATTTTTGAGAATTGAAATCCCAAATGACATCTTTTCATATTCTCGCCCGGAGCATTCATTATCCAAGGGAGGAGCTTGGGATGCAATAGTTTCACTTCTCTATAGAGTTATCCGTGTTGGTGTAGGCTCGGATTAAGATGCTTGACAGCAGGACAACAATTGACGGTTTGTCGCAGCAAACACACTAGTAACCCTTTGCGGTCGTTTGTCTGCTCTCAACCACCATAGCAATGAATTATTCTAAATACTTTATTCAACTATGTGAACTTTAATGTCTAGTGAACTTTTCCAAGAACTCGATATAAACTAAATATTATTGCCGTGGAGAGATAAGAGTATGAGTATAATTGGCTCTGAAATGGTTTTTATATACAAATAAAAAATTTGATTTATAGCGACTGTAACATGGTTACATTATCAATTCTCATTATAATTTCTAATCCAAGACTATCATGTTTTAAGTAGAGACTTGAAACAATTTCGATGATTGCTAAAATATAACAGATGAACCAATTTCAAAATTGATTTAGTTATGATTTTTGGAAAAAAAAATCATTTTTGATAAAAAAGTGAAAAACATGATTTTCGGACAACTCTAAAATGTAGATGGACACTATAATATAAAAAAACGGGTCCAATATTTTGCAATAAGTAACAAAACTATCAATTTTAACGAAAATCTTAGAATCTCTATAGCCGACAGTTGGGATCAGAATGCTCAATTGAGACTGAAGCGTGTATAAAAATATCCTGAAAAAAGTGATGTTTGCGAAAACCTACTTTTTTGGAATGGAAAATTATGATAATAAAACATGTGTTAAATAGAAAATAAGGCCGATCCGAAACCCATGCTATATCCGGTGTTTTCAGGAACGCGATAATGCATTGCAATATTTAAATTTATTTTCCATAACAAGTTTGACGTTCACTACCGAAACAAAGCCAAAAATCAGCTTAACTCCAACAACGTAATGGGGATCACATCATTAAACAACCAACAATAGTAATCGGCTAAACTCAGATTGACCGATAAATCCCAAACCATCAAGGATTGAATCACCAAAAAGTAACCTCCAGGCCATCTCACATTTGTTGTCACATTTCTCATTCGCTTTTCCGGCAGTAACTCTCTTCAGCAAACTGCAAACAAGTTTACCATTATTTCCATCCCCACACAGTCGGCTCGGAACTACAGCTCTTCAGAGCCAGTACAAACGGTCCTAGGCATACTTACAAGTACTCCACTTTTCATTCACTATTCCTCTGGGGGCTTAGACCATACGAGCGCGATAGAAAGGCCTGAAAACCTGTTCTAACCCGATGTCCAGCAGAAGGAGATTATTGCCTGCGCTGATCTGTGCATTGCAAAACTATTCTAACTGGAAAAGCGACATTCATTTGCATTTGACCTACTCTCCGGCCGCAATGGCGAAACAAGCTTGGTGCGGTCGGTTGCTCGCGGTGAGTGCGGGAGATTAGTGTTTCCCAATGCTGTGTGTGGTTACCTTTGAAGCCGGTAATAGTTACACGACCAGGTGTGTGCATGTGTGCAAGCGCGAAAACCTTCGCACCGTTGGCGGGAAAAGTTGATCCAATGTGATCGCAATCAGCTTGTCGATTGAGCCTTCTTATCTGGTGGCATTGGACGCGAGGATTGGAAATCAGCAGAGTGGATCTACTTAGATTTGGTTTTATTGTTTGTTTATCACAATTAAATCGATGGAATCGGTAACCATAGAAGCGAATCGGAATTCGAAAGTTTCCACGAATCGCTATGCAATATCTCACGATTGGCCTGCCACTAGAACCGGATGCTTCAGGTTGAAATCTACCATCTACATAATTCACTAATGGCATCACCCATCCGTACCTAGGTTTCACGAACCAGGACCTTCGAACAAAACTCCAAATTGGGGCCCATCGAATGGGATCGGGAACGGAGAAGAGTGTATGATTGACATAGAATCTAATTTCCATACGATTCCGAAAGACGAATGTTGACAAAGTGATTATATGGGTTGGTCTGGGTGCTACGAGACGCATCATATGCATTCGAGGGGGAACCTTGCATCCCATTGACTGTATCCATCGGAGCGCTCATTCTCCAATCGGGTGGCGAAATATCGGAGACAAACCTTGTTGTTGATGCCCAGGGTGGAACGGTTCGAACGAAGCGATGCGTTCTAACACAATCTCCACACCAATCCCGGTGGCGGCGGATCTCAATTTGCGAAACAAACCTTCTAGGGCTAACGCGTGGGCCCGAGACCGATGGAATGTTGGCAATCAATTAGTGAGCGAACGCAGAACGCGCGCACACAATTGCGCCCATCCGGTGAAGAATTAGCATTGAATGCAGCCTCTGTGCGATGAGTTCTGTAGCGTCCTACTAGAGGTAGCATTACATTGTTTCAGCCATGTGAGATGAACGTTCGTGTAACGTTTATCATCATTTCCGATAGGATTGAGAATTTTTGAATTTGGAATAGACCCAAAAATCACTTTTTTTAAATTTATTACTTTCGAACTACTGAATCGATTCACACTTAAGGAACCTAGTCTAGTCGCATAGGAATAGTGAACGAAAATTGAAAACATGTTAACTATGTAAATCATAACTCAAAAACGAAAAAAATACCTCTTTTATTTTTGGATATGTTATGTTAAAAACCTCAGCTTTCAAAAAAAGTCACAGAAGGGTTGTGTCCGAGACACGACCGCAAAGTTGATTTTGGATATGTTTGAAGAATTACATCGTTTAACTCTTTGATAATGATTTGGTGGCCCTGAAAAGGGCAATTTTGTTTGGTTGTTGGGTATTGTTTGTTCACTCCACCAGTGTTTACCGAGCGATGATGACAGAAGTATGGTAAACAGTCATTGGGTGGTGCGTATCAGATAGAAGATGCCGAAGTAGAATGAGATATATGAAAACCGTCCTCTGTGACCCTAGACGAGATGCTTCCTATGTTGTGTATGGATGGAATAAAGAAAAAAACCGAACGGTTTTTATTTTAAAAAAATGAAATAAATCGTTTTATATATCAAGTCATTTTTAACAAACTGCTACCATATTCAATTTTACACTTACACTTGTGCTAAATGTTTCACAATACACGATCGGTCATTGATATAGCATTTCACGAAGCAACCAACATTAAAGTTTCCAATTTTAATTTTATTTGCTAGAATCAATCGTTTCACTCACCCTACTTGTAATATAAAAATGCCCCCGACTTGCATATATTTGCAATGCCGATTTCCCTCGGGCACTTTGATTTTGATGTCTCTGTTAGGGAACACATTTACGTAGGAACAAAAGTTCCTCCTACTTTGATGTATTTGCAATGCCAATTTCCCCCAGGTAGCTTGGTTTAGATGTCTCTGTTAGGGAACACATTTCGGTAGGAACAGAAGTTCCCCCTACATTCATGTATTTGCGATGCCGATTTCCCCCAGGCAGCTTGGTTTTGATGTCTCTGTTAGGGAACCGCCGCATGTGTCGATTTCGACCAATCAGAAGTGGATATTTCCGTTAGGATAGGGGTTGAGATTTTTCAATTGTTCGATAGTTAGTTTCATGACATATATTATTTTATTCAATATAAAAAAATTATTATGGAGTGCCGAAGTCGATTGAAGCAAAAAATCCATCAATTCATCATGAAATGACAGAGCAATAAGCGTTTGAAATTGGACAATTTTCACGATGTGCTCGATTTTCGATTTTCAATTTATACCCAATATGTTCTCGAAAGACGTAATCCTACGTCGAAAATATAAAAAAATTAAACGCCCTCTATCTTTAATCGAGTAAACTATAAAAAAAAACTTCAATCAATTGACGAATTTACGTTGAATTTACAACCAGATGGCGCAGCGAGTAAAATGAGGATGGTTTTTTTTTTGGTATGAAATTTGTTCAAATTTTCTAGAAAAATCAGAATTTATCTTCAAATTTCCCGGTTTCATGTATACTTTCCACGCTGAAAAGGTTAGAAAATCATCATTTTACAATGTGGTATGTATATTACGAGGAATGGCTTGTTATAAGTATTGTAATTTTAATTTTGTTCAACAAAGTAAACGATGAATAGGGTGTTTTGCGCTAAAAATACTGCAAATCCTTCTCGTATCGACCCTTACATAATCAATGATATCAGTCAATTTGATATGATATCGAGTTCATCGCAATCATCCATAGTATCAATAACCGGTATGCATTATCAAAAATTTTCGAAGATTATCTATGACTTTGGTCAAATTGCGTATTGAAACCATCGTAAATATACAAAACTCCAACTTTCTTACCATATACTTACGACATTCGATGGCTGAAATGAATCTAAATTGAAATAAAATGAATAATCACCACCGAATCTTGCTTTTCAGCGCGTAAATAAACAAACACCCTCACTTTTGTGGTTCTGAGCTCTAATGTAGATGTCGCATGAGCTGATTCAGCTTTGCGTAAATTCGTCAATAATTGCGATTCAATATATTTTAGGAAAAGACTCTCTCATTGGCTTCAATTTGTTACGCCGATCAGTTGAAAAATAATAAATTTTTGAAATATGTCAGTTTTGGAAAAAAATTGTTGAAAATTGATTATTCGAACCAGGGATGGTAAAAAATCACATTCAACGATCAATGAATAAGTATATCCCTCTAGTCGGATGTTTTTAAATCACCCCCACAGGCGATGCTCTTTTATTCTTCATATGTACACAGAGAGAATACTTGGAACGGTGAGCTACCAAGATCTTAAAAAAGCAATATGAAAGCGGAATCCCCACTGCTTGCACTCTCGAAGCATTACTTCTACTACTCAAGTTTTATCGTGAGCCACAAGCCACAAACGATTAATCCCGTTCCATAGAGCGGATGATGAGTTCTTGATCGTAAAGTGTAACAAGAGACGATCAACTGAAATCTTACGACACTCATCGAGGGATTTTTAATTCTCTATTGCACTGACCACAGTGAGTGACGGACTCAGTCTCGTGTCGACTTTGTTCTGCTGTCGTCTCCCGCCCAATAAACAGCAGACAGGTAATGGATGCAATTGATTAATTTTATTACCAGCAGATTTGGGCGAATCTCATCCCGCCCAAAATCGTTTTTTAGATTTCAATAATTCTGAACATTCACATTTCTCTCCAAATAATTTTTCCAATAGTAATTCAATTAGTGACTTCACGAAACACCTTTCGAATTCGATTGAATTTCAGACCCTTTTTTATTTTGTAGATAAAACGGATCACATATTTGATTAATTCAATTCTGTGTGGTTACGTTCTTCGTTGCGAATAAATGTAATGAATTAGTATGGACGTATGTTATTCATATATCGTGGACTTCCGACATATGTGGCAGTAGATTTATCGAACGACTAATGTTTTTTTATATCCCTTCAAACTTGTTGCATCTCTCAAGTGTACATACTGCTTTGACCGCAGATTTGCATGGTTGAATCTGGTTAATTTCAGGTATTCAGTCTTCATATTGTCGAATGAATACTGTTGGAACAATAGGTATCGCGCAAATGATTATCAACATCCTACCTTATCATCAAACGATATGCGAAGAATTTCAGTGAACTGACGGCATTGGAATATAAGCTTTGTGAGGACCACACAATTATTATAAGAGCGAATAAACGTCCGACTGGAAGTCATGAACATCAATTCAATGTGCCCAAGATAAATTTATCCTTTGAAGGTCATTAATCTTTCTAAAGATGATCAGATGTTCAGATATTCCAATGTCGTCTGGAATAACCTGTCCAACACCTTATGACCGTAATATTGTTCTTGCTATTATTCTGATGTTTCATAACACGGCACTCTATTGATTATTCGCCGAAAATGAATAAAACATATCCTTGAAGTTAGCCTACGGTTTTAGTAGCAGTGCAATATGGTGAGCCAGTCTCAGGATAAGAAAACATTAAAAAATAAAGCTTTTTTTTTTGAATGAATCAATAGTAAAACAAAACGTCAAAAAATTTCTCAGCTTTGTGATAGCAGATAATCATTATCCATTTGAGTTGTATGAGTATTCCCCCCCACATACTGTGGATAGTCTATCTGCATACAAATTATGTAAAGGGTGTGTCACATCAAATTGCATCACGGAAAAAACGCTGTAGAAATTTAATTTTTAGGAATTATATCTTCAGCTGTCGCTTATAATCAGATAAGAGTGTATAGATTACGTTGGCCATGCTTCACTGTCAATTTTTTGTAAATTTGGAAAAATGTCGTCGAACGAAAAAGAGCGTCGTGAATTAATCATGTGCACTCATTTCGAGAATCCGGAGTTGTCACATCGGGACATCGGTAAGATGCTGGAAATCGTCCAATCCACGGTCAGCAGAGTACTAAAACGATACTTCGAGAACCTAATCATCGACCGGAAGGTGAAGAACGGCAAAAATGGATGCGCTAATTTATGTTTTTTGATTAATTCAAGGTAATCAAGGTCTTTTCTAGCCACCAGTTTACTCGGGCCCGAAAAAAGAGGTCTGTATTTGGGCTGGCGGAAAAATATAACTCTCAAGACCACGTGTTTGATGTCGTAATAGCCTTGGCCAATAACGCATTTACATTAACTCTTAAAATTAGTGATTTGAGGGGGATTATTGTTTGTAGTCTCTTGTAGATTAATTTAAATACCATCTGAGAAATACTCTGTGAAACATGAAACATTAAAGTCGTCCTATCTGCTGTAGCCATTTTTTTATTTTACCCAGTCTCATCGAAGTAAACGCGCTCGGAAAGAAAAATTGAACGCCCGGACGAGAGAGCGAGAATCGTAAAGCGTACGTCATAGAGACACTCATTCCCATAGAGCAAATTCTTGTTAGGAGTTGAAAACAAAACGAGGAAGGAGAGTAACTCAATTATTCGAACTAGCTTCAGTCTAGCAATGCTTTGGTCAACTCAGAGTTACCAAGAGAAAATCATTTGGTTATGATGGGTGAGGATTAATAGTTAGTCGCGGTTTGCACAGATTGCGATCTGTGCAGTTTGCGATTAATCGTAAATCACATCATGCTCCCTTGTTTTCCATCCTTGATTCGAACCATAGGCTAACAGTAGAAAATCATGATTCAAAAACGAAAGAAACGCCATTCTAATTTTTGATTCAAGAAAAAAATTAAAAAAATACAGCGCTCTCTAGTCCAAAGCCATGAAAACAAAAAAAAACAGTAATTGCGAAAACATAATTAAATTTTCTTTTTGCTCAGTCACTTACTTCATGATGCATTTTTGCGTCAATCAATTCCGGCACATCATAACAATTTTTTACATTGAATAAAATAGTATATTTCATGAAACTAACTATCGAACAATTGAAAAATCTCAACCTTTATTCTAACGAAAATACCCCCTTCTGATTGGTCAAAATTGACGACATATGCGGCGGCCCGTGTATTCTACGAATACTTTTGTACTCGCTTGCCTTTGTGCAGGCTAGAATATGTTTCCTGAACACGGTATAAGTTGAAGTTGTTGATTCATGCAAGCGGGGGGTACTTCTGCACCCGCATGTTTTTTTTTTGCACTCCGGAAAGTGTTTTCCTAACACGGATTGCAAAAACGGGTACGAACACAAGGCTTTGGCTCGGTTATTCAAGATTGCATTGAAGAATCATATCTTCTACTCACTGAATTTCTGGCACTCATTTAACTCATTAAATCAAACAAATTCGCGGTTCGAGAAGTACGTACACTTAAGAGATGCAAACTTCAGAGGGAAATGTAAAATAAAATAATCGTTTGATAATTCTTCCGCTCAAATATTTTGTCCTAGGCATCATACCAAACGTAAAAGGACTGTCATTGAATTTACTTGCAACGAAGAACATAATCTATCACAACGCATGAATTGAATTTACATGGTATTTATTCAATCTCTTTACTCACAAAGCATATATATTGAATTCGGAAATTGTTTCATTCAATAAAAAAATTAATCAATACAAACAAATGATTGTTAAACGAAGCTAGTCCCACGTCAACTTTGCGGTTATATCATAGATATAACCCACCTATTTTTAAACAATGAAGTAACTCCAAGAGGTTCTGTTTGACAATTGACGGGCGTAAAGGGCGAGGATGGCTGATGAACTATTCTAGCAAATGGTTATTCTAATTGACGTGACTAAGGAATACAAATCTGCCCCTTCATTCAACCTGACTTTAATCCACACTACTACTCTCATTGCCACGAATCTCGTTACTCGTGTATACAATCTTATTTTCACGTCCACATAAAGTGGAACGAAAACTTGATTTCTGATGTAAAAAGAGTAGTTACACCATTAACTAACGGCTTCATTGTTTACCCACCGTTAACTCAGACCAACGAACTTAGACAGTTAGCAGGTATACTATAAAGGTCTTCGCGTTAGTATTAGTATATAGCGTGCAAAATAGCGTGCAGTTTGGGAGGAATTCTAAACAAAATTTCAGATCACTTTGTATCAGCGTTCAATTTTGTAAAAAAAATACAGAAAAATTGATTTTTATTTAAAAAAAAATTCAAATTTGTCAGTGTTTCTCTACACAACACTGCACGTTATATATTTGTGGGTAATTTACGTGTACGATACAAATAATCTAGCTCATCAGTATAGTATAGTATCAGTATCAGTATATGTCAAACCACGTTAAACTCAAACATCGATACATGCATACGTGATACACGAGAGAGAGAGAAACGAATCCATTTTGGGGGAATTTCCAACTATTTTTTGACTATTTGAACATTTTTCTGAACAAGATGCTAGTTTCATTATTTCTGTCTATCCTCCGTTAGAGCCATTTTCGAGCGCTCCAGAATAAAATTACTCTATTGAACAAAGCTAAAGTAGTGACGTGTTCAAACTTAAATTTAGTATCCGTATAATTAAATTTAGTATCCGCGATGACAACGGTACGGTGTCGACATCTGGATACGAGATTAGTTTCCCACTAAACTTATCCTTATAATATCAAATTTTCTTCAGATGAAATTTTTATATTATTATATTATATCACATGAAGAAAACAAAGATTCTTATATTTGTCTTAAAGTCTGCTTCATTTAATATTGGAACAAATTCTTTTGCTCATTGTGGCGCCCCTAGTGGACGGGTTTGGAAACTTTTTTCACCTACGTGTCGGGAAATTCATTACCTTTCACCATGTATTTATGTCATAACACCAAACGATAGCATTTTGTAAACAACCGCCATGGAAGCCGAACGGAGAGATAAAATTGTGCACAGTTTTCTTGAAAATCCATTGTTGTCGGCATCTAAGCTAGCTAAACAGCTTAAAATGCCCAGAAATACCGTATGGCGTGTTATCAAGCAGTACAAGGAAACATTGACGACGGCTCGGAAGCCGCATTCGAAGCGTCGGAGTGGAACTGTCGACCGGAAATTGCGTGGGAAAGTCATCAAGGCCGTCAAGAGGAATCCCAATCTTTCAGACCGCGATTTGGCCAATAAGTTCCAGGCCGCTCACAGTACGGTGCGACGAATTCGTCTCCGGGAAGGAATATGGTCATTCCGAGCCAGCAAACAGCCAAATCGGACGCTGAAGCAGAACAATGTGGCCAGAATCCGTGCTCGAAAGCTGTACGACCAAGTGCAGACCAAGTTCGACGGATGTATTCTGATGGACGATGAGACCTACGTGAAGGCGGACTTTGGGCAAATCCCAGATCAAAAATTTTATTTGGCGACGGCTCGGGGGGATGTACCTGCAAAATTTAAGTTCGTGTTTGCGGATAAATTCACCCGCAAGTACATGATTTGGCAGGGGATATGCAGTCGTGGACAGAAAACCAAAGTCTTTCTCACTGACAAGACAATGACATCAGAAGTCTACAAAAAAGAGTGTCTACACAAACGGATTCTGCCGTTTATTCGTGCCCACGACCGTCCAGTAATGTTTTGGCCGGACCTCGCAAGCTGCCATTACAGCAAAACGGTTATGGAATGGTACGCAACGAACGGGGTCAGCGTAATACCGAAGGACCTCAACCCCCCAAACTGCCCCCAGTTCCGGCCGATAGAGAAATACTGGGCAATCACGAAGCGGAGGCTTAAGGCAAAGGGAAAACTTGTTAGGAACATGACTCAAATGAAGAACTGGTGGAATCAAATCGCCAAAACGGTGGACGAAAAGGGTGTGCGCCGCCTAATGTGCCGTATTACGGGAAAAGTACGAGAATTTCTTCGAAACAGCAATGAATAATTTTTTTTTGAATTTTAATTTTAATTTGAATTCGTTAATAAATGACTGAACTACACGCAATTGTTTGTGTTCCAATATTAAATGAAGCAGACTTTATATGTTTTTTTCTGCAAAATTTCATAGCTGAATAAAGATGGTAAATAATGGTATTAATTTGACGATGAAAACTTCCATTTTCGGTAGCAAACTGTGAGCTGTTTTTGGATCTGGAGCCACCTATTACAGTCGAAAGCAATCTCCTGTGATGGTTTTGTACGGTACTCAATGAGAAATACTCAATCTCTCATAAGTTTTTTCAAGTTTCTCAATATGTTGCCTTTATTTGAAGAACAATTGCGACCCTACTTCTTTTCCCTGTAGAAGTTTGAGTTATACGAGTTATTTATTTGACCTTTTTTGGTGTGTCATGACGTTCTTTATATTCAGTATCAAAGTAATAATTGCTGAAATATGCTCAGATCAAATTCTCTATTCTCACGGTCGCTGTAAGTTTTAATAATAATTTTGTGTTCTTCAGCCGCCGATTTCTTGAAGCTAATAATTGTAGTAAATTTTCCGTAAATATTTTTTTTTTGGAAAACAGCGAAAACTTAATTCAGGTTTCAATATCAATAAGTCATTTATTTAAAATTAATTCAAAATCATTTCATCTTTTACAAAAGCTTAAAAAACTAAAATCCAGAATATAACAGCGTTATTTTATCATCCAGACTGGCTTAGCACTTCGTGACTGGCTACGAAAGTGAGAATTTAGTCGGATAATAACGCATTAGGCTGGGCTTGTTTGTCAGCCCAGCGGCCAACGACATTTCAGAACTAGAGTAAAGCCTACCGACAGAACGGATCCCACCTCTTGTAGGCAGATGTAATCCAGTGGTGGGGTAGAACCTATGCTCCGGTAATGCATGGATTGAGGCCTGCTCTGTGGCAGCGCTTCGTTAAGACATGCTAAGGCACGCATGCATGTAAAAGTTGAACGCGGTGAGGTAAAGTCTCGCAGACTCCTTTCTCCATCCTAATGCTTCTCACGTTCAAGAGCAACTCGCTGCCGTTGTCGTGCTGAGAAACGGAGTTTTAGCTTCTTGTTGTTTCGTTTATGCTCGTTATTCTGCACGGACTAACGGGGAACAACAGTAAACTAGTCCACCTGCACAGAAGGTACATCGCTTATTAGCAAGGTAAAACGTGCACTCGATGGAAATGAGCGTCGATACAAAAAAAAAAGAAAATAAAATAAACGTGTACATATTTTGCTCCGTTTCACGCTCGAATGTTTAATTGTCAAAGCGTATTATCTGCATATCAATTTCTATTATTTTCATACCTGGCTGTATGCATGAACAATTTGATTTCGATTCGCTCATTAAAAAGTCAACATAAAGTACGAACGATAAAACACAACGCAAAATGTTTTACTGTTTGCTTGTCAATTTTATGTTTGTTGGCCTGCCCCATTGATTTCTATTCGCATGGCACGGAGAAAGCTCCAATCGTGGATCGGTCGGATACACACACACACACATCCCCGCTATCCTCGTGCCCGTGTCATCGTCCACCCTAGAACCTTTAAATCTGACTGGAAACTCGTTGCGATGCAACTGTTCAAACATAAAATGACAACAAGTCCCTCTGCTCAGCTGCCGCTGGGGGGAACCAGGAACAAGGATACCGGATCGGGAGTGGGTAAGGATTTATTAACCACTTTTGATTTATGTCAGTGATTGGTAGTTAGAGCTTTTTTTTTCATATACACTCCGGAAGCTCTGTGCTCGATACATAGTAGAAATGGATCATCGCGCGCGAATTTAGCGAAAGGATTTTCACTTTCCCCATGGTGCAGCTTGACCACGGGATCCATAAAGATTTATGGCGCAGGGATCAGCACAGCTCTAAGCTGCACAGGAAATGACCGGAAAGCTGAAGCTACCCTCTTTTGTCATAGCAGAAGCACTAGAACCAGAGCATAGTCAGTGCAGCAAATAAGATTAGTTGATGAACAGTGATTCATTGATGATAGGAATGGGATTTATGAGCCGGGATCGAATTACTACTAGTCAGTATATTTGTGGACACTTTGTAGCTACGTTGTATGCGGGTTGTCGTTGCCGCTAGCGGTAGTTCTGACATGCTTCTATCAAGGTGTCAATTTCATGGCTATATTTTTAATCAGTCTGTTATGCTTTATTCGATGCAACTCAGCTAATAGAGTTATTTGGAACTAAGCAGCATTTATTTATTTATTTATTTTTTATTCTTTATTTTTGAGACTTTCAGCCTCCTGGGCTGGTTCGTCTCAGAAGCAGCATTTATTATCATCACTTACTTTATGGTCATTTTGATCAAGATATCCGAATCTATATTGTTTTATCTGAAATGAAAAAAGTGAGAAATTCTTCATTATTTTGTGTTATTATTTGGTATAGAAAGTGAGACAGTCAAAGCTGGTGTCGAATCTGTAGCAACGAATTATTCAATAGGATCGTGAATCATGAGAGTCACTCTCGAAATTAGAAATCAGAAACGAAATATGCAATGAAAACAACGAATAATTCCGATTATTCATCTTTGCTCCGAGTTCTGGAATTCTAATACTTTCATTTGAATCCTAAGAAATTTTTCCACTTAACGCATTATCCATTTAGAAACACCTTTTCGGAGTTATCTTTATTTTTCCTCAAAAATTGATTATTAATTTCATTTCTTGAATCAACAAAACGGGATGCACGACTAAAGGTTGACATCGGGCTGACAGTACAATCATTTTACGGTCGAATATCCTTTTCAGTAGAAGTTGTTGTTTGCTTTGGTTAGTTCTTCTCGAATTATAGAAGGAATTTTGCGTTCGTAGGGTTCAGTACCCAAGCACTCTCCACCAGACTTGGATTTGAAGTTGAGAAAAAAATTATAGGGGATTGAATCTCGGACACAATCGCATTGCTGCCGTAGAGCTAGAATAAACTCTTTCGTAGAAACTTTTGGTGGCCCAGCATGGGTCTTGTGTAAATCTTTGTTGAACGAATTAGGTACAGGTACTCGTTCTTTCCTGTAGATACTGTCTTCCGCCTGATTATATGTGACTCCTGGGCGAAAATATTGGTTCCCGTGTGCAGCCTATTTGACCTGTCGTATGTATAGTATTCATAATTACGTTGTTACGTTTATTTTTTTTATTTCCATCAAAATAAACACTGCATCTTTGTCCTAAACCAGGTTAATCGATATGTTCGCTTAGCATTCTTAGCATTTTTTTCAATGAGCGTTGCGAATGGTAGATTTTTCATTACCATGGGTAACTGATTCAATTTTTTGGAGACCATTTCCTGATTGATTACCACCGGAGTTGATTGGCAATCGTCTACAGTTTGCTGGGTCAGTTTGGCGAAAACATCACTTGCTGACCACAGGATACATTTTCTTCCATTGGGACGAACCTTTGTAGAATACACGAGCCGTTGACGGCGGGGTCTGTTCACCTTCTATCGTCGGGACGCTAAACATGTCCAATCCAAGGATGTGATATCACCACTTCTACTTCTCTCTCTAGCCTTGTTAAAGGCTGTTTTTTTTCGAAATTTCTGACCATTGCAGAAAACTTTTTTTTCTATAAACAAGACTATGGCTGGTTTCCAAATTATGTAATCCAAACCGAGATCGCAATATTTTTACTTTGGCTCGTTACAACAAGTTCCATCGAGCGGAGCCTAAATAGTATTACGTATCGTATTACGGAGTCGTTATGTATAGCATATCGAACAAATCTTAGGGAGTTTATGATTCGATTAGCATGCAAATAATTGAAATAAATTCGCAGCAAAAACAGTAATTAGAGTTAAAACTGTTGAAAATGTTATCTGTTTTCTAATTTGCACCCTTACTGACAGACGCAGTCCTACGTCAAAAGATTGCATGCACCTTGATTAACAAAAACGATAGTTTTTAATGCTTCACTATCGACTCTTCTAAACAGTTTTGGTCTCGCACTTCGTATCAAGCAAAACCGCTGTGTGTGACATCAGCATTTAGAAAGAGTGTAAATAAGAATAAATTGTAATATTTCCCCTCTCCATAGTATTCGTAGAACATTTGCATATCGAATGAGCGATTTATGCTGTATTGTTATATCAACATTGGGAAAGACCGTTGACTGCTCACTGGCTAGAACGAGGCTGTGTAATAGGAATCGCGAATAGCGTCTTCTATGCCCATCTAGCTGACCCGGCGAGCTTCGTCCCGCACTTTTTTTTTTGATATGTATACTTTCGAATATTCACACTTTTTTTTTACTAGGCTAACGTTCGCGTGTCAAATTCCAGAACTATTCGTTGATTGATCTTCTCGTTGGTCTTTCTCAAGGCTAGAGGCGAATAAAATATGTAGTCCAAAATCTCTATATGTAGTAGAGAAAAGTGTGTGACGCTAATCACTCGAGCAGACTACGATTGTTGAAAATAGAATGAAAATTATTACTTGAAGTTTTTGAGTATTTGAAGCTCATTGTTCTGACCATTAATAATTTTTGACAAGGCAATAATTTATTATAATTTTATATTTTTTTACTTTCAAAATACGTTATATCACCTAAGAATTCATTACCATTTTCGTTTCACACCAACGCACAATGGTCCAGGAGATGCATTTAAGCGGAAATTAGCATTTAGTGCTCGACAGTTATTCTCTAGACAAAAACTATCTTCGACAAAGTAGTTACATATAATAGAGGACTCATTTTCATGTTATCAAAAATGGGGTGACCGAAATTGTAGATGAAATAAAAAATCTAACTTTCTTATCTTTATAGATAAACATGGTTCGACAATTTTGTAGTCCTAGTTATTTGAGACTTCTTTGTGGAACAAAGTTTTTTCTATCTCTTGAAATAACCGATATAGCGCCTTTTTTTCTAAGATGCTAAGTTAGGGTCACCTTGAAAAAAAAACTGTTTTTTGCTCTAACTTTTATATTTTGAATTCTAAATACAAACTGTCTTAGAAAAACTTTTAAAGCCTACTAATACAAACATTTTGCGATGCAGAACTTGTCAATATCTCAACTTCACCCAAAGTTATTGATATTTCTTCCCAAAAAGTACGCTCTCTTCAATTGCTTACCATTCTTTCTGGGGCAAACATAAAAAATGTTTTTGACGGAATTTGAAAGAACAAATTTCACTCTATATGTGTGATTTTCAAAGATATGTTATGTTCTGTATTCGAATAAATTAGAATCGAAATCATGTGTTTTTGGGTGAAAACCTATCAATAACTTTGAGCAGGATTAAGATATTGACAAATTCTGCATCGCAAATGTTGATATTGATAAGCTCTAAAAGTCGTACGAAGACAGTTTTGATGTTGAATTTTAAATATAAAAATTAGAGTAGAAAACCGGTTTTTTCATGGTCACCCTTATGCAACTTAGTTAAAAAACCACTTTGTGGGAAATATTTATTCTTTAGACAAAAGCTGTCTTCGACAAAGTTGTTACATATGATAGAACACTATTATATGTAACAATCTTATCGAAGATAATTTTTGTCTAGAGAATAACTGTCGAGCTCTAAATGCTAATTTCCACTTGAATGCATCTCCTGAACCATTGTGCAACGGAACAAGAATTAAATTTAGTCATTATAAAACATATGGGCATTCAGTTTTTCGATTTTTTTTACAAATGTTTTAATTTTTTTCTAGTTTTCTCATCCTAACTATGGGCAAAGACGAACACAACAAAATAAAGACAACTCAAATCGGACGATCCGTTCTCGAGTTTTGTGCTTAGCAACACATTTGACGATTAAATTTTTTATTTATATGAATATAGGGATGCGTTATTCAACCTGAAAATCCATTACAATTTCCGAACGAAGAACAATTTCTTTAACGCGAATTTCGATTCGACTAACAACGCCTTCTAGGATGTCACCGTAGCACAAACAGGATGATTTTCTTAATTTTTTCCATTTTACTTCAACATTCTCCCAAAAAAAAATCGTTTATAAGCACATTTGGTGATTCATTGAGGTTTATATAGATAAGTTGCGAACGGACGAAACTTGAGATATAATAATTCTTTTAAAAGTAACGTGTAGAGTACAGATTAATACATTCTGCAAAATCGACAAAAAATGATAGTTCTCATGGTGCACCTTAAACGTAAATTAAAAAGAGACGTGACCTTATTTTTTTGAAGAAAACATAAAAATACGCGAGGATCCCACAAATTCGGAGCGTTTTTCGGGCAAACCCTTTTCTATTAAATTGATCATACGAAAATGTAAGCAAAATTAAGTCTAAATTCCTTTTCCTGGTTATTCTATACACAATTCTGCAAAAAAAACCACTTTATATTGATTATTTCCCTCATGATAATCGTTTTCGAGGTGTATACATTAGGGTGCCAAAAAAGGGTGCGTAAAATTTCAGCTCAATAGGACTTGAGGACGAGTGGCGGCAAGCGGTCAAAGTTTGAGTTTTTGAAAATCGAAAAATCACCCAGGGGGAGAGTAACGGAAATCGGGGTTTTCGGAAAACTTTTTTTGATGCTAAATGTCTTTGTTTGATCTAGTGTCATCTCTTTTCTTTGTCAAAACCGACACTCTGGGACTTAGTTTTTTTCGGAATACGAAACGAAACGTATGGTTTTGGGTGCCAATAAAAATAGTTATCTCGATTTTTTTTGCAAAATATTAGCTCATTCGAACTTCATTTTTAGAATCGCTGACGTTAAAATTTTAGTGTTCTGAAAAACGTAAGATCACCGAAAATCGGGGTTTTATCAAAAAAAAAAAAAAAAAATGGTGTCAAATGTATTAAAATTGCATTACTCGCCGAGATTCACTGTTACCTTGAAGAAAAAAAAAAAGTTTTTTTTGGCATTCCGTCGTTTTTTCTGACAAGTCGATATTTGACAAAAAACAATTTTTGAGATAACTTCATATTTCGACGTTATGCAGTTCAAAGATCTTGGCATCAACATTTTTTTTAAAACCCCGATTTCTTTTACTCCCACTATGGATGATTTTTCGATTTTCAAAAAACTCAATATTTGACCGCTTTGCGCCTCTCTCCCTTAAGTCCGACTGAGCTGATATTTTACATAGGGTTTTTTTTTTAATTTTCATAAGGTAACTTTTTAAAATTTTAGGGTTGATTATTTCCATACATTCATTAGCACCCTCGTATACATCTTTAAAAGTTACATCTGCTAGTCATTCACCTAGCCACCAGTCGACGGCGACACCGAGGGTGTGCTAAATAGCCTTTCTCAAGTCTGAGAGTTTAGGTTAAGTTTTATAAATTTTATAAGTTTTGTAAAGTCATTTATTAATACTTAGTTGAGATTTCTTAAGCCAAATAACACGCCTTGAATGTATTCCGAGGGGCAAGCTCTAGAATACGCGCGACCACAGTGCAAGTCGAGGGAAATTTCTTTGACGAAAAATCCCCCGGCCAGAACGGGAATCGAACCCGAACACCCGGCATGATAATGTGAGACGCTAACCACTCGGCCACGGATGCACCAACCTGATGTGAAGAAGGTATTTTACTGCGACGAGAGCGGTGTTCTTCTGTTGAAAACGGAAGGTGAAAGTTTTCTTTCGCTGCGGTTGCTATCGTCGTCGTCACAACCACACAAATGATTTGTTTCGGATTTTCTGTTGTTTGTTTTTTGCAATGGATGCTGTATAGTATAATTGTTCGTAGCAAAGAACTATACTTTCTTATACTTTATTGAATAATATATTGACGAATCTTAATGTCCAGTGCACTTGTTTACAGATAAATACGGTGCTACTATGAACAATATCTAATGGTACTCAGTATAAATAAAAGTTGCCACTCATGCTTTAGGAAAAGGTTAATGGGAAACTTCATGTCTTGCGGCATTGTGTAGAATGTAGAAGAGCAAGGGTGCTTCGGTAATTTAAATCAGAAAGATATAAGGTGGAAAACGCAAAACTAATCTTGTTTATGATACATGTACTCGAAAACCAGGACTGCATATTGGGGACTGTTTATTTATTTGTCAATTCATCAACGGGCTGTAAGGGCCCCAATGATGTGCTTAAGGATATATAAAATTCTAAATCTACATTTAAATCTAAACATGAATCAAATGACATCGTGTTACAACTGATTACATCAAATTACAGTCATCACATATTAAAGATACACTTAAAAACAATAATCACGTGACTGTTTGTTCAGTAAAAAAAGAGCTAAATCTCCGACGAAGAAGCGTTCGGGATAAATGGTAATCGAACAGCTGGGCTACCCTGTTGAAAAGTCTTTGTAGACCATTTAATCCACCGAACATGCCGTAGTTTGTACGTAGGGCGGGCAATCGTAACATCAAGTTATTTCGGAGAGCCCGAGGTCGAACGTTGAAATTAATTTTTTCCAGAAGACCGGGACAATCGATGCGTCCTTGTAAGGTATCAGCTATCATCAAAGCCCTGGCTGTGTCTCTACGAACCGACAAAGTTTCCAAGCTGATCAGCTGACATCGACTCTGGTAACTCGGTAATCGGAGGGGGTCAGTCCACGGTAATCTACGCAGAGCATATCTTATAAACCTTCGTTGAACTGATTCGATCCTTTCGACACCGTTGCTGTAGTGTGGAGTCCAAACAGCTGCACCATACTCTAAGATGGAGCGAGTGAGGGAGCAGTAGAGGGACTTCAGACAGTAGATGTCGGTAAAACTTTTAGCAATCCTGAAGATGAACCCCAGAGTTCTGGATGCTTTATTCACCATGTATGTGATGTGCGGTTTGAAAGAGAGTTGCACGTCTAAAATGACACCCAGGTCCTTGACTTCGCTGACACGCTCAATTTCCGTGCCGAACAGGACATAGTTGTGCAATATGGTCTGTCTCGTGCGCGAAAACGAGATGACAGAACATTTAGCGGGGTTAACCTCCATTCGGTTTAGAATACACCAATCGGCAAAAGCATCCATCTGTCGTTGAAGGAAGCGACAATCTTCAATCGAGCTGACCTGAAGGTAAATTTTTAAATCGTCAGCATATGATAGCCGTGGACCTTCAATTACCAGATTTACGTCATTAAAGTATATCAGAAATATCAAGGGGCCCAGATGGCTACCTTGTGGTATACCAGACGTAGCAGCGAAAAAAGGGGATTGGCAATCACCTATAACGACGGCTAGTCGACGGCCAGTGAGGTATGATTGAAACCATTGTAGAAGGTTGCCGTTAATCCCAAGCCTGTCCAGTTTGGCGACAGCTATACTGTGGTTTAATCTATCGAAGGCTGCAGTCAGATCCGTATAAATAGCGTCCGTTTGGGCATGCTTCAACATGCTGTCGGTAATGTAAGAAGTGAGGCACAGTAAATTTGTGGTGGTGGAGCGGCCCGTCATGAATCCGTGTTGGTCAGTACTTATGTACGGTTTGCTGAGAGCGTCTAGCGGTTCCAAAATAACGAGCTCAAATAGTTTTGCCAAAGCGCAAAGCGAAGTGATGCCGCGATAATTGTTAATATCTCGTCTATTTCCCTTTTTATGGACTGGGAACATATGCGATATTTTCCAACAGGTCGGAAAAACACCGGTGGCTACAGAGAGTTGAAATATGTGGAGCAGCGGGATCAATAGGTCATTCATGTGCGTTTTGAGAAAAGCTGAAGGAATACCGTCGGGTCCCGGGTTGAACGACGTTTTGAGCTTTGAGAATGACCTTGAAATCATCTCCGTATTGATGTCGAACCTACTCAGAGTTTGGCTAGAACGGGGGAGGTAGCTAGCCGCATGCCTGATATAGTCGTCGGTTAATGTTTCATCGGTGAAAACACTGGCGAATTTTTCTGTGAATAGGTTGCAGATATCCTGCTGAGTAGAGGCCGCAATTCCATTGAGCGTCATAGACGATGGCAGGCCAGCTTCATGGCGCTGCTCGTTGATAAAATTCCAAAATTGTTTTGGGCGGGATTTGAGTTTCCTCTGTAATCTGCGCTGATAATTCAGGAAAGATTGTTTCGCGACACGTTTGTATTCGTAATTGATTCTCGCATACTGGCATTGAAGAGATTGTGTGCGGTATCTGGTGAACTTTCTTAATGCGGCCCTCTTTATGGATTTCATTCGTCGAAGTTCGCGTGTTTGCCACGGTTTTCGGGACGTATGGAGGCACTTCTTCTTTGGCACATATCTATCAATGACATATGCCAGGACGTTGGAGAATGTTACAGCTGCAGACTCGACGTTAGCGGTATCTAATATGTCGCCCCAATTGAAGAAGTTCTCGTGTTCGGTCAGGAGGGATATACAATGCGCATAGATATAAAGTGCGGTCGCCAAGTGTGATCGCCGTCCATACCTGCTCTAGACAAGACCATTTTTGGTTTTTTACAGCCCTCGTCTCAAGTCTAGAGTTCACGGCTACTAAAACGCCTCCGCCTCTAGCCTTACGACTATTATCAGCGTTCCTATCGCAACGAAAAACATCGTAATCGCAGCCGAACACTTGGTGAGAGAGTATACGTGAGTCCAACCAAGTCTCCGTGAGAACTACTATGTCGTAGCATTGGTCTGATACAGCTACCCGGAAATCGTCGACCTTGTTGTTGATACCGCCAACGTTTTGGTAATATACACTAATTTCCTGATGACGGTTGGAAGAAAGAGCGTTGAAATGCGAGGTTGTGGTAGCTGGAACAACAGTGGCATCGAGGTTCGGCTCGGCATCAACCACACCATTGATGTACGCAGCACTATCAATGGGACCAATATCAGGAAGCGAAGAAACGGTACTGCAATCGTACTTGCCTGAAGTAGCAAGTTGGAAGACTCCCTCACCAACTCCGGACACAGGAACGGAATGTCTTGAGTGGCAGGAGCAGTCAGCGGAGAGACGACAGCGGTGCTCGACTGTGCCGGGCGGTTTGGGAGCTTCCATCATGCTATTTTGTGCGCATTCCGTTGGAAGTAACCACAGACGGCTGGAAACGGTCAGCGGTGACGGTGACGATGTATCCTCTGATTCGGTGAATGATGACCGACAAACAGCAGAAACGACGGGAGCATCAGAGTAAGGTGCGGTATCAGCCGCACCGTCGATGTAGGCAACACTATTAGTTGGGCGGATTTCAGAAAGCGAAGGAACGGTACTGTAGTCGTACTTGCCTGAGGTAGCAAGTTGGAAGACTCCCTCACCAGCTCCGAACACAGGAACGGAATGTCTTGAGTGGCAGGAGCAGTCAGCGGAGAGACGACAGCGGTGCTCGACTGTGCCGGGCGGTTTGGGAGCTTCCATCATGCTGTTCTGTGTGCATTCCGTTGGGAGTAACCGCGGTTGGCCGAATGGGCAATGGCTATGTGACATTGTCATACTTATTGAAGAAATGCAACTGAAAACGTACCGAGAATCAGGAACGAAATTAGATCCAGAGGAACTGTAATTGCCTGTGCAAACTGGCTGGAAGACCCCTTTTCCAAGCCCAAACGCAGGTCCGGGACGACTGCTGACCGACGGCGTGAGGGGCACGACTGGGATGGGAGGAGAGGGGCCTTCCGAATGACTCAAACTATTGCGTCCCGGGCTGCAGTGAACTAACTCAAATTCATGATAGTCGCGGTCGGAGAAGATACCGTTTCTGGTGGCATCAACGGCGTTGTAGACTTCTTGTACTTCGTTGGAACTCCAAATTTTTGTGAACCGTAGTTTTCGAATTCACGAAATAGCAATCCTTCGGGCCATGTAGATGGGTCAAGTGCCTTTTCCCTGAACGAGTGGTCCAGTCCAATTTTAAAGGACAAAAAAGTGAGGGAATCCAACTCTCTGCCTTTTGGAATGAGCTTGACCACTGAAATATTATCCTCGGTCCCGAGATTAGCCTTAACCATAGTCGATACCAATTCCACGGTGACGTCTGGGCGAATTTTTGATACGTATAACCAGAATTTATGATCAGCATCATTATTGCAAATTGGCACAGAAGCAACATTTGCCATCGGCTTTTTGCTTCCTATTTGGCAACTCTCAGAAGCTCGGATTGTGAAATCGATCTCACGAGGCCGTTTCAATGCTCTGCGCTGCTCAAGTGCTGGCCAGTGCGTGCTTGTAGCGGGTGAAAACTGGGCAACGGGCTTAGAATGCAGTTGTTTTATTTCCGACCGCAGCTCAGTAATCGCAGTCGTGAGCGTGCATAGTGGAGATTTTTCATCGGCCTGGCGTGAGATGACGCGAAAATGCGAGTTCTCAAATAACTCAGCACATTGATCACACATCCAGAAAAGGTTGTTTCTGTTAGATGCGAAGTACGATTGCAACGCACGAGTTACACCGGAACATGCATTCATGTGAAAAGACGCACCGCAATAGCCGCGGCAAACGACATAATCGATGCCCGAAATAGCATTAGAGCACTTAGCGCAGTTTTTTGCCATGATGATGCGCCTTTGGGTATGCAGTACAATGGGGACTATTGCAGTACAATGGGGATATTGGGGACTGTTTCGATAGATAACACGCAAAGGAGAATAAAAAAATATAATTTTTCTATGACAACATTACATGTTTAGTAAATACATGTCTAAAGTTCCTAAAATTTCATAAGTCTTGTTCACACCCTAAAGGATTGTCAACAGATGGCGCCACTAAAAATGATTCTTTTCGATAGGTTCATCTGTCACTAGCTTATGTGTGAAGTTTGATGACATTTCGTTAATTTGTTCACAAACTACAGTTATTTGAGTGTCACTACCTGACCATTCGTATAGAAAATGCAAAAAAAGGAATATCGTATTTTGATCAAACATTGTTTTTTGATGAGGAATAATCCTGAATAATCAATGCAGTGGTTGCTCCTTCGAGAACAATAGTCAGTTTATCGGTGATTTAGTGAATTTAAAATGGACTGTACAAGCACCGCAGATGCACCTCGCTCTGGAAGACGAAAATAGTAAAACAAGTGCATCGACTCGTTCTGAACGATCGTGAAGTGAAGTTACGCGAGTTAGCTTAGCGTTTGCTGACCATCGACCAAAAACAGTCGGTTTGGCGTTGTTGAAGCTTAAACGAGTGGACTTCTTTCGACGTTTTGTGACAATGGATGAAATGTGGATCCATTATCACAATCTTGAGTCCAATCGTCAGTCTGCAAAGTGGCGCTGAGGCATACTTCGAAGACTTAGACGTTTCGTATTACAGAAAGGGAATCGAAATGTTGGAAACAAGCTAAACCAAGTGTATTGCCCTCGAAGGAAACTATGTTGATGAATAAATACAGCTTTTCCCAAAAAACGATTGTTTTCATTAAAAATTCCGAGACTTTTCAGCCCATGTAGTATTAATATGGGAGTTTCGTTATACGGATTATAAAGAAAATGCAAAAAATACCCCTCGGCGTGCAAAAGACGACATCAGGTCCAGCTGAAGTGTTTTTTTCCTAGAACTGGGACTACTAGCAGGATTTCGACTAAATGCAAAGGTGTATAATGCGATTGGATTCAACAGGATTATTGTCAGCAAAAATCTGGATGAACATCAGTTGTGGAATTTCTGATAATAATTTTCAATTAATTTATTTGATTAAATAATTCCCTGACGGTTCAAGATGAATGCTCTGGTAAATACATTTTTCAAGTTTTTTTTTGTGATTTTCATTCTGAGAATCAAAATAAAATGCCTTTGATGTTTGAATAGAAATGTGAAATGTTAATTTCATGTTCGAAGAACAGGCAACACTTATATAGAACAAGTAAACAAATTGGAAAAAAGGCACTCGATTCTTCAAAGATCGATTCAGCAAATATCGATTGTTTGGTACCGATTTAATCAGTGAATCGATCCCTGCGCCGTTTAGAAAATCGATCCATCAAGATCGATCTTTTTCTAAAGATCGCCCAATCCTACCCCTACCAATCTCATAGGTGAGTTGGCACGAAATCTCTCTACTGTAATTAGAAAAAAGAGACATTCACAACAGTATCATTTCTTCGTCAAATAAATTTTGTTTAGACATATTTCCGAGTGAGAATTTATAGAACACTAGCTAACCCGGCAAACTTAGCCCCGCCCAAAATTTGTTTTTTGTTATCAATACCTTCAAACATTCACGTTTTCTTACAAGTTCATGAGTTCAATCGCAGAACTGTTTATTGATTGATCTTTTATTCGACACCGTTGAACTTGCCTTTTACTATAAAATGCCCAGTATTTCTAAAAAACTCATCATTATAAGATCAGGTTTTTTCAGACACAATTCTCGTTCAAGATTTTTCAACCACTTGCAAATAACATGTTTCTCCGTTACATGGAATAAATGTTTTCTACAGAAAATATGATAGAATAAAGACAGTCATAAATCGGACAATTTCTTCCTCGAGTTCTACTCTTATCAACACACCCGGCAATTCTTTTTTTTTGGTATAGATAGAAGAAGATATAGGAGTGCGTTTCATCACATTGAAATTCATTTCCAGTTTCGAACAAAGATCAATTTCACTAGCGCAAATATCAAATGGACTAACAGCACTTGTCACTATGTAATTGTAGAACATATGGGAATTTAATTTTCCGAATTGTCGCTTTTTCCTTCAGGGTTTTCCGAAAATATTCAATTGCTATGGTTTGTTGGAAAATTTATGGTTGAAATATGTGTAATATTTTTATGGGACCCCCTCTTCATTCCACAGGAGGGAGGGATGTCATACCATTATAGAAACATTTCTCATACCCAAAAACCCTCACATCTCAAATTGTGTTTGATTAGTTTTCGAGTTATGCAGAAATTTGTGTTTCATTTGTATGACAGCCCACCCTTAGAGAGCGGGAGGAGTGTCTAACCACCATAGAAATATTTATTGCATCCTAAAACCACCACATGCTAAATTTGGTTTCATTTGCTTGAATAATTCTCGAGTAATGGAGAAATTTATGTTTCATTTGTATGGTAGTCCCCCTTAGAGAGGGAAGTGGAGAGTCTAACCATTATAGAAACATTTATTGCACCCTAAAACCTTAACATGCCGAATTTGGTTTCATTTGCTTGATTAATTCTGGAGTAATGCAGAAATTTGTGTTTCATTTGCATGGCAGCGCTTGATATTGTCTTTTTCTGATATTTTTAATTGGTGTTTTAGGGTTGCCCCATGAATTGACTTATTTATCATTTATCATTGGACACAATTTTAACAACATAATAAAAATGTGTCACATTACACGAAAGATTTATTGAGCATACATGCAAATGCAAACATAGTTCCTCCACCACATAATTACAGGCATTACTGTTTTCAGTAATACCAAATAAAGTCGACAAACGACAAAACCTGAGTATTTTTGATTCGGATGAAAATTTGTATTCCGTTTGGGTTGAAGGAAATATGAGTATTCCACAGCAATTTTTTGACTTAAGTGTAACTTTTGAAAAGGGCGTATCGATTTTAGTAAGAGAAATCGTTGATAATTTATATCTCAAAAACTATGAGTCGTACCGAAATAGTATCTTAGAAAAAGTTATAGAGTATAAATGTTAAAACGGGAAAAACTATACACTGAGAAAAAAAATTAGTACTCTATTTATTATTTACAAAAAAAACTCTAAATTTCAATATCTAAAATGCGTATTTAATATTTTCTTTTCATTTCTTTCATATAAAAAAGACGTCATGTAGAAAATTTAAAAAATAAGTCCAAGATGGTAAAACTATTTTTGACGAACTATGTGGAACATCGAGCTTTTATGAATTTTCGAAACTTCGGTTTTTTGTATGTTAACAATCATTTTTAGCCACAAATTATGAAACCTGATGTGATTTAAAGTAATAAAGCTCTTTATCAATCTCCTTCTAAATGCAGCCATCTCGAGATATTTGAAAAAAATATTTCTAATTTATCGTCGGGGTTCATATTTTTTGGCTAAAAATTATTGTTAGCATGCAAAAAACCGAAGTTTCGAAAATTTATAAAAATTCGATGTTCCACAAAGTTTGTCAAAAATAGTTTTATCATCTTGGACTAATTTTTAAAATTTTCCACATGGCCTCTATATGTGAAAAAAATAATAAAAATAAAAATGCATATTCTAGATATTGCAAATTAAAGTTTTACTTTGTAAATAAAAAAAGAGTATTAATTTTTTTCAGTGCATATTTTTTCACATTTTAACATCAATACTCTATAACTCTTTCTGAGGCACTATTTCGGTACGACTCCTAGTTTCTGACATATAAATCATTAAAGATTTCCCTTACTGAAATCGATACGCCCTTTTAAAAAGTTCCACTTGAAAACTTGTGGAAAACTCATATTTTCTCCAACCCAAACGGAATTCAGACTTTCATTCAAATCAAAAATACATGTTTTTAAAATCTTCATTTTTAGGATGATTTCATTTGGAATTGCTCTTTTTGAGACAGCCAAAGTTGTACTCTGTCCCTGCCTGCAGAAACAAAGAGCAACGAAAAAACACGCAATGACAATTAATCTAATGGACGATCGCATTAAAAACTGTCAACCAAATTGCGTGGGATCGGGCATCTGTCGAATTAACAAAACAAAAAAAAAAGTATGAAAATACTGATGATATGTACGTAGCAATGAATCTATAGCAACAGTGAACCATACAACCATTGCCGTCGGCGTGAATCAGATTTCGAAAAGGTCATAGGAAATGTTCGATATATTCCATTTGAAAAATAAAAAACGATTCCGTTGTTCTTGTCCCGGTCCGGGCATTGTGCATCCGAGCTGCAGTACGCAATAAGTTCGTGCCAACAAAACGCAACCGGAATATTATTGCGGGGGTGTGGGCAGAGGAGAATACAGCGAAAGCAGTTCGTTTTTCATATTTCCAATCGACAGCAAATTAAAAAAAAAACAGAGTATTGGCGCAATCCCTTTTCGTTAGTGCAGCACGCAGCAGAACGTATTGATCCTTTGATTGTGTCGCGGTAAATTAATTTAATATTTAATAAAGTTTATTAAAATAAATTACAGCAAAACAAGCCGAACTGGTCGAGTGAAACACGGGTTCCGAAGCAATAAATGTGATGAATGTTTTATCCAGTTATGCGTTGGGTTTATTGTAATCGCCGAAAAGCCGAGTAATCGTCTTGTGTCATGCACGTTAAGCTCAGCATGATTGATGCACTTTCGTTTGTAATTTATCATATTTTTATCAGGCAGAGTGCAGAAGATTACAAACCTATTTGAGTCGTGAATTTTACTGAATGGTAACAGAACGTAAACAGGAAAAGCACACATCCTGGAAACCAAAATTTTCGCAAATGAGATTTATACTTCCCTAACATTTGCCACACCATTTGCTATCGATTGCTTCTGTCAACAATACACACGGTATCCTTCTCACCGACCATTGTCTTCCGTTCGAAAAAAAAGAAAAAAAAGAAAATACCAGTGCCGTACCGAAATTCCAAATTCAATTGCTACAAAACCTCTCCTCTGAAAAAAAACTCGCTCGAATCCTATAGACATTCTGCCGCCCGGAAGAACAGGAGTGTATTTCCGTATGGTCGTCGCCGTTCGAGCAGACCGATAATTGAAACAGGTTCTCCTAGTTTAAACAGTCTCCGACATGCCGCAGTCATCACCGGCGCCCGATATCGTGCAATTTGCACCCGAATGGTTCGCAACAATCGACCGGGAAACCAAACCGGATGGTGTGTTGTTCTTGGTGGACAGCAAAAATGGGATTCCATTCCGACAGGGTATGAATGGCGCTCTGTTTTGGCCGCAGCGGTACAGCGAATATGTGATTAGAATGAGCAATTCAATAATGTTCCCGGATGACAGGGAATGCTAATCGAACGAACAAATAAATTTGATATTCGGGTGTTCCGCGCGGGAAGTAGTGCATGTACGCGTGAAATGAAATTCGAACTTCACAGATATTAAAACGAATTCCTTATTGCCAGCCTCGGTTGATGTTGCTGCATTCGCAATATCTCCTCTCCCGCGGGCAGATGCCCTGAAATATCAATCTTGAAAATTAATATCTCTAGTAGTCACCGCCGTTCGATGCACTCGACGATTTTCGCCACCACCATCGAGATAAATCTGTATCGAGAACGATTCGCGCGACTTGGGCGGATGCTAATGAAATTGAATTTTAAAATTTAATCATCTTCAGTGGGAATGAAAGCGCAGTGCTCTCTCGGTAAACGATCGATGTTGGTTTATGGTGCATGATGGAAAATGATTTATATTACTGTTTCGAGATTGGCGAGCGCGAAGCGCATCTACAGAAGCAGTCAATTGCTGCGGAGATACGATCCGAAAAACAAAAAAAATACATGCTCCGGATATCCGAACATATTGGCACAATGACACGATGAGATGCATTTTATTGCTCATACATTTTAATTTAAATTCAGAATAACTGTCTCAATTACACTGAACATCCCAGAAAAATAGTGAAGATGCGGAAATGATACATTCGAAATAAATGTTCACCCCGCAATTTGTCTCTATGAGATAAATTCGCTGCAAATTAGTTTCGCAGACGGGATCAATGCTTTATAGCGAATTTTGTGAGTGATCTGAGTATGAGTATGACAATTGAAAGTAAGACTACCCAAAATACCATATTCATCATATAATCAATACAGATGAGCCTTTTTTCAGGAAGATGTTACAACATGGGCTGAAAAGTCTCGGAATTTTTAATGGAAACAATAGTTTTGGAGCAAAGTTGTATTTATACCTCAACATAGTTTCCTTCGAAGGCAATACACTTGGTATAGCTTGTTTCCAACATTTTGATCCCCTTTCTGTAGTACGAAACGTCTAAGTCTTCGAAATATGCCTCAGTGCCACTCTGCAGACTGCCTATTGGACTCAGGACAGGAGTGTGGTAATGAAGACACATCTCATCCATTGTCACAAAACGTCGAAAGAAGTCCACTCGAGTACGCTTCAACAACGCCAAACCGGCTGTTGAATCATCAACGCGCCGCTGTTTTAGGCCGACGGTCAGCAAACGCGGCACCCATCGCGCGGATAACTTTTTTAGGTCCAAAATATCGTGCGTCATTTCTAGGAAAAAGGCCTTTTTGGGAAAAAGTGGAAAAAATGGATTTTTCGGACCACCTTAATATGGAAATGGGCACCCTAATAAAAAAATACGGGTCTAATGTTTTGCGATAAAGAACAAAATTACCACTTTTGACGAAAATCTGAGAACTACTATATCGGTTTGGTATGGAATGGCTGTATGTACAGTCTTAAATTTTTTCACAGAATATAATCGAATCGCTTTGTTTTTTTTTTAATATAAAAGAAGAATTTAATTTTTGTTTCATCCCCACCTCGTTTACATATAAAAGTTACATATAGCCGGAATTATTCGAAATGTGATGAAGGAACAGACTTGATAAAAAAATCCTTATTGCTTCAATTTGTAAGATGAGAAAATTTAATACAGAATACATTTGTGCAACATCTAAATTAGTGGATTTAAGTAACACTCTGGAAGTAAGACAATTGAAAGTTATTTGTTTTTGAGGTGTACACTTGATTGTTTCTATCAAATTAAAACAAACGGTTTTCCTTAAAATAAGTGATATTTGAATATATAAATCAATGGTGTTATTGCTGAAGTATCAGACAGAGTTTTGAAGGATGATAAAATATATCAAATGGTTCAATGCCATCGATTTTTGAAGTGTGAACGATAATTTTGACAACATTGAATTTTAGTTTTTGAAATGGGTTTTTATGATGTTCTATATCAAAACCCATTTCTAAAAAAAAAAATGTTATATTTTTTCATAGTTCTTTTCATCGAAGCAATTCTACAATATTCAATCATAGAACACGAATGACGAGTGATTGTCATTATTTTTACCATTTTTACAATTTTTGCAATTTTACCATTTTTTACCATTTTCACCATTTTTATCTTTTTTACAATTGCATTCATTTTTGTGATTTTTAAGTATCATTTTTATTATTTTTATCCTTTAACCATTCTTATTGTTTTATGTTTCATCATTTTTGCTATTTTGACCATGTTTACCCTCTTTTACTGTGTTTAACATTTTAAAAAAAAATTACCATTTTTGCTATTTTTCCTATGCTATGTTTTCATCATTTATCCATTTTGGCCATTTTAACCATTGTTGGCCATTTTTATCGTTTTCATGATTTCACCATTTTTCCCATTTTCATCATTTTTCCCATTTTACTATTTTTAAAAATTTTTAGCAGAATTTTTACCACTTCTACCACATTTACCATTTTTACATTTTTTTCTACTATTTTTACAGTTTTGATCATTTTTATGATTTTTATAATTTCTACAATCTGTACCATTTATATCATGTTTACTATTTTTAACATTTTCGTTTTTTTGCCATTTTTATCAGTTTTACTATTTTTATTTGTTTTACTATTTTTGAATTTTTTGCAAATTTTGTCATTTTTATAATTTTTACCATTTCCGTACTACTTTTTCCAATTTTTTATAATATAATACCGATTTGTTCTGTGTGGCGATAATTAAGGGCCCTTTGCACACCAAAATCATTCACAATTTTCACATTTTTTCCCACTATTTTTCTACTATTTTTACCATTTTAATTCTATTATACCATTTTTATTCTGTTTTATAAAATTATATTTTATTCTATTATATAACAAATTTTATCATCTTAATAATTTTTACTACTTTCACCATTCTTACCTTTTTGTATCATTTTTACCATTTTTACAATTTTTTACACTTTTTACCATTTTGCTCATTTCCTTACTATTTTTACTATTTTTAATATTTTCATCATTTTTCCATTTCAACTTTTGTTCACAATTTTTATTATTTTCTTCATTTTCACCTTTTTTATCATTTTTACCATTTTAGTTATTTTCACTATTTTGACCATTTTTAC
The DNA here is from genome assembly GCF_029784135.1 of Toxorhynchites rutilus septentrionalis. Lineage (NCBI taxonomy): Eukaryota > Metazoa > Arthropoda > Insecta > Diptera > Culicidae > Toxorhynchites > Toxorhynchites rutilus. The sequence goes on along the minus strand of NC_073746.1, from coordinate 117,406,786 downwards.
CGTTTCTATCATTTTTGCCATTTTTTGTACTCTTTTTACCATTTTCATCAGTTTTATCTTTTTTGATATTTTTATGAAAATTACGTTCGGAATCTTCGCTTTAGTGTGAACAATGAAACGAATAAACGCGAAGCGAAAAGAGCGTGCACGAAGGAGAAGAGATATTTTTTATTGAACGAAATGAAATACAAACAGCAATTTTTTGACTCAGCTTGAATGATGCGAACTGCAGGTAGGGGTGGTGGGAGTAATGTGGTCACGTGGGATAAAGTGGTCACCTGCTTGTTTGGGTATAACTATTGACTATTGACACCGTATTGATAGTCATCTTATGTTTGAAGAATTTCAGGACTTCTGAGTCACTCTGTACTACAGTGGAGCTGTCGCATGCCAAGATAAAAATGAAAACAAAAAACGCTCTCTCGGTAGCCATTCGGTCGTAGTTTTGTGTGTTTCGAATTTAAGGAATTTCTAGTCAAATTTAGTTTATTTGACCTGATATTTGCGACAAATCAACAGTTTGGACGACTGTTCACATATTATATGGGAGGAACAGATATTTTGTTCAATTTCAGCGATTATTTCGCATTTCTTATTTGGGGGGCAAAGTGGTCAGTGGAAGATTACTACTGACAATGTTCAATTTTCAAAAGCTGATATACCTTATAACCTTCTGCTCCTCAATCGTCCGAATCGTGTAAAAAAAAAAGAAAAAGATGCCCAATATTGTAACTAAACAACAAAAGCGCATCACGATCCTCTGTCAGAATGTACATATAAGTTAATTTTTGATTCTTCATCAAAAAACTATGGATGGGTTATACCTATGACGTAGAACTGCCGTAGGCTTAGTTATCAATTGTATTCCTTCAATTAGCGATAATCCCACCTCGTATGTTCTTCATTGGGTACGATATCGCCGCTGCGCAGATCTATCTTTTGTGTGTATTGATAAAATTATTGATTAAACTAGTGAATTAATGAAACTATTTACGAATTCAATTGCAAGTAAATCCCAATTCAAGTGAATTCATGCATTATGGTGGTAGTTATTTCAGCAAATAGTTATCAAAATTTGGCTTAATCATCAAACGGTTTGCGTAGAAGTTCAGTGAGCTGGTGATATGAAGAGATATCTTCCAATGCAGTCTTGAATAATCGAGCAAAAGCGTTGAATTGTACCAGTATTTGTAGACCGTGATAGCAAAACGAATTCCGGAGTGTAATAATGCTTGGGGGTACAATAGTATTGCCGATTTTCCCAATTTATTGGTTCCGGAATCTGTATTGGGAAAACACATTCCGGTTTGCAAAAATACAAGCGAGTACAAAAGTACCCGCTTCTTGCATCTAATTTGTATGCCGATTTCTACAGGCTTCATGGTTTTGAAATCTGTGTTAGGGAAACATTCCGATTTGCAAAAACGCAAAGGAGTACAAAAGTTCCCGCTGCTTACATCTAATTTGCTATGCCGAATTCCCCTAGCTCCATGGTTTTGAAGTCTGTGTTAGGGAAACATCCATCCATTCCAGCGATCATACTTCAATCGTTGCGCAATCATAACTGAGTGGATTTCCGAGCGGCACTCGCTTTTATACCAATTGGTGTGATTTTAATAGCCTGTTTTGGAAGCAATTTTAGGGCTTCAAGTTTTTGGATCAAAAATTAACAAGCATATAACGCGTAGACATTTTATCTTTCGAATGAAGTGTTTATCATTCCATTTCAATCAGTTGTTTAGGAGCAGTTAATGTTCAATATCTCGTTCTCCGGCGTAACGCTTTCGTTTTTGAAACTTTGAACTTACACCCCAGTATAGAAATGAAAGACGTAGTCCTACGTCAAAAATCTATTGCGTGGTTGTGTGTTTGTATTGTAATTTAAAAAATATTTTTTTCTTCGCAGCACTAGAAAAATTGTTTTCATTTATGCACAACCAAAGGCGCAATAAAGTGAGCTAACAAGGCAGCGGCATACAGTGTTTTTTGCAGTTAAAGAGTAGTGGCAACTATATTGTCACCAGTGTTTCGGGGGTTTAGCCTTAATAAGTCCGTGGCAATTATATTGCCACCCAAAAAAAAAATTTTTTTTCCCGCACTTGGAATATTATTTCAATATTTTACTTAAAAAAAACTTCTAAAGGTATCTGGCAATACTCCAATTTTTCTAGGGCTGCCAAAAATGTACGATTTCAATTCGGGAGTCATTTTTATGTAGAAATGAATTTAAACAGAATTTTCTGCCGGCGCTCTAAAATCTCGGGTTTTCTACATGAAAATGTGTCCTAATTCATATCGTATATTTTTAGAAACTCTAAAAAAATTGGAGTTTTTCCAGATACCTTTTGAAGTATTCGGCAAAATGTTGGAATAATATTCCAAGTGCGACAAAAAATGCCTTGTAAAGGGTTAAAGTTCGCTGTTCGAATCCGATTTGACTGAATTTTTCATCAACATGTATCTGAGGTGTTACATAACCGTTTTTTGATATCTCATTTTTTAGATTTTTTGTATGAGCTTCTAAAGATTTTTCATGAAAAATAACTCATTTTTAACAAAAATGGACGCCGTTTTGGCATTTTTGTTTTTATTTTCAAAAACCTCCGCTTTGGGTATTGTCCTAAAGTTTCAAAGTATTTGTTGGAATTCGTACTGCGACACCCCGTTGCTTCAGAACCGATACCACCAACAAGGCACAGGTCGGACTCGATTATCCGGAGTATTATTTTTTTTTCACTTCGGATAATCGAATCCTCCTGATAATCGATTCAAAATAAAACGAGTTCTCTATCGGTAAACGTAATATAATTATGATTTGCACTTATTTATTAAACGGTTTTATCTAGGTTGATACGTTTGTATGTTTGTGACTTTGTAACTTTGTAACTTTGTAACTTTGTGTATAGCGCTGTACCACATTTATAGAAATTTCACCCTTCCTGTTGACCGTTTGATCTTAAATTTGGAACACATCTTTATCTCTGGTGTCATTATAAAACTGCGTATTCCATGATCTTGAATATCCAAGATCGCGTCCGTTTCCCAAAACCCCATCAATATGGGTATCGAATGAAAGGGCTTGACTAGTAGAACACAATTATTTATGGAAAATGTAAATCAAAGATGGCGACCGCTACAATATGGAGTATTACAAGTTTTCTCAGAACCCCATCAATATGTATATCAAATGAAAAGGGCTTAACTAGTAAAACACAGTTATTTATGAAAAATGTAAACACAAAACGGCCGCCACCTAAAATAAGTTAGGTAAAGTTAGGTAAGAGATAAAAAGAAAAAAAAATTGTATGGTTTTAATGTAGAGAAGAATACTAATGATACAGATAATTTACTAAAAACTAGAAAATAAAATAAGTAAAAAACATTTTATGTTAAACGGTTTAATGTACTAAAAGCTAGAAAATAATTAGACAAGTAGCAGTTAGTAGTTATCACACCCGTTCCTTCATTAATCTAGGGCAATGATGAGACTAAAATAAAATCGATGAAACAACTGACTGGATAATGGAAATTCTTACCTAATTTTCTTCGGAATAGTCTCATGGTGTTCTGTATTCTATTAGTCAAATCATTTCATTTAATGCCGATATTGAGGGGATTGCAAAAAATACATAGTCAAACATTTAGTGGCGGCGACCTTTTTGAATTTATGTTATTTATTATGTTTCGTGTTTTTTTTTTTTTTATTTATATCGTTTATTTTTACAGGCTCAGTTACATAGGTTTAAAGGAGCCGAACTCCTTACTGTATTGTTACTAGTATATATACATTTTTCCTTAATTCTAATGTTAATAATATAGGAAACCGATTACTCGCGGTCAACTCGAGTTTAGAAGGGTGACATATTTTCTTCAGGAAAAGGAGGGGATATGAGGATATGTTGACATTGATCACACTCACACTCTCAATCACACTCATCACACTCAATTCTTAAACCTATCTTATATCTAATATGTATTTACATTTCATCTTATTCTTAAGAAGGGATCCGATCTCTCACAAAGGAAAAGGAAAAGGAAAAACTAAGGGTATAAGGACAATCACACACGAAGATCGATAGCTTTAAGGAATACATATATTTGGGACATGTAATCAAGGTCTAACCGAGCCAACACGTCTCTCACCGGCACATTGGGCTGCCTTCCTCGGGCCCGAAGGGTGACTACTAAATTCGATCTGGCGACAAGATACAGCTCGCACGACCAAACAACGTGCTCGATGTCGTGGTAACCTTGGCCACAAACACAAAGATTGTTGTCGGCAAGATTAATACGAAAGAGTAGCGCATCTAACGAACAGTGATTGGACATGAGTCGGGAGAAGGTGCGAATAAAGTCCCGACTCAAGTCCAGACTTTTGAACCATGGTTTGAGGCTAACCTTAGGGATAATCGAGTGAAACCACCGGCCCAATTCATCTTCGTTCCATTTGCGTTGCCAGTTAACTATGGTATTTTTGCGGACTAAAGAATAAAATTCATTGAAGGCGATTTGACGCTGATAAATATCGCCTTCAATTGCACCTACCTTTGCTAATGAGTCAGCCCTCTCATTACCCAGAATTGAGCAATGTGAAGGGACCCAGACAAAGGTAATGACATAACAGCGTCTGGATAAAGCACTCAAATTTTCTCGTATTCTCTCAAGGAAGTACGCCGAGTGCTTTTCCGGCCTCACTGAACGGATAGCTTCGACAGAGCTAAGACTATCCGTTACAATGTAATAGTGTTCAACAGGTCGTGAGGCGACGCTGTCCAGCGCCCAGTGTATCGCTGCCAATTCAGCAATATACACTGAGCAAGGATTCTGAAGACTGTGTGAGGTGCTAAAAAATTCGTTGAACACTCCAAATCCTGTGGACTCATTCATAGAGGACCCATCAGTAAAGTACATATTATCACAATTGATATCCCCATACTTTGCATCGAAGATCGTTGGAACGATCCTCGATCGAAGATAATCTGATGTTCCATGGATATCCTGCTTCATGGACAGATCAAAATGCACAGAGGAATTGATGTAGTCAGGAAAACAAACACGGTTGGGAATATACGAAGAAGGATCAACCTGCATGGAGACGAATTCATGATATGAGCTCATGAATCCAGAATGAAAATTTAGCTCGATCAGCTGCTCAAAATTTCCGATCACCAATGGGTTCATAACCTTACACCGGATGAGGAACCGAAGAGATAATAAATTGAAGCGATCTTTTAGTGGGAGTAGGCCTGCCAAAACCTCGAGACTCATGGTATGCGTTGAGGGCATACATCCCAACGCGATACGGAGACAAAGATACTGAATTCGCTCGAGTTTAATGAGGTGTGTTTTGGCAGCTGATTGAAAACAGAAACTGCCATACTCCATCACTGAGAGAATAGTTGTTCGATACAACATTATAAGATCTTCGGGATGGGCTCCCCACCAGGTGCCGGTAATTGTACGGAGAAAGTTTATTCTTTGTTGACATTTTTTACTCAGATACCTAATATGGGCCCCCCAAGTACATTTAGAGTCGAACCAGACCCCAAGATACTTGAATGACATAGCATGAGTGATCGGTTTACCCAAAAGTTGAAGCTTTGGTTTTGCTGGTTTATGCTTCCTAGAAAAAACCACCATCTCTGTTTTCTCCGTGGAGAATTCGATCCCTAGCCCAATGGCCCAGGTTGAAAAATTGTTCAAAGTATCTTGTAAGGATTCTTGCAGGTCGGATTCGTTTGATCCTACGACAGACACCACTCCATCATCTGCAAGTTGTCTTAGGCTGCAATTTTGTGTAAGGCAATTGTCAATGTCGCTTACGTAGAAGTTGTACAAAAGGGGGCTTAAACATGAGCCCTGGGGGAGTCCCATGTAAGAGACCCGACTTACTGCCGAATCTCCGTGAGAAAAGTTCAAATGTTTCTCACAAAGCAAGTTATATAACATATTATTCAATAGAGGCGGCAGACCCCGAGATTGTAATTTGTCTGACAAAACCTCTATTGAAACAGAATCAAAGGCCCCCTTTATGTCCAAGAATACTGAAGCCATTTGTTTTTTTTCGGCGTAAGCCAGTTGAATTTCTGAAGAAAGCAACGCAAGACAATCATTCGTCCCCTTGCCCCTGCGGAACCCATATTGTGTATCTGAGAGTAGGCCATTCGTTTCAACCCATCGATCAAGGCGAAACAAGATAATTTTCTCCAACAATTTCCGTATACAAGACAGCATTGCTATTGGGCGGTACGAATTGAAGTCGGACGCGGGTTTTCCGGGTTTTTGAATAGCTATAACTCGTACTTGTCTCCAATCATCTGGAACAATATTATGCTCCAGAAACCGATTGAATAAGTTCAACAAGCGATGTTTCGCCACATCAGGGAGATTTTTCAGCAAGTTGAACTTAATTCTATCCGATCCCGGAGCAGAATTGTTACATGAAAGGAGAGCAAGAGAGAATTCTACCATCGAAAACTCGGAATCAAGATCGCACCTATCTTGTGGTATATCTCGAATAATTCTTTGCACTGGAGCGGAATCGGGACAAACCTTTCGTGCAAAATTAAAAATCCATCGATGTGAATATTCCTCGCTTTCATTGGATGAAGAGCGATTTCTCATGTTTCGAGCCACTTTCCATAATTTTTTCATTGACGTTTCTCGTGACAAACCTCCCACGAAATTTCGCCAATAAGCACGTTTTTTCCCTTTGATCAAGTTTTTAAATTGATTTTCAAGGTCCAAATACTTCTGAAAATTTTCAGGGGTTCCACGTTTCCGAAAAGCTTTAAATGCATTCGATTTATCTCCATAAAGCTTGGAACACTGGCCATCCCACCATGGATTGGGAGGCCTTCGACGAATAGTGGAACCTGGGATGGGTTTCGTTTGAGCGCGAACCGCGCTGTCATATATCAAACGAGAAATGAAGTTATACTCCTCCAATGGAGGCAAACCATCTCTGGAATTGATGGCTAGAGCAATCGCGTCCGCATATTTTTTCCAGTCAATGTGTCTTGTGAGGTCGTATGCCATGTTTATTGATTCAGAAGAATTCAACCCATTGGTGATAGAAATTTTGATTGGCAAGTGGTCACTACCGTTGGGATCCTGGATTACATTCCACTTGCAATCTAACGATAGTGAATTCGAGCAAAGCGAGAGGTCAAGAGCACTTGGTTTAGCAGGAGGTTTAGGTACACGTGTTGTTTCCCCAGTGTTCAAAACGGTCATATTGAAGCTGTTACAAAGGTCATATATCAACGATGAACGATTGTCGTCGTACTGTTCCCCCCAGGCAGTTCCGTGAGAGTTGAAGTCTCCCAAGATTAATCGTGGCTCAGGAAGGAGTGAGCACATGTCAACAAGTTGCTTGCGGCTAACCGCAGCTCTCGGAGGCCAATACAAGCTGACAATACAGAGGTCTTTGCCTCTGATGTTTGCATGACAAGCAACAGCTTCGATCCCTCCAATAGGTGGAAGGTCAATTCTAAAAAATGAGTGACACTTATTGATCCCCAATAGTACCCCTCCGTATCTGTCATCACGGTCCAAGCGTATTATATTAAAATCGTGGAAAGAGAGATCATTTTGAGAAGAGAGCCAGGTTTCGGATAGAGCAAAAACATCACAATTGAGTTTATGAATTAGAAATTTGAATGTATCCAATTTAGGGATAAGACTACGACAATTCCACTGTAAAACAGTGATATCTCCGACCTCTCTATTTAAATTAGACATCAAGAGAGATAATCATTGCAAGGAGGGGCCATGTTTGCATCAATTGCTGCAAAATTGTCTTTAGTACTGGAAGCATTGCGGTGACAATGGTTCTGATGGAGTCGGAAACATTAAAACACGTGAAGATTTGATCCACAAGGTCAGACAACTTTATAAATCCCGATTGGGAAGTTGAACTTGACGGAAAAACAGGGACAGTTGGGGTTTTTGATGTCCCCTCGAGTGCTGGGTCGTTCGAAGGTGAACTATTACCACGGAGGCCAGGAGGGACCTGATTTTGCTTATCCGCTGCACTCGATTTTTTGGGCAAGCTAACAGGGGGTATCACCGGAGGGACTTGTCCTTGAACTTTGGGAGTGGTCACATTTTTGCGCCGGGAATTCCCTTGAGAAATAAACGGCGTGCCCCCGTTAGCTGTATCCGCTTCCATTTCGTCAACTGGCAACGTAGCGAAGACATTGTGTGTATTGATTGGTTGTTGTTCTTGAGCCAGTGGAGAAGCGCCCTTCAAAATTTCTGCGAAAGTGCGTTTAGAGCGTTCCCTCAAAGAGCGCTTCTGTTTCTCCCAGCGAGCCTTGTATGTTTCACAAGCTGAGAGCACGTGTGGGGATCCCCCGCAATATGGACACTTATGCTCAGTCGCACTGCAGGATTTCCCCTCATGTTGTTCTCCGCAAGTGGCACATCGTTCTTTATTGGCACAATAAGCAGCCGTGTGACCAACTGACTTGCACTTTAGACAAGTCATTGGCTTTGGAATAAAAAGTCGCACGGCTAACCTCAATTTATCTACCATCACGTAGTCAGGGAGAGCTGAACCAGCGAAGGTGACTCGAAACGAGTTGGACGGCGTAAATTTCTTTTCTTCTCCTTCATGGGAGACTGTTCCGAGCTGGCGGCAACCCAAGATCTTAACAGTCGTCGAGGGCAGTTTTTTAAAACGGCCGGTACCTTCACTCGTAATGTATTCGCACGTCAAGCCCGTTTCGGTTATCACACCCTCAATTTCGACTATGTGAGAGGGTATGTAGACCCGATACTCAATTGTAAAATGCTGATCGACAACAATCTTGTTTGCGTCTTTTCGATCGTTCACGACAACTCGCAATTTGTTTGGTCTAACCTTCGAAATTTCCGAAACGGAGGTATACCTTGCCAGATCTTTCGCGATCTGCATGACTCTCAACGCCTTTCCATTTGGCTTAGGCCTGAAGAAAACAACCCATGGACCAGTTCCGGGCGCATCTTCTGGATAGACCTTTACACGGGGAGTGGGAATAACAGGGGGGGAAGGCGAGGACGGGGATTGAGAGTGGGAAGGCGAAGGTTGAGAAGGAGCGGGAAGAACAGAGGGAGAAGACGAGGTTGAAGGTAGAGTGGGATCGTTAAGGGCAGATGGGAGATTTGCTAGTTTTTTGGAGGGAGGCTTGGTAGGGTTAGCTGACTCGTCCCCAGAAGAAGTATCTTCCGTATTTGGAACACGTTTGAGTGACTTTTTTTTATCCGTTAGGAGGGAACTAGAGTCAGAGACCTCCATATCCGAAGGTCCCCCACTCTCTGCCATTTTAAATTTTCACTTATATTCTAAGTATTTTTTTAAACAATATTTCACAATAAAATAATTCACAAAAACAAAAAAAAAAAAACTTATAATTATTAAATATTTTCTCTCAGTATATTCAATCTTATTCACCTATGAACGCACTCCAGTGCAGATGAACGGGAGCGTGCTGAAAGCTCGTTGGTGGTGGGAATGTGCCTACGACACCACTACACACAGTCGTCGGTGAAAGCTTACCCGCACTGTCACTGTTGGCACGATGACTCGGCGAAATCTCCAATGTCGGCGAAGCAGCGACAAAACAAAAACCAATGCTTGGCTTTCCGAGGATGAAAGCCTTTATCCACTTGCAGGCAGGGCACTTCACTCACTATCCAGATAGTGAAATGAACTCTTCAGCGGCAAAAAAACAACAATCACGCGGTAACCGATAACGGAACTTGGACGCGACTTTCCTTCGTCTGGTTACTTCGGGCAATCGGCGAAGAATGATGTTTCGTGTTCTCCAAGTCATTTTTCAGCCATTTTTTAATGACGGCCAAATTGAATCATTCAATATCATGGAATACGCAATTTTATAATGACAGTAGAACTAAATGTATGTTCCAAATTTCAGATCAATCATTCAACAGGAACGGGGTCAATTTTCTATTAATGTGGGACAACCCTACAAACATTCGTACATACATAGAAACAGGTCAAGCAGAATGAAACCACTCAAAAAGAAATTGGTTGTTTGGGGACTGCGGCCATCTTGGAGTTGGATTTTTCATTATCTGCTATGTTCTAGTAGTGGAGAACTTTCTTTTGATACATTTTTGGGCATTTGTCATAAATAACTGACCTTTCATTTGATACCCATATTGATGGGGTTCTGAAAATATGTAATCCGCCATTTTGTAGTGGCCGCCATCTTGGGTTTACATTTTTCATAAATAACTGTATTCTACTAGTCAAGCTCTTTCTTTTGATACCCATATTAGTTATTCAATATAGAGTTATTATACAAATTATTCAAAATTTCCCAAAATCAAAAATAAATTACTCCGGATAATCGAGTCTCCAAATAATAAAGTCTCCGGATGATCGAGTCCTACCTGTACCGATTTTCAGACAGCATCTACGCATCCAGCCGTAAACAGCATAATAATCATTATGCGTGCACTCAAAAAATTGAAAATACATCTTCAAATATACCTCGAACAACAACCAAAATACCCGAACACTCAACTTCATTCCTAACACCCCAAAAATATCACATAAATTAATTATTTTTTTACCATCCAGACAGGGGTCCCCCCTTAACGGGCTGTGGCATCCAATTTTTTCAACTGTTCCAATAGTTAATTTTTTATAAAAGGTAAATATATTTTTCGTCAAAAAAATTTCCTCCGACTTGCACTGTGATCACGCGTATTCTAGAGCTTGTCACTCAGAATGCATTCAAGGCGTGTTATTTGGCATAGAAATCTCAACTAAGTACTAATAAAAATGACGCAAGTAATACTACGTTGAGACGGCGAAGTTCCTCTAGGAACGTTAGTGCCATTGAAGAAGAAGAAGAAGATATTTTCTTTCTCATGTAAGGATTATGTTCTCTGAAGTTGAAGTCGAATCTTCGCCTAGTTCCCACGGCTTTATAAAGATTTAAGTTCCATCATGAGAGATTTTGATTTTCTGTACACTGAAGGGAACCATTCCAGGGTCACGATTTGGATGGAATCGCAAAGAACTGTATTTTTTGGGGCAAAATTATATTGCTGAATGAATTTACATAAAGCAGATTTTCGTTTCAACTTATGGTGTCTTAAAAATTGTGGTCATAATTTTATTAATCCAATATTTTTCAGTTAATCTCTTACATATGTAAACATGATACGAAAATGTAAAAGATTCACGAACAGTCAACTTGTGTGAGTTAGAATTTCTTTTCGGACATTGTCATTGACATATGAATCCCACAAAACTCTTCAGTATACCGATGCTTGACTCTGTTCACGATTTCTACACAACACACCTCTCTGTCAACTGACAATCACACGACAGCGCATCCCATTGGCGCTGTCAAATCGAACCAACGAACCGAAACTACCGTTAATCATAACCGATCCAATGTCGTACACCGGCTGTTTACGATACTCCGGACAATTTGAACCCAGCCACATGAACACCCACCAGCGGAAACCACCGACTAATTGATGAATAATAAATCAAAATGAATGCGGAATAGCGGAACTTTCAATTGCTGGTGCTTCCACCAAATGTGTACGAACGACGGAACCACCACCATACAGAGGTACTCGCTCCTTATGGGTATGATTTGCCAAAATCCACGCCGTCGTGCCAAATACCGATGTGACTCATATCCTGTGGCGGTGTTGTATGTTTGTCGTTTTGATTTCGAGCCAACCACCAGCGCGGGAATCCGTTATGATGATGCCGTCATCATTCACTCACTCCCCCGGAATGGTGTGATAGTTTCTATCGATCGGTTCGCACTTCGGCCTGAAGTGCATTCCAAATAGTGCCCCGCCGGTTTGGGTGTGTACCCCCCGAGGGGGCAATGCAGATGTATCTGTACACAGGAAGCTGTTAAAACAATCCTGAAAGGTACTTCAAACGACTGTTTGAACAGCCGGAGGCACTTTTTGTTTTTGCTGTCTTCCCGTACATTCCATCAAACAAGGAGACATTTCCGTTTGGCATCATTAATGTTTTGATATGATTGCCTATAATTCCAAAGATTCCATTGCCACCCACTGTTTGGTTGAAATTGTTCAGTAAACAGACCACCAAGTCAATCGATCTTCAAATCTACAATGCAAACCTCATGGAAAATTAATACATTCATCGAACCCATCTGCCATTGATAGATTCCTTGCGATAGTCGCGCGAGTACCTTTGTGATTGCGAATGGCAGATGGCGCTGGGAACTTCACGCTGGTCAGCGTAATCGACAGGTGGTAATTGTATCAATTTCAATTTTGCTGTGTCAAAGCACGATTTGACAATCACTGATCGCGCACATAAATGATGAACAACCGAAGCGACATTCCACATCATCGGTTTTCACGGCTGTCGCGGAAAATCAGCTAAATTTTTATCGAGATATTGTACCGTTACCTCCTACGTTTTATGACCGCCAACGCTAATGACAACATGAAACTTTTATTTTTACTCTTCACCAAATGACCGATGACCATCATCTTGAGCTCTAGCACCGTCGTCGTGCCCTTCGTTGATGAACTAAATATTTTATTAGCCAAATATAGCGCAACATAAATATCCGTTTCGCCGCACAAAGAGATGCTGCTTTATCACTGTCAATTTCCTGGACCGGATGTGTGTGTGTTTGTTTGTACAGATATGCACGTATAACGAAGAGTTATAATACACAAGTATTACAATGGCGCCGTTGTACAAAGAGAACTGGCATCAAATGACTGGATGTTGGCCCGAAAAATCTATAAATTCACACATTATTCATCCCTTTATCGATGGGCAGGTGGCGCTGGTCAATTGTTCTATTTTGATGGATGATTCCTGATTTGGGAAGGGTGACGCGAGGGGTGATGATTGAATGCTTTTTGGTTCGTGCGAAGGAAATGTGATTTTATGTCCAGTATCTGTTGACGTATTCATGCGGTTCATTGGTTTTTGTTTTGGAAGGAAATAGTTCTTTTTTGGTAACAACAAGTGTTCATATATAATGATTCGTTGCGAAGGGTAGGGTAAGCAAGGAAAAAATGCACCCAATCCAAATCACCAGAACTATGTAAATTATTATATAGGGTATCAAATAAGAAATTTAGGCAATTTCTTTGAATTCTGGTTATCCATAGGATGAATGGTGAAAAAAAGACCGTTTTTCCGTTTTTTAAACATTCTCGCTTCACGATAAAAATATGGGTGGGTAACCGAGGAGACGTAGGTCTAAATAGCTAATAATGTTGCTTCTTATTTTGACGTGGGACTACGTCTAACCGAAATATATGGGGATAAAATGAAAACATACACACACATCATGCAGGAAAAAAATGGAAGATTTCGATTACTTATAACACGTGTATTCCTCAATAGATCAGAAAGATGTTTGCATCAATTGATAGAAAAGATTTCTCCGTTAGATTTCACAATTAATAAAATGTTATTTTTCATGAGATAAACAATTGAAAAACTGTGAAATGTTAAGCGTTATCTAAACGCCCTAACTGCCACATTTTGATTGGTTTGATTTACGGCTAAGTTAGTCATATGGGATGATTTACTGTCGAAGTTTATGTTTGTTTTGTGTATGACTAAATTACTCAACGGGGAAATGATGGTTTGAAAAATGGAATTTGGAAGTTATGTGAAAGTTTTAGGATGCAATAAATGTTTCTATGATGGTTAGACAGTCCTTCCCCCACTCAAAGGGGGGGCTGCCATACAAATGAAACACAAATTTCTGCATTACTCGAGAATTAATCAAGCAAATGAAACCAAATTTGGCATGTGGAGGTTTTAGGATGCAATAAATGTTTCTATGGTGTTAAGATACTCCTTCCCCCTCTCTTAGAGGGGGCTGCCATACAAATGAAACACAATTTTTGGCATTACTCGGAAATTAATCAATCAAACTAAACCAAAGTTGGCATGTGAAAGTTTTAGGGTGCAATAAATGTTTCTATGATGGTTAGACAATCCTTCCCCCACTCAAAGGGGGGTCTGTCATACAAATGATACACAAATTTCTGCATTACTCGAGAATTAATCAAGCAAATGAAACCAAATTTGGCATGTGGAGGTTTTAGGATGCAATAAATGTTTTTATGGTGTTAAGATACTCCTTCCCCCTCTCTTAGAGGGGGCTGCCGTACAAATGAAACACAAATTTTTGCATTACCCGAGAATTAATCAAGCAAATTAAACCAAATTAGGCATATGGAAACTTTAGGGGGCAATGAATGTTCTTTGGTGGTTAGATACCCCTCCCCTCTCTCTTATGGTTGGCTGCCATACAAATAAAACACAAATTTCTGCATTACTCGAGAATTAATCAAGTAAATGGGCGGGACGAAGTTTGCCGGGTTAGCTAGTATGAATATATATATGCTGCGAAAGTAAAGAAATTGAAACGCCATGTACTGTAAGGCACCTTGTTTTAGATGGCTTTGTTAGTGAGCACAGGGAATAAAAGATCCACCACCTTGCATGTATTGGCAATGCCAATTTCCCCGGGCACCTTGGTTCAGATGGCGGTGTTAGGAGACATTGTAGCATACTAACAATCTCCCCTATTATTCAAAATCTAGAAGAATCAAAATCCTTTTCTTATATATATATATATATATATATGAAATATATATATATATATATATATATATATATATATATATATATATATATATATATATATATATATATATATATATATATATATATATATATATATATATATATATATATATATATATATATATATATATATATATATATATATATATATATATATATATATATATATGTTATGAGCGAAATATGAGAATAGCCCTTACATTTCGAACAAGTCGTCCATACATCGGAAGATGGGCACTTTTACAGGGAAAAAGTTTTTCTAACAACAACTTTTTCATGTTTTCTTTGAAAAAAAAACAACTTATCCTAATTTTTTTTAAAGTCAAGATAGCGATATAGTGTATTCGACAAAGTTTTAGACCTTGTTAAAATATAAACCTTTGTCGAAGACAACAACTTTCTGTCTTTTATTGTTTTTGGAATATAAGTCATTTTTGTATGTAAATGTATGTTTTGTGTGTAAATTTTCACGTTTGACATGTTCTTGACATGTTTCTAAATAGAGAAAAGTTAGCAAAGCATGTAAATTGAGATATTTTATACATAAAAATGTTACGAATTAAGCATTAATAATATAATATTTTTTCAAAGAAAAAAAGTAAAAAGTTGTCCAAAATACATTTTCCATGTAAATGTGCCCATCGTTCGATGTATGGAAAACTTGTTGGAAATTTTAAGGGCTATTTATATCTATTTTTTCAGAATTTTTAAAGCATATGTTTTCGAGAAAAAATAATTTTAATTTTCAAAATATTTTTTTTTCAATGAATTTTTTTCCCAAGTAATTCTTACATTAAAAAGCCAAAATTATTTCCTACATTCCATTCTTTGACTTAAATTTTGTAGATCGGATTTTTTTAATTTTTCAACTTTTTTCGAAAAATCTTGATTTAAAAGCTATGAGATCTTCAAAAAGTTGGTCAGAGAATGTAGGAAAATTACTTGTAGGAAATTACTTAGGTTTTCATTAAAAATTATCAAAGAATTTTTTGGAAAAAAAATCATTAAAATAAAATATTTTGAAAATTAAAATTCATTTTTTCTTGAAAACATACGCTTTAAAAAAATCTGAAAAAATAGATATTAATAGCCTTTAAAATTTCCAACAAGTATTCCATACATCGGACAATGGGCACATTTACATGGAAAAAGTTTTTCGAACAACAACTTTTTCTTTTTTTTTCCTTTGAAAAAATATTAATAATGTTCAATTCGTAACATTTTTATGTACACATTATCGCAATTTACATGTTTTGCTAACTTTTCTCTATTTAGAAACATGTCAAGAACATGCCAAACGTGAGTATTTACACACAAAAATGGTACGAGCAAAACATTATTTTTTTCAGGAATCTTCAAACAAAAATGACTTATATTCCAAAAACTATAAAAGATAGAAAGTTGATGTCTTCGACAAAAGTTTATATTTTAACAAGGTCTAAAACTTTGTCGAATACACTGTATCGCTTGACTTTAAACAAAATTAGGAAAAGTTGTTTTTTTCTCAAACAAAACATGAAAAAGTTATTTTTCGAAAAACTTTTTCCGTGTAAAAGTGCCCATCTTCCGATGTATGGACGACTTGTTGGAAATTGTAAGGGCTATTCATACATATGTTTTTGAGAATTTAAAAAAAATACGTTTAATTTTAATTTTTAAAATATCTTTTTAGTCAGCGAATTTTTTTTCCATAAATTTGTTGGTATTTTTTTGTGACAATTTGAACAATTTCCTACATTTCATCCTTTGACAAGAATTTTGTAGGTATCGTAGTTTTTAAATTATAATTTTTGGTAAAAAATCAAGAAAAAAAATTGTCTTTTTCCAAAAAGTAGTTCAATTTTTGTCGAATATTTCAAGTATGTAAAGTTGCTTAAATGACCCATGTCTTTACACCCACAACGTTTCACTACTATCTGAGATGGTGCCGCCAACGGCCAGTCGAGTTGGCATGAAATTCGTCTATTGCTACTACCAAAACTACTACCAAATATTTTCAGACATTTTCATAACATGTTTCTCTGTTACATGGAATACATGCGTGATACAGAAAAGTAAATTTTCATTATTTTTTTTTTTTAATATTAACCAGAGAATAATTTTCGCCTCACACCAACGGAACACGAAGCTTAATTCTGTAAACGCGAAATCCAATTGTACTAACAACAATGCCATAGTGGAACTAATGAGAATAATTTTTTTTCAAACTTCCCCTCGAAGCTTTTCAAAAATTTCAAAACTTTTTCTTGCCATAACAATGATCTACGGACAGAGACGAATACAAAAATATAAAGAAAGCTCAAATCCGACCATTCCTTCTTCGGGTTTTGCGCTCAGCACCAAATTTGGCCTTCCATTTTTATTTATATAGATACACATATTTAATATATTTCCATTTATTTTTGTACCGCGCAATGCTCTGGAGATTGTGAATATAATCAAAAATACAAAAAACAAACCTGAACTCATTCGAGAAAAAAAAAATTAGAGCAGTACTAAGGCTCAAAATTAAAAAAAATAAATACCAAACATCATAGAATTTTTTAATGTCCTTAAATTGTAAAAAAAAATCACACATGTCTGAAACACACGAACGACAACATTTAAATAGCAAACTGGATCTCGGAAACAATTTTTTTAATTTCAAAACGCAAAGAAATTTTTTTTTTCAATTGGTTTTTTAACGATATTTCGCGATACACTATAGTGAGACCTTAAACTTTTTTTTAACTTTTAACAATTTTTTAAATGTTTATCTCGATCATATATCCTTGCTTATGACTCTTTACTTTTTTAACATGCTTATTCGAAAATCGAAGTGTTGGGCGTTCTCGAGTATCTATCTAGATTGGTCTTTGCAGCAATATCTTTTTTTTCGTGAATCTTAGAAACAACGAATTTTCGATTTTTGTCAACAACATAACTACAGTATCATAAACCAATGTGGTAGGATAATAATGTTGTAGTAAAAGGAGTACCGGTAAGTTTCTTCGTTTTTTCCAGAAATTAATGCTTTATTCTGCAAAAATGGTTACAAATTTAATATTCAAAGTATTGCTCATCGCTAGTCACAACTTTTTCCCATCTTTCTGGCAAATCACGGAACCCTTTGCGGAAATAATCGGCCGGTATGTTGGCTAACCACGAATCGATCCAATTTTTGACTTCATCAAAATTGGAGAAGTGCCGGTCAACCAGGCCGTGTTGCGTGGATCGAAAAAGGTAGTAATCGGACAGAACAATATCTGGAGAATACGGCGGGTGGGATAGGACCTCCCATTACAGCGTTTCTAAGTATGTTTTGACCCGTTTCGCGACATGCGGCCGAGCAAAATAACTTGATCGTGTCTTGGCTCGTATTGTGGCCGTTATTTCATCAGTGCATGGCTCAAATGCATCAATTGTGGGGGTAGAGGTTCTCCGTAATGGTTTCATTCCGTTTTAGCAGCTCATAGTACACCAAATAGACAACATAACCTTCTGGCCGTGAATATCCCGCGCGGCCCTCGATGTTGATGCATGGCTGTGGTATCCATACGTTGCCTGACGATTAGGATTTTCGTAATGGACCCACTTTTCATCGCCAGTAACGATTCGATGCAAAAAACCCTTTCTTTTATGCCGTTGGAGCAGTTGTTCGCACGTGAAAAAACGTTTGACGTCTCGTGGCTTCAATTCATACGGCACCCAATGTTCTATCTTTCGGATCATTCCCACTGCTCCTAAACGATCGGATATGGTTTGCTGAGCTACTCCAAGTGTATCTGCAAGTTCTTGTTGCGTTTGTGACGGATCATGATCGAGTAAAGCCTTCAATTCATCATCTTCAAACTTTTTTGGCGCTCCGGAACGTTCTTCGTCTTCCAAGTCAAAATTATCACTCTTAAACCGTGCAAACCACGTCTGATACGTTCGCTCAGCTGGAGCATGGTCACCATAAACTTCCACCGAAATCCGATGACTTTCCGCAGCTTTTTTCTTCATATTGAAGTAATGAAGTAACACTCCCCACAAAAACACTCTCGTTGGTAAGAAATTCGACATATTCAAAGTGGCAAAAAATTATGTTGTTTACGCTTAAACTTTTTGACATACACTGAAAAAGACACGCAATGCCTGTAGCTTTCCAACGAATGTCTGGAAATTTGATTCACTGGAATAATAATCAAGTTACGCCATCTGTTGTAAAACCGAAGAAATTTACCGGTACACCTAATATATATTTAATTATTTTTCTATTCATCGTCAATTATTTGCAGACCAAGTAAATACTTAATTATCTAACCTTGAAAGATTATTTTTTTCATTTTGTATCGATGCGATTCAAATAGTGTTGCAGAAGTGTTATGCTATCCAACACTCTAAGATGATACTCATTATTGATCCTACTCTATTTAAAAAAAAATCTTGAAAGTTCATCGATTTCTCAACAACTTTTCCATGAACCACATTTTAATCACAGCTGTTTTCATACTTGTACTCCTGGATTATAAATCTTTCTATTGTTTTTTAAGAATAAATTTAGGTTCTACATCAATTTTCCTATCATCAATGATTCAGTTACCTATCAATTTTCCTATCATCAATGGCTTAGTGATGGGCGAACGATCTTCAGATCATAACATAACATGACATAACTCTCGATAAACCACTACCAACATATATATTCTACTGTGTAGAATATTTAATTACTGGTTATGTGTATCCAGTCGAATTATCAACGGCAGAAACGGCAACTCGATGCAACTCGCGTTATGAAAGTGATATGAACAGTACCCAACAAAACCAAACAGTGGGCGCAAGGTTTCGCGCTCAAATAAAAAATACCGTAAACAAAAATATCGAAACTGAAATATAATAGGCAACTGTTGGTGTTTAATTCCAAATATATTCCAGTGTTTACTAGCTGCCCAGTTGCTTTTCATTCTAAATAATCGATGGTCATCGCGGTTCTCATTGCACCAGGGACTTAATGTGTTTTCCATTACCCACCACGGTACTTTTTTTCGCGGAAAATGTGAAATATGCAAACACCATCACAGTCAGCTCGTTGATAGTCATAAAATCATATAGTTTTACACCAGGAATCCCCCAGCTCAACGAAACACCGTAGTGCATATCGAAACAGACAACATGAATTCGAACAGACGAAAAAAAATCCGCGACATCCTGGTATCACTATTCACTAGTGCCACAGTCTCGCTACGAGAGACCCCGGAATACGGCATGCGACAATAATACACTCTTAGTATTCATGAGAATCAGCATGTAGGACAAATTTAGTATTATCATCCTGCCACCGTATTTCGTTTCTCTCGGGGGGAATCCTAGCGCGAGAATGGAAGCTGGAAGCTGGCGGATTGTCGAATAACATTTAGGGTTATGCCTGCATCGACGCGAGAAGTCTGAATCAGGAAATACAAATTTTCATAGCTTTCCTTTCCCCCCGGGTGGCTGCGAGAAGGTGTGCAAGGTGCGCAATCGAACTTCGGAGGGTATGTGTGAGAGGAGCAACGAAAGGGGTTGCAAATGAACGACTCGAATAATTTTAACCAAATGATTCAATCAATTTACCTCGATGAGCACTTTTTTATTGGAGCTGTTTTACTGGGATTTAAGCAAGAGGATTTGCCCAATGATATCGGTGTTGCGATTGATTGCACACTGAGTGGTTCCATCACCCTTGCGGCGATTGATTCAGCGGTTGATATATTGGCCACTAAAGGAAACACATCTCTGAATGAAGGTAAAAATTGTTAAAGTTTTCTAACATTGCTTTGCAACCCCTCAAGGTGGAAGCATCGAAGCACGCGACCGATGCAAGGCAGGATAGCAATAAAAACACTCCATGAAATCTGTGGCATTGACATTTGGTGGAAATGGGTGACATAAATAAGCTTAACGATAGTCCTCCTTGTGATTGAATCCTTCCACACTTATCCGTTCGATGCCGGGAGATATCAAGCGGCTTATTTCGGATGTTGAAAGACCACCATTAGCAGTATAAGTGGCTCTTTTCTCTACCGGAGAGAAATCCAATTGGGCCAAGGGTGAACATCTTCCGCTCAGCTGAAGGATTATATGAATCCTTTCCCGGTACACTGATGCCATCTGCCGGCAGACGATATACACACACACGCTTCATGTGCTTCATGTGATTTATCTATCCGAAAGTATTGGAAAAAAAAAACTTCAAACATCATTAAAGAATTCCGCCCAACTCCTCCAGCCTATGGAATATTTTTTGATTTGACTATCAATGGGGAAAGGTTATGTTTGTAAACCTTCCGAACTTTCCTAGCAGACTGCATGCTGATACATCTTAGAAGATAGGAGAGCCAGAAAAAAAGACACAGAATAAACTGGAGGAGTTTGCGGCGCCGGTGCCACCATCCGAGACTGCCATTGCTGCTGCTGTTCAATGATGACACGATAAATTTGGATTGACGGTTTTCTTATTTCGGTTTCCGTCAAAATTTGATTGGATTCTTGGTGGTCTATTGCCAGCTAAGAGCTGGTGGCTGGGAGAGGCGGAAGAATGCTGCTTTTGGGATAATCCCAAAAGGGGTGCACTCCCGAATGTCTCGATTGACGACGCGGGTCATAGGCCATCTCGGAATGGTAGAAATTGGTGATTGCTTTGAGGTCATTGCTTTTTTTTTCCACGCGAACGGTATAACTTGCTTTTTACGAATGAGGTGTCATCCTAGCAAATTAAGAAATGATTGGATGAGCATAGAACTGATTGGGAATAAGAGCAATTCCACACAGAATCGCAGGAAACCAGACAGCCCGTAGTCGCATAAGACTGTCCTGATTGTATATTTCAAAACGTAAGTTTGCGTCACTATCGTATATCGGTAAACGTTATGTATGATCGGACGCGTCGACTTCATATTATATGCGTAAAAAGTCAATATTACACAATCGATACAGTAAATGTGGTATAAAACTATTCAAATTACGAGTTCAATATACTTTCTCTAGAATTAATCGGTCACATTTTTGGCAAAAAGATGTTTTCCAATGTTATAATCACAAACACCAACAAGCTGATCGTTTTTTGTATTGGGAGTGAAACGGACATATGATGGGGGTAAGGGGGACAATTACACAAAGTTCTCTCACTCGCTCCTCTCATCCTTTATCTGTCTAGCAACTCAAGTGTGAGAGAGAGAGAAAACAAGAGAGTGCGAGTTGGATGCTCTTTTCATCACTAATCCTTTTTTTTTCTTTCCGTCTTACCCCAGAAGCTGTCCGTTTCACCCATACCCCTTCCTTCCTTCATTAATCAAGGACATTGATGAGACTAAAATAATATCGCGCGGCATATGATGAAACCATGCGTGTTTTTAGTACATTATTGAATAGTTTTTAGTACATTATTTGTATCATTTAAAAAACCATTCAACTTTTTTAATTTTTTATTTCTTACCTAATTTTCTTCGGAATATTTTTATGGTGTACTGTATTCTACTTGTCAAATCATTTCATTTAATACCGACATTGAGGGGATTGCAAAAATACATGGTACCTACCCCACAGACATTCAAATATACATACAAACAGGTTAAGCTGAATGAAGTCAATTAAAAAAATAATTAGTTATTCGGGAACTGCGGCCATCTTGCATTTCGAATTTTCATGATCTACTACGTTCTCAAAGCACTTTCATTTGATATCAATTTTGATGGGGTATTGAAAAAAAAAATTCACCGTTTCACCGTTTCCTTGTGGTGGTCATTTTGGATTTGATTTTTTTCTTTATAAATATACGATTTATAAATAAAATTTTTTTTATAAGTTATAAATAACTATGTTCTACAAGTCATGCCCTTCCATTTGATACCCGTATTGATGGTGTTCTGAGAAAATATATAATCCGCCATTCTGTAGCGGCCGCCATTTTGGATTTGTATTTTTCACAAATAACTGTATTCTAATAGCCGAGCCCTTTCATTTGATACCCATATTGACAGATTTTGATATATACATGGCGCCATTTTTTAGTGGTGGCCATTTTGGATTTGCATTTTCTATAAATAACTGTGTTCTACTAATCAAGCCCTTTCATTTGATACCCATGTTGATGGAACTCTGAGAGTGTATATGATCCACCATTTTGTAAAGGCCGCCATCTTGGATTTGCATTTTTCATAAACAACTGTATTCTACTAGTCAAGCCCTTTCATTTGATACCCACATTGATGGGGATTTGGAAAAACCCATATTGATAAGGTGTTGAGAAAATATGTAATCCGCTATTTTGTAGTGGCCGCCATCTTGGATTTTCAAGATCTTGAAATACGCAGTTTTATAGTGACTGGAGAGATAAAGTTGTGTTACAAATTTCAGATCATAGTCAACAGGAGGGGGTCAAATTTCTATTAGTGTGGGACAGCGTTACAGACATGTTACAAACATAAAAACATACAAACAGGGCAAGCTAAATAAAACCGTTTAAAAACCAAAAAAGGTCGACAGAAAAACAATCTGGGTATGGTTACCCTAGTCTCCTAGCGGTATGAAATGTGCTTTACGACCTATTCTCATATCAGCATATAGTTACGGCACACCTGGACGCCTAATCAGCACCCAAGTTGCATGGTCAGCATTCCTCGCCACATCATGCGACAAGCAATGCACCAATCAGCAGGAGACACACCACCAATTCGGAAATCACTTACATCAGCAATTAGTAGGGCATAAAAGACCTTCAACTTATGCCAGTTAGTTAGTTATTATTCATACCCCGTGCGTTAAACAGTGTAATAGTTCCGTAATTCAATAAAAGTTCTTTTTTAAAAAGGCGGTCACGGCCTAATAAATGTGATTGGCGCAGCCGTGCGGTGTTCGCGTAAAAGTTAATAGATAAACAGTGCTACCAGTGATTTACAAATCACAGGAAAGTGTTCCCGCGTAAGCATCCAGAAGTACTTACGAAGTGCCCTGGAGTTGTGGAGCCGCCGCTAGCAACCGGACCGCGAACGGACCCCCACACACGACAAAGCAAGGTGAGTGATATAAATAAAAAACACTTGCTGGAAGAATAAAAACAGTTCCCAGTGAAGTTTTTATTCCTCAACGAAATTTGCGACGATCCAAGAGAGACCGCAATTTCACCCCCGAACTCACGAGATCTAAGAGAACGTGAATTCAAAATTTCACCTACAAATTTTGTTAGTGCAATCCGAAGCCCCAGCGGACGGTGCACCAAATTGAATAAACAAATTGAATGACAAAGCATAACTCGAAGACAACCTCTGCACTGAAAAGAGCAAGGAAAGCTATTTTTCAACGAAATAACGTTAGTGACACAGAGTCTAGTGATTGCACTGACGAGTCACAAGAATACAGCCACGTCCCTCTGCGGAAAGAATTACCATCCTTAGCCAATCTCTTTTTAGAAGAAGGTGAAAAAATGGAACAAATATCTGCCCAGTTGCAACAGATTTCTCAACAATTGCAAAGCTTAACTACTAGGCAAACTCATTGCGAACAACAAATCAAAGCAATTAGCCAACCTAACAACCCAGAAGCAAGCATTTCGGAAGATGAATTTATAGAATTAGGACCCGTGAATACACAACACATTGTGGAATCTCTGTCAAGGATCCCGGATCCTATAAAGAGTATTCCATCGTTTGATGGCAACCCCAAACAGCTTAATAATTGGATAACGTCAGCGGAAAATTTATTAAAAAATTTTAAACCACTTGTCCCCGCCAATGTTTATGCGATTTACGAACAATCAGTCATACACAAGCTACAGGGCAAGGCGAAGGACGCCATTTGTAAGGCACAATATCCCGTAACATTTTCAGAAACAAAAAAAATATTGATATCAGCATTGGGAGACAGACAGGAGTTATCTTCTTATAAATCCAAACTCTGGAGGAATAAGCAATCGGATACTATGTCTGTCCATAAATACTTTCAAAGGACACAATATTTAGTTGAAAACATTAAAACTCTGGCAAAACAAGACAAAGATTATGCCCAATCCTGGCCGGCGACCTCTAAATTTATTGATCAGGACGCTCTAGCAGCATTCATTGCGGGGCTGAATGAGTTCTATTTCGGTCATGCTCTAGCAGCAAGACCTAAGAATCTAGATGACGCATACGCATTCCTTTGTGAGTATAATTCAAGTGAAAGAATCGCTCGAGGAGAGAAGAAAAGTGCTAATACTACTCCCCGGCAAGCTAAAGAGAATTACAGAAGAGACAATACAAATTTACAAAACCATAATACTAATCAAACTAGAAACACACAACTTCAACCCCAACCTATGGAAGTAGACCCATCATTGAGGAGTAGACTGACTCTTAACAAGAAACTTCTACATAATAACGAAATTTCTGAACATCCTGATTGCCCCGATCAATCAGATCAGGAAGAAGAAGAGGAAGAAGAAAACGAAGTAAATTTTTGGCAAACTTCACAAACCAGTCCCAAAACCTAAATTACCTCCCGTATATTAAAAGTACGAACATCAAAACAAATCAGACAATCAAACTTCTTTTGGATACAGGAGCAAACAAAAACATAATAAAACCTGGACTAATCAAAAACACAACACAAACAAGAAGCACAAGCGTTAAAAATATAACCGGAACCCATACCATCAATCGTAAAGGAAAAATAAACCTCCTGGGATTTGATATACCCCAACAAACGTACTATGAAGTAGACTTTCATAAATTCTTTGACGGAATTATCGGCTCAGAATTTTTCGCTGAAACAAATACCATAATCGACTATCAAAATGAAGCCGTCACAATTGCAGGCCACAAAATACCTTATGACAAATATTATCTCGAAAAGAAAACATACAACCACATTGTGACACTACCGAGCGATAGGAATGGCGAATGGTTTGTTACAAAACCAACAAAACTCTGCAAAAGACATTTTAATAGAACCAGGACTTTACAATTCACTTAATGAACAAACATCGTTTCTTGTCAGAACAAACGATCCAAACAAACCCAAAATACCTCTCGAGAAAATTTACATTAGAGTCAATAACTTCGAAACAATTTCCCCATTACCCATCAACATTCCAAATAACCTTGACCGCGAAACTATTAAAGGACTACTCAGGACAAAACACTTATTGCATCTCGAAAAAGACGGACTAATAACATGTATTCTAAAAAACCAACAAGTTCTCCTGAAAAATAATGAAAAATAAACAGCAACTATGGCAATCAAACATAAAATCAATACAACAGACAGCGAACCTGTGTATACCAAATAGTACAGATACCCCCATCACTTTAAAAAAGATGTAGAAGATCAGATAAAGGAAGTGCTGGAAAATGGCATCATATGCAATTCGGCTAGCCCATACTCGTCCCCAATATGGGTTGTTTCAAAAAAAAAAGCCGACGCATCCGGTAAACGAAAAGTACGAGTAGTTATCGATTATCGGAAGCTTAATGAAAAAACGGTTAACGATAAATTCCCAATACCTCAGATCGAGGATATTCTTGACAGCCTTGGAAAATCGGTATACTTCACGACTCTTATAGATAGAAATGGACCCGAAACACCAACAAAAAACAGCCTTCTCAACAGCTCAAGGGCATTTCGAATTCACACGAATGCCCTTTGGCTTAAGGGGGTATTCTAGTCTAGAAAACTGAAAAAATCGAAATTTTTTTTTTACCATATCTCTGTAGTTTAGGCATTCAAGAATATACTCTAGAAAGGACTTATCGAAAATCCTATTATTTACCTAGTTAGAGCCATCTTAGTGATGTGGTATCTAACCTGTTACGGCCATCACAATGAACTTCAAACGCGTTTCTCTCGGAACTAGTTTTTTTCTAACTGGCGTACACGATATCTCAAGTTCTACTGAACCGATTTATGTCAAATTTATATGAAAATAATCTGCATACATCTCTCTATCGCATGAACCAATAAAAAATTATAACTTTTTAATTTTACTATTTTTAAAAAATCGGTAAACGCAAAAAAAAAACGTTTCAAACAGCATTTTTGTTTTCAAACGGCAGCCATTTTGTTGAAACCTATGTTTTTGACTTGTCCGAGGTTCATGCCATAGCGACATCTTTACTGATTCAGAATCTGTTCGATTTTTTTGTTTCAGATAACCAGAAGGACTGGAATCGTGTACGCCATGGCACAACTTTTTTTGAACACCCTCACTTCACCAGCATGTAACTATTCTAATTATGAATATTTTTTTTCCGTCCTATTTTTGTTTTATTGTTGAAAGATAGATAAACGAATAATGATATAATGGATAGTAAAAATATTCTTTGTTTTATTTTTACGGAGTTCGAAAAAACGTCCGAAATTCGTGTCTCTACACTAGAATACCCCCTTAAATAACGCACCTGCGACTTTCCAGCGTGCAATGAACAATATCTTAGGAGATTATATTGGTAACATTTGCTATGTATACTTAGATGACATAATCATCATAGGATACAACCTTACAAATCACCTCGAAAACATAGAAAAAATTCTAACAAGACTTTCCGATTTTAACCTCAAAATTCAACTAGATAAGTGCGAATTCTTGAAGAGAGAAACAGAATTTCTCGGACACGTTATCACCCCAGAAGGCATCAAGCCAGATCCAACAAAAATAAATAAAATTCTGGACTGGAAACTTCCCATTTCTCAAAAAGAAATTAAACAATTTCTCGGACTGAAAGGCTACTACAGACGCTTTATAAAAAACTACGCAAAACTAGCTAAACCACTACCGAAACACTTAAAAAAAAAGAAACACCGATAAACCCGAACGACCAGGAATACAAAAAAGCATTTGATGATTTAAAACTTATTCTAACATCCGACCAAGTACTAGCATACCCAGATTTTGAGTTACCGTTCATATTGACAACCGACGCCAGCAACTACGCTCTAGGAACAGTGTTATCACAAATTCAAGACAATATAGAAAAACCCATAGCATTTGGAAGTCGTACACTTAACAAAACCGAAGAAAACTACTCAACTACGGAGAAAGAAGCATTAGCCATAATGTGGGCCGTAGAAAAATACCGCCCGTACCTTTTCGGAAATAAATTTATCCTCGTTACTGACCACAAACCGTTAACATTTATAAAATCATCGGTGAAAAACTCAAAAATACTAAGATGGAAGCTAGAACTAGAAAATTTTGACTACGAAGTAAGATACAAAGAAGGAAAAACTAATGTTGTGGCAGACGCCCTAAGCCGAAAAAATAACGAAGTTAATACAAATGAATTTAATGAAGAACCTCTCATTCCAGACACTATTTCGCAGGATAACAACCCAACAACGGAGAACGCAGACAACCAGAGCGAAACGAATACGGTCCATTCCGCAGAAGACTCCGGAGATAATTTTATTCATTTTTCAGACAAACCAATCAATCATTTCAGGAACCAACTTATTTTCAGAATATCCACTATTAGCACTGTCATTACCGAAACATTATTCCAAAAATTTAATAGAACAATAGTGGCACAACCAAGCTATACACATTCCGACATCCTTCACTATCTAAAGACTTTCCACAATGGAAAACAGTCTGCAATTTCAGCACCGGAAACCCTTATTCTACAAATACAGGAAACATTTAAAACACATTTCAATCAAAAAGGTCATTTTGTCTTTACTTCTTGCATGGTAGAAGATGTCCAGAATGAAGAGCGTCAAAACCAAATCATAATTAAAGAACATGACAGAGCTCATAGAGGGATAAACGAAGTTGAAGCACAACTCAAAAGAGCATATTTTTCCCCAACATGCATAAACTCATAAAAAACTACGTAAACGCCTGCAAAATTTGCTACTCACATAAATACGAGCGCAAGCCGTATAATATAAAAATTTCTCCGCGCCCTATAACGGAAAAACCATTAGATAGAGTACATATGGATATTTTCATAATTGATCATTGTAGTTTTTTATCCCTTATAGATTCATTTTCTAAACATCTGCAAATGTTTCATCTGAAATCTAAAAATCTCGTCCATATCCAAAAAACTCTTGGTAAATACATTTCTATATTCGGAGTACCATCAATCATTTTAACAGATCACGAAACAACATTCAGATCAATTCAAATCAGAAACTTTTTATCACAATTAGGATCAAACTTAGAATATGCATCTTGCTCAGAATCAAACGGACAAATTGAACGTACGCACTCGACAATAATAGAAATCTTCAATACAAACAAGCATAAATTCCGGGGAATACATACAAAATCAATGATTAAAGTAGCAGTTGCCTTATATAACAATACAGTACACTCATCCACACAATTTACGCCAAACGAAATCATGTTTAATAATAACAATATTAGAAATCCAGAGGAAATTTTAGGAAACGCGCAGAAACTGTTCTTAGAAGCGAAAGTAAACATGCAGAAAGCACAAAACTGTCAAACCAAACAAAATCCTAACAAAGAAGAAGCGCCTCAATTAAATGAAGATCAAACAGTATTCGTTATTCCAAACATAAGAACTAAAACTCAACCCCGAGCAATACAAACAACTGCTAATAATATAACGGAAAAAACTTTCAAAAATCAGAAAGACACAAAAAGACATTAAAGAAAAATAGAAAGACTGAAAGGATCAGTGACCTAATAGCAACCTAAATATATTCTTTACAGATGTACATCCCAATTTTACTGATACTACTCTTACCCCACATGGACGGACAAAAACTGGAAATCAAGAAATTATACGACGACCATAGTAGTACATACTACTAAAAAGACGAGAGTGCTGGATTCAATCAGGGACCATTAAAATGATTCACCCAATCAACTTAACTACGATAGAAACAAACATTTACTTGATGAACAAAGTAGTTAAACAAATAGCTAGTAACCACCCAATTTCTCAGCTAGTAAAACAGAAAAGTAGGGCTCTAATTAATAATTTGCGACAAGTGAAACCGACCCAACCGAGAAGACAACGCCGATGGGACAATCTAGGGAAAGCCTGGAAGTGGCTAGCAGGAAGTCCGGACGCGGAGGATCTACGTGTAATCAATAGCACAATCAACGAGCTGATTAACGAGAATAACAAACAGGTTAAAGTAAACAGGATGATCAACAACAGAATAACTGAAATGACGGATGCAATCAACACACTTATAACTCACCAAAATTTGGAAAACAAAATTTTATTGGAGGAGTACGATTCCTTAACACTATTACTTTACATGGATACAACAAACAGGATGCTGGAAGAAATACTAGATACCATAATTAAAACAAAAATTGCATTACCTAACAGCAAACTGCTAACACTACGGGAAATTTTAACAATCGAATCTCTACTACACGAACAAGGAATTTCAACGCAATTCCCAGAACAAGCACTTGACTACGTCGAACCAAAAATAGCACTGAAAGACGAGATACTGCTATACATCTTACAAGTCCCAAAATTACAAAAGAACCCTTCAGAGATTATTGAAGTTCTACCACTGATTGTAAACGATACAACTATCTTCAATCTCCCACGATATATCATCAGAACCAACGATAAGATTTTCAATACTGCAAAACCAACCGACTTGATTCAACGAAGCTCCGAGTTACAACTGATACAGGGCAGTTGCATAAACAGAATTATTAATGGAAAAACCAGTCATTGCGATGTAGTTTTTTTTTTTTTTATCCAAAATATATATTTTTATTAAGGCTCATATGGCGTCAACCTGACGGGGCCGGGAGTTCAATATTTCGACAATGTTTGCCTTATAACTATGTTAGTAATATGTAACCGATTACTCGCGGTTGGCTCGAGGTTAGTATTACAAGTGTTTTCGTAATTGTGATGTTGCTGTCTCCAATGCTCTGTACCTGTGCCCATTAATCAGCAACGCCCCCTTGTCTGTACCCCATATCTAGCGTGGTGCATCTTCTCGACTCGAGGAATCCAGGATAGAATGGTCACTAGCCGGCGCAAACATCAGCTCGTGTAGAGTTGTCATGAGCGGTACAACCTTTGGCTCTTGTTGAATGATCAGTGGACTGCACAACCTTTGGCCCGTGTATCTGTAAAGAGTGTGTGTATGTATTGCCGCGACTAAGTAAAAGTTTATAGATCGGATAGGAGGGATATGAAACGGGGACACAACGAAGGAAACATCATTAAACGTTGACATCGGCGTTTCTGAGGAACAGGTATAGATGAAGCAGAAGATCAGGATCACGGCTACCTAAGATATCCCGGACGGGGATATCCGATTGTCTGCCTTTTGCTCTCAGTGCTCTAGAGAGCTGAGAGCGAGCAGCATGGAACCGGATACACGACCAGACAACATGCTCGATGTCGTGGTAGCCATTGCCACAATCACAAAGATTGTTTGCTGCGAGCCCAATGCGATAGAGATGCGCGTTTAGGTTGTAGTGATTGGACATGAGCCGAGATATCACGCGAATGAAATCACGACCTACATTCAATCCCTTAAACCAAGCTTTCGTCGAAACCTTAGGAATAATCGTGTGTAACCAGCGACCGAACTCATCTTCACTCCACATGCGCTACCAACTAACGAGTGTGTCCTGACGAGGAATGTGAAAAAATTCATTATAGGCAATTTGCCTTTCAAAAAGTGTGCCTTCTAAAGCGCCCACCTTAGCTAGCGAGTCCGCTTTCTCATTCCCCGGAATCGAGCAATGAGAGGGAACCCATGCTAAGGTAATCTTGAATAATTTTTCGACCAAAACACTCAATAGATGTCTTATTCTTGTTAGGAAATAAGATGAGCGTTTATCAACTTTCATTGAACGAATAGCCTCTATTGAGCTGAGACTGTATGAAAAAATAAAATAATGGTCGATGGGCAGTGTTTCAATGATCCCTAGTGCGTAGTATATCGCACCCAGTTCAGCGACATACACGGAACAAGGATCTTTGAGTTTGAAAGAGGCACTAGAATTTTCATTGAAGATGCCGAAGCCAGTGGACCCGTTTATGAATGAACCGTCAGTAAAGAACATTTTATCAGATCTAACTTTCCCATATTCTGCCGAAAATATCGGCGGAATAGAATCGGAGCGTAGATGATCTGGGATTCCATGGATTTTTTGTCGCATGGACAGATCAAAATTGACAGAGGAATTGCAAAAGTATGGGAAGCAAACTTGGTTGGAGATGCCCGGTGAAGGGTGCACTTCATGGGTAAGGAAATCATGGTACAAAGACATAAAACTTGACTGAGGAGTCAGTTGGAGTAGATTTTCGAAGTTATCAATCACCAATGGATTCATGATCTTGCAACGGATGAGAAATCTGTAGGATAATTCTGTTAATCGAAGAGTAAGCGGGGGTACTCCTGCCAAGACTTCGAGACCCATCGTATGTGTCGAATGCAAACACCCCATTGCTATACGCAAGCAACGATATTGTATTCTCTCCAGCTTGAGAATATGAATCCTGGCAGCTGATCGGAAGCAAAAACTGCCATATTCTAACACTGATATTATCGTTGTTTTGTACAACTGAATGAGGTCTCCTGGATGGGCGCCCCACCATGTTCCGGTTATTGTTTGGAGAAAATTGATTCTTTGCTGGCATTTCTGTTTCAAATACGCAATGTGTATTCCCCAGGTACATTTAGAGTCAAAATATACTCCAAGGTATTTGAAAAACATCGAGTGCCTGATCGCTTTACCGGATAGGTGAAGCTGGAATTGGGCGGGTTCGTGCTTCCTAGAAAAAACGACCATTTCGGTTTTCTCCGTAGAGAATTCGATACCCAGCTTGAGAGCCCACGTGAACAGGTTGTTCAGGGTATCTTGCAAGGATTTTTGCAGAACGGCGGGATTAGTACCGGTGATGGAAATAACTCCATCGTCTGCAAGTTGTCTCAGCGTGCAGTTTCTAGCTAGACAATCATCCATATCATTGACGTAAAAACTATACAAGAAGGGACTACATTGGAGATCAACAATATTTCAACTCTCGGTGAACATACGATTGCTAACAGGAATCAACTCAAATTAATCCACCTACGACAATACACACACGGCAACCTGATTTATGGTATCTTCGGAGGACTATCAATAACCTCTATCACAATTTTCCTACTAATCATTTATATTTGCATCCGTAAAAGGAAAATTATCATCAAAATTCGACCTCCTAGGACAAACGAATCTAAAACCAAGAAGAGCAGTTCGAAGACCAGTTCATCAACAATCAACCCATCAAACAAGGTGCATAATAAGGACGAGGACGCGTTTTCTTCACCCCCCGGAGGAGTTACGGCACACCTGGACGCCTAATCAGCACCCAAGCTGCATGGTCAGCATTCCTCGCCACATCATGCGACAAGCAATGCACCAATCAGCAGGAGACACACCACCAATTCGGAAATCACTTACATCAGCAATTAGTAGGGCATAAAAGACCTTCAACTTATGCCAGTTAGTTAGTTATTATTCATACCCCGTGCGTTAAACAGTGTAATAGTTCCGTAATTCAATAAAAGTTCTTTTTTAAAAAGGCGGTCACGGCCTAATAAATGTGATTATATATACCAAATGTACTCAACAAAAATCATGACAATCAGTCGAGACGTTACGGGGGAGTTCGACCACAAACATCATGATATGAAGTTTTGACGTAGGGCAGGTCACGTTTTCAGAAATGAATTTAACGTCAATAACCTTTTATTCTTGGGGGTCTCCGTAGCCACATTGGTTGCGCGTTCGCGTAGTAAGCGATCGATCGTGAGTTCAAAACTCAGGGCCCTCATTGACCATCTTTGTGTTGTTACAGAATAACTACGTCCACGCATCAATCATTCAGCGATGAAGATCGATCCACGGTCGAAATAAGATCGTTTCATTCATACAACTGCTCTGCTCTGCAAGACACATCGGGCTACTGTTCTATAAATAACTCAACAATGATCAATCAACTGTCTCCGATGTCCGGTCTAACTGAATAATGGAAGAACAGATAGAAAACTCTTACTCCTAAATGGCTACTGTGTAAATGTGTACCATATGCAATGGTATAAAAGTGAATACTCTAACGCCGAAAAAATGGCAACTGTGTAATGTGCTAATTATAGATATGATAAACATTTGACATGTACACGATTAAAATTCGGGTCTTTTACAGCTAAAATGCTAATGAGCCTAAAATAACCAAAGGGGATAAAATAATAAAAAAAACCTTTTTTTCTTGGAACGGTTTTTTTTTGTCAATCGAATCGGAAATATTCTTAGATCCGTTTGATATGTTATAACAGTAGTTCGGCTGAAAAGTTCATAAGGTTGACGTCTAGATGGCCTCTTGCAAAAATCTACTTGATTATCACAAAGCACCATCCTTCAATGGATACGTGTCAAAATTTGATAGCAATCGGTCTATTGGTTCGTGAGTCACAGCATTGAAGCAACTTTTGTTATTGTGAAAAAAATGGAAAAATCACAATTCAATGAAAACGAAGGCAAAAGGAATTGGGCTGCGAGTTGCTTCGGCTTCAACCGTATTCTCCAGATCTGGCCTTCAGCGACTCTTTTCTATTCGCAGACCTGACGACAATGCTCGCTGGCAAGAAATTCAAAACCGATGATGGAGGTTTTTTTATTTTTTTAATGATGGTCCCACCTCATTCCGCTACAAAGTTGTGAGCTGGATGAGTTATCTTAAAGATAATTAAATGTTAGAATTTTCCTTTATAGCATCAAACTGAACCAGTAAGCAAGATAATAAAAAAATAAAAGAACGGACTGGTTTTGTCACAGACATAGAAATTTTACCAAATGAACATTTTGAGGCATTGCGTGAGCGCATTTCATCCATGGCATATCAAGAAAATTTCCAACCCGAAATAATCCTTGACCGATCGGGAATTGAACAACCTAAATACAAATCACCTATGTCCTTATCAGCCGTGAATTTACAAGGGTCTTCCCGCTTTACTAGATTCCCGATAACGGTCTGATAATGCGATTGTTATCAAGTCCAGACAGCTGAGCAAACCTAAATCTAATTCTAGCCGATAATTCAGGCCCAGCAGCAAAACCCAAGGCATGTCAAGAAAATTTCCAGCCCGAAAAAATCCTTGACCGATCGGGAATTGAACCCAATACCTATGTCCATATCAGCCGTAAATTTACAAGGGTCTTCCCGCTTTACTAGATTCTCGTTTACAGAAACTGAGGCCTATATTGAGGAAAAACCGAAAGAGTACTCAAAAATGGTATCAAGTTGCAAGATCGCTATAATCGCGGTATCGCCCTCGAAGGCAATCGTTGAATAATAAAATTGAATTTTGCAAAAAAAATAAATAGTTTTACTGTGTTGCCTTCTAAACTTTTCAGCCGAACTGTTATCAGTCATTCCATGCCAAACCCATATAGTGGTTCTCAGGTTTTCGAAAAAGTGGCAGTTTTGTTCTTTATCGAAAAATATTAGACTCGTATTTTTTATTTTTCTATTAAGGTGCCCATTTCTATTTTAGGGTGGTCCGAAAAATCAATTTTTGATCCTTTTTTTTCTCAAAAATGATTGTTTTTCAAAAAAATATAGCTTCTGAACTACTGGACCGATTCAGATGTTCAACATTTCATATCAAAGCCAAATAGTCATTTCTGGAAAACTATGACACCTGCATAAAAATTGGATTTTGTTTTCGTAATTATTGAATACATTTCTTTTAATTGTTTACATGGCTTTGAACTATAGGGCGCTATATTTCTTTATATTTTTTGTTGAAAACTGAGGATTTTTACACAACATATTCAAAAATCAAAAGGCTTTTTTTTCGTTTTGAGTTATGATTTTTCAAAGATAACCGATGGTTTGAAAAATCAATATTTTCTACTTTTTTTCAAGAGTGACTTTTTTTTGAAAATTTATAACTTTTGACTTGACTGAGATTGTTGACATATCAAATTGAAGTGATTTAGTTAGTATTCTTTAAAAAAATATCGCACTCGCGAATAAATTGAATTTTGTTTTCGTAATCTTATATGTTATTTGTTTTTATAGTTTACTCGGTAAAAGATAGAGAGCACTATATAATTATTTTATGTTTTCTTGAAAACTAAGGTTTTTTATTATATTATTCAGAAATCAGAGAGGTGTTTTTTCGTTTTTTATAAAAATTGGATAGCGTAATTTTTTTTCCAAACAAAACTAGCTTATTGGCTTCAATTTAATATGTCGACTATCTAAATCGGTCCAGTAGTTAAAAAGTGATGAATTTTTGAAAATAGCAATTTTTCAAGGGGAAAAATGACTTTTCGGACCGTCGGCTAGCTTTGAAAAATCATAACTCAAAAACATAAAAAACGCCAATCTAGTTTTTGGATGTTTTACGTGAAAGAAACTCAGCTTCCAAAAAATATGTGAAAAAATATAGCGCCCTCTAAACCAAAGCCATGTTAATAAAAAAAACGGATACAATCAATAATAACGAAAACAAAATCTGATTTTTTGCAAGTGTGATATTAACTGGACTAGCTAAATGAAGCTATTTTTGATATGTCGATCATCTGAATCGATCTAGCAGTTCAAAAGTTATGAATTGTTGAAAAAAAGCGGGAAAAAATATTTCTGGACTACCCTAAAATGAAAATGGGCATCGCAATAAAAACTAAAAAAAATACGGATTTGCGAGTTTATATTAACCAGTCTTGCTCCTATCAGCGAGCAGTCAACAAGTCGGTGATTCTATTCTTGTTTTTGGAAGGGAAATCGAGCAGCGAAATCAAAGAGCGCTTGGATGCTGTGGTGACTCTTCTCCTTCAATGGCGACCGTAAAAAACTGGTTTAACGAGTTTCAACGTGATCGCACGGCGGTTTTTGATGAGCCACGCCCAGGTGCCCCGAAAACGACTACCACGGATAATAACGTGACAAAAATCCACAATCTGAAACACTGTTGTCGGCGCGATGGGTGCCGCGTTTGCTCATTCCGGACAACAAGCGCAACCGTGAGACCACTTCAGAGCAGTGCTTCAGAGCTTCAGAAAAAACGGCCCCATTTGGCGAAGAAAAAAGTGCTCTTCCGTTCCGTACGTACCAGCTCACACCTACGCCGTCGCCACGGCCAAATTGATCAAATTGCACTACGAACTGCTGCCCATCCACCGTATTCGCCAGATTTGGCTTCGTACAACTTTTTTTTTTGTTTCCAACCCTTGAAAAAGTCACTTGCCGGGCAGAAATTTGAGTCGAATGAGGAGGTCATCGCCACCACGGAGGCCTACTTTGCAGACCTCGAGAAAACGTATTTTTCAGATGGATTAAAGGAGTTGGAGCATCGCTGGGTCAAGTGTATCGAGCTAAAAGGAGACTTTTGTTTTTTTTTGTAGGCTAAGTACTTATCGGACCGCCCTCGTACGTAGAGACTTGAATTAATTTCGATGAATGCTTTTGTATGTCATAAATTATTTAGATTTATTTTTTTTTCAATGAATTTTTTTCCATGTAATTCTTTGATATTTTTTAATGAAAGCAAAAATAATTTCCTACATTCCATTCTTTGACTTAAATTTTGATAGATTTTTTTAAGTTTTTTTAAATTTTGAGTTATTTCAACTTTTTTCGAAAAATCTTAATTTAAAAACTATTAGATCTTTAAAAAGTTGCTCAGAGAATGTAGGAAAATTACTTGTAGGAAATGTATGAAATTACTTAAGTTTTCATTAAAAAATATCAAAGAATTTATTGAAAACAAATTTAATTGAAATAAAATATTTTGAAAATTAAAATTCATTTTTTCTTGAAAACATATGCTTTAAAAAATTCTGAAAAAAATAGATAAAAATAGGCCTTAAAATTTCCAACAAGTATGGGCACATTTACATGGAAAAAGTTTTTCGAACAACAACTTTTTCATTTTTTTTCTTTGAAAAAAATATTATTAATGTTTAATTCGTAACATTTTTATGTATAAATTATCGCAATTTACATGCTTTGCTATCTTTTCTCTATTTAGAAACATGTCAAGAACATGTCAAACGTGAATATTTACACACAAAAATGTTACGAGCAAAACATAGTTTTTTTCAGAAGTCTTCATACAAAAATGACTTATATTCCAAAAACTATAAAAGATCGAAAGTTGATGTCTTCGACAAAAGTTTATATTTTAACAAGGTCTTAAACTTTATCGAATACACTATATCGCTATCTTAACTTTAAACATAATTAGTATAAGTTGTTTTTTTTTCAAAGAAAACATGAAAATGTTGATGTTCGAAAACCTTTTCCCGTGTAAAAGTGCTTATCTTCCGATGTATGGACGACTTGTTGGAAATTGTAAGGGCTATTCATGTATATGATTTTGAGAATTTAAAAAAAATACGTTTTTGAGGAAAATGAATTTTAATTTTTAAAATAACTGTTTTATCAGTGAAATTTTCTTTCAAAAAAGTTTTGGTTTTTTTTTGTGACAATTTGAACAATTTCCTACATTTCATCTTTTGACAAGAATTTTGTAGGTATCATCGTTTTTAAATTATAATTTTTTGTAAAAAATTAAGAAAAAAAAATTGGCTTTTTTCCATAAAGTAGTCTAATTATTTTTCGAATATTTCAAGTATGCAAAGTTGCTTAAATGACCCATGTGTTTACACCCACAACGTTTCACTGCCATGTGTTTACACCCACAACGATTTTACTGCAAAACATCTTTCCCGGAGTATAAGGAACTCTTTATCGATATCTATTTTTATTAGATTCGATATTTTGATAAGGCAATCTTATGGTTTCTGACTATGTACATGGAAGGTTCGGAATAAAATTATTTCATCTGTTACAAACAATATAGGCGCATGGTACTCTAGTCGCAAAAGAATATGAACGAAGACTGAAAACATACTAACTTTGAGAAAACATAACTCAAAAACGAAAAAAATGCATTCCTGAATTTTAGATATGGTAGGTTAAAAATTTTGAACTTTCTAAAAAAAAATTTAGTGTCCTCTATCTCTAGCCCATGTAAACTAAAAAAAACAAATACAATCAATAATTACAAAAAAAAAAAAAATGAAATCAAAATTTGCAAGTGAAGTTCAAAAATTGGCAAAAATTTGGGCAACCCTAAAAACGAAATGGACACTTTAAAGAGAAAATAAAAAAATACGGGTCTAATATTTTGCGATAAGGAACAAAACTCTCAATTGTCATGAAAATTTGAGAACGTATATCGGTTTGGCATGGAATGTTCAGTTAATTTTTGGCAGTTGCTTTGCTTGCACGTGTTATGACTTCAAAAGTCGCGATACAATTCCTAACAGACCACGTGTTTTGTATCCACAAGAGCTTCAAATAAATCATAATGTTGAAGTCTATATTCAATTCACCTGAAACGTATTGCACCAGCCCACGCTGCAGAACATCACCATGTAGATATTTGTTCCATGTCATTACAAGTCAAACTACAGGTTCTTTCATCATAAACAATCCCCCGTAGAAGTAGACGTATATTGATCGAATGGCGGGTCATTGATGATGGAAGCTTCACAGCCCAGCTGACATGCATCGAGCGTAAAGTCTTTCAACTTTACATGGACTACACCGTTTGAAAACCTTTTATTTGCATTCGACGAAGAACCCGCACACTACAAGTTCAAGTGCGCTTGCTCAAACTGTCATGATTTAAGGGTCATTGATTCCCAGCTAGGGTGGTTTCAATCATTATAGCGCACCATCAGCACGGATTAATTGCACTGTGCAACTAATATGGATGGTTCAACTAGGAATTACACCTAGAGAAGCATAGTTCCCTTTTTCCGCTGCGGGGACGCTCGTGCATCATGAGATCCGAGTTGTCAACTTCAAAATAGAAAACCATACAACCTGTGATCCCACCGAACCGAAGCAAAATTGATTGATTCCACTTTCCTCCACCTTAGGGTTTTTTTTTGCTACACAGAGACATAGAAAACTATACAAAGTGAAAACCACCCACTTCTCGTCGTCGCGCTATAGATGTGATCGAAAACAAACCGGTATTGCAATCTCGAGACAGCATAATCAAACACGAGAGCTCCGCCCGAGTCTGAGGCGCTACTTTCGTTTACCGTTGCGAATAGTTTGGGTGGCGCAAACTTTTGCTCGTGTTTATTTCAACAAGATTTTTGTTTTTCCACCCGATATCGCTTTTTTGCTCGCCCCCTCCCCCCAGCAGAATCGTACAAGCAGAACGCGATCGCATGCTATCGGGCGATAAATAATGGAATGGTTTTGCACGTGGATTTTACGGTGATTAAAAAATCGTACCGAGCGATTTAGCAGCGGCAGCTTCCGAGTGAAATTGATTCATTTCGACGGATTTCTATCTCCGGCATGAATTGTTATGCGGACAGGCCGAGCAACGAGAAAAAAAGACCGACAAGGCCAATATGAGAAATTGCCTTTCGATTGGAAATTGAGTGGTGTCGTTTTTCTTCTTCCGTCGGAACTTTTCCTCTCGCTGGTGGTGGACCGTAGTCCTGTCTTATGATCGATGTTTAAAATTTCTTCGGCTGAAAGATATACCAGAACGTCGATTGGCCGGTGGAGAATTAGATTGTCTTCGGCTGGGGACGGTGAAATAAATCTATTGGGATGTTTTTATAATTAAGATGATTCAGATGACACAAACGCCAAACATTTGAATTCGATGGAAATTTAATTATGAAGAGATTTAGGAGTTCATTGGATTAACGACATCTTTTTCAAGTTTTGGATTCAAAACCGTGACGTGTACTTTACTTCATTATAAAACATACTTTTTTTTATCCCATCTGTTTATTTTATTAGGCTCATTTAGCAATTCAGCTGTAACAGAGCCGAATTCATCCCTGTACATTTTTATCTGTCGATTATTTTTATTTACTAGCTAAACCGGTAAACTTCGTCCCGCCCAAAATTTATTTTTCGTTATCACATTCACGTTTTTTAACTAAGCGCACGATCATGGGTCCAATCGCAAAACTGTTCATTGATTGATTTTCTAATCTACCCTTCAAAATTACCTTTTATTATAAAATTCCTAGTACTTCTACCAAAACTCGTCAGTATAATATCTGATTTTTTTCAAACACAGTTCTCGTTCAAGATTTTTCAACTACTTGCAAATATCATGTTCATCCGTTACATGGAATAAATGTTTGATACAGAAAATATGATAGAATAAAGACAGCCCTAAATCGGACAATTCCTTTCTCGAGTTTTGCTCTCATCAACACATTCGGTGATCCATTTTTATTTATATAGATAGAAGAAGGTATAGGAGTGCGTGATCCATTTTTATTTATATAGATAAAAGAAGATATAGGAGTGCGTTTTATCACACTATCAGCCCCTTCTCCTTCAGAGGGAGGGGAGGAGTGTCTATCTACCATAGGAACGTTTCGTGCT
This sequence comes from Toxorhynchites rutilus septentrionalis, assembly GCF_029784135.1. Taxonomy (NCBI): domain Eukaryota; kingdom Metazoa; phylum Arthropoda; class Insecta; order Diptera; family Culicidae; genus Toxorhynchites; species Toxorhynchites rutilus. The sequence goes on along the minus strand of NC_073746.1, from coordinate 117,365,773 downwards.
CCCTAGAACTTTCACATGCCGAATTCGGCGACATTTGCTTGATTAGTTTTCGAGTTATGCAGAAATTAGTGTTTCATTTGTATGGCAGCTCCCCCTTAAAGAGAAGGGTGGAGTGTCTAACCACCGTAAAAACATTTATTGCACCTTAAAACCTCTACAGGCCAAATTTGGTTTCATTTGCTTGATTAATTCTCGAGTAATGCAGAAATTTGTGTTTCATTTGTATGGCTTAGAGAGGGGGGAGGGGTCTCAAACTATCATTAGAACCTCCCACGATCCCAAAAACCCCTATATACTTACTATGACGATTATTTTGTTTTATATTATACAGTGGCCATTTCATAAGTACGAGTATTACTTTCTTATTGAAACACATGTCGCCTTTATCGGCGTAAGAATATTCCTATTGTTCGAATGTGTCGCTGTGTATCTGTCCAACTGTGTACACAGCGGGACTGTTGATATGAGGCTTCCATTGTTGTTTTATTAATAGTACCTATTACCGATGTAGTAAACCGTATGTGAAGTGAGAGGCTGGGATCACCTCCACATGATGATTGTTGCGAGGATGTAGTAGCTAGAATAACACACCAAGATGGTCAATTTAGGGTTCCGAGTTATGAGCTCACGATCGTAGGGAACACGCAATCAATTAGGCTACGAAGACCCATACATACTTAGCATACTTTGTAAACAATGAAAATGCACCATTTTTACTCATTCGATTTCAATCAAAATATTATTCCGTTTTCGTTTGACACTATTGTTTATAGGGCAGCCAAATTAAGAACTGTTTAATTTTTTTAATCAAAATTTAATTCCTTCAATTGTTAAACTGAAATGTACTTGTTTAGTTATCTAAATAATAGCGGATGTCGTGTATCGTGTTGCACCAGAGTGAGTGAGACTAGCAAGAAAAGTTGTTTCCGATATGTTGATCCTAATAACAGAATTATAATTGCAAATATTTATTGATCTCAGCACTCAACGGCAGTACAAATTTTAATCCACAAAAAGTTGTCATAAATACGACAATATAGGATTTATTGGGAACAATTGCTCTAATTTTGCTCATACCTTGTATATACAGTCATTCCATGGCAAGCCGATATAGTGGTTCTCAGATTTTCGTGAAAAGTGGTAGTTTTGTTCTTTATCGCAAAACATTAGACCCGTATTTTTTTATTTTTTCAGTAGGGTGACCATTTCCATTTTAGGGTTGTCCAAAAAATCTACTTTTTTTTTTTTTTTCTAAAAATCACTTTTTTCAAAAATTCATACCTTTTGAACTACTAGACCGATTCAGATGATCAATATATCAAATAAAAGCCATTCACCAGGTCTTTTTTGAAAAAAAAACTATACCTGCAAAAAATTCGAATTCTGTTCTCGTTATTATTGATTGTATTCGTTTTTTAGTGTTTCCATCTCTGATTTTTGGGTATGTTATGTAAAAAAAACCCCGGCTTTCAAGAAAAAATATAAAAGATATAGCCTCCTTAGTCCCGAACCATGTTAACTACAAAAAACTAATACAATAAATAATTACGAAATCAAAATCCATTTTTTCGCAAGTCTAATATTTTTCAAATCATTGGCTCATTGGCTTTAATTTTACATGTCAATCATCTGAATCGGTCAAGTAGAGCAAAAGTTATGAATTTTTGTGTTGGAAAAAAGGGGAAAAAATGATTTTTCGAGCCATCTGTTAACTTTGAAAAATCATAACTCAAAAACGAAAAAAACGCCTCTCTGGTTTCGACATATTTTATGTGGAAAATCCTCAGCTTTCTAGCTTTCTATATAGCGCGGTCCCGAGACTATGCAAAAATTAAAAAACGAATACAATCAATAATAACGAGAGCAGAATTTGAATTTTCAGCAGGTATAGTTAAAAAAAAAATACGGATCTAATGTGTCCAATGTTGCCGATATAGACCGATTCAGATGATCGACATATCAAATTGAAGCTTATGAGTTAGTTCTCTTCGAAAAAATATTGCTTTTACGAAAATTATGGATTTTCATTTTTGTAATTATTGATTGAGTTAGTTTTTCATAGCTTTCTCGGTTAAAGATAGAGGGCGCTATATTTTTTATATTTTTTCCGGAAAGCTGAGGAATAATATATCCGGAAACCAGAGATGTATTTTTTTTTTTGTTTTTGAGTTATCATTTTGCAAATTTAACACGTTTTAAGTCTTCGTTCAATATTGCTGTGTGACTAGAATAGACCTATGCGACTAGATTCCAATCTTCCCGCAAATCTGATACTTTTCCAAAGAAGGTTAGCTTATTGGGTTCAATTTAATATGTTGATCATCTAAATCGGTTCAGTAGTTGAAATGCTATGAATTTTTGCAAAACGTCATTTTTGGATAAACGGACAAAAATGATTTTTCGGACAACCGGTTAACTTTGAAAAATCATATCTAATAAACGAAAAAAGTAACATTTCTTATATCGAGATATGTTATGTAAAAAATCCTGAGCTATCCAAAAAATATAAAAAAATATAGCGCCCTCCAGCCCAAAGCCATGAAAACAATAAAAAACGACTACAATCAATAATTACGAGAATGGAATCCATTTTTTTGCAAGTTTACTAGCTCATTGCCTTCAATTTGATATGTCATTTGATATCATCCAAACCGGTTCAGTGGCTCAATAGTTATGAATTTTTGAAAAAAGTCGTTTTTGGAAAAAAAACCGAAAAAGTTGATTTTTTGTACCCCCCAAAAATGGAAATGATCACCCTAACCAAAAAAAAATAAATAAAAAAATAGGGTCTAATGTTTTACAATAAGAACAAAATTACCACTTTTGACAAAAATCAGAGATCCACTATATCACTCCCCTGCCCCTTCTCTAAGAGGGTGTGAATCTGTAAAAATGTCATGTAAAACTACTGTAAATCATGAAAAAGACAATTTTATTTACATGCTTTGAAACATTTGAATACCTGATTTGACACAGGTGCGCTCAACTATAGTATTCAGAAAAAGTGCACAAACCAGGATCGTATTTTCGATTGTACAAACCAACATTATTTCCCTTACATGCTTTTTCTCTGTTCCTTTCTGAAAACAAACCAAAATATCGTCCTATGTCAATTGAGTCTCCGTCACTACTTCAGTTGATAGGAACAGAAGTAGACATCGAAGAACAGTATGACAAACGGCTTGAATGAAGGAGCGGTTATGGAAGGGAAGGGAATTGAAGGAATACAGTGAGAAGAGATCCGTATGAATGAAACACGCTCATTCGTGAAATCAGCACATGAGCACGCGATATTGGTGTGAATAGGAGTGTTGTCAAGCCTCACTGATGGTAATTATTCGGTTGCATTCAAATGAATGATTTGACTATTTTCAGCACTAATCCAAGGTTCCTCGAGTTTACGATCGGGAGAAATCTCTGAATTCATGAATGGAAACATTCCGTTTTGGATGTGTGCAAAAATTCCATGTCGCCAAAAATGAGCCACTTCAAAATCAAGCCTTGCCAACATTGAACGGATAGTTTAACTATAAAATTGAGAATACCACAGGACTTGACTTGAAAAAAATAAGGAAAAAAATATAGAGGGTGACCTTCGAGATAAGACCGCAGTGTTGACGTAGCACTACGAATTTATTTCATCCAACTCGCTTGCGTATCACTTCGGATTTTACTTTACGATGAATCTAAATTAATGGGGGCCTTCGTAGCCACTTGGTTACGCGTTCGCTTACCAAGCGATCGATCGTGAGTTCAAACTCAGGGCCCTCAATTGACCATCTTTGTGTAGTTATAGAATAACTACGTCCACGCAACCATCATCAGCGATGGAAATCGATCCACGGTCGAAATAAGATCGATTCATCCATACAACTGCTCTGCCCTGCAAGACACATCGGGCTGCTGTTCTATAAATAACCCAACAATGATCAATGTCATCTGTCTCCGCTGTCCGGTCTGCTGAACAATGGAAGAACAGAAAGAATACCTTTACGCCTAAATGGCTACTACTGTGTAATTTACCATAATGTAATGGAACAGAAAACTTAACGCCTAAATGGCTACTACTAACTACTGTGTAATTTACAATTTATAGAAACATACACATATGTACATGTACACGATTAAAACCCGGCTCTGAAAATTCCGAAATACTGTTCGATGTAATCTCAGCTTTAGCTTTTAATGATGCTGTTGACTGCTCGATGGCTGGAACGAGATACCCGATGCGAAGGTGGAGCCTAAGTTAATGTTAAACATCACATTTCTTTTCCGCTTTGCTACACTGAGCTTGCTTTGTGCTTGCTCTGAAAATGTATTCCGACCTAAACCGCTTCTTGAAGTTCGCACGTCCGTGCAGCACGATACCAAATCATAAACTGGTGATTTGACCCAACAGAGGCAGTATTTATTGTGCTGCTTCTTTTTTTCCCATGAGATACAATGAGGCACGATGGTGAAGGATGGTTTTCGCAATAGTATTGATGTATTCGCTGGTAAATTAGAGGCTTGCGAATCTTTTCAACTCAGTCCTTCGTTGAACAAATACAGCAGTTCCAAAATGAATGTAGCAACTTAGATGCACCATTAACATGTTAAACTTTGTGCATCGTTTAAAGAATAAACAAGCCCACTTGCTGTTGACGATTCAGATTTTCCATCATCACGGCGAATTACATTTGTTACTATTTCAATCATGAGTGATTTAATTTGTTTGCATTGATTCTATGGGCATTCTGGGGGCTCAAGAACAATTTGTTCCCGCATGGGAAAACAGCGCTGAAAGCAGCAAACGTTCCCACATCGCACGTCGCATTCTCAAGCCAAAGTCTTCTGCTCTGCATCGTTGTGAAACCTTAATGGTTTAGGTAAAAGTACGTAAATCATCTTGTCTCTGAGCGGTTGCGGCATGGCCGCCGGTGCCACCAGAAACACACAAGCCAGTAGAGCAAGTCAGCAGTCTGGAGCGGAGGTCGTAAAACGCTCGGAACATAAGGGTCATTATTTGGAACAACGCCCGCCAGCGGTTCGTCAGTTTTGCTACTGTCATACGGTCATATCTTCTAAGCGGTTTTTTTTTGTATGCTCCTATGTGTGTGGACATTGTACGTGAGAGTTCTTCACTTTTGCCATCATTGTCCGCATTCCGCGTTATTCTACCAAAGCTCCACTACCGAAAGAACTGCGGACGTTTGCGAAAGCCAAGGGGGCAGGAAGCTAAGTTGTGACTAATTTAAGACTTTCCCCCTTTTTCGCTTTGTCGTGCTGCGTTTCATGATTCAGTTATGCCCGGAAGTATGATATAAACAACGATGGTACTTGATGTTACAAATATGAGATGAGTGCGGGTAAATGCTTTTGCGAATTACTTAAAGAGGCATTTTATCCAGTTGAACTGAAATACATTTCGGAAAAGGGAAAATGTTTCCAATACATGTTGAACATTTTCAGGAGTAATCATGACCTCTGATTGATACAATATCACAAACAAAATTGATGGGCCAGGGTTCAGTCTGATAACTAGAATCCCCATCCATCTTCCGTCTCCCACGTAATGGCGTTCGTTAGGTCGAATGATGGGCCGGGATGTACATCTATTCTAGAAGTACTTCGGCAGTAACATCAGTTACCACCACCACCATCAACAATCCTTTGTCTCATGTTTTATTGATCGACGGGTCATCATGCGACTTGGGTTATTCCCTGCGGGATTGGAGAAAAGAATTAGACCGACGTTATCGTCACTGGCAATTTTAGGTAAAAAAAAATCAGAACCCATCCAGAATTGGGGTACCATCTATTGGGTGGAAATTTGTTTTATCCATCACAGATAGCGCACAAGAAAAATTTATGCTTTGCTCTTGTATAAATCGCACATAGGGAAACCCCAAAGTACGCCCCAACGTGCTTTTACTATCGAGCTCCAAGACTGGCCTCCCCCCCCAAGAGAACAATTCAAACAAAGGATTTTATGCGCTCAAGATTGCGCGTTGGTCTACAGCAAAAAAAAAAATAAGAAAAACGCATCAGAATATTCTTTTTTACCGGAAGCTGACACCTCTGGGTAGAACGGGTTTTCCAAGCACAGAAAAATTATCTTTTGTGAAATGTTATCCGTCAGACATAAAAAGAATCAGAGGGTAAAAAATATTATCTAATCTCGCCCTCTGCTTTCAAATTAGCTCTGACTTCCTGCGAGCGAGCAACCAAACAAATACAAAACAACAACAGAACGCATTTTTCGATTAACGCGACGCTGTTGATTCGATTCCAGCTTATCTCTCACCTCGCCTTGCTTTCACTCTCCACTTGCAACCCGAAATGCCGCCCGAAACGTGTCCTGGATGTGCCGGAACGTGACGAGTCACATCTTAAACGTTATGGAATCTGAACAATTTACTCCCACCACCGAGATATCCAGGCAATGGTATGCGGTCTACATCGCGCACAGGCAAACAACATTAGCAGAGGAGAAAATCTGCTCCGAACGGAAGGCAACAGAACAGCATCCTCTCGCACAAAAGAATGTTGAACGAAATCCTTTTCTTCTTCTGCCAGTGGCCGACCGACCCCTCTTGACGCATTCGGTTTCGAAACTGCTTCGAGGGATTTGGAACTCGGAATGATCGCGCAGCATCGAATCGGTGGTCGTTCCATTGGTAAATGGCGAAAATTGCAAATCTATCCGGTCGGTGGAGGAAAAATGAAGCGAGCCCGGTGGCGGTCGATCGGGAAGCAATGAATAAATTTCTGAAGGGAAATATTTCATGATTACGAGGACATCAGTGGGAAAAATAGTGTTTCTGTTCGTGATGATATAGCGATTATTATGGTTATGGAAAACAGAAACAGATAAATTGATTTGAAGAGAGACTACAACAATTTCTTTTTTCTGTGAACAAAATTTACGACAATAATAATATTTGTACATCATTTGTCTAAAGAATGGCAACCGAAAATCCGGATCGAAATGGTTTTTTTCATCTATTGCAGAAATGATGCCATTTCGTGTGCTGGAGGGTCAAATGCGCAAATAATGAGCTGTTTTCAAAGCTTAAAAATGGTTTGTATGTATGCGACCAGACATCTCTTTCTGTTTTCTTTTCTCATTTCATTTGGGATTGCGCCAAAAAAAAAAGAAGTTCATACGACGTCAATGGGGATCGAACAAGGCCGGCTGGAATGCAAAGCTATATCACACGACCCCGCTATCCATATAACTGCCAGTGCTGTTATAGAGAAGCGTGACAATATCACACCTCATCATAACATGAAGTTGGAAAGTGTTTTTTTCTAAGAAGAAGATAAAGAAGAACATGAATGTGAATATATCTTTCTCTGTCTGGGCCGCGTATTTGGCAAACTATACGAAAAGCTTTCATATGCTTTCATTTAAAAGTGTCTCCTGTTCCGCTCGCTCATATTGGCTCTAGCATATATATTATACAAATGATATACAGCGCGGACTCGATTATATACAGTTTCTGATTTCTTTTCACTGCATACAATAGAATCCTGTATAATCGAGCCAAAAAAAATATTTTTTTATTCTTTTTTTCGCATGTATTTTTCGTTTATTTAATATAAAAGAGGAATTTGATTTTTGATTCATCCCCTTAATCTCAGAAAAAACTTTTCTCACATGAAAAATATAAATTTATCCAAATTCTCTCAGGAAGTGATAGACGATCAAATTCGATGAAAAAAATCCTTTTACGTATATGTTCGAATTTCAACAATGACAGAGTTATCGAGCTTTTTTTGTTTCGGACTGTTGCCTCAAACTGGCTCTACATTACAAAGTACGCTACGTCATATGATTCTGTTGCTTTCATTTGAAAGATGAGGAAATTCAGTACTGGATATAGTAGTGGCACGGCGCCCCCCTGGACCGTTATTATAAAAAAAAGTGACCATCAAAACCAAGTATAGGGCTCGATTCCTTAGGTAATTCTACACCTCTGGGCAAATTTTAAAAAAATCCCTAGTCGAATTTTCGAGAAATCTGGATTTGAAGTTTTTGTGTAAAAAAAAAAATTAAAATAATCATAATTGGAAGAACTTAATATCGCCAAGATAATCCAAAAAGGTCCAACAATTTGTCCGAGATGTTTTCAACCGGAAGGTACATGTTGCCGTTGTTACATTTGTAATTATTTACAACTGACTTAACTCAGTGAACAGGTTTAAGTATGTTGTTTATATGGTTTAATGGTTTTTTTTCAGCTTTCTTTGGAGTGAGGAATAAAAAGTGATTTTCAATTCAGTAATGGTGCTTTTTAATGGAGAAACGTAAAATAAAAGTGAATGTTACATGCTAATAGTAAGAAACTAACCCTAACACATATGATTACTGTTATAATCAATCAATGCACTTATCAAGCGATCATTTTAAATGTGCGATGATTTCGGCGCTTTGTACCTCTGCCAAATCTCGTCGAAATCACAATGAACAGACTCGGAAGATGCTCATTGTGCAATTCAAGTCCTCTACCTGTTTCATTGCAGAACTCACATAATGCCGATAATATTGTTGATAATTTTGAGGTCCCCGGCGACCAAACTTTCGACCTCGTGCAGTTTGAGTAGATCCGTCCAGATAGGGGACATATTATATATATAATAGTATAATAGTATTTTTTGCAAGATTTGGCGAGAGCAATTATAAATAGCTTCTTTACGCCACCATCCTTGAATCTATTCTCAGCTAGATGCTCCGTTGGTGGGAAAATCAAAGATAACGTGATTTTGAAGAAGCTCCGACCCCCGTCAATTCCAGTTTTAACGAGACAATCATCTCCAGCAGTGGACTTTGACAGCTTAATACGGTTTATGAGCTCGGGTACATTCGTGCAATACGCAACAACATGATCTGACGAAGATGCAACCTTTTCCGTGACGCTGAACAGCTGAACTACTTCGAACAAATCTTTAAGCCGTCGGTTCATCTTCACTAGCTTGTTCCTTACACCTGGTTCGATTTTCACTTCCGACGCTCGAATACTTTTTACCATACCTATATAATGAACAGATTGCATAACACAAACTATGTTCTAAATAAAATACTAGGGTGAAGGGCCTATGAACATGAAATTGGGCCCATACCTAAAATCCTTTAGGAAAGCATTTTTTTACCAATTTTTCACCGGGGTCTAAAAATTTACATGTTTTTGTTCCATTAGGCAAGTTGTTTTAATCAAAATATTGAAGAATTCAGTTTTTTAGGTATGGGCCCAATTTCATGTAGGTACATAGGCCGAATTTATATCCCTTTACCCTACATACCCAAGGTTTCCCTCATGCTCAGATTGCCCTCGCCTTTTGACCTTAAACAAAACATCTTCTCGAAGATTCTTGAACGGTTCCGGACGACCGGAAGCTTTCTTGAAAACAGACTGTTTTCCGCGAAGATTTCGCAAAATGCATTTGCCATCTTGATGGAGATAATATGATATTTTTATGAATATGAACTCGACGAGGGATCGTCTTTTTTCAAAATCTTTTTTTCAAATTTGACACTCGGGTGGATTGAGTGCAACGGTGCCTTTTTCCTCTTCCATATTCGCTGTAGCAAGTACTACAGGGTGGGCCATTTACAGTGGAAGGATTTGTTTTTGCAATAGCAAAGTAAAGAAGTGGAATTTAAAATTATTTTTTTTAAATTCATTTATTTTGGTCCAAGGAGATTTGTTCTAACTACTTTTTGATTATGATATCTCGTAAATGACCGCCTCTGGCCTTGACCGCAAAATGTGCCCTTTTTTCGGCATTTTCCATCACTTTGCCCAATGTTTCGGCCGATATGGCAGCAATTTCTTGTCGGATATTGTCTTTCAGCGCAGCCAGGGTCCTTGGTTTACCAGTGTATGCCTTGGATTTTAAATATCCCCATAAAAAAAGTCAGGAGGCGTCAAATCAGGTGATCTCGGTGGCCAGCCGTTTTTCGATATTAATCTTCCGGGGAACATTTCGCGCAATAATTTGGTCGTGGCAGCCGCTGTATGGCATGTAGCGCCGTCCTGTTGGAACCAGTAATTGTCCAATTCATTTTCACGAACAAATGGCAATAAAAAATCGGTTATCATTGTCCGATAACGCTCCCCATTCACGGTTACCGTTGCTCCATTTTCGTTTTCAAAGAAGTACGGGCCGATGGCTTTATCGGCATAAATGCCACACCACACAGTAACTTTTTGGTCGTAAAGGGGTTGCGTTTCGATGAATTGAGGGTTTTCAGTAGCATAAAACCGACAATGTTGTTTATTCACTCCTCCATTCAAGTTGAAATGCGCCTCATCAGACATTATGATTTTTTGCCAAAAGCCACGTTCATTTTTGGCCATTTCGATGGTCCATTTCGCAAAATCAAGTCGACGTAGTAAGTCAGATGGGTTAAGTTGTTGAGCCATTTGAATTTTATACGGAAACATTTTCAAATCAACACGAATTATGCGTCGGAGAGTGGTTCGAGCGATGCCTAACTCTTGCGAACGATGGCGACCTGATGTGGATGGAGTCTCTGCAACACTGGCTCGAACGGCATCAATATTCTCGTCGAAACGTCTTGGTCGTTGTCTGGACAGATGACTGGCATTACCAACACTACCAGACGATATAAATTTGGCATATGTTTTAATGTTTTAACTTTATTTTTATTTTTCCACGCACGTTTAGTTAACTCAATTGAGAAGTTATTTTGAATGTACAGCTGAACAATTTCAGCGCGTTGTTTAGGTGCGTATTGTTCCATGGTTAAAATTGTACTGAAATGACGCTTCCAACGCGGTATGACATTTGTTAATCTGACATCTCTGTCAAAAGTTATGGGGTTGCCAGATGCTTCCACTTTATATGGCCCACCCTGTATATTACAAATGACCACTGCTTGGCACCGACCAATGTCTTCAGTGCCTGGTGTGGATCTGGGTCTTCCGAACTAATGCTTTATGGATTCGAAACCAGGAAGATTGGTTCTGCAATCATATGTACTGGCAACGACGCAAATTTCACACTTGCATACCCTGGGATCGCGTGATAACTGAATTTTCGAGCTTGTAATTATGAATCCTGGGGACCCTAGTACCTCCCTTGCTGTACTCCCCACGCGCCACGCGACATGTTGTGCAGATGATCGACGGATACAGGTTTTCTCCAGCTTCGAAACCTTGCAGAAATTGTCCGACAACAATTTTTGTACTTTCACTTATCGGTCGAAGTGGCGTTGTCTTCTCAAATCACACGAAAAAAATACAACTATATCACGTGCTCAATGTCTGTCATTTTTGCTGGAGCTTAATGATTAGGGATATTTTAAAATTTCAAAGCCTTCTATGCCCGCTGATTTTTTTTAGTTGGTCGGCAATAAAACAATGTAAGTTATAAATATTTAACCGATCGTTTCTTCCTCTGTATTAATTATTACTAAGTAAACCGTACAAACAACATACTTAAGCCTGTTTAGTGAGTTAAGTCAGTTGTAAATAATTACAATTGTAACAACGGCAACATGTACCTTCCGGTTGAAAACATCTCGGACAACTTGTTGGACCTTTTTGGAGGTATCTTGGCGATATAAGGTACGTAGAATTATGATTATTTTGGTTTTTTGACCTAAAAACTTCAAATCAAGATATCTCGAAAATTCGACTAGGGATTTTTTTTTATTTGCCCAGAGGTGCATAATTACCTAGGAATCGAGCCCTATACTTGGTTTTGATGGTCACTTTTTTTTTATAATAACGGTCCAGGGGGCACCGTGAGTGGAACATCTAAATTAGTGTATTTCAATAACATTTTGGAAGTGAAAAACTTGAAAGTTATTAATTTTTAATGTGTTATTATTAATTTTATCCTAAAAATTTATATTAAACTAGATTGTTTCTATCAATTAAATTGAAGCTCTCTAACCGCCATTCAATTTGTTCTTTGGCGCACAACTTCTGCCTTTCTTAATTTGGCAGCAATATCGATATAAATAATTCTTGGTGAAAATTCAAGCAAAATCTTCAAAAATTACGATTTTTACCCCACTGTACATGTAATTACCACTTAAATTACACCTTAACGTCGAAAGGTTAAATTTCTTCATGTTTGAAAAATAAAAAAAAACAATTTTCCATATAATCGAGTCTGTGTATAATCGAGTCCGACCTGTACATGTATTGGGGAGTAGAACATTTTCTGTTATTTTTCAGCTCATTCAATGTAATAGATTGGGATGCCATAACATGTGCTAAGAATTAACTTTGGGTGTAGCAACTGAGCGGAACAAATATTCACCTTCAGTTTTTAACCGAAAAACATAGTTCTCACCGCTGAAAAATACCTGATGTGAAAGGCTTGAAATCCGCTATACTTCAACGACACTTTTAACCCGGAAACCATGCACGATTTCTCGAAAATTGAATGATCGATCGGAAAAAGGCACTAATCAATCCGAACAGATTTCTAAATTCACATAAACTCCCAGTAAAGAAAAACCGCGTATGGAGAGAACAAACGAACATGTGTCTTCCAGCTCTAATGGGGTATTCCAGTGCGGAGGTACCCATTTCGGACGTTTTATCGAGCTCGGAACAGATACAACAAATGATATTTCCACTATACATTATTTTATTATTTGTTCATTGATCTTTCAAGAATGCAAATATAATTAAACAAAAATAAAATCAAAAATAAAAATATTCCTGAATAGTTCCTAGTTCCTGAATAAATAGAGATGCCGCTATGGTATGAACCTAGGAGAAGTTAAAACAATAATTTTGAGCGAAACGGCGGCCGTTTGAGGAAAAAATTGTAAGGGGTTGTATCTAGGACAGGACTACATATTTTCGACGTAGAACTACGCAATTATATTATGTAATCCACTTGTTTATCACTTCGAATATTTTTTTAGAATGCATCGAAATTTTTGTAATAGATTATGTTCTTCGTTACAAGTAAATTTGATGAACGTCCTTTTACGTTTGATATGATGCCTAGGACTACCAAAATATGTGAACGGAAGAATTGTCAAAATATCATTGTATTTTACATTTCCCTCTGAAATTATTGCACATCTCATGTTTACGTAGTTCTCGAACCGCGAAAGTTCATTCACTTCTAAAGGGTGTGTCACATCAAATTGCATCACGGAAAATACGCTGTAGAAATTCGCCTAGTAGACCGATCCTTTTGAAAATTTTAGACAGTAAAATAAAAACTATTAAACAACTTTTGACATTTTCTTTTTATTCATACTTCGAGCCCAAGCCCGTATGCTCGCACCTTCCTCTTTACCCCGTCCATAAGGTTCTGTACAACGTCAGGTTGTAGTTTTTTTTTGAACAGAAATCCATTTTCTCTTGAAGTCCGCCTCCGATTTGACAACTTTTGGGTTCTTCCGGAGGGCCTGCTTCATAATCGCCCAATATTTCTCTATTGGGCGAAGCTCCGGCGCGTTGGGCGGGTTCATTTCCTTTGGCACGAAGGTGACCCCGTTGGCTTCGTACCACTCCAACACGTCCTTTGAATAGTGGCACGAAGCGAGACCCGGCCAGAAGATGGTCGGGCCCTCGTGCTGCTTCAATAGTGGTAGTAAGCGCTTCTGTAGGCACTCCTTAAGGTAAACCTGCCCGTTTACCGTGCCGGTCATCACGAAGGGGGCGCTCCGCTTTCCGCAATAGCAGATCGCTTGCCACACCATGTACTTTTTGGCAAACTTGGATAGTTTCTGCTTGCGAATCTCCTCCGGAACGCTGAATTTGTCCTCTGCGGAGAAGAACAACAGGCCCGGCAGCTGACAGCTGACGAAAGTCCGCTTTGACGTAGGTTTCGTCGTCCATTACCAGGCAATGCGGCTTCGTCAGCATTTCGGTGTACAGCTTCCGGGCTCGCGTCTTCCCCACCATGTTTTGCCTTTCGTCGCGGTTAGGAGCCTTCTGAACCTTGTATGTACGCAGGCCCTCCCGCTGCTTGGTCCGCTGGACGAATGAACTTGACAAATTCAGCTTATTGGCGACATCCCGGACCGAACTTCTCGGATCACGTCTAAACTGCTTAACTACGCGCTTGTGTTCTTCACCTTCCGGTCGATGGTTAGGTTCTCGAAGTATCGTTTTAGTACTCTGCTGACCGTGGATTGGACGATTCCCAGCATCTTACCGATGTCCCGATGTGACAACTCCGGATTCTCGAAATGAGTGCACAGGATTAATTCACAACGCTCTTTTACGTTCGACGACATTTTTCCAAATTTACGAAAAATTGACAGTGAATCATGGCCAACGTGATCTATACACTCTTATCTGATTATAAGCGAAAGCTGAAGATATAATTCCTAAAAATTAAATTTCTACAGCGTTTTTTTGCAATTGGATGTGACACACCCTTTAGTATCTGAAATGACGATTTTCCCAGGCTTCGAGTTATAAGCATTCGAAATACTGGTAGGGTTAGCACACAAATCGGCAGAATAAATGTATGGGAAAAAAGGAAGTCCTTCCAGTTTTCATGAATTTTAACCGTTTAGAGATTAGCGAATTATAATGTATAGCAAATCAACCAAATCTTAGAGAATATCCGATTCGATTGGTATGCAAATCATGAGAATTCGCTTACAGTGAAAATAGTTATTAACGTTAACTTTATTTCATAAAAACGTGACCTGTTTTCTGATTTGGCACCCTTCCTGAAAGACGTAGTTCGTCCGTGGTCCGAAATATCAGTTTTTCAGCTTTTTCCCAAATATGACATTTTTCCAAAAATTCATACCACTGAACCGGTTTAGATGATCGACGTATCAAATTGAAGCCAATGAACTAGTCTTCTATAAAAAATATTGAGTTTGCACAAAAAAATGGATTTTATTTTCGTCATTACTGATTGTAGTCGTTTTTTTATTGTTTTCATGGCTTTCACCTAGAGAACGCCAAATTTGTTTATATTTTTTATTGTAAGCTGAGGATTTTTCACATAACATATCTCGAGATGGTATTTCTTCGTTTTTGAGATATGATTTTTCAAAAATCTACAATTCTATTCCGAATTCCAGAAACAGATTTCAGATTGAGACTGTTAGATTGGAAATCCAGGTGAAATTTTCGAAATTTTGCGGATACAAGATCCATGTATCTTTCATTCCGGATCTATGGCTAAATTAGTTATTTTTAAAGTCTGGAATTTGAAATTCGTCTGAAACATCTGAATACAAAATGCGGAATCAAAGTATGGAATTAAAAATCAGGAATCTCAGACATACACTTAAAATTGAAATCGGACAGTAGGCATTTTGTCTGAAGAATTGGAGAAGAAATCGGAGTTTGAATATAAAATATAAATTCATCTTTGTAGAATTTGAATATGAAGGTTCTTCCCCGCGCATGGAGTGTGGATATAAAATCATGGATTCAGAATCGGGATTCTGGATCTACAATTTGAATTAGGAATTAAGAATTCCATTACCAAATAAAAAAAAATATTGGAATGGAATTTGAAATTTTTGAATTTGCGATAATACGATACGGATTTGTCGAATCCCTAATAAGATTCCTGAAACTCGGACTAATCTCGACTTCTAAAATACTTGGTCCATGTCTGGAATCAAGATCTTCCATTATGAATGGAAGATGAATTTTAGATTATGACTAGAAATTTAAAATCCAGATGAAAACAATTAGAATTTTACGGATAACAAATTCAGATGCATCAAAAACTGAATCTAGAGTATTTATTGATATTAAATCCGTAATCTGCATCCAGAACCAATAAATTTGTATTTTGGGAAAATCTCAAACCTGGAATCTGAGTTTGAATATGGAATCTTTTGTCAATTCTATCACTTCTTTTGCACCATTAGCTACATATCCTAGCATTTTTTAATACGTGAAATTTGACTTGACGTTTTTATTTTACACTCTATAAAAGCTAGTAATAATTATTAAATACATTAACTGTAGCAGTTACAGAGTCCTATATTTCACGTTTTTAGCATTTTATGCGTCCTTCATGAGCATAAAAAAATATAGCATGCATTTATACAATGTATATGTATGTAGTGTGGATTCAGAGCTGAAGTTTAGAGTTGACTGATTATTTCAGATTTGATTTAATGAGCCTTGGTTTTTTTTTGTTATTTTTCATCAATCAACTTATTTGTGAAATAATTAATAATTTTCTCTTTCTATTTTTTCAGGTAAGTTTCATCAATGCCCGATATGCCGGATATAACAATTCAGGTAGCGCATGTAACGGATTTTTCGTCATTCAAAATATTATTTGGTTGCCCGGTAAGTAATTGCCGATTTTTTTCATTACAAATAAAATACAATTTTTTGCTCATAGAATAAACGCTTACAGATGGGACGCACATTATTTTGAAGAATTGGAATATTTCACGAACAAATTTTCATCTTGGTATGTGTAGATGTAATGGACAAAATTATTGAGAAGAAATAAAAAATCGATTTCTTTCGGTTTTTCAAAGATTTTGTGGACTAACACAATTTTTTGCCAACCAATTTTAATAGCAAATCCAATTAGTCTTATCAACCAGCTTTTATTTTATTCATATTTCGTTCCTGTGGGACCTTTCAATACAAAGATATTTTTGTTTGAATTAAAAAAAATCCCGTCGTCTTTGATGATTAATTGTTTAATAAATGATGATCGCATCGAGATTCGAAAGGCAGTTTTGAAAACTCCAGTAAATTCTGTACAAGAATGATTCCAATTTTTTTTGTTAATTTGAATAAAGCTCCAAAAACTGCTTTTCGATTTGCGATGCGATCATTATTTATTGACGATTAATACAGAAACAGTTGAGAAAAACGGGGAAAACGATACTTAACATGAAAAAATATGCATATGTAGGGATTTCTGGAAAGAGGGTTGGTGGGCCCTATCTCCATCTTAAGTAGCAGTGAAACGTGGTGGGTGTAAAGACATGGGTCATTTGAGCAACTTTGCATGCTTGAAATATTCAAAAAAGTATTAGATTACTTTTTGGAAAGGGCCAAACAAATTCTTTGATTTTTTACAAAAAAAATTTAACACATAAACTATGATAATATAAAAATTCTGGTCAAACGATGAAATATAGGAAATTGTTAAAATTTTCATAAAAAAAATACCAAACTTCTCTTAAAAAAAATTTCGCAGACAAAAAAAATATTTAAAAAATTAAAACTCATTTTTCTCAAAAACTTTTTTTTTAATTCGCGAAAAATTAACAACAAGTCATAGATGGGTAGATGGGTACTTTTACAGGGAAAAAGTTTTCCTAACAACAACTTTCTCATGTTTTCTTTGAAAAAAATTATAGTTAATTATAATTTTGTTTAAAATAAAGATAGCAATACAGTGTATTCGACAAAGTTTTAGATCTTATTAAACTATGAACTTTTGTCGAAGACGTTAACTTTCTATCTTTTATAATTCCTGGCATTTTTATATGAAGTCTCCTGAAAAAAAAGGTTTTATTCATAACATTATTGTGTGTAAGTTCTCGCGTTTGACATGTTCTTGACGTATTTCTAATAGAAAAAAAGTTAGCAAATGTATACATAAAAGTGTTTCAAATTAAACATTAAACATGAAAAAGTTGAATTTCAATTTATTTTTTTTTGCAAAAATGTTGATATTCTTTAAAGTAACCTTTAAAGTACCTAAATAATTCCCTACATTTCATTCTTTAACTAACATTTTGTAGATCTCATTGTTTTCAAATTATGATTTTTCGGAAAAAGTTAAAAAAAATACTCAAAATTTAAAAAAAAATCTCACACAAAATCTATCAAACCTGCAAAATTTTATTCAAAGAATGAAATTTATTTATTACTATGTTTTCATAAAAAAAATCAAAAAAAAATTAAAAATTTAAATACATTTTTCTCGAATTTTCGGCGATTCATATAATTTTTTGTTTGATGAAAATATATTTTGATCTTTTAAATATTTTTTTTTCAGCGACATTAAAAAATGTATATGAATAGTTTTCTACATTTAATCAATAGGTATTGAAGTCTCGAGTTAATTTTTTTTTGTAAAAAAATCAATAAAAATTTGTTGGGTTTTTCCAAAAGGAGGCTAGTTTTATTTTTGAAACAAAAAATTTGCAGCAATCTTCCATTCATGCTCCAGTTTCTTTTAATTATTATACAAATGACTAGATACTTTTAGCTCAAAAATGATGTGTATCTTATTTTCATGTGTTAATTCATAACGTTTTGAAGCGTTTCTAAAAACTGGTTAAGTTTCGATGTCCAATTCAGACTACCAAAATAGAGGATTTTGTTTGTTAGAGTGTTTAAAAAACTCTAGATGCTCATTTGTGATTTGAAGATTAACAAGCAATTGCTGGTCACTTTCCTTTTTGACGATCTTTCTCCAGACGATTAGATAGAAGAGAGAGAAGAGAGAGATAAAAGAGAGGTAGAAGAGAGAGAAGAGAGAGAAAAGATAGATAGAAAAGAGTGAAGGAAGAGAGTGAGAAGAAAGAAAGAAAAGAAAAAAGAGAGTGAGAAGAAAGAAAAAGTGAAGGAAGAGGGTGAGAAGAAAGAAAAATTGAAGGAAGAGAGTGAGAAGATAGAAAAAAAAGGAAAAAGAGAGTGAGAAGAAAGAAAAAAAGAAGAAAGAAAAAAAGAAGAAAGAAAAAAAG